>NW_027362761.1:457024690-457664412 GCF_046119375.1 Phyllobates terribilis | reverse complement strand
TGCATAATAAATATAGGGTACTTAGTGAACTATTTTTGATAAAAAAAAGTATACAAGCCGTCCCACCAGCGGCAAGGTGACCCTAAATTGGGACGGTACCTATACTGCCTATATTAAAAACCTTACTGTATATCAAAGTTGAAGTAATGCATATAAAAGGGTAGACAAATAGGACCGAGTCCCAACTCCAGACCACCCAGGCCCGTGGTAAGCTACATATATACCAATCAGCTCAACAAAGGGGATGCCACACCCTTAAATTGCACAGAATGCAAACAAGACAAAAAACCAAGCAATGTGAACTGAGGTCTAAGATGGTAGACATGCAAGAAATAGGAGCATGTTCACACTAGCAAAAAGAAGCAAAACCTACAAAAGACAAAAATATATCTCATACCCTACCATCATTATATATAAATGTAAAGCAAAGTTGCATAATAAATATAGGGTACTTAGTGAACTATTTTTGATCAAAAAAAGTATACAAGCCGTCCCACCAGCGGCAAGGTGACCCTAAATTGGGACGGTACCTATACTGCCTATATTAAAAACCTTACTGTATATCAAAGTTGAAGTAATGCATATAAAAGGGTAGACAAATAGGACCGGGTCCCAACTCCAGACCACCCAGGCCCGTGGTAAGCTACATATATACCAATCAGCTCAACAAAGGGGATGCCACACCCTTAAATTGCACAGAATGCAAACAAGACAAAAAACCAAGCAATGTGAACTGAGGTCTAAGATGGTAGACATGCAAGAAATAGGAGCATGTTCACACTAGCAAAAAGAAGCAAAACCTACAAAAGACAAAAATATATCTCATACCCTACCATCATTATATATAAATGTAAAGCAAAGTTGCATAATAAATATAGGGTACTTAGTGAACTATTTTTGATCAAAAAAAGTATACAAGCCGTCCCACCAGCGGCAAGGTGACCCTAAATTGGGACGGTACCTATACTGCCTATATTAAAAACCTTACTGTATATCAAAGTTGAAGTAATGCATATAAAAGGGTAGACAAATAGGACCGGGTCCCAACTCCAGACCACCCAGGCCCGTGGTAAGCTACATATATACCAATCAGCTCAACAAAGGGGATGCCACACCCTTAAATTGCACAGAATGCAAACAAGACAAAAAACCAAGCAATGTGAACTGAGGTCTAAGATGGTAGACATGCAAGAAATAGGAGCATGTTCACACTAGCAAAAAGAAGCAAAACCTACAAAAGACAAAAATATATCTCATACCCTACCATCATTATATCTAAATGTAAAGCAAAGTTGCATAATAAATATAGGGTACTTAGTGAACTATTTTTGATCAAAAAAAGTATACAAGCCGTCCCACCAGCGGCAAGGTGACCCTAAATTGGGACGGTACCTATACTGCCTATATTAAAAACCTTACTGTATATCAAAGTTGAAGTAATGCATATAAAAGGGTAGACAAATAGGACCGGGTCCCAACTCCAGACCACCCAGGCCCGTGGTAAGCTACATATATACCAATCAGCTCAACAAAGGGGATGCCACACCCTTAAATTGCACAGAATGCAAACAAGACAAAAAACCAAGCAATGTGAACTGAGGTCTAAGATGGTAGACATGCAAGAAATAGGAGCATGTTCACACTAGCAAAAAGAAGCAAAACCTACAAAAGACAAAAATATATCTCATACCCTACCATCATTATATATAAATGTAAAGCAAAGTTGCATAATAAATATAGGGTACTTAGTGAACTATTTTTGATCAAAAAAAGTATACAAGCCGTCCCACCAGCGGCAAGGTGACCCTAAATTGGGACGGTACCTATACTGCCTATATTAAAAACCTTACTGTATATCAAAGTTGAAGTAATGCATATAAAAGGGTAGACAAATAGGACCGGGTCCCAACTCCAGACCACCCAGGCCCGTGGTAAGCTACATATATACCAATCAGCTCAACAAAGGGGATGCCACACCCTTAAATTGCACAGAATGCAAACAAGACAAAAAACCAAGCAATGTGAACTGAGGTCTAAGATGGTAGACATGCAAGAAATAGGAGCATGTTCACACTAGCAAAAAGAAGCAAAACCTACAAAAGACAAAAATATATCTCATACCCTACCATCATTATATCTAAATGTAAAGCAAAGTTGCATAATAAATATAGGGTACTTAGTGAACTATTTTTGATCAAAAAAAGTATACAAGCCGTCCCACCAGCGGCAAGGTGACCCTAAATTGGGACGGTACCTATACTGCCTATATTAAAAACCTTACTGTATATCAAAGTTGAAGTAATGCATATAAAAGGGTAGACAAATAGGACCGGGTCCCAACTCCAGACCACCCAGGCCCGTGGTAAGCTACATATATACCAATCAGCTCAACAAAGGGGATGCCACACCCTTAAATTGCACAGAATGCAAACAAGACAAAAAACCAAGCAATGTGAGCTGAGGTCTAAGATGGTAGACATGCAAGAAATAGGAGCATGTTCACACTAGCAAAAAGAAGCAAAACCTACAAAAGACAAAAATATATCTCATACCCTACCATCATTATATATAAATGTAAAGCAAAGTTGCATAATAAATATAGGGTACTTAGTGAACTATTTTTGATCAAAAAAAGTATACAAGCCGTCCCACCAGCGGCAAGGTGACCCTAAATTGGGACGGTACCTATACTGCCTATATTAAAAACCTTACTGTATATCAAAGTTGAAGTAATGCATATAAAAGGGTAGACAAATAGGACCGGGTCCCAACTCCAGACCACCCAGGCCCGTGGTAAGCTACATATATACCAATCAGCTCAACAAAGGGGATGCCACACCCTTAAATTGCACAGAATGCAAACAAGACAAAAAACCAAGCAATGTGAACTGAGGTCTAAGATGGTAGACATGCAAGAAATAGGAGCATGTTCACACTAGCAAAAAGAAGCAAAACCTACAAAAGACAAAAATATATCTCATACCCTACCATCATTATATATAAATGTAAAGCAAAGTTGCATAATAAATATAGGGTACTTAGTGAACTATTTTTGATCAAAAAAAGTATACAAGCCGTCCCACCAGTGGCAAGGTGACCCTAAATTGGGACGGTACCTATACTGCCTATATTAAAAACCTTACTGTATATCAAAGTTGAAGTAATGCATATAAAAGGGTAGACAAATAGGACCGGGTCCCAACACCAGACCACCCAGGCCCGTGGTAAGCTACATATATACCAATCAGCTCAAGAAAGGGGATGCTTCTTTTTGCTAGTGTGAACATGCTCCTATTTCTTGCATGTCTACCATCTTAGACCTCAGCTCACATTGCTTGGTTTTTTGTCTTGTTTGCATTCTGTGCAATTTAAGGGTGTGGCATCCCCTTTGTTGAGCTGATTGGTATATATGTAGCTTACCACGGGCCTGGGTGGTCTGGAGTTGGGACCCGGTCCTATTTGTCTACCCTTTTATATGCATTACTTCAACTTTGATATACAGTAAGGTTTTTAATATAGGCAGTATAGGTACCGTCCCAATTTAGGGTCACCTTGCCGCTGGTGGGACGGCTTGTATACTTTTTTTGATCAAAAATAGTTCACTAAGTACCCTATATTTATTATGCAACTTTGCTTTACATTTATATATAATGATGGTAGGGTATGAGATATATTTTTGTCTTTTGTAGGTTTTGCTTCTTTTTGCTAGTGTGAACATGCTCCTATTTCTTGCATGTCTACCATCTTAGACCTCAGTTCACATTGCTTGGTTTTTTGTCTTGTTTGCATTCTGTGCAATTTAAGGGTGTGGCATCCCCTTTGTTGAGCTGATTGGTATATATGTAGCTTACCACGGGCCTGGGTGGTCTGGAGTTGGGACCCGGTCCTATTTGTCTACCCTTTTATATGCATTACTTCAACTTTGATATACAGTAAGGTTTTTAATATAGGCAGTATAGGTACCGTCCCAATTTAGGGTCACCTTGCCGCTGGTGGGACGGCTTGTATACTTTTTTTGATCAAAAATAGTTCACTAAGTACCCTATATTTATTATGCAACTTTGCTTTACATTTATATATAATGATGGTAGGGTATGAGATATATTTTTGTCTTTTGTAGGTTTTGCTTCTTTTTGCTAGTGTGAACATACTCCTATTTCTTGCATGTCTACCATCTTAGACCTCAGTTCACATTGCTTGGTTTTTTGTCTTGTTTGCATTCTGTGCAATTTAAGGGTGTGGCATCCCCTTTGTTGAGCTGATTGGTATATATGTAGCTTACCACGGGCCTGGGTGGTCTGGAGTTGGGACCCGGTCCTATTTGTCTACCCTTTTATATGCATTACTTCAACTTTGATATACAGTAAGGTTTTTAATATAGGCAGTATAGGTACCGTCCCAATTTAGGGTCACCTTGCCGCTGGTGGGACGGCTTGTATACTTTTTTTGATCAAAAATAGTTCACTAAGTACCCTATATTTATTATGCAACTTTGCTTTACATTTATATATAATGATGGTAGGGTATGAGATATATTTTTGTCTTTTGTAGGTTTTGCTTCTTTTTGCTAGTGTGAACATGCTCCTATTTCTTGCATGTCTACCATCTTAGACCTCAGTTCACATTGCTTGGTTTTTTGTCTTGTTTGCATTCTGTGCAATTTAAGGCTGTGGCATCCCCTTTGTTGAGCTGATTGTTATATATGTAGCTTACCACGGGCCTGGGTGGTCTGGAGTTGGGACCCGGTCCTATTTGTCTACCCTTTTATATGCATTACTTCAACTTTGATATACAGTAAGGTTTTTAATATAGGCAGTATAGGTACCGTCCCAATTTAGGGTCACCTTGCCGCTGGTGGGACGGCTTGTATACTTTTTTTGATCAAAAATAGTTCACTAAGTACCCTATATTTATTATGCAACTTTGCTTTACATTTATATATAATGATGGTAGGGTATGAGATATATTTTTGTCTTTTGTAGGTTTTGCTTCTTTTTGCTAGTGTGAACATGCTCCTATTTCTTGCATGTCTACCATCTTAGACCTCAGTTCACATTGCTTGGTTTTTTGTCTTGTTTGCATTCTGTGCAATTTAAGGGTGTGGCATCCCCTTTGTTGAGCTGATTGGTATATATGTAGCTTACGACGGGCCTGGGTGGTCTGGAGTTGGGACCCGGTCCTATTTGTCTACCCTTTTATATGCATTACTTCAACTTTGATATACAGTAAGGTTTTTAATATAGGCAGTATAGGTACCGTCCCAATTTAGTGTCACCTTGCCGCTGGTGGGACGGCTTGTATACTTTTTTTGATCAAAAATAGTTCACTAAGTACCCTATATTTATTATGCAACTTTGCTTTACATTTATATATAATGATGGTAGGGTATGAGATATATTTTTGTCTTTTGTAGGTTTTGCTTCTTTTTGCTAGTGTGAACATGCTCCTATTTCTTGCATGTCTACCATCTTAGACCTCAGTTCACATTGCTTGGTTTTTTGTCTTGTTTGCATTCTGTGCAATTTAAGGGTGTGGCATCCCCTTTGTTGAGCTGATTGGTATATATGTAGCTTACCACGGGCCTGGGTGGTCTGGAGTTGGGACCCGGTCCTATTTGTCTACCCTTTTATATGCATTACTTCAACTTTGATATACAGTAAGGTTTTTAATATAGGCAGTATAGGTACCTTCCCAATTTAGGGTCACCTTGCCGCTGGTGGGACGGCTTGTATACTTTTTTTGATCAAAAATAGTTCACTAAGTACCCTATATTTATTATGCAACTTTGCTTTACATTTATATATAATGATGGTAGGGTATGAGATATATTTTTGTCTTTTGTAGGTTTTGCTTCTTTTTGCTAGTGTGAACATGCTCCTATTTCTTGCATGTCTACCATCTTAGACCTCAGTTCACATTGCTTGGTTTTTTGTCTTGTTTGCATTCTGTGCAATTTAAGGGTGTGGCATCCCCTTTGTTGAGCTGATTGGTATATATGTAGCTTACCACGGGCCTGGGTGGTCTGGAGTTGGGACCCGGTCCTATTTGTCTACCCTTTTATATGCATTACTTCAACTTTGATATACAGTAAGGTTTTTAATATAGGCAGTATAGGTACCGTCCCAATTTAGGGTCACCTTGCCGCTGGTGGGACGGCTTGTATACTTTTTTTGATCAAAAATAGTTCACTAAGTACCCTATATTTATTATGCAACTTTGCTTTACATTTATATATAATGATGGTAGGGTATGAGATATATTTTTGTCTTTTGTAGGTTTTGCTTCTTTTTGCTAGTGTGAACATGCTCCTATTTCTTGCATGTCTACCATCTTAGACCTCAGTTCACATTGCTTGGTTTTTTGTCTTGTTTGCATTCTGTGCAATTTAAGGGTGTGGCATCCCCTTTGTTGAGCTGATTGGTATATATGTAGCTTACCACGGGCCTGGGTGGTCTGGAGTTGGGACCCGGTCCTATTTGTCTACCCTTTTATATGCATTACTTCAACTTTGATATACAGTAAGGTTTTTAATATAGGCAGTATAGGTACCGTCCCAATTTAGGGTCACCTTGCCGCTGGTGGGACGGCTTGTATACTTTTTTTGATCAAAAATAGTTCACTAAGTACCCTATATTTATTATGCAACTTTGCTTTACATTTATATATAATGATGGTAGGGTATGAGATATATTTTTGTCTTTTGTAGGTTTTGCTTCTTTTTGCTAGTATTTCTTGCATGTCTACCATCTTAGACCTCAGTTCACATTGCTTGGTTTTTTGTCTTGTTTGCATTCTGTGCAATTTAAGGGTGTGGCATCCCCTTTGTTGAGCTGATTGATATATATGTAGCTTACCACGGGCCTGGGTGGTCTGGAGTTGGGACCCGGTCCTATTTGTCTACCCTTTTATATGCATTACTTCAACTTTGATATACAGTAAGGTTTTTAATATAGGCAGTATAGGTACCGTCCCAATTTAGGGTCACCTTGCCGCTGGTGGGACGGCTTGTATACTTTTTTTGATCAAAAATAGTTCACTAAGTACCCTATATTTATTATGCAACTTTGCTTTACATTTATATATAATGATGGTAGGGTATGAGATATATTTTTGTCTTTTGTAGGTTTTGCTTCTTTTTGCTAGTGTGAACATGCTCCTATTTCTTGCATGTCTACCATCTTAGACCTCAGTTCACATTGCTTGGTTTTTTGTCTTGTTTGCATTCTGTGCAATTTAAGGGTGTGGCATCCCCTTTGTTGAGCTGATTGGTATATATGTAGCTTACCACGGGCCTGGGTGGTCTGGAGTTGGGACCCGGTCCTATTTGTCTACCCTTTTATATGCATTACTTCAACTTTGATATACAGTAAGGTTTTTAATATAGGCAGTATAGGTACCGTCCCAATTTAGGGTCACCTTGCCGCTGGTGGGACGGTTTGTATACTTTTTTTGATCAAAAATAGTTCACTAAGTACCCTATATTTATTATGCAACTTTGCTTTACATTTATATATAATGATGGTAGGGTATGAGATATATTTTTGTCTTTTGTAGGTTTTGCTTCTTTTTGCTAGTGTGAACATGCTCCTATTTCTTGCATGTCTACCATCTTAGACCTCAGTTCACATTGCTTGGTTTTTTGTCTTGTTTGCATTCTGTGCAATTTAAGGGTGTGGCATCCCCTTTGTTGAGCTGATTGGTATATATGTAGCTTACCACGGGCCTGGGTGGTCTGGAGTTGGGACCCGGTCCTATTTGTCTACCCTTTTATATGCATTACTTCAACTTTGATATACAGTAAGGTTTTTAATATAGGCAGTATAGGTACCGTCCCAATTTAGGGTCACCTTGCCGCTGGTGGGACGGCTTGTATACTTTTTTTGATCAAAAATAGTTCACTAAGTACCCTATATTTATTATGCAACTTTGCTTTACATTTATATATAATGATGGTAGGGTATGAGATATATTTTTGTCTTTTGTAGGTTTTGCTTCTTTTTGCTAGTGTGAACATGCTCCTATTTCTTGCATGTCTACCATCTTAGACCTCAGTTCACATTGCTTGGTTTTTTGTCTTGTTTGCATTCTGTGCAATTTAAGGGTGTGGCATCCCCTTTGTTGAGCTGATTGGTATATATGTAGCTTACCACGGGCCTGGGTGGTCTGGAGTTGGGACCCGGTCCTATTTGTCTACCCTTTTATATGCATTACTTCAACTTTGATATACAGTAAGGTTTTTAATATAGGCAGTATAGGTACCTTCCCAATTTAGGGTCACCTTGCCGCTGGTGGGACGGCTTGTATACTTTTTTTGATCAAAAATAGTTCACTAAGTACCCTATATTTATTATGCAACTTTGCTTTACATTTATATATAATGATGGTAGGGTATGAGATATATTTTTGTCTTTTGTAGGTTTTGCTTCTTTTTGCTAGTGTGAACATGCTCCTATTTCTTGCATGTCTACCATCTTAGACCTCAGTTCACATTGCTTGGTTTTTTGTCTTGTTTGCATTCTGTGCAATTTAAGGGTGTGGCATCCCCTTTGTTGAGCTGATTGGTATATATGTAGCTTACCACGGGCCTGGGTGGTCTGGAGTTGGGACCCGGTCCTATTTGTCTACCCTTTTATATGCATTACTTCAACTTTGATATACAGTAAGGTTTTTAATATAGGCAGTATAGGTACCGTCCCAATTTAGGGTCACCTTGCCGCTGGTGGGACGGCTTGTATACTTTTATTGATCAAAAATGGTTCACTAAGTACCCTATATTTATTATGCAACTTTGCTTTACATTTATATATAATGATGGTAGGGTATGAGATATATTTTTGTCTTTTGTAGGTTTTGCTTCTTTTTGCTAGTGTGAACATGCTCCTATTTCTTGCATGTCTACCATCTTAGACCTCATTTATACTGTAGAGCCTGAGGAAACCAAGTTGCTTGAAACCAGGTTCAAACGAGTGTCTTTCATGTTCTGTAAATGGTGCAAACTGTCCTACCTGAAACGCATGGTCAGTCTGGGGTTTGGGGCCTGCATATGGACCTTTTAATACACTTGTGTGAACCTGACCTTACAGTTTGACTGTGTACTTGCATTTGTTTAAATTTATTTATTTTACTCACTTATATAGTGCCATTAATTCCACAGTGCTTTACAAACATTATGATCTCTGTCCCCATTGGGGCTCACAATCTAAATTCCCTAAATTCTTTGGAGTATGGGAGGAAACCAGAGAACCCAGAGGAAACTCACACAAACATGGCGAGAACATACAAACTCCTTGCAGATGTTTTCCTTGGTGGGATTTGAACCCAGGACCCTGGCGCTGCAAGGCTGCAGTGCTAACCACTGAGCCACCTCGCTACAGTGCGATCTTTTAGCAGTATTTATGGATTTATTCAGTCACATATGCCCAGATAACATTCTAGAAGGCACATGATTGATTACTATCTATAAAGCATTCCACTTATTTAGTACACAATAGTGGGTTACTGACTAAAGCCAAGTTCTGATGTGACATCAATTTACTTCACTGCAACATGCTTGTGATCTCACAGCAACACATGACAAAAACAGTTGTGATTTTACAGCAGTTACTAGAGATGAACAATTTGATTTGGCTGCTATAGTCCGGCATCCAATCCGGTCCTCCATGACAGCCGATCTTCACTTTTACATCCAGCATCATTGGCTTGGAATTCTTAGGTGCCTCTTGTGATTAGTTGGCTTCACAATCAGTGATGCTGCTTTGGTACTACTGTCTAAGCCTAGTAACTTGGCCAGTTGCAATGTCATGATGTTGTGGGGCCTAGTTAGCAGAAAGGGCAATATTTAAGCATTTCTATGCCCAAGGACAAAGCACACAGTTTTGTGCCCCCACTCCTCCCTTAAAAAGCTGATTTATAATTTTCAATTTAATATGTAATAGTTTATTTTTGAAACATACAAGCACTTAATACAATCTTTATAATCTTTGAACCATGTTATATTTTTCATTCAAAACTACACTACTTAACATTACCACCAACAACAAAAAAACTTTCCATCAACTTTCTTAAAGTAATCTGATTCTTAACTGTAGTGCTTACTAGAATTTCTTTTGTCCATGAATTGATTTTAATTGTTTCATTGATGTCTACAAATCTTGTTAATCTTCTTCAATGCAAAAAAGTGCAAGGACATTCAGATTATTTTGCTGCATTGTAGATCTTAAATGATCCTTGATTCTTCTCAGAAAAAAAGACCTTTCAGCTGGGGAATTCGTCACTGGCGAGCAGATAAGTATTCTTAATAAAATGTCAGCTGTTTATAGTCCTTTTTCTTTTTCTTGTAGCCACTTGCAAAGTGCTAAAGGATTTTTAGTTCCAATGTTGCAATCAGTTATTAGAGATTTTAGATGAACAAGTTCATTGCATAGAGCGGGTTCCAGATCATCTTTGAAAACCAAAAGCATGTTTTTTTCCCTATATTTCAAGTTCAGAAGTCAGTGACCAGAATTTTGTAATGGCACCAAATCTTTCACCAAACCAAACTCTTTATAAGCAACTGACCTTTTCTCAAGTTCTGCTTTAAGATTGTCAACCATCATTAGAAATGTATTGATTCATCAGATAAAATAACGATAGTCCCTCACCCTGATACGCCCCCGGAAGAAGCTGGCGGCGAAACGGGCACTGGGGTGTGGGGACACCGAGTTGCTTTTCCTGAGCTGCACCTTCTCCATCCACATGTAAACACAGGTATTTGGATTGTCTGAGGGGTGGGGGGGGTTGTCATCCTTGGCACTGCTATATGTGATCTCTACTTATACCTACTTTTATTTAGTTCTGACATAGTAGCCACTTATTGATCACTTGACCCCTATATAACACTGGCTCTATTTTGGGCTCCCACGCTTTCTGCTCTTCTTTTTTTCTGGTGTCAGTGAATACCTTCCATCTTTCATTCCATTTGTGGTAATACAGAGGTTATTTGTTGTCTGGATGTGTTATTCTAGTTTAATGGTATAAACTGTGTTGGAAAACAGGGGTGGTCATAGTACTGTACCTATTTTAGTACCACATTCCTAATTGTACATTTCCCTTTGGGGACACAATGAACAGTACATATTGGCTACAGGACTCAGCAGCATCCACCTGACATTAAGCTTTTTTTATTGTTGATTTTAAACATTATTCTCAATAAAGATATTTTGATTTTATTCTGATGGATCTCTTCATCACTTTGGCTATGTAATTTGAGCTGAGGTTTGTTTTGTCATTATACTATGGAAGTGCCATTGAATTTATTATGTGGACATTGTGATTTAATTATATCTGAAAAAACATCTAGAAACATGTCACTATACTAAGAAACTAAGCTAGGAAATCCTAAAACTGTATACCTTACACAGAGAGCATTTATAAAAGTAGGTGATGCAACTGCAATTATGACTACCTCATCGAAGCTGAGTTGGCATTTTTTGTTTGGTAACCCTAAGGTGATAGAATACTGAAGGCTCAATAGAATAAATAGATGATGTAATAGACTAGCTACTGACAATGCAATAATGATGATGAACTAATAAAGATTACATTTTTCTACAAGCCTACATGCAAGATATTAATTTTCAGCACCACAACATTAGTTAAGTTCAGCTGTTTTTGTTTCTGAACCAATTTGGCTGTAGAACAGTGATTCAGAGCAGCACAGTTCCCCAAAACTCTGCTATGTCTTCGCAGCTTGATGAGTATACCTTTAGCTTCTGCTGGAGTTCCTGATTTTGGGGTTTCATCACTTTTGAAGTATTTTAGAGCATCTGTATGATGGCAGCAGATGTAAAAGTCAAGGGATATGAATGTATTGAATCACTTGGAATCACTATTGTAATGCCAAATCTGGAATTTTTCTTTAACACGTGGTTTACGCTTAGTGTGTGAAAAATAAGTATCAAATGCTTTTTGCCTGTGATTGAGACAGTGCAAGCTGTAGAGATGGGCAATGTAAATGTACCAATCAAGTTATTTAATATATAGGGATTTAAATTTAAAAAATAGCATTTTATATGACCTTTTCAAATTAATACTGAAAAATGTGTACATTTTTGGTTGTGATATCTTCTGTATATATGCCCCCCTGACTGCTGCTCCCTAGGCCATGGCCTAAGTTGGCTTTATGGGAAATCTGACCCTGTAAGCAGAGCTTAATAAGCACAAGAGTTAGCAAGCTGAGGATACTGGACCCAGAAGTGAAGATCGGTTGCTACAGAGGACCAGAGACTGCATGCTGGACTAGAGCAGCTCAAATCAAATTGCTCATGTCTGGCAGTTACCTCATGGAAACACAACTATAATCTCACAAAAAGTTTACCTAACTGAAATCCACTTGTGATGCCACAGTAACTAATGTCCAGGGACCATGTGCTTGGAGATGTTCTGCTATAATTTTGAATATGTGTATTTATATATACATACGTGTACAGGATACTGCCGGTTGCTTTGTATTCCCAGCATAGTACACCGAGTTCCAAATTATTATGTAAATTATATTTTTCTCTGATTATTCTAAATGGTCAGTACAATGTTCAAATCATTATCCCGTTAGAGCATAAATCAAATTTTATTGGACAAACCTCTCAATGATAGTTTTTTTTTCAAAACTAAAAGAACCTCACAATGCACAGTTCCAAATTATTATGCTCAACAGAGTTTCCAAACATTTTATAGACTGTAAATAACTGAAATAAGTCATTTGTTTAATTTGGAGCATTAAGAAGTCACATTTACTGAATTAAAAAAAAAATTCAATCAAAAACATCTTGACAGATCAAGTTACATGTAACATTTTGCTATCACCTTCACAATTCCTGCATCTATTGAACTTGTGAGGTTTTTTTTAAATTTCTGCTTGAATTTCTTTGCAGGATGTCAAAATAGCCCTCTAGAGCTGCTGTTTAGATGTGAGCTGCCTTCCACCCTCATAGATAGGGAAAAAAGAAGTACAATTAAAAATTCACAGTCTATTCCCTTAATACACTGTACAAATTTTGGGCTAGTTGTGAGTAGATATAACAAAGTGATTATTAACCAAACATGCACCCATTATATTCTTAAAAAAGCCCTGGCTATCCAAGGATATTAGGTATCACTCCAAAACTACTCTACACCACCTTAAGTATTTATAAAATTATTTACCACCCTAGGCCACTAAAGTCATTATACTGCACTATAAACCACTCTAGACTATCAGGAATATTACTAACAGTGGAATTGGTAACCCCTAAATCCAACTATAAAAAAGGCATGACACCATCTCTGCCATAAGTGCAAGCTCCCATAGAAACCTCTCATCGTATGGCCTCATATATATGTCCAAAGCTATTGTATGTCATTAGAATTGGATCTAAACCTCAAAAAAAACCATAGAAAGAAGAAAACAATTATATTTACTAAATCTGAAGTTAAAGAGTAACTGTAGTTTTAATTTTCATTTCATAAATAGTAGAACACATAGGAGCAAGCAAGTATGTAATGTATCTCATCAGAAAAATCTGCTTCTATCTCCACCACTCCACCAGTACTAATCATTCATTTTCAAAATTCTGAATTCACTGGTAAAATCTGTCTTCAGTGAAGACAGATTTTTACATTACTGAGACAGGAGATGGCAATACTAATAAGATTCTATATACACCAGAGGAGGAGGAGCTCAACTTCTAGCTCCTCCCTCCTTTCCCCCTCAAATACACCCCTTTACATAGGATCTTGTCAGTTGTAACTATCATCTCCTATCTCAGTATGGGAAGTTATGTATTCACTGAATACAAATCTTACACGAGAATTGAGAATTTTGAAAATGACAGTCCATGAGGAGAAAGAAGCAGATTACTCTGATAAGATATAATACAAAGTATTTACAAAATGGGGAGAACCCCAAAGGAGACTCCTCTCTAACAAGCCATGAAACTTAGCTTATAATTCATATTTGATTAAAAACGCCTAGGGGTATATAAAAAACTGTCCCTAATCTGCCTTTAGTATTTTATAGTGGTATTCATATTTCAAGCGGCAGAATAGGACAAACTGTACTCATAGCACAAGTCCCCACAAATCCCCACATTTTGTAAATACATTATCAATATACCCCTCCCAGGCCATTGTTTTCCTCACAGTTTGTTATATATAATACAAAGTTGCTTATTTTAATGTGAACTATTGATTTATGGAATAGTAATTATAACAACAGTTACTCTTTAAGTTCAGGAGTAGTTTTCAGTGATGGATAAGCCAATATTCCCGCACTACATGGATTGTCATGGTCATTTTATACAAACAAGAATAAAGTAATGAGTGGAGATTAGTGTTGAGCATTCCGATACTGAAATATCGGGTATCGGCCGATATTCGCGGTATCGGAATTCCGATATTTAATTCCGATACTTCCCATAATGCAATGAGCCATGTTCATTTTATTCAGCCAATGAGGATCCTAAGAAGTGTGGGCACATCCTGTTAGGCATGTAGGCATCTTAACTAATGGCATGGCTGTGATTGGCTGCTGAAATGATGTCATGATGCACTATAAAAGCCGCCGCCGCCATTTTGAGCTCACTCTGCTGTGAATTCAGTTAGGGATAGGATGCTGTTGTTCTGAGGGACAGTTTTAGCTACCTATTTGGTCTATTCTGCTTTACCCAAGCTACTTTATAAATCGCTGTGCCTTGCAGTGCTAGTGCACAGTTCTCTGTGCTGTTCACTGCTTTCTGCAAGGTCTCTGTGTGTGAGTGCAGCTCACCCTGTAGTGTGTGCTTCAGCCACGTCTGGTTATAGTGCACTCAGTGTGTGTCACTGCCTCATACATTGTCCTTTTTTGCCAATTCATAATTTTTCCTGATATCTCCTATTAGTGTGGTGGTTCCATCCGTATTCAGCTAAATTTGTTCCAAACACACTATATAGGAGTAGATAGAGAAATTTTTTTGGTCTTGCAGCGCTAGTGCACAGTGCTCTGCATCTGTACTGTTCACCGCTGTCTGCAAGGTCTGGTGTGTGAGTGCAGCTCACCCTGTAGTGTGTGCTTCAACCACGTCTGGTTGTAGTGCACTCAGTGTGTGTCACTGCCTCATACATTGTCCTTTTATGCCAATTCATAATTTTTCCTGATATCTCCTATTAGTGTGGTGGTTCCATCCGTATTCAGCTAAATTGGTTCCAAACACACTATATAGGAGTAGATAGAGAAATTTTTTTGGTCTTGCAGCGCTAGTGCACAGTGCTCTGCATCTGTACTGTTCACCGCTGTCTGCAAGGTCTAGTGTGTGAGTGCAGCTCACCCTGTAGTGTGTGCTTCAACCACGTCTGGTTGTAGTGCACTCAGTGTGTGTCACTGCCTCATACATTGTCCTTTTTTGCCAATTCATAATTTTTCCTGATTTCTCCTATTAGTGTGGTGGTTCCATCCGTATTCAGCTAAATTGGTTCCAAACACACTATATAGGAGTAGTTAGAGGAGCCTTTCTGCAGCATTGGGCCCTGCAGCCCCAGCCAGATTAGTATTAGCCTATTTTTTGCAGCCTCATCTATTGCATTGTAGGTTACCTTCCTACATTGTAATAGCTACAAAAAGTTTGTGATACTATCGTTATTACATCTTTAGGCATATCCAGTGTCTTTTTGTGACAAAAAAAACCTAAATAAAGTTCACCAAACACTCCACTTTACAGTTGTGTAGGCCACATTAGCTCATATTAAAGTCTAGTCCACACTTTATAAAATTTGTGTTTCTTATACCTGTCAGCAGCTGTACAGGAATAAGCACACTAAGCCCTTAGTACTTTTCTGCCTATCTTTATCAGTCTACCAAGATGAAGAAGGCAGGGAGTAAGGCATGTGGTCGTGGGCGTGGGCGTGGAGTTTCTGCAGGGACGTGAGGATTCTGTGCCTGCAGGGAGAGGACGTGGGGATTCTGTGCCTGCTGCGGGCACCAGTGACTCAGCATCCCCCAGTTTTACCAGGGAACAGTCCTTTATGCGCAGCTTTGTAGGAGCTAGCCGTACCCCACTGCTGCGGGAGGACCAAATTGAAGCCGTTGTCGGATGGATGGCAGCTAACGCATCGACTTCAATTAGTTCCAGATCCTCTCAGGTCCTGAGCACTGAAGAGCACCCATCTGACTCTTCACCACCTGCCAAATTGCCCAGGCAGTCAGAGAGCCCTGGACAGGAGCCATCTCTACTTCTGTTTTCTGAATCTCTTGGCTTGGAAAGAGGGGGCCAGCCAAGCAGAATTCGAGAATTTGAAGAAGAGGTAGTATGCAGTGATGCGCAACCATTTTGTCTCTCTTAATCTGAAGAGGCGGGTGGGCCAGTGCCTATGGTCAGCAGCACACCTCAGTACGCATCTGATGATGAGACTCAGGTGCCACTTTCTGGTGCGTACTGTGCTGTCGAGACTACCCAGGAGAAGCAGTTGTTTGAAGAGGGTGGTGTAGATGATGAGGTCCTTGACCCATCATGGCGTGAGGGACAGGAAGGTGGTGGGAGCAGCTCTGAGGAAGAGATTCCCCGAACAGCCCAAAAAGGAGGGAGAGGGAGGGGGCAGACTTGGTTGCCTGTAGCCTCCACTTCGGCACCCATTAGGAGCATGGCTCTTCCAAAATCCAAAGCGGGCGCTCCCAAGACTTGCAGTGCCTGGTCCTTTTTTGACACAGTTGCAGATGACATTTGCTTTGTCAAATGAAAGCTGTGTAATCAGAAGGTGAAAAGAGGGAAAAGTGTCAGCAACCTCAATACCACAAATATGTGGAAACATGTGCGGACCAAGCACGTGGTGGAGTTACAAAAACACACAAAAGACCTAGGCCAACCTACAGCGCCACCTACCACCTCTTCAGCTCGTGTTGTAGCCTCTTCCTCCAGCTCACACACAGCTGGTTCGGCTTCCTCACAGGATCGCCATGGAAGAATCTCTGGCACTGTTGTACAGAGACACAGTGTAATTCCACCCACAGCACCACTTTCCCAGTCATCCTCACACTCCCAGGCCAGTCTACAGCCATCGTTAGCACAGGCATGGGAGAAAAGGCGCCCATACTCGGCAAACCACCCCCGAGCACAGGCTCTGAATGCTGGCATTGCTAAACAACTGGCCCTTGAAATGCTATCATTCAGGTTGGTGGAGACTGACACATTCCGTAACTTTATGGCATTGGCAGTCCCACAATACAACGTGCCCAGCCGATTTTATTTCAGCAGGCAAGCCGTCCCTGCCCTGCAACATCATGTGGAGGGAAAAATTAAACATGCGCTACAAAACGACGTCAGTAGCAAGGTCCACCTGACCACCGATGCGTGGACCAGTAAGCATGGACAGGGACGATACCTTTCCCTCACTGCCCATTGGGTAAATGTTGTGGAGCCGGGTACAGATCTTGAGAGTGGCGCTGTACGTGTTCTGCCAACTCCAAGGATTGCAGGAATCCAGTCTGTACACATTGACTCCTCCTCATACTCCAGTTCCTCTGAATCAGCGCTACCTCCACATCGACCCGTGAACGGTTACCTGTTATGGTGACCAATATGAGCACAGCCGTGGCCAAACGTCAACAGGCCGTATTAAAATTAATTTCTTTGGGGAATCGAAGCCACACAGCGCAGGAGCTCTGGAATGCCATCAAGCAGCAGAGCGACGTGTGGTTTGTGCCAGCGAATCTCCAGCCAGGCATGGTAGTGTGTGACAATGGCCGAAATCTGGTGGCAGCTCTGGGCCTAGGCAACCTCACTCACATCCCATGTCTGGCACATGTGCTCAACTTGGTCGTGCAGAGTTTTTTGAAGGACTATCCGGATCTTGATGCACTGCTTCACAAGGTCCGCATAGAGTACGCTCACTTGCGGTGCTCCAGCAATGCAAGATCACGCATTGCAGCTCTGCAGCACCGATTACGTCTTCTGGAACATCGCATCATATGTGACCTACCCACCAGGTGGAATTCAACGTTACATATGTTGGAGAGGTTGTGTGAGCAGCAGGCAGCAGTAATGGAGTACCAGCTGCAGCAGGCGCAAAGAAGTCGCAGTGCGCGCCGTTCACACTTCACCACCACTGAGTGGGCCTCTATGAAGGACATTTGCCACGTTTTGCGTGCCTTCGATTATTCCACGCGGATGGCGAGTGCAGATGATGCACTAGTCAGCATGACTATCCCCCTTATCTGCCTGCTTGAAAAAACACTGCAAGCACTAAGGGACAAGGTTTTGGAAGAGGTGGAGGATGAGGAGTCACAAATGCCATCTGCTTCTCTACAGTCTGCGCAACGTGGTTCCTCACAAAGGCCTAGGCAGGGGACACTTTGTGAGGAGGATGAGGAAGACATCTGTCCAGAGGAGGGAGGTACACAATGCTCTAGTAGTCAGTATCTAGAGCGAGGGTGGGGTGATGCAGAGCAGGCAGAGATCACGCCTCAAGCAGGGGACAGCATTTCTTGGCCAGTTGGCAGTCTGCAGCACATGGTTGATTTCATGCTGCAGTGCCTGAGAAACGACCGCCGCATCGCCCACATTCTCAACACGGCTGATTATTGGGTGTCCACCCTCCTAGATCCTCGCTACCGGGACAACTTACAAAGCCTCATAACACCGTTGAACCGGGAGCGTAAAATGCGGGAGTACCAAGACGCACTGGTGCATTCCATCATGTTCTCCATTCCAACCGAGAGCAGTGCTGCTAGTGCTTTACAAAGCAGCTCAGTGCGTCAAGGCAGTGGAGGAACCTCTGCACAAAGAGGGAGCAGAAGCAGCGCCTCAGCACAAGGCAAGAACAGAATGGCCGAAATGTGGCAAAGTTTTGTGTCCCCGCCGCCACAAATGTCTACACCATCACAGACGGCTCCAGTCAGCAGGAGGCAACGTTTCCGTCAGATGGTGACAGACTACATGTCTTGCCCTCTTAGTGTACTCCCAGACGGCTCTTCTCCCTTCAAGTTTTGGGTCTGTAAGCTAGATACATGGCCAGAGCTAAGTCAGTATGCATTGGAGGTGCTAGCTTGCCCTGCTGCTAGTGTATTATCGGAACGCGTCTTTAGTGCCGCAGGTGGTGTACTAACAGACCGTCGCATGCGACTATCCTCCGATAACGTTGACCGGCTTATTTTTCTCAAAATGAACAAGGCCTGGATCTCTCATGAATTTGCCAGTCCTCTTCCAGAATAAATAATTGTTGGCAAAAGTATCCAGGTCTCCTGTTCTGTTCATGTTTCTACCACCTGAACTGTAATCCCTGAGCTCCAACACCGCCAGTTGTCATTGGGGGTTCAGTAACGTCAGCTGTTCCCCTGCTGTGCGGATGGCACTTTCTCCTGCTCTGTCCACATCCACTGTACTACTGATTTAAAACCTCCTCCAAATACACCTCTGGCTCCTCTGTTTTCAGTATTATCCCTGAGCTCCAACACCGCCAGTTGGCGCTCGGAAGTGCCGTCTGCACAGTCAACACTTGCTGCCATGTTATTGGGGTTCAGTAACGTCAGCTGTTCCCCTGCTGTGCGGACGGCAATTTCTCCTGCTCTGTCCACATTCTCACTACTACAGATTTTAAAGTTGCTCCAATTACACCTCTGGCTCCTCTGTTTTCAGTATTATCTCTGAGCTCCAACACCGCCAGTTGGCGCTCGGAAGTGCCGTCTGCACAGTCAACACTTGCTGCCATGTCATTGGGGTTCAGTAACGTCAGCTGTTCCCCTGCTGTGCGGACGGCAATTTCTCCTGCTCTGTCCACATTCTCACTACTACAGATTTTAAAGTTGCTCCAATTACACCTCTGGCTCCTCTGTTTTCAGTATTATCCCTGAGCTCCAACACCGCCAGTTGGCGCTCGGAAGTGCCGTCTGCACAGTCAACACTTGCTGCCATGTTATTGGGGTTCAGTAACGTCAGCTGTTCCCCTGCTGTGCGGACGGCAATTTCTCCTGCTCTGTCCACATCCACTGTACTACTGATTTAAAACCTCCTCCAAATACACCTCTGGCTCCTCTGTTTTCAGTATTATCCCTGAGCTCCAACATCGCCAGTTGGCGCTCGGAAGTGCCGTCTGCACAGTCAACACTTGCTGCCATGTTATTCGGGTTCAGTAACGTCAGCTGTTCCCCTGCTGTGCGGACGGCAATTTCTCCTGCTCTGTCCACATTCTCACTACTACAGATTTTAAAGTTGCTCCAAATACACCTCTGTCTCCTCTGTTTTCAGTATTATCCCTGAGCTCCAACACCGCCAGTAGGCACTCGGAAGTGCCGTCTGCACAGTCAACACTTGTTGCCGTGTCATTGGGGTTCAGTAACGTCAGCTGTTCCCTGCTGTGCGGACGGCAATTTCTCCTGCTCTGTCCACATTCTCACTACTACAGATTTTAGAGTTGCTCCAATTACACCTCTGGCTCCTCTGTTTTCAGTATTATCCCTGAGCTCCAACACCGCCAGTTGGCGCTCGGAAGTGCCGTCTGCACAGTCAACACTTGCTGCCGTGTCATTGGGGTTCAGTAGCGTCAGCTGTTCCCCTGCTGTGCGGACGGCAATTTCTCCTGCTCTGTCCACATTCTCACTACTACAGATTTTAAAGTTGCTCCAATTACACCTCTGGCTCCTCTGTTTTCGGTTTTATCCCTGAGCTCCAACACCGCCAGTTGGCGCTCGGAAGTGCCGTCTGCACAGTCAACACTTGCTGCCGTGTCATTGGGGTTCAGTAACATCAGCTGTTCCCCTGCTGTGCGGACGGCAATTTCTCCTGCTCTGTCCACATTCTCACTACTACAGATTTTAAAGTTGCTCCAATTACACCTCTGGCTCCTCTGTTTTCAGTATTATCCCTGAGCTCCAACACCGCCAGTTGGCGCTCGGAAGTGCCGTCTGCACAGTCAACACTTGCTGCCGTGTTATTGGGGTTCAGTAACATCAGCTGTTCCCTGCTGTGCGGACGGCAATTTCTCCTGCTCTGTCCACATCCACTGTACTACTGATTTAAAACCTCCTCCAAATACACTTCTGGCTCCTCTGTTTTCAGTATTATCCCTGAGCTCCAACACCGCCAGTTGGCGCTCGGAAGTGCCGTCTGCACAGTCAACACTTCCTGCCATGTCATTGGGGTTCAGTAACGTCAGCTGTTCCCCTGCTGTGCGGACGGCAATTTCTCCTGCTCTGTCCACATTCTCACTACTACTGATTTTAAAGTTGCTTCAATTACACCTCTGGCTCCTCTGTTTTCAGTATTATCCCTGAGCTCCAACACCGTTGGCGCTCGGAAGTGCCGTCTGCACAGTCAACACTTGCTGCCGTGTTATTGGGGTTCAGTAACGTCAGATGTTCCCCTGCTGTGCGGATGGCACTTTCTCCTGCTCTGTCCACATCCACTGTACTACTGATTTAAAACCTCCTCCAAATACACCTCTGGCTCCTCTGTTTTCAGTATTATCCCTGAGCTCCAACACCGCCAGTTGGCGCTCGGAAGTGCCGTCTGCACAGTCAACACTTGCTGCCATGTTATTGGGGTTCAGTAACGTCAGCTGTTCCCCTGCTGTACGGACGGCAATTTCTCCTGCTCTGTCCACATTCTCACTACTACAGATTTTAAAGTTGCTCCAATTACACCTCTGGCTCCTCTGTTTTCAGTATTATCCCTGAGCTCCAACACCGCCAGTTGGCGCTCGGAAGTGCCGTCTGCACAGTCAACACTTGCAGCCATGTTATTGGGGTTCAGTAACGTCAGCTGTTCCCCTGCTGTGCGGACGGCAATTTCTCCTGCTCTGTCCACATCCACTGTACTACTGATTTAAAACCTCCTCCAAATACACCTCTGGCTCCTCTGTTTTCAGCATTATCCCTGAGCTCCAACATCGCCAGTTGGCGCTCGGAAGTGCCGTCTGCACAGTCAACACTTGCTGCCATGTTATTCGGGTTCAGTAACGTCAGCTGTTCCCCTGCTGTGCGGACGGCAATTTCTCCTGCTCTGTCCACATTCTCACTACTACAGATTTTAAAGTTGCTCCAAATACACCTCTGTCTCCTCTGTTTTCAGTATTATCCCTGAGCTCCAACACCGCCAGTAGGCGCTCGGAAGTGCCGTCTGCACAGTCAACACTTGTTGCCGTGTCATTGGGGTTCAGTAACGTCAGCTGTTCCCCTGCTGTGTGGACGGCAATTTCTCCTGCTCTGTCCACATTCTCACTACTACAGATTTTAGAGTTGCTCCAATTACACCTCTGGCTCCTCTGTTTTCAGCATTATCCCTGAGCTCCAACACCGCCAGTTGGCGCTCGGAAGTGCCGTCTGCACAGTCAACACTTGCTGCCGTGTCATTGGGGTTCAGTAGCGTCAGCTGTTCCCCTGCTGTGCGGACGGCAATTTCTCCTGCTCTGTCCACATTCTCACTACTACAGATTTTAAAGTTGCTCCAATTACACCTCTGGCTCCTCTGTTTTCGGTTTTATCCCTGAGCTCCAACACCGCCAGTTGGCGCTCGGAAGTGCCGTCTGCACAGTCAACACTTGCTGCCATGTCATTGGGGTTCAGTAACATCAGCTGTTCCCCTGCTGTGCGGACGGCAATTTCTCCTGCTCTGTCCACATTCTCACTACTACAGATTTTAAAGTTGCTCCAATTACACCTCTGGCTCCTCTGTTTTCAGTATTATCCCTGAGCTCCAACACCGCCAGTTGGCGCTCGGAAGTGCCATCTGCACAGTCAACACTTGCTGCCGTGTTATTGGGGTTCAGTAACATCAGCTGTTCCCTGCTGTGCGGACGGCAATTTCTCCTGCTCTGTCCACATCCACTGTACTACTGATTTAAAACCTCCTCCAAATACACTTCTGGCTCCTCTGTTTTCAGTATTATCCCTGAGCTCCAACACCGCCAGTTGGCACTCAGAAGTGCCGTCTGCACAGTCAACACTTGCTGCCATGTCATTGGGGTTCAGTAACGTCAGCTGTTCCCCTGCTGTGCGGACGGCAATTTCTCCTGCTCTGTCCACATTCTCACTACTACAGATTTTAAAGTTGCTCCAATTACACCTCTGGCTCCTCTGTTTTCAGTATTATCCCTGAGCTCCAACACCGCCAGTTGGCGCTCGGAAGTGCCGTCTGCACAGTCAACACTTGCTGCCGTGTCATTGGGGTTCAGTAACGTCAGCTGTTCCCCTGCTGTGCGGACGGCAATTTCTCCTGCTCTGTCCACATTCTCACTACTACAGATTTTAAAGTTGCTCCAATTACACCTCTGGCTCCTCTGTTTTCAGTATTATCCCTGAGCTCCAACACCGCTAGTTGGCGCTCGGAAGTGCCGTCTGCACAGTCAACACTTGCTGCCGTGTCATTGGGGTTCAGTAACGTCAGCTGTTCCCCTGCTGTGCGAACGGCAATTTCTCCTGCTCTGTCCACATTCTCACTACTACAGATTTTAAAGGTGCTCCAATTACACCTCTGGCTCCTCTGTTTTCAGTATTATCCCTGAGCTCCAACACCACCAGTTGGCGCTCGGAAGTGCCGTCTGCACAGTCAACACTTGCTGCCGTGTCATTGGGGTTCAGTAACGTCAGCAGGTCCCCTACTGTGCGGACGGTAATTTCTCCTGCTCTGTCCACATTCTCACTACTACAGATTTTAAAGTTGCTCCAATTACACCTCTGGCTCCTCTGTTTTCAGTATTATCCCTGAGCTCCAACACCGCCAGTTGGCGCTCGGAAGTGCCGTCTGCACAGTCAACACTTGCTGCCGTGTTATTGGGGTTCAGTAACATCAGCTGTTCCCTGCTGTGCGGACGGCAATTTCTCCTGCTCTGTCCACATCCACTGTACTACTGATTTAAAACCTCCTCCAAATACACTTCTGGCTCCTCTGTTTTCAGTATTATCCCTGAGCTCCAACACCGCCAGTTGGCGCTCGGAAGTGCCGTCTGCACAGTCAACACTTCCTGCCATGTCATTGGGGTTCAGTAACGTCAGCTGTTCCCCTGCTGTGCGGACGGCAATTTCTCCTGCTCTGTCCACATTCTCACTACTACTGATTTTAAAGTTGCTCCAATTACACCTCTGGCTCCTCTGTTTTCAGTATTATCCCTGAGCTCCAACACCGTTGGCGCTCGGAAGTGCCGTCTGCACAGTCAACACTTGCTGCCGTGTTATTGGGGTTCAGTAACGTCAGATGTTCCCCTGCTGTGCGGATGGCACTTTCTCCTGCTCTGTCCACATCCACTGTACTACTGATTTAAAACCTCCTCCAAATACACCTCTGGCTCCTCTGTTTTCAGTATTATCCCTGAGCTCCAACACCGCCAGTTGGCGCTCGGAAGTGCCGTCTGCACAGTCAACACTTGCTGCCATGTTATTGGGGTTCAGTAACGTCAGCTGTTCCCCTGCTGTACGGACGGCAATTTCTCCTGCTCTGTCCACATTCTCACTACTACAGATTTTAAAGTTGCTCCAATTACACCTCTGGCTCCTCTGTTTTCAGTATTATCCCTGAGCTCCAACACCGCCAGTTGGCGCTCGGAAGTGCCGTCTGCACAGTCAACACTTGCAGCCATGTTATTGGGGTTCAGTAACGTCAGCTGTTCCCCTGCTGTGCGGACGGCAATTTCTCCTGCTCTGTCCACATCCACTGTACTACTGATTTAAAACCTCCTCCAAATACACCTCTGGCTCCTCTGTTTTCAGCATTATCCCTGAGCTCCAACATCGCCAGTTGGCGCTCGGAAGTGCCGTCTGCACAGTCAACACTTGCTGCCATGTTATTCGGGTTCAGTAACGTCAGCTGTTCCCCTGCTGTGCGGACGGCAATTTCTCCTGCTCTGTCCACATTCTCACTACTACAGATTTTAAAGTTGCTCCAAATACACCTCTGTCTCCTCTGTTTTCAGTATTATCCCTGAGCTCCAACACCGCCAGTAGGCGCTCGGAAGTGCCGTCTGCACAGTCAACACTTGTTGCCGTGTCATTGGGGTTCAGTAACGTCAGCTGTTCCCCTGCTGTGTGGACGGCAATTTCTCCTGCTCTGTCCACATTCTCACTACTACAGATTTTAGAGTTGCTCCAATTACACCTCTGGCTCCTCTGTTTTCAGCATTATCCCTGAGCTCCAACACCGCCAGTTGGCGCTCGGAAGTGCCGTCTGCACAGTCAACACTTGCTGCCGTGTCATTGGGGTTCAGTAGCGTCAGCTGTTCCCCTGCTGTGCGGACGGCAATTTCTCCTGCTCTGTCCACATTCTCACTACTACAGATTTTAAAGTTGCTCCAATTACACCTCTGGCTCCTCTGTTTTCGGTTTTATCCCTGAGCTCCAACACCGCCAGTTGGCGCTCGGAAGTGCCGTCTGCACAGTCAACACTTGCTGCCATGTCATTGGGGTTCAGTAACATCAGCTGTTCCCCTGCTGTGCGGACGGCAATTTCTCCTGCTCTGTCCACATTCTCACTACTACAGATTTTAAAGTTGCTCCAATTACACCTCTGGCTCCTCTGTTTTCAGTATTATCCCTGAGCTCCAACACCGCCAGTTGGCGCTCGGAAGTGCCATCTGCACAGTCAACACTTGCTGCCGTGTTATTGGGGTTCAGTAACATCAGCTGTTCCCTGCTGTGCGGACGGCAATTTCTCCTGCTCTGTCCACATCCACTGTACTACTGATTTAAAACCTCCTCCAAATACACTTCTGGCTCCTCTGTTTTCAGTATTATCCCTGAGCTCCAACACCGCCAGTTGGCACTCAGAAGTGCCGTCTGCACAGTCAACACTTGCTGCCATGTCATTGGGGTTCAGTAACGTCAGCTGTTCCCCTGCTGTGCGGACGGCAATTTCTCCTGCTCTGTCCACATTCTCACTACTACAGATTTTAAAGTTGCTCCAATTACACCTCTGGCTCCTCTGTTTTCAGTATTATCCCTGAGCTCCAACACCGCCAGTTGGCGCTCGGAAGTGCCGTCTGCACAGTCAACACTTGCTGCCGTGTCATTGGGGTTCAGTAACGTCAGCTGTTCCCCTGCTGTGCGGACGGCAATTTCTCCTGCTCTGTCCACATTCTCACTACTACAGATTTTAAAGTTGCTCCAATTACACCTCTGGCTCCTCTGTTTTCAGTATTATCCCTGAGCTCCAACACCGCTAGTTGGCGCTCGGAAGTGCCGTCTGCACAGTCAACACTTGCTGCCGTGTCATTGGGGTTCAGTAACGTCAGCTGTTCCCCTGCTGTGCGAACGGCAATTTCTCCTGCTCTGTCCACATTCTCACTACTACAGATTTTAAAGGTGCTCCAATTACACCTCTGGCTCCTCTGTTTTCAGTATTATCCCTGAGCTCCAACACCACCAGTTGGCGCTCGGAAGTGCCGTCTGCACAGTCAACACTTGCTGCCGTGTCATTGGGGTTCAGTAACGTCAGCAGGTCCCCTACTGTGCGGACGGTAATTTCTCCTGCTCTGTCCACATTCTCACTACTACAGATTTTAAAGTTGCTCCAATTACACCTCTGGCTCCTCTGTTTTCAGTATTATCCCTGAGCTTCAACACCGCCAGTTGGCGCTCGGAAGTGCCGTCTGCACAGTCAACACTTGCTGCCGTGTTATTGGGGTTCAGTAACGTCAGCTGTTCCCCTGCTGTGCGGACGGCAATTTCTCCTGCTCTGTCCACATCCACTGTACTACTGATTTAAAACCTCCTCCAAATACACCTCTGGCTCCTCTGTTTTCAGTATTATCCCTGAGCTCCAACACCGCCAGTTGGTGCTCGGAAGTGCCGTCTGCACAGTCAACACTTGCTGCCATGTTATTGGGGTTCGGTAACGTCAGCTGTTCCCCTGCTGTGTGGACGGCAATTTCTCCTGCTCTGTCCACATTATCACTACTACAGATTTTAAAGTTGCTCCAATTACACCTCTGGCTCCTCTGTTTTCAGTATTATCCCTGAGCTCCGACACCGCCAGTTGGCGCTCGGAAGTGCTGTCTGCACAGTCAACACTTGCTGCCGTGTCATTGGGGTTCAGTAACGTCAGCTGTTCCCCTGCTGTGCGGACGGCAATTTCTCCTGCTCTGTCCACATTCTCACTACTACAGATTTTAAAGTTGCTCCAAATACACCTCTGTCTCCTCTGTTTTCAGTATTATCCCTGAGCTCCAACACCGCCAGTAGGCGCTCGGAAGTGCCGTCTGCACAGTCAACACTTGTTGCCGTGTCATTGGGGTTCAGTAACGTCAGCTGTTCCCCTGCTGTGTGGACGGCAATTTCTCCTGCTCTGTCCACATTCTCACTACTACAGATTTTAGAGTTGCTCCAATTACACCTCTGGCTCCTCTGTTTTCAGCATTATCCCTGAGCTCCAACACCGCCAGTTGGCGCTCGGAAGTGCCGTCTGCACAGTCAACACTTGCTGCCGTGTCATTGGGGTTCAGTAGCGTCAGCTGTTCCCCTGCTGTGCGGACGGCAATTTCTCCTGCTCTGTCCACATTCTCACTACTACAGATTTTAAAGTTGCTCCAATTACACCTCTGGCTCCTCTGTTTTCGGTTTTATCCCTGAGCTCCAACACCGCCAGTTGGCGCTCGGAAGTGCCGTCTGCACAGTCAACACTTGCTGCCATGTCATTGGGGTTCAGTAACATCAGCTGTTCCCCTGCTGTGCGGACGGCAATTTCTCCTGCTCTGTCCACATTCTCACTACTACAGATTTTAAAGTTGCTCCAATTACACCTCTGGCTCCTCTGTTTTCAGTATTATCCCTGAGCTCCAACACCGCCAGTTGGCGCTCGGAAGTGCCATCTGCACAGTCAACACTTGCTGCCGTGTTATTGGGGTTCAGTAACATCAGCTGTTCCCTGCTGTGCGGACGGCAATTTCTCCTGCTCTGTCCACATCCACTGTACTACTGATTTAAAACCTCCTCCAAATACACTTCTGGCTCCTCTGTTTTCAGTATTATCCCTGAGCTCCAACACCGCCAGTTGGCACTCAGAAGTGCCGTCTGCACAGTCAACACTTGCTGCCATGTCATTGGGGTTCAGTAACGTCAGCTGTTCCCCTGCTGTGCGGACGGCAATTTCTCCTGCTCTGTCCACATTCTCACTACTACAGATTTTAAAGTTGCTCCAATTACACCTCTGGCTCCTCTGTTTTCAGTATTATCCCTGAGCTCCAACACCGCCAGTTGGCGCTCGGAAGTGCCGTCTGCACAGTCAACACTTGCTGCCGTGTCATTGGGGTTCAGTAACGTCAGCTGTTCCCCTGCTGTGCGGACGGCAATTTCTCCTGCTCTGTCCACATTCTCACTACTACAGATTTTAAAGTTGCTCCAATTACACCTCTGGCTCCTCTGTTTTCAGTATTATCCCTGAGCTCCAACACCGCTAGTTGGCGCTCGGAAGTGCCGTCTGCACAGTCAACACTTGCTGCCGTGTCATTGGGGTTCAGTAACGTCAGCTGTTCCCCTGCTGTGCGAACGGCAATTTCTCCTGCTCTGTCCACATTCTCACTACTACAGATTTTAAAGGTGCTCCAATTACACCTCTGGCTCCTCTGTTTTCAGTATTATCCCTGAGCTCCAACACCACCAGTTGGCGCTCGGAAGTGCCGTCTGCACAGTCAACACTTGCTGCCGTGTCATTGGGGTTCAGTAACGTCAGCAGGTCCCCTACTGTGCGGACGGTAATTTCTCCTGCTCTGTCCACATTCTCACTACTACAGATTTTAAAGTTGCTCCAATTACACCTCTGGCTCCTCTGTTTTCAGTATTATCCCTGAGCTTCAACACCGCCAGTTGGCGCTCGGAAGTGCCGTCTGCACAGTCAACACTTGCTGCCGTGTTATTGGGGTTCAGTAACGTCAGCTGTTCCCCTGCTGTGCGGACGGCAATTTCTCCTGCTCTGTCCACATCCACTGTACTACTGATTTAAAACCTCCTCCAAATACACCTCTGGCTCCTCTGTTTTCAGTATTATCCCTGAGCTCCAACACCGCCAGTTGGTGCTCGGAAGTGCCGTCTGCACAGTCAACACTTGCTGCCATGTTATTGGGGTTCGGTAACGTCAGCTGTTCCCCTGCTGTGTGGACGGCAATTTCTCCTGCTCTGTCCACATTATCACTACTACAGATTTTAAAGTTGCTCCAATTACACCTCTGGCTCCTCTGTTTTCAGTATTATCCCTGAGCTCCGACACCGCCAGTTGGCGCTCGGAAGTGCTGTCTGCACAGTCAACACTTGCTGCCGTGTCATTGGGGTTCAGTAACGTCAGCTGTTCCCCTGCTGTGCGGACGGCAATTTCTCCTGCTCTGTCCACATTCTCACTACTACAGATTTTAAAGTTGCTCCAATTACACCTCTGGCTCCTCTGTTTTCAGTATTATCCCTGAGCTCCAACACCGCCAGTTGGCGCTCGGAAGTGCCATCTGCACAGTCAACACTTGCTGCCGTGTCATTGGGGTTCAGTAACGTCAGCTGTTCCCCTGCTGTGCGGACGGCAATTTCTCCTGCTCTGTCCACATCCACTGTACTACTGATTTAAAACCTCCTCCAAATACACCTCTGGCTCCTCTGTTTTCAGTATTATCCCTGAGCTCCAACACCGCCAGTTGGCGCTCGGAAGTGCCGTCTGCACAGTCAACACTTGCTGCCGTGTCATTGGGGTTCACTAACGTCAGCTGTTCCCCTGCTGTGCGGACGGCAATTTCTCCTGCTCGGTCCACATTCTCACTACTACAGATTTTAAAGTTGCTCCAATTACACCTCTTGCTCCTCTGTTTTCAGTATTATCCCTGAGCTCCAACACCGCCAGTTGGCGCTCGGAAGTGCCGTCTGCACAGTCAACGCTTGCTGCCGTGTCATTGGGGTTCAATAACGTCAGCTGTTCCCCTGCTGTGCGGACGGCAATTTCTCCTGCTCTGTCCACATCCACTGTACTACTGATTAGAGATGAGCGTTGTTCTACTCGAACTGTTCGCCAATCTCAAATTCGAGCTGTCTTGGGCGGTGTTCGAGCCGTTCGACGAACACGAACAAATTGAGAAAAATTCGGCTGTTCGAGGTTATGTTCGATAACTGTTCGTGCACCAAAATCATAACTGGATTTTTTCTCAGTAATGATGAAAATTAATGTTAATACACAGTTTGAGTGTACAGCGGGGTGGAGGGAGGGGCAGGGGATGCATCTCTGCAGGAACAATGAAGATCTCCATTTTTTTTTCTCTTTCCCGCATTTGCAGTGGGGAGGTGCAATCTGTCAGCCTATCAGCAGCGCACACACGGAGCGAAGTGCTTTTTTTCACACAAGCAAGGGCATGTGTCATTGGCAGTGTATGTCACATGTCCTTGCCCTATAAGACCAAGCCATTTTCCCCGTCGCCACCATTTTCTCACTGCTGCAGCTGCGTGTTAGACGGCACCGCTGTTGCTGTGTGCGCTATAACTTGTTAATTTCAAGCCAATTTTCGCACAAATCTACAGATAGCTTGGGAGTAGGGAATAGTTGTGATTGCAGTCCTTTTAAGGACTAGGTTACAGCATTTCCTACGACTTTTATCAGGCAGGTCTGTGCTCTTAAATAGATAGATTGTGGGAGTAAAGACTAATTGTAATTGGAGTCCTTTTCAGGACTAGGTTACATCAGTTCCTATCAGTTTTTGCCAGGCAGGTCTGTGCCAGTGCTGTGCAAGTTTTTTTCACAGCATTTGGCTGAATCTAGCAAAGCTAATCCTTTTTGGCCTATTGCAGAGTGTGTTAGTCAGTGGAGTAGCCTATCTGTGTTGCAAGATATACCACCTGTGTATAGAATACCAATTTTTTTACTGCACCTAGTGAAGTAAAATCTTTTTGGCATAGCATCATTCTATTAGTCCATCTATACTGACCTCCATCAGGTTGCAAATTGAATATAATTTTTTTCTGCATCTAGCTCTGAAAAAATATTGGGCTTCTAGCTGTGTGTGGGACTTGTTCTATTAATCCATCTATACAGACCTCCATCAGGTTGCAAACTGAATATATTTTTTTCTGCATCTACCTCTGAAAAAATATTGGGCTTCTAGCTGTGTGTGGGACTTGTTCTATTAATCCATCTATACAGACCTCCATCAGGTTGCAAACTGAATATATTTTTTTCTGCATCTACCTCTGAAAAATTATTGGGCTTCTAGCTGTGTGTGGGACTTGTTCTATTAATCCATCTATACAGACCTCCATCAGGTTGCAAACTGAATATATTTTTTTCTGCATCTACCTCTGAAAAAATATTGGGCTTCTAGCTGTGTTTGGGACTTGTTCTATTAATCCATCTATACAGACCTCCATCAGGTTGCAAACTGAATATATTTTTTTCTGCATCTACCTCTGAAAAAATATTGGGCTTCTAGCTGTGTGTGGGACTTGTTCTATTAATCCATCTATACAGACCTCCATCAGGTTGCAAACTGAATATATTTTTTTCTGCATCTACCTCTGAAAAAATATTGGGCTTCTAGCTGTGTGTGGGACTTGTTCTATTAATCCATCTATACAGACCTCCATCAGGTTGCAAACTGAATATACTTTTTTCTGCATCTACCTCTGAAAAAATATTGGGCTTCTAGCTGTGTGTGGGACTTGTTCTATTAATCCATCTATACAGACCTCCATCAGGTTGCAAACTGAATATATTTTTTTCTGCATCTACCTCTGAAAAAATATTGGGCTTCTAGCTGTGTGTGGGACTTGTTCTATTAATCCATCTATACAGACCTCCATCAGGTTGCAAACTGAATACATATTTTATCTGCATCTACCTCTGAAAAAATATTGGGCTTCTAGCTGTGTGTGGGACTTGTTCTATTAATCCATCTATACAGACCTCCATCAGGTTGCAAACTGAATATATTTTTTTCTCATCTACCTCTGAAAAAATATTGGGCTTCTAGCTGTGTGTGGGACTTGTTCTATTAATCCATCTATACAGACCTCCATCAGGTTGCAAACTGAATATATTTTTTTCTGCATCTACCTCTGAAAAAATATTGGGCTTCTAGCTGTGTGTGGGACTTGTTCTATTAATCCATCTATACAGACCTCCATCAGGTTGCAAACTGAATATATTTTTTTCTGCATCTACCTCTGAAAAAATATTGGGCTTCTAGCTGTGTGTGGGACTTGTTCTATTAATCCATCTATACAGACCTCCATCAGGTTGCAAACTGAATATATTTTTTTCTGCATCTACCTCTGAAAAAATATTGGGCTTCTAGCTGTGTGTGGGACTTGTTGTATTAGTCCATCTATACTGACCTCCATCAGGTTGCAAACTGAATATATTTTTTTTCTGCATCTACCTCTGAAAAAATATTGTGCTTCTAGCTGTGTGTGGGACTTGTTCTATTAATCCATCTATACAGACCTCCATCAGGTTGCAAACTGAATATATTTTTTTCTGCATCTACCTCTGAAAAAATATTGGGCTTGTAGCTGTGTGTGGGACTTGTTGTATTAGTCCATCTATACTGACCTCCATCAGGTTGCAAACTGAATATATTTTTTTCTGCATCTACCTCTGAAAAAATATTGGGCTTCTAGCTGTGTGTGGGACTTGTTGTATTAGTCCATCTATACTGACCTCCATCAGGTTGCAAACTGAATATATTTTTTTTCTGCATCTACCTCTGAAAAAATATTGTGCTTCTAGCTGTGTGTGGGACTTGTTCTATTAATCCATCTATACAGACCTCCATCAGGTTGCAAACTGAATATATTTTTTTCTGCATCTACCTCTGAAAAAATATTGGGCTTCTAGCTGTGTGTGGGACTTGTTGTATTAGTCCATCTATACTGACCTCCATCAGGTTGCAAACTGAATATATTTTTTTCTGCATCTACCTCTGAAAAAATATTGGGCTTCTAGCTGTGTGTGGGACTTGTTCAATTAATCCATCTATACAGACCTCCATCAGGTTGCAAATTGAATATAATTTTTTTCTGCATCTAACCCAGCCAATAGTTTTGGCCTAATACCACAGTTTGGCCACTCAGCTCTGCTCGGTTCCCATCCATTGTTTTTTTGTGCAAACAACTCCAGATTTGTGAATTAGTTAACCACCAAAATGAGTGGAAAAAGGCCTGCTGCTGGTGGAAAGAGGAATAGGCGTGTTGGGAAGGGGAAAAAAGGTTGTGTCCGTGGGGTAGGTGTTAAAGCTGTTATGCACACGCCCGGGCTAAGCGGCGTGTGCGTGTGATTGGTAGTGATTCCACTGGACCGTACCGGAGAGTGAATGCCTGGAGGGGCGTGACTAAGTATTCACCCGATCCGACCAGGGTCGCACGACGGCATACGACGCCAGTGCACCAAGGAGGAACCGAGCAGAGGGACCAGGTGCTACTCCAGGACAGACCCCGGACACGGCTGTTGACCCACACAGGGGAATACAGGAACAGGCTGGTAGGCTGGCACACAGACTGGAGGGTATAGGCAGGCACGACTGGTATGCAGGCAGGCGGGTATGCAGGCAGGGGGGTAAAGGCAAGCACAGCTAGAGTGCAGACAGGGAGGCACTAGCAGGTAGGAACACAGGCGGGATAGGACCCAGTACACACCGGGACTCAGGAACAATACAGGCAGAGGGTTACAGGCAAGCACAGCTAGAGTGCAGACAAGGCTGAGCAGGGAGGACAGGGCTCTGTTCACACGGAACAGACAGGAAGGGAAAGACAGAGCCAGATACTCACACAGTACTTGCAGAGACAACAAGCAGGAGTTAGGTACGAGTTCAGACTCTGCAGAAAAAGGAAGGGAACGGACATAGAGGCAAAACAGGTAAAGGACAGGAGAGAGTTCAGACTGGAACTGAGTGTACGGAGGAGACCGACACTGCAGAGGGATACAGGAGCGGGTCTGGGAATACGGCCCCCAGAGAGGCGGAACGAACAGGCAAGGAGCGTGTTCAGACAGGACAGACCAGACACAGGAGCGGGTCTAGGAAATCGGCCACTAGAAGGCGAGAGGAACAGGCTAGGAGCGAGTTCAGACAGGACAGACAAGAGAACACAGAAAGGACTCAGTTCAGACACGGGAGCTGATACCGCAAAACAGGAGACATACAGGACTCAGTTCAGACACGGGAGCTGATACCGCAAAGCAGGAGACATACAGGACTCAGTTCAGACACGAGAGCTGATACCGCAAAGCAGGAGACATACAGGACTCAGTTCAGACACGAGAGCTGATACCGCAAAGCAGGAGACATACAGGACTCAGTTCAGACACGGGAACTGATGCAAAAAGCAGGAGACAAGAGACGGGACCTGGCACCTTCAGAGTGCAAGCACACACTGAAGGAAACACTATGCTCAGGCAGGGATAGAAGGGAGCTGCTGAGCTATATACCAAGTGACAGACAGCAATAGGCTGAGGACGCACAAGGGGTGTGACCCACAGCAGGTACAAAAGGCAGGAAGTGATCGGGCGCCGCCCTTAAGCAGCAGAAACAGACACAAACAGACAGCATGGAGGGAAGCCAGAGAGACATTCTGGACAGGAGATCAAGTGCGCCCTCTTGCACAGTGGGAGATGGACCACCATGCAAGGACGCCGCCAGGTATGTTACAGTACCTCCCCCCTTACGCCCCCTCTTCTTCAGGCCTGCCAGAATCTTCCGCAGGGAATTCGAGGGCCAGTCGTTCACTGGGTTGGAGGGGGACAGAGACTTAAGGGTAATCTCTGCTTCGAGGTACATCTTGTCAAGCTCACAGGAAGAAATAGACGGGTTATCAGGTACATAATGAGGAAAAGTCACTGTCTCTTTGTTATCTGGTGGTATCCCGGAGGATTCAGGAAACAACTGGAGGTCCTCCGCCTGGTCGGAGGGGTGTAGAGACTCAGGAGTAACCTCTGCTTCGGAGTACACTAAGTTGGACTCACTGGACGAAGCGAGCGAGGTATCAGATCCAGGATATAGGAAAGTCTCTGTCCATTCACCACCAGGTGGCACCCCGAAGGATTCTGAACACAACTGGCGGTCCTCCGCCTGGTCAGAGGGGTGTAGAGACTCACGGGTAACTACCACTTTGGGGTACCCATTGTCAGGCTCACAGGACGAAGCGGACAAAGTATTGAGTACCGGGTGTAGAGAAGTCTCTCTCCATTTGTCATCGAGTGGTATCCCGGAGGGTTCAGGAGGCAACAGGGGATCCTCCGCCAGGTAGTAGAGGTGCACAGACTCTGAGGTAACCACAGCTTTGGAGCATCCTTGGACATGCACACCGGTTAAAGAGAAAGAAGCATCTGATGCCGGGTGCAGGAAGTTCTCCTGTGTGGAGTCTGGATGGGCAGAAGTCTCTTCGGCCAGGAGAACTGGTGCACTACCCACGCACATTACCCATTGGGGTTTCTCCGGGATACAGGGAGATGAAGCTTCAGTAGGGACTTCAAGGTTGGGGTCAGGAGGTCTCAGGGAGGACAGACCCTGGCGTGACGGCTTGCCTCTAAGTCTAGCACGTCTGGACTGCCTCTTGAGGTTGAGAGAAGTATTCCGGAAAGCGTAGTCACCCTGTGAGGATTCTGGGTGGGCAGTAGTCTCATTGGGCTGGAGGACTATTGCGCTACCCACACACATTACCCGTCGGGGCTGCTCCGGGATATTGGGAAGTGAAGCTTCAGCAGGGGCTTCAGAGTTAGGGTCCTCGAAGACCATACGAAAGGCCACCAGGAAGGCCTGCAGGTCAAGGATGACAGGATCCCATGCTTCCCATAGGGGGGTGACCCATTTCAAGGCATCACCCGCTAGGTAGTCAATCATAAAGGCCACTTTAGCCCAATCGGAAGGAAAATAGAGAGGGTAGGCCTTAAAGTGTAGCATGCATTGCTCCACAAATGCACGACACTATCTTGGATCCCCATAGTAACGTGGCGGATCCGCAGGAACGAGGGCTGATAGATCCATCTGGACGGGTGCGTAATTCGCCTGGAACTCAGCTAAAGGGGGAAAAAAAATTTATTTATTTTATTTTAATGCATGTATTCGCTGGAAAAACTTCTCAAAGAGCGAAGGCCGTGGGGCTCAACGGGAACCATGGCCTGAGCATGCTGTTATGCACACGCCCGGGCTAAGCGGCGTGTGCGTGTGATTGGTAGTGATTCCACTGGACCGTACCGGAGAGTGAATGCCTGGAGGGGCGTGACTAAGTATTCACCCGATCCGACCAGGGTCGCACGACGGCATACGACGCCAGTGCACCAAGGAGGAACCGAGCAGAGGGACCAGGTGCTACTCCAGGACAGACCCCGGACACGGCTGTTGACCCACACAGGGGAATACAGGAACAGGCTGGTAGGCTGGCACACAGACTGGAGGGTATAGGCAGGCACGACTGGTATGCAGGCAGGCGGGTATGCAGGCAGGGGGGTAAAGGCAAGCACAGCTAGAGTGCAGACAGGGAGGCACTAGCAGGTAGGAACACAGGCGGGATAGGACCCAGTACACACCGGGACTCAGGAACAATACAGGCAGAGGGTTACAGGCAAGCACAGCTAGAGTGCAGACAAGGCTGAGCAGGGAGGACAGGGCTCTGTTCACACGGAACAGACAGGAAGGGAAAGACAGAGCCAGATACTCACACAGTACTTGCAGAGACAACAAGCAGGAGTTAGGTACGAGTTCAGACTCTGCAGAAAAAGGAAGGGAACGGACATAGAGGCAAAACAGGTAAAGGACAGGAGAGAGTTCAGACTGGAACTGAGTGTACGGAGGAGACCGACACTGCAGAGGGATACAGGAGCGGGTCTGGGAATACGGCCCCCAGAGAGGCGGAACGAACAGGCAAGGAGCGTGTTCAGACAGGACAGACCAGACACAGGAGCGGGTCTAGGAAATCGGCCACTAGAAGGCGAGAGGAACAGGCTAGGAGCGAGTTCAGACAGGACAGACAAGAGAACACAGAAAGGACTCAGTTCAGACACGGGAGCTGATACCGCAAAGCAGGAGACATACAGGACTCAGTTCAGACACGGGAGCTGATACCGCAAAGCAGGAGACATACAGGACTCAGTTCAGACACGAGAGCTGATACCGCAAAGCAGGAGACATACAGGACTCAGTTCAGACACGAGAGCTGATACCGCAAAGCAGGAGACATACAGGACTCAGTTCAGACACGGGAACTGATACAAAAAGCAGGAGACAAGAGACGGGACCTGGCACCTTCAGAGTGCAAGCACACACTGAAGGAAACACTATGCTCAGGCAGGGACAGAAGGGAGCTGCTGAGCTATATACCAAGTGACAGACAGCAATAGGCTGAGGACGCACAAGGGGTGTGACCCACAGCAGGTACAAAAGGCAGGAAGTGATCGGGCGCCGCCCTTAAGCAGCAGAAACAGACACAAACAGACAGCATGGAGGGAAGCCAGAGAGACATTCTGGACAGGAGATCAAGTGCGCCCTCTTGCACAGTGGGAGATGGACCACCATGCAAGGACGCCACCAGGTATGTTACAAAAGCAACAGTAACATCTGCAGAAGAAAGACCATCTACCAGCCAAACTAAAATGTCTACTTCTTTTAGCAGACAATGTGATAAGATCCCTTTCTTACGGCCACGCTAATTGCTACAAATTCCAGATGAGGCACAAAAACAGCAGGTGCTTCAACGGATATCAAGTGCTCCTTTAAGTGGGCTCTCCTCCACATCAACTTCAACATCACAAATACTCCAGTCCTCAAAGGTGTCACCCCAATCGCACTTGCTTCCTCACAGCTCCCAAATCTCCAGCTGCCCGTCTGAGTATGAGGTAGAACAGATGGTTGAGTCTGCAGAGCTGTTTACTCATACTATAGCCTGGGAATCAGAGGTCGACTCCAGCGCTTCTGTGAATCCAGACGAGGAAATGATCTGCACTGATGCCCAGAATCTTTATGAGTCGGATCCAGGACCAGACGCAGAAGGTTCTGACCATAATGTAGACCCTCATTCCCAAACTGTAACTCCTGTTGGTGGAGACAATGAGGAAGACGATGATAAGACTCAAATACCTGATTGGAGCGACAACTTTAGTTTTTTGTCAGGGCAGGAACAGGTTGGCTCTGAGGACGACGGGTCTGATAACGCACAGGGTGATGATGATGAGGTTGGAGATCCCACTTACTGTCAACCCACAGTCAGCCAAGAGATGAGGTCAGCAGAGGAGGTGGAGGAAGATGCTAGACGAGGTCAGGTTGCGCCTTCCTGGACAGAGACGTAGTACTGGAAGCACGTCAACAACTGCATCCTCAAACACAATTCTGCCTCTCACCACAAGTCGTGGTGGCTCTTCAGGTCGCATGGGTGCTAAGCCTTGCATAGCCTGGGCATTTTTTCAGATCGATAAAGATGACCCAACTCGTGTTATCTGTAACATTTGTCAGCAAAAGCTAAGTAGAGGCCAAAAAATACATAGTTTGAGTACTTCATGCATGAACCGGCACATGGACATGAAGCATAAGTTGCAGTGGGAAGCTCAGTGTGCTACAATGCGGCCTAGCCGGCCGGGCCAACCACCGTCTGCCATATCTTGTGCATCCGCGGCCTCTTCATCCTCTGTGACTGGGGGGACAGCAGTCACACCTGTTTTGGGGCGCAGACCTGCCACCTCTTTACCCGCAACAGCCAGCGTGATTGGCATGTCATCATTTTCTTTGGAGGTGGTAACACCAGCTGGTGTTGAGCGCTGTCCGACATCGATAGCACCACCTTTGGATCAAGGCAACCTAACATGTCCGCCTGCATCTTCCTCACAGACCGGCAGTTTGCCGGGGACACCCTTATCAACCCCGTCTAAGCACAATAGCCAGCCCTCGGTCCCTCAGATGTGGACAAGTAAAAGACCATTTCCTCCTAGCCATGAGAAAGCTAAGAGGTTGAATTTCACCATCTGCAAGCTCTTGGCTACAGAAATGCTGCCTTTCCGCCTGGTGGACACAGAGGATTTTCGAGACCTTATGTCCGTCGCAGTGCCCCAGTACCAGATGCCCAGTCGGCACTACTTCTCAAAGAAAGGTGTGCCTGCGCTCCACCAGCATGTCGCACACAACATCACCGCTTCTTTGAGAAACTCTGTGTGTGACAGGGTGCATTTCACCACAGACACTTGGACGAGTAGGCATGGACAGGGGCGTTACATGTCGCTGACTGGGCACTGGGTAACTATGGTGACAGCAGGACAAGGGGCTGCTGTCCAAGTCTTGCCGTCCCCACGAGTTGTGCGTCAATCCTCTTTATGTCATTTTTCCTCCACTGCTTCTGCCTCCTCAACCTCCTCTCGGTCTTCCACCTGCACCCAAAGCCTGTCTGGTCATGCCACAAGCTTTCTAACTGCGCAGAAGGGATCCTGCACACCTCCTTACTATGCTGGCAGTAGGGCTCAACGTCATCAGGCGGTTTTTACATTGAAATGTCTGAGAAATGTGAGTCACACAGCTGAGGAGTTGTGGTCAGCTCTGGAGAACCAATTTAATGAATGGTTGTCTCCACTGGACCTGAAACCAGGGAAGGCCGTGTGCGACAATGCTGCAAACCTGGGTGCGGCCCTTCGCCGGGGCAATGTCACACACGTGCCTTGTATGGCTCACGTGTTGAACCTGGTTGTCCAGCAATTTTTAGCCCACTATCCCAGACTAGATGGCCTTCTGCAGAGGGCACGGTCGCTGTGTGCTCACTTCCGCTGTTCGAATCCCGCAGCTCAGCGACTTACATCTCTACAGAAGTCGTTGGGCCTGCCACTTCACCGGCTAAAATGCGATGTGCCTACCCGGTGGAATTCAACTCTGCACATGTTGCAGCGACTGTGGCAGCACCGACAAGCCCTGGTGCAATACGTTCTGACGTATAGCCTGGGCCAACGAGATTCAGAGGTGGGGCAAATCACGCTGGAGGAGTGGTCTCAGATCAGGGACCTATGCACCCTTCTGCACAGTTTTGAAATGGCGACGAAGATGTTTAGTGCTGACGATGCCATTATCAGCATGACTATTCCGGTGATTTACATGCTGGAGCACATGTTAAACAGAATTCGGAGTCAGGTGGTGGCACAAGAGGAGGTGGAGGAAGTAGAGGAGGAGGAGTTGTATGCGGAAGGGCTAACATCTGCAAGGTCCAGACGGTCGGCAGCACCAAGGCGGCAGGCATGTGAGGGTGGGGGAGATGGTTTTACCAGGGCGCATGGTAGCAGCCAAACTAGTGAGGAAGGTGCAGGAGCCCAGGAAGAAGTGGAGGACGAACTGATGGAAGACTCATCAGATGAGGGAGACCTTGATCACATTTCTGTTGTGCGAGGTTGGGGGGAGAGGACAGAGGAAGGAAGCATGATTGTTACCTCGCCACCAACACAACAGGGACTTGGTGCTCCTGGATGCGCAACACACATGAGTGCCTTCTTGCTGCACTACCTGCAACGTGACCCTCGAATTGTGAGAATTAGAAATAATCCTGACTACTGGGTTGCCACACTGTTAGATCCCCGGTACAAAAGTAAATTTGCAGAAATTATTCCTGCCATAGAAAGGGATGCACGCATGCAGGAGTATCAGCAGAGACTGTTGCAGAATCTTACATGTGCTTTTCCACAAAATACCAGTGGTGCACGTAGTGAATCTCACAGTTCCAACTTGCCAACCGTGGGACCGTCAAGTGTTCAGCACTCAAACCGTAACAGAACCACAGTATCTGCTGGTAACATCAATTTTGCGGAATCATTTCACCACTTTTTTAGCCCATCCTTTGCAAGGCCACAGGAGACAAGAAGTCTGACACATAGTCAACGCCTAGAGACGATGGTACAGGAGTATCTCCAAGTAAACATTGAAGCCACGACTGTGTCACTGGACCCTTGCTCTTTTTGGGCTTCCAATCTGGATAAATGGCCGGAGCTAGCCACTTACGCCTTGGAGATCTTGTCATGCCCCGCAGCCAGCGTTCTGTCTGAACGTGTGTTCAGCACTGCTGGTGGTGTGCTGACAGATAAGCGCACGCGGCTCTCCACTGATAATGTAGACAGACTCACGTTCATAAAGATGAACAAATCATGGATCCGAAACGACTTTTCTACCCCTGTGTCATCCTGGGGAGAGTAAAAGCTTGATGATTGGTTAAAATCACCCTACCAACCGTTTTAAGCTTTCAAATTACTAATCATGTTTATCTGTATCTTGGCTGGAAAATAATTTGGGCTTTGTAGCAGTGTGCAGCACTGATCCTATTAGGCCATCTATACTAAAGCTTCACCAGATTTAAAATTAATAATAATTTTTAGCTGCATCTAGCCCGGAAAATAATTTTGGGGCTCCGAGATGCGCAAGACACATAAGTGCCTTCTTGCTGCACTACCTGCAGCATGACCCTCATATTGTCAGAATTCGAAGTAATCATGACTACTGGGTTGCCACACTCTTAGATCCCCCAAACTTTTCGATCAACCTTTTCATTTTAATAAAGACCTAAAAAATGGTCATTTTTGAAATTATAAGCATTAGCAGGTTGTTAGAAACTGAAATCAAACAGTTTTCAACTCAAAACTTTATTCTAGGTGATGTTACATTTTCACATAGGACCCCTTGTTCGAAAGGAGCTTCTGAACTCTCTCGTCCATTGAATTTGTCAGGTTTTGGATGGTTTCTGCTTCAATTGTTTTGCATGAGGACAGAATACCCTCCCAGAGCTGTTGCTTAGATGTGAACTGCCTCCCGCCATCATAGACACTCCTTTTAATGATGCTCCAAAGGTTCTGAATGGGGTACAGGTCAGGGGAGCATGGGGGTCACACCATAAGTTTGTCCCCTTTTATGCCCATATCAGCCAGAGATGCAGATGTTTTATGTGCAGCATGAGATGGTGCATTATCATGCAGAAAAATGATCTTGCTGTGAAATACACGGTTCTTCTTCTTGAACCATGGCAGGAAGTGCTGTTTGAGAAAATCCACATACATTATGGAGTTCATCTTTAGCGCCTTCAGGGATCCTAAAGGGACCGACAATCTCTCTCCCCATGATTCCAGCCCAAAACATTACTCCACCTCCTCCTTGTTGGCGCTGTAGCCGTGTTTGCGTGGGGTGTCCATCAACCAGCCATCCTCCACTCCATCCATCTGGACCATCGAGCGCTGCACGGCACTCATCCGTGAACAAAACAGTTTTGAAATCAGTCTTCATGTAATGTTTGGCCCACTGGAGCCGTTTCTGCTTGTGTGAAGTGGATAGAGGAGGTCGACAGGATGGCGTATGCACAGCTGCAAACCTCTGAAGGACCCTGCATCTTGTTGTTCGGGGGACGTTGGAGGCACAAGCAGCTTCAAAAACTTGTCTGCTGCTATGACAAGGCTTTTTTGCCGCTGCTCTTTCAACCTGACGTAATTGCCTGTAGGAAAGAGTCCTCAATTTGCCCTTATCAGCACGCACACGTGTGTACTGTGAATCAGCTACATACTTCTTGATTGCCAAGACACTTCATCCTGATCATCGCACAATGTTGATTGTAGTCATGCCTTGACCTAAACACTCCACAATTTGTTGCTTCTCAGCAGCCGACACATCCTTTTTCTTTCCCATTTTGGCAGAAAATGTAGGCTGCTTAATAATGTGAGACAGCCTTCTTAAGTAGTCTTGCCTTTCATTGGACACACCTGCCAAACTAATTAGCACAGGTGTCTGCAATTGCTTACAGTGATATAAAGAGCCCTGACACACATCACCATCAATGAGTTTAACTGACAAACAAACAAATTCTTCCCTTATCACTCCTAAACACTTTTTGCATAATAATTTGGAACGCAGTGTACATGTGCTTTTCCACAAAACACCAGTGGTTCACGTAGTGAATCTTACAGTTCTAACTTGCCAACCGTGGTCTGTATGGAATTGTTCAATAAAGGGCCCAAAATTAAGATAATATAGATGGGAGAGGTCTCTATGAATAGGAATTCCTAAGTATTTGATACCCTGTGAGGGCCAGGCAAAGGGAAAGTTGGACTGGATGGAATCCTATATGGATTTGGGGAGGGAGACATCGAGGGCCTCAGACTTCGATGCATTGATTTTAAAATTTGACCATGTAACAAAGTGATCTATTTCAGCCATAACAGCATGGATGGATATATGTGATTGAGTGATATATACTAGGACATCATCAGCAAATAGAGAGCACTTGTACTCAGTGCCTCCCACCTCAATCCACCTAATATTGGGGTTATGGCGAATTGATGAGAGCAGGTGCTCCGTCACTAGGATGTATAAGAGAGGGGACAGAGGACATCCCTGCCTTGTCCCATTGGTGATTGTGAAAGGTGATGAAAATGTTCTGATGCACCCCCTGGGCCTTGGGACACCCGGAGCCGGACCCTTTTTGGTGGATGCTGGTGGTTGTAGTCTTCGTGGCGGCGACCCGGTTCCGTGGCTCAGGGTGGTCAAACCAGTGGCAGAACTATTTATGTGGTTTTGATGTTTAAATGTCCGACTACGCCACCCGTGGATTGCGGTCAGAGTGAACCGCCGCTGCAGGGCAGACCGCTGAGGCTGGTGTTGTGGGTGCAGCAGAGCGTAGCATAACTCCCCACGGGAGGAGTATAGCCTCAGGGCAGTGTATGCGGAGGATGGGGGTGATGGTGCAGGGCAGCAGCAGTAACGACACGGAGTCAGTGATGCAGTCCAGGGCCTTTACTCACAGTTCTTATTATCCAGACCACGTCTGCAGGTAACGGCTGCCCACGTCGTACTGTGTTCACCAGGTGAGGGGCTCAGACAACTCCCATATAACTTTGGAGCGCTTCACAGGACCCCCTTTGTGTGTCCTTTGTCTGGCCTTTCTTACCAACCCTTCTGTCCGGCTGCCTCGGGCCTCCTCTTGGTAAACTTGGCGCCAGTTTCCCTGACCCTATGTGGTGCCTTCCTAGCGGGTGTAGCGAGGGGCTGCGCCACATAAAATGTCACAGCCTCCGGTTTCTAGCTGAGGGTCGTTTCCTGCTTCCACTAGTTTCGGGGACCGGTCTCCCCCTTTGGCCTGACCCCTCCATGCAGGTGGATTCGGGCGTGCGGTGGCGACTCGCCCGTCCGCACCCCTGGAATCCCTTCATTCCTCATTCCTGGAGCCTTCTCCGCTCCTCTTCCTTCCTTCTCCCTCTTCCAGGCCTGGGCCTCTGTTACTAGGCCCGCCTCCGGAGCAGAGCTCATGCAGAGCCCCTGCTCCCTGCCACTTCTGCTCAGACTTCTCTGCACTGAACTAAGATGGTGCCCACCTTTTATACTCCCTTCTCAATGCACCCAGGAACTGCTTCCTCCCTGCTCCTGCACTACAGGGTTCCCCTTCCTCAGTGTTCCCTCCCCCCACTCCAGCCAGGGACAGGGACTGTCGTGCCCATCTCAGAGGCATATTGGTCGCCCTGCCCCATTGCAATTTGGTGTAATGCATGCAGGTGTCGGGTCCTGATCCACACTCCATCCTTACCTGAGAGTGAGATATCACACCTCTGGGTGAGGTGCAATACCTCTGTAGCAACCGAGCCCTCAGGGTGCTACAGTTCCATTTATCTTCAGCCTAGGTGACATATTGTGATACAGGGCCGTGATTTTGGCTATAAAAGGGTTCCCTAGACCCCTACCCCAAGCTTTTTAAGAGAATCATATATGGCGTGCCAGGAGACTCTATGGAATGCTTTCTCAGCATCCAACGAGAGTATCTAATTACAAATTTTTAACTGCATCTAGCCCAGGAAATACTTTGTGCCTAGTAGCAGTGTCTGCTAGTCAGCGGATTATCCCGGCTGTTAAGCAAGCTACACCACCTGTAGTTTAGACACTTAATTTTTTCAAAGAAAATGCTTCGGGACCATGGGATATTCAGTGAAGAGCATCAAGAGGCACCCCAAGGCATAGGGGCTGGGACTGGCAGTAGGATGCCTTGCGGTGGACAGCCGAGCTCGATCCTTATAAAAGCTTTTTAACTGCAGCAGCTTTAGTGGACGCTACTGGAGCTGGAATTACGCGGCTGCTGGCATGAGACTTGCCCTCCAATAGATCCTTGTAAATGGATTTAAAGTGTATTCATTCAAATTAGAGAGACAATTTAAATTAAAAAGCTTAGAGCTGCCTGTACCACAGGGGGGCTCGCTCGACCCACCAGCGGACAGGCACCAGTATTGGGAGAGGGGGGCTGGCCATCAGGGTTCACCGCGGCTCTGGCACAAACCCGGCGACACGGAGGTGGCACGGGCAGGAGCGGACTGGCCGTGTCGGCTTCTCACTTTTTGGATTTTAGAAGGGCATGACATGCCTATATCTGTGTCTCCCCCTCCTTTTACTCCTCCACCTCTTTTATTTTCGCATGACTATATGTACTTGTCACTTTTCCATGTGTTAGTTATGTCTTCTGAGCAGTTTGTCAGCTTTTGGACACCTTTGAAGGTGTTTTCTATGTGTTTCTATGTGTTTTTGTTTGCCTGCCATTGGTTTTAACGGTGTTCGAAGGTGTTCGACGAACAGTTCGACGAACAGTTCGGCGAACACACGGGTGTTCGACGAACCGAACCGAACTCGAACACTACGGGGGTGGCTCAACACTACTACTGATTTAAAACCTCCTCCAAATACACCTCTGGCTCCTCTGTTTTCAGTATTATCCCTGAGCTCCAACACCGCCAGTTGGCGCTCGGAAGTGCCGTCTGCACAGTCAACACTTGCTGCCGTGTTATTGGGGTTCAGTAACATCAGCTGTTCCCCTGCTGTGCGGACGGCAATTTCTCCTGCTCTGTCCACATCCACTGTACTACTGATTTAAAACTTCCTCCAAACGCACTTCTGGCTCCTCTGTTTTCAGTATTATCCCTGAGCTCCAACACCGCCAGTTGGCGCTCAGAAGTGCCGTCTGCACAGTCAACACTTGCTGCCATGTCATTGGGGTTCTGTAACGTCAGCTGTTCCCCTGCTGTGCGGACGGCAATTTCTCCTGCTCTGTCCACATTCTCACTACTACAGATTTTAAAGTTGCTCCAATTACACCTCTGGCTCCTCTGTTTTCAGTATTATCCCTGAGCTCCAACACCGCCAGTTGGCGCTCGGAAGTGCCGTCTGCACAGTCAACACTTGCTGCCGTGTCATTGGGGTTCAGTAACTTCAGCTGTTCCCCTGCTGTGCGGATGGCAATTTCTCCTGCTCTGTCCACATTCTCACTACTACAGATTTTAAAGTTGCTCCAATTACACCTCTGGCTCCTCTGTTTTCAGTATTATCCCTGAGCTCCAACACCGCCAGTTGGCGCTCGGAAGTGCCGTCTGCACAGTCAACACTTGCTGCCGTGTCATTGGGGTTCAGTAACTTCACCTGGTCCCCTGCTGTGCGGACGGTAATTTCTCCTGCTCTGTCCACATTCTCACTACTACAGATTTTAAAGTTGCTCCAATTACACCACTGGCTCCTCTGTTTTCAGTATTATCCCTGAGCTCCAACACCGCCAGTTGGCGCTCGGAAGTGCCGTCTGCACAGTCAACACTTGCTGCCGTGTTATTGGGGTTCAGTAACGTCAGCTGTTCCCCTGCTGTGCGGACGGCAATTTCTCCTGCTCTGTCCACATCCACTGTACTACTGATTTAAAACCTCCTCCAAATACACCTCTGGCTCCTCTGTTTTCAGTATTATCCCTGAGCTCCAACACCGCCAGTTGGTGCTCGGAAGTGCCGTCTGCACAGTCAACACTTGCTGCCATGTTATTGGGGTTCGGTAACGTCAGCTGTTCCCCTGCTGTGCGGACGGCAATTTCTCCTGCTCTGTCCACATTCTCACTACTACAGATTTTAAAGTTGCTCCAATTACACCTCTGGCTCCTCTGTTTTCAGTATTATCCCTGAGCTCCAACACCGCCAGCTGGCGCTCGGAAGTGCCGTCTGCACAGTCAACACTTGCTGCCGTGTCATTGGGGTTCAGTAACATCAGCTGTTCCCCTGCTGTGCGGACGGCAATTTCTCCTGCTCTGTCCACATTCTCACTACTACAGATTTTAAAGTTGCTCCAATTACACCTCTGGTTCCTCTGTTTTCAGTATTATCCCTGAGCTCCAACACCGCCAGTTGGCGCTCGGAAGTGCCGTCTGCACAGTCAACACTTGCTGCCGTGTCATTGGGGTTCAGTAACGTCAGCTGTTCCCCTGCTGTGCGGACGGCAATTTCTCCTGCTCTGTCCACATCCACTGTACTACTGATTTAAAACCTCCTCCAAATACACCTCTGGCTCCTCTGTTTTCAGTATTATCCCTGAGCTCCAACACCGCCAGTTGGCGCTCGGAAGTGCCGTCTGCACAGTCAACACTTGCTGCCGTGTCATTGGGGTTCAGTAACGTCAGCTGTTCCCCTGCTGTGCGGACGGCAATTTCTCCTGCTCTGTCCACATCCACTGTACTACTGATTTAAAACCTCCTCCAAATACACCTCTGGCTCCTCTGTTTTCAGTATTATCCCTGAGCTCCAACACCGCCAGTTGGCGCTCGGAAGTGCCGTCTGCACAGTCAACACTTGCTGCCCTGTTATTGGGGTTCGGTAACGTCAGCTGTTCCCCTGCTGTGTGGACGGCAATTTCTCCTGCTCTGTCCACATTCTCACTACTACAGATTTTAAAGTTGCTCCAATTACACCTCTGGCTCCTCTGTTTTCAGTATTATCCCTGAGCTCCAACACCGCCAGTTGGCGCTCAGAAGTGCCGTCTGCACAGTCAACACTTGCTGCCGTGTGATTGGGGTTCAGTAACTTCAGCTGTTCCCCTGCTGTGCGGATGGCAATTTCTCCTGCTCTGTCCACATTCTCACTACTACAGATTTTAAAGTTGCTCCAATTACACCTCTGGCTCCTCTGTTTTCAGTATTATCCCTGAGCTCCAACACCGCCAGTTGGCGCTCGGAAGTGCCGTCTGCACAGTCAACACTTGCTGCCGTGTCATTGGGGTTCAGTAACTTCACCTGGTCCCCTGCTGTGCGGACGGTAATTTCTCCTGCTCTGTCCACATTCTCACTACTACAGATTTTAAAGTTGCTCCAATTACACCACTGGCTCCTCTGTTTTCAGTATTATCCCTGAGCTCCAACACCGCCAGTTGGCGCTCGGAAGTGCCGTCTGCACAGTCAACACTTGCTGCCGTGTTATTGGGGTTCAGTAACGTCAGCTGTTCCCCTGCTGTGCGGACGGCAATTTCTCCTGCTCTGTCCACATCCACTGTACTACTGATTTAAAACCTCCTCCAAATACACCTCTGGCTCCTCTGTTTTCAGTATTATCCCTGAGCTCCAACACCGCCAGTTGGTGCTCGGAAGTGCCGTCTGCACAGTCAACACTTGCTGCCATGTTATTGGGGTTCGGTAACGTCAGCTGTTCCCCTGCTGTGCGGATGGCAATTTCTCCTGCTCTGTCCACATTCTCACTACTACAGATTTTAAAGTTGCTCCAATTACACCTCTGGCTCCTCTGTTTTCAGTATTATCCCTGAGCTCCAACACCGCCAGCTGGCGCTCGGAAGTGCCGTCTGCACAGTCAACACTTGCTGCCGTGTCATTGGGGTTCAGTAACATCAGCTGTTCCCCTGCTGTGCGGACGGCAATTTCTCCTGCTCTGTCCACATTCTCACTACTACAGATTTTAAAGTTGCTCCAATTACACCTCTGGTTCCTCTGTTTTCAGTATTATCCCTGAGCTCCAACACCGCCAGTTTGCGCTCGGAAGTGCCGTCTGAACAGTCAACACTTGCTGCCGTGTCATTGGGGTTCAGTAACGTCAGCTGTTCCCCTGCTGTGCGGACGGCAATTTCTCCTGCTCTGTCCACATCCACTGTACTACTGATTTAAAACCTCCTCCAAATACACCTCTGGCTCCTCTGTTTTCAGTATTATCCCTGAGCTCCAACACCGCCAGTTGGCGCTCGGAAGTGCCGTCTGCACAGTCAACACTTGCTGCCGTGTCATTGGGGTTCAGTAACGTCAGCTGTTCCCCTGCTGTGCGGACGGCAATTTCTCCTGCTCTGTCCACATTCTCACTACTACAGATTTTAAAGTTGCTCCAATTACACCTCTGGCTCCTCTGTTTTCAGTATTATCCCTGAGCTCCAACACCGCCAGTTGGCGCTCGGAAGTGCCGTCTGCACAGTCAACACTTGCTGCCGTGTCATTGGGGTTCAGTAACGTCAGCTGTTCCCCTGCTGTGCGGACGGCAATTTCTCCTGCTCTGTCCACATCCACTGTACTACTGATTTAAAACCTCCTCCAAATACACCTCTGGCTCCTCTGTTTTCAGTATTATCCCTGAGCTCCAACACCGCCAGTTGGTGCTCGGAAGTGCCGTCTGCACAGTCAACACTTGCTGCCATGTTATTGGGGTTCGGTAACGTCAGCTGTTCCCCTGCTGTGCGGATGGCAATTTCTCCTGCTCTGTCCACATTCTCACTACTACAGATTTTAAAGTTGCTCCAATTACACCTCTGGCTCCTCTGTTTTCAGTATTATCCCTGAGCTCCAACACCGCCAGCTGGCGCTCGGAAGTGCCGTCTGCACAGTCAACACTTGCTGCCGTGTCATTGGGGTTCAGTAACATCAGCTGTTCCCCTGCTGTGCGGACGGCAATTTCTCCTGCTCTGTCCACATTCTCACTACTACAGATTTTAAAGTTGCTCCAATTACACCTCTGGTTCCTCTGTTTTCAGTATTATCCCTGAGCTCCAACACCGCCAGTTGGCGCTCGGAAGTGCCGTCTGAACAGTCAACACTTGCTGCCGTGTCATTGGGGTTCAGTAACGTCAGCTGTTCCCCTGCTGTGCGGACGGCAATTTCTCCTGCTCTGTCCACATCCACTGTACTACTGATTTAAAACCTCCTCCAAATACACCTCTGGCTCCTCTGTTTTCAGTATTATCCCTGAGCTCCAACACCGCCAGTTGGCGCTCGGAAGTGCCGTCTGCACAGTCAACACTTGCTGCCATGTTATTGGGGTTCGGTAACGTCAGCTGTTCCCCTGCTGTGTGGACGGCAATTTCTCCTGCTCTGTCCACATTCTCACTACTACAGATTTTAAAGTTGCTCTAATTTCACCTCTGGCTCCTCTGTTTTCAGTATTATCCCTGAGCTCCAACACCGCCAGTTGGCGCTTGGAAGTGCCGTCTGCACAGTCAACACTTGCTGCCGTGTTATTGGGGTTCAGTAACGTCAGCTGTTCCCCTGCTGTGCGGACGGCAATTTCTCAAGCTCTGTCCACATCCACTGTACTACTGATTTAAAACCTCCTCCAAATACACCTCTGGCTCCTCTGTTTTCAGTATTATCCCTGAGCTCCAACACCGCCAGTTGGCGCTCGGAAGTGTCGTCTGCACAGTCAACACTTGCTGCCGTGTTATTGGGGTTCGGTAACGTCAGCTGTTCCCCTGCTGTGCGGACGGCAATTTCTCCTGCTTTGTCCACATCCACTGTACTACTGATTTTAAACCTCCTCCAAATACACCTCTGGCTCCTCTGTTTTTAGTATTTGCCGTGGGCTCCAATACCGCTAGTTGTTGCTCAGAAGTGCCGTGTGCACAGTCAACGCTTGCTCCAGTGTTATTGGGGTTCAGTAACGTCAGCTGTTCCCCTGCTGTGTGTCCGGCAAATTCTCCTGCTTTGTCCACATCCACTGTACTACTGATTTAAAACTTGCTCCAATTACACCTCTGGCTCCACTCTGTTTTTAGTATTCACCCTGGGTTCCAGCACCGCCAGCTGGTTCTCGGTAGTTCCATTTGCTCTTGTACCTTCTACTACCCATCCGGGTTCCAGTACCGTCAGCTGGTTCTCGGCAGTGCCTTTGGATTAGGTGCCCCCTTCTCGGTATCCAAGTTCCACCAACGTCTGCTGGTTCTTGGCAGTGCTTTCTGGCACAGGTACCTCCTGCTTAGTAACCGAGTTCCAGTACTGTCAGCTGGTCTTCGGCAGTTCCATTGGCTCTTGTACCTTCTGCTACCCATCCGGGTTCCAGTATCGTCAGCTGGTTCTCGGCAGTGACTTTGGTACGGGTACTCCCTCCTGCCCAGCCTGGTTCCAGCACGCCAGCTGTTTCCGGGTAGTGTCAACGTCACTTTGCCTCCAATGCGTTGTCCTGTCGTGTTGCGTTCGGGTTAGCCGACTCTATGGTGCCTGCAGTTTAGGTGACTCCCATGTAGGCTGCGGGATCTGGCAATGAAGGCTGGTTCCATAGTGCCAATAGGACAAGCACCCCCTGTAGGACTGTGGGTTTTGGTAACTGCGGCCGGCTCGTGGCCTTGAACTTTTTTTTACATGGGTAACTTCTGCTACCCATCCGGGTTCCAGTACCGTCAGCTGGTTCTCGGCAGTGCCTTTGGATTAGGTGCCTCCTTCTCGGTATCCAAGTTCCACCAACGTCTGCTGGTCCTTGGTAGTGCTTTCTGGCACAGGTACCTCCTGCTTAGTAACCGAGTTCCAGTACCGTCAGCTGGTCTTCGGCAGTTCCATTGGCTCTTGTACCTTCTGCTACCCATCCGGGTTCCAGTACCGTCAGCTGGTCCTCGGTAGTTCCATTTGCTCTTGTACCTTCTACTACCCATCTGGGTTCCAGTACCGTCAGCTGGTTCTCGGCAGTGACTTTGGCACGGGTACTCCCTCCTGCCCAGCCTGGTTCCAGCACGCCAGCTGTTTCCGGGTAGTGTCAACGTCACTTTGCCTCCAATGCGTCGTCCTGTCGTGTTGCGGTCGGGTTAGCCGACTCTATGGTGCCTGCAGTTTAGGTGACTCCTATGTGGGCTGCGGGATCAAGCAATGAAGGCTTTTTCCATAGTGCCAATAGGACAAGCACCCCCTGTAGGACTGTGGGTTTTGGTAACTGCGGCCGGCTCGCGGCCTTGAACTTTTTTTTACATGGGTACCTTCTGCTACCCATCCGGGTTCCAGTACCGTCAGCTGGTTCTCGGCAGTGCCTTTGGATTAGGTGCCTCCTTCTCGGTATCCAAGTTCCACCAACGTCTGCTGGTCCTTGGTAGTGCTTTCTGGCACAGGTACCTCCTGCTTAGTAACCGAGTTCCAGTACCGTCAGCTGGTCTTCGGCAGTTCCATTGGCTCTTGTACCTTCCACTACCCATCCGGGTTCCAGTACCGTCAGCTGGTTCTCGGCAGTGTCTTTGGCATGGGTACTCCCTCCTGCCCAGCCTGGTTCCAGAACGCCAGTTGTTTCCAGGTAGTGTCAACGTCACTTTGCCTCCAATGCGTTGTCCTGTCGTGTTGCGGTCGCGTTAGCCGACTCTATGGTGCCTGCAGTTTAGGTGACTCCTATGTGGGCTGCGGAATCTGGCAATGAAGGCTGGTTCCATAGTGCATATAGGACAAGCACCCCCTGTAGGACTGTGGGTTTTGGTAACTGCGGCCGATTCGCGGCCTTGAACTTTTTTTTACATGGGTACCTTCTGCTACCCATCCGGGTTCCAGTACCGTCAGCTGGTTCTCGGCAGTGCCTTTGGATTAGGTGCCTCCTTCTCGGTATCCAAGTTCCACCAACGTCTGCTGGTCCTTGGTAGTGCTTTCTGGCACAGGTACCTCCTGCTTAGTAACCGAGTTCCAGTACCGTCAGCTGGTCTTCGGCAGTTCCATTGGCTCTTGTACCTTCTGCTACCCATCCGGGTTCCAGTACCGTCAGCTGGTCCTCGGTAGTTCCATTTGCTCTTGTACCTTCTACTACCCATCCAGGTTCCAGTACCGTCAGCTGGTTCTCGGCAGTGACTTTGGCACGGGTACTCCCTCCTGCCCAGCCTGGTTCCAGTACGCCAGCTGTTTCCGGGTAGTGTCAATGTCACTTTGCCTCCAATGCGTTGTCCTGTCGTGTTGCGGTCGGGTTAGCCGACTCTATGGTGCCTGCATCTTAGGTGACTCCTATGTGGGCTGCGGGATCTGGCAATGAAGTCTGGTTCCATAGTGCCAATAGGACAAGCACCCCCTGTAGGACTGTTGGTTTTGGTAACTGCGGCCGGCTCGCGGCCTTGAACTTTTTTTTACATGGGTACCTTCTGCTACCCATCCGGGTTCCAGTACCGTCAGCTGGTTCTCGGCAGTGCCTTTGGATTAGGTGCCTCCTTCTCGGTATCCAAGTTTCACCAACATCTGCTGGTCCTTGGTAGTGCTTTCTGGCACACGTACCTCCTGCTTAGTAACCGAGTTCCAGTACCGTCAGCTGGTCTTCGGCAATTCCATTGGCTCTTGTACCTTCTGCTACCCATCCGGGTTTCAGTACCGTCAGCTGGTCCTCGGTAGTTCCATTTGCTCTTGTACCTTCTACTACCCTTCTGGGTTCCAGTACCGTCAGCTGGTTCTCGGCAGTGACTTTGGCACGGGTACTCCCTCCTGCCCAGCCTGGTTCCAGCACGCCAGCTGTTTCCGGGTAGTGTCAACGTCACTTTGCCTCCAATGCGTCGTCCTGTCGTGTTGCGGTCGGGTTAGCCGACTCTATGGTGCCTGCAGTTTAGGTGACTCCTATGTGGGCTGCGGGATCAGGCAATGAAGGCTGGTTCCATAGTGCCAATAGGACAAGCACCCCCTGTTGGACTGTGGGTTTTGGTAACTGCGGCCGGCTCGCGGCCTTGAACTTTTTTTTACATGGGTACCTTCTGCTACCCATCCGGGTTCCAGTACCGTCAGCTGGTTCTCGGCAGTGCCTTTGGATTAGGTGCCTCCTTCTCGCTATCCAAGTTCCACCAACGTCTGCTGGTCCTTGGTAGTGCTTTCTGGCACAGGTACCTCCTGCTTAGTAACCGAGTTCCAGTACCGTCAGCTGGTCTTCGGCAGTTCCATTGGCTCTTGTACCTTCTACTACCCATCCGGGTTCCAGTACCGTCAGCTGGTTCTCGGCAGTGTCTTTGGCACGGGTACTCCCTCCTGCCCAGCCTGGTTCCAGCACGCCAGCTGTTTCCGGGTAGTGTCAACGTCACTTTGCCTCCAATGCGTTGTCCTGTCGTGTTGCGGTCGGGTTAGCCGACTCTATGGTGCCTGCAGTTTTGGTGACTCCTATGTGGGCTGCGGGATCTGGCAATGAAGGCTGGTTCCATAGTGCCTATAGGACAAGCACCCCCTGTAGGACTGTGGGTTTTGGTAACTGCGGCCGACTCGCGGCCTTGAACTTTTTTTTACATGGGTACCTTCTGCTACCCATCCGGGTTCCAGTACCGTCAGCTGGTTATCGGCAGTGCCTTTGGATTAGGTGCCTCCTTCTCGGTATCCAAGTTCCACCAACGTCTGCTGGTCCTTGGTAGTGCTTTCTGGCACAGGTACCTCCTGCTTAGTAACCGAGTTCCAGTACCGTCAGCTGGTCTTCGGCAGTTCCATTGGCTCTTGTACCTTCTGCTACCCATCCGGGTTCCAGTACCGTCAGCTGGTCCTCGGTAGTTCCATTTGCTCTTGTACCTTCTACTACCCATCCGGGTTCCAGTACCGTCAGCTGGTTCTCCGCAGTGACTTTGGTTCGGGTACTCCCTCCTGCCCAGCCTGGTTCCAGCACGCCAGCTGTTTCCGGGTAGTGTCAACGTCACTTTGCCTCCAATGCGTCGTCCTGTCGTGTTGCGGTCGGGTTAGCCGACTCTATGGTGCCTGCAGTTTAGGTGACTCCTATGTGGGCTGCGGGATCTGGCAATGAAGGCTGGTTCCATAGTTCCAATAGGACAAGCACCCCCTGTAGGACTGTGGGTTTCGGTAACTGCGGCCGGCTCGCGGCCTTGAACTTTTTTTTACATGGGTACCTTCTGCTACCCATCCGGGTTCCAGTACCGTCAGCTGGTTCTCGGCAGTGCCTTTGGATTAGGTGCCTCCTTCTCGGTATCCAAGTTCCACCAACGTCTGCTGGTCCTTGGTAGTGCTTTCTGGCACAGGTACCTCCTGCTTAGTAACCGAGTTCCAGTACCGTCAGCTGGTCTTCGGCAGTTCCATTGGCTCTTGTACCTTCTGCTACCCATCCGGGTTCCAGTACCGTCAGCTGGTCTTCGGCAGTTCCATTGGCTCTTGTACCTTCTACTACCCATCTGGGTTCCAGTACCGTCAGCTGGTTCTCGGCAGTGACTTTGGCACGGGTACTCCCTCCTGCCCAGCCTGTTCCAGCACGCCAGCTGTTTCCGGGTAGTGTCAACGTCACTTTGCCTCCAATGCGTCGTCCTGTCGTGTTGCGGTCGGGTTAGCCGACTCTATGGTGCCTGCAGTTTAGGTGACTCCTATGTGGGCTGCGGGATCAGGCAATGAAGGCTGGTTCCATAGTGCCAATAGGACAAGCACCCCCTGTAGGACTGTGGGTTTTGGTAACTGCGGCCGGCTCGCGGCCTTGAACTTTTTTTTACATGGGTACCTTCTGCTACCCATTCGGGTTCCAGTACCGTCAGCTGGTTCTCGGCAGTGCCTTTGGATTAGGTGCCTCCCTCTCGGTATCCAAGTTCCACCAACGTCTGCTGGTCCTTGGTAGTGCTTTCTTGCACAGGTACCTCCTGCTTAGTAACCGAGTTCCAGTACCGTCAGCTGGTCTTCGGCAGTTCCATTGGCTCTTGTACCTTCTACTACTCATCCGGGTTCCAGTACCTTCATCTGGTTCTCGGCAGTGTCTTTGGCACGGGTACTCCCTCCTGCCCAGCCTGGTTCCAGCACGCCACCTGTTTCCGGGTAGTGTCAATGTCACTTTGCCTCCAATGCGTTGTCCTGTCGTGTAGCGGTCGGGTTAGCCGACTCTATGGTGCCTGCAGTTTAGGTGACTCCTATGTGGGCTGCGGGATCTGGCAATGAAGGCTGGTTCCATAGTGCCTATAGGATAAGCACCCCCTGTAGGACTATGGGCTTTGGTAACTGCGGCCGGCTCGCGGCCTTGAACTTTTTTTTACATGGGTACCTTCTGCTACCCATCCGGGTTCCAGTACCGTCAGCTGGTTCTCGGCAGTGCCTTTGGATTAGGTGCCTCCTTCTCGGTATCCAAGTTCCACCAACGTCTGCTGGTCCTTGGTAGTGCTTTCTGGCACAGGTACCTCCTGCTTAGTAACCGAGTTCCAGTACCGTCAGCTGGTCTTCGGCAGTTCCATTGGCTCTTGTACCTTCTGCTACCCATCCGGGTTCCAGTACCGTCAGCTGGTCCTCGGTAGTTCCATTTGCTCTTGTACCTTCTACTACCCATCCGGGTTCCAGTACCGTCAGCTGGTTCTCGGCAGTGACTTTGGCACGGGTACTCCCTCCTGCCCAGCCTGGTTCCAGCACCCCAGCTGTTTCCGGGTAGTGTCAACGTCACTTTGCCTCCAATGCGTTGTCCTGTCGTGTTGCGGTCGGGTTAGCCGACTCTATGGTGCCTGCAGTTAAGGTGACTCCTATGTGGGCTGCGGGATCAGGCAATGAAGGCTGGTTCCATAGTGGTGCCAATAGGACAAGCACCCCCTGTATGACTGTGGGTTTTGGTAACTGCGGCCGGCTCGCGGCCTTGAACTTTTTTTTACATGGGTACCTTCTGCTACCCATCCGGGTTCCAGTACCGTCAGCTGGTTCTCGGCAGTGCCTTTGGATTAGGTGCCTCCTTCTCGGTATCCAAGTTCCACCAACGTCTGCTGGTCCTTGGTATTGCTTTCTGGCACAGGTACCTCCTGCTTAGTAACCGAGTTCCAGTACCGTCAGCTGGTCTTCGGCAGTTCCATTGGCTCTTGTACCTTCTGCTACCCATCCGGGTTCCAGTACCGTCAGCTGGTTCTCGGTAGTTCCTCAGCTTTCTTGTACCTTCTGCTACATTTCCAAGTTCAAGCTTTTTGAAATGGTTCTTGGTAATCACTCTGGATCTCCCTGACGAGGACCCTGAAGACGAGGACCCTGAAGACCAACCCTAAGAAGACGAGGACCCCGAAGACAACGACCCTGAAGACGAGGACCCTGAAGACCACCCCGAAGAAGACTAGGACCCTGAAGACTACCCCAAAGAAGACGAGGACCCTGAAGACCACGCCGAAGAAGACGAGGACTCTGAAGACCACCCCGAAGAAGACGAGGACCCCGAAGACGAGGACCCAGAAGACCAACCCAAAGAAGACGAGGACCCCGAAGACGAGGACCCCCGAAGACGACGACCCTGAAGACCACCCCGAAGAAGACCAAGAAGATGACCCTGAAGAAGTTGACCAAGAGGACAAAGAAGAGAAGACAAGCACCAAGATACAGAAGAACAAGAGACAGAAAACCAAGAAGCAGAAATACAAGAAGCTGCAGAACAAAAAGCGGAAGAACATTAAGCATAAGACTAAAAATCAGAGCAAAAGATAATATCTAAATTATAAGCAGAAGATGACTAAGCAGTGTATGGGGGAGAGTCCGTTCCTCCTCGTGGTGCCCCTGGAAAAGACCTGCTGCTGCAGGCCAAACTGAACGCGGACAAATCCTGTTGTAAATCTTTTGTGACGGGCAGAACGAAAGGTGTAATGTCCAACCTTTTATAGATAACAACTACAGGAAAGCCTGTCACAAATAAGAATATGATGAAGAAGAAGAATATGAAGAAGATGAAGAAGTAGAATATGAAGAATGTAAAAAACAAGAATAATGCGAAGAAGGTGAAGAAGAAGAAGATGAAGAAGGTGAAGAAGAAGAGGATGAAAAAGATGCTGAGGATGATGAAGGAGAAAGTGTGGGAGAAGTAAAAAAGAAGGTGAAGAGCATGGAAGTAGTGAAACATAAATATCTGACAAAATATAAAAATACTTAACATAGTCAATATTTCCGTAACTCAGAACGTCTTAAAAAAAATATTAATTCCTGCTATTCCATTTGATTGGGCTAAACCTCTATGCCTTTATTGTCTCCCCCACCTCCCCCAATACATTCTACATTATTCTTAGTTGTTTTCCTTCATGTAGAATTAACCTACAAGGAAAGAAAGGGTTTATTTTCATTCCGATATTTCTGTCCCATTGACTTGCATTGGTTTCCGGTATCGGAATCGGCGATATCCAATACTTTTTCGGTATCGGTCCGATCCAATCCGATCCGATATTTCCCGATATCGGAAGGTATCGCTCAACACTAGTGGAGATGTGTCCATAGACAGACCAAAAATCCTGCATGAGAACATGGATCTTATACCAATTATGTAGCGCAAAGTCTGACAAGTCTTTTGTCTCACATCTAATGGGCTTAATACCATTCAGAAAGGCTGATGTAACTTTAGGAAAGCATTTGATATAAACTAGCAATCTTCTTTATTATGTGTTGCTAAATATCCAGGTAAAGAGAATTTTTAAACAAAGAATATCCTCAGGAAATGAAAATAATTTTCAGCAATCCACTCACTGAAATCCCACTGTGGAAATCTTTAAGTTAGTTAGACTGCTAGACAATTAAGGAAATGATTCATTTAGCATAGAAGTAGATAATGAAGACATTCCTGTACTACTAGAAAATTTCAGAAGTACAAGGATCTTTAGACATTTGTTAAGTACAAGACTATTTTAATGATGTGGAAAAGGTGTTAAATTCCACTGTTTGAGATCCATTCTTTAATGTCAAATTATTATCATTAATAGTAGTAATAATACAGTATTTTCTTGTGTTTAACCAATTAAGTACTGGGACATTTTTCTTTTTTTTTCAGTTTAGCTTTTTCCTCCACTTCTTCAAGAGCCATAACGTTTTGATTTTTACTTCAATATAGCCACCACTCATATTAATATATAATGTGCTGAAGAACAGGAAATAAATAAGTGTGGTGAAATTGATGAAAAATAAAAAATATTGGCGTAGTTTGATTTTTTTTTAAAGATGTGAATTTCGGGCATTCTGAGAGCCATAACTTTTCTTATTTTCAGTAGATGACTGTGTGAGGATGTAACGGGTCTGTCCTTGTAAGGAAGTGGGTGGCTCCCAGGGTAGGCGGGTCGGTAGTCACAGCAAGTGATGGGGACAGTCTCTGGGTAGAAGGGCAGGAGGTCACGGCAAGTGACGGGAACAGTCTCTTGACGGGCGGGTGGTCACGGCAAGTGACGGCGAAGCCTCCAGATAGGCTAGCAGGCGGGTAGCAGGTGGACACTCCAAGGAGAGCGGGCAAGAGTCTCTGGCCAGGCAGGTGGTCACAGCAAGTGATGGCTAAGCCTCCAGGTAGACTAGCAGGCAGGTAGCAGGTGGACGCTCCCAGGTGAGCGGGCAAGAGTCTCTGGACAGGCAGGTGGTCACAGCAGGTGACGGCAGAGCCTCCAGGTAGGCTAGCAGGCAGGTAGCAGGCGGACACTCCCAGGTGAGCGGGTAAGAGTCTCTGGACAGGCAGGTGGTCACAGCGCGTGACGGCAGAGCCTCCAGGTAGGCTAGCAGGCAGGTAGCAGGCGGATGCTACCAGGTGAGCGGGCAAGAGTCTCTGGACAGGCAGGTGGTCACAGCACGTGACGGCAGAGCCTCCAGGTAGGCTAGCAGGCAGGTAGCAGATGAGCGCTCCCAGGTGAGCAGGCAATCAGATCCATAGACAGACTGGCAGGGCTGGTAGGCAGACTGTCGGACCGCAGGAATGCAAGTAGATAGACAAGTATCAGGCAGGTATCAAGCAGGAATCTGGCAGGTAACTGGCAGGTAACTGGCAGGTAACTGGTAACGGGATCTGAGGGCTGAAGCAGGGTGATAGACTATGCAACAACATTGCTCGGGCACCTCCATTTTGGAGGAGGTGCCTTAAATATGGTGAGATCCTCCGGCCATTGGCCGGGGACTCCTTAGGACGGCGCGCGCGGCCCCTTTAAGAGAGGGGGAGAGCGCGCGCGCGCCCTAAGCACAGTGGCCGGGAAGCAGCGCGCGCTGCCAGCAGAGCGGGAGGAGGACGCCGGGCACGGAGCGGAGAGGTGAGGGGAACAGCGTCCCTGCCTAGCAGGAGGCAGGGACGCCGACGCTACAGAGGATATGCTTTTATCATCGTGAGCTGTAGCTTTTACTAATACTATTTTGGTGTATATACAATTTTATGGTCTCTTTTTATTCCATTTTTTTGGAATATGAAGTAACAAAATAACCAGTTTTGGCGTTCAAAATATGGAATCATTATTTTAATAATTTATCAGTTCAGACAATTACATGCAGCAATACCATATATATATGTATATATAGATATATATATATATATCTATATATACATATATATAATTTTAGATCTTGCTACTTAAATTTGGGGAAATTGCAAGGAATTTAAACTTTTGAAATTTTTGTTTTAATATTTTTTTTAAATATTTTTTAATGCTATTTTTTTTATTTAGATCCCCTATACAATACACTGACAAGTTTTTTTTAAATTGTGATTCAATGACAGGTATATGCAACTGTAAAGCATCACAGCCACACAAATATTCAAAACACATAGGCCGAAAGTTTTGGCACCTTTGAGATTGCTCCAGAAAATGAAGTATTTCTGCCAGAATATTATTGCAATTACACATATTTTGTTATACACCTGTTTTGTTATTTCCTGTGTGTGTATTGGAACAACACAAAAAAACAGAGAAAAAAGGCAAATTGGAGATAATTTCACACAAAACCCAAACATTGTCCAAACAAAATTTTTGGCATCTTTCGAAAAATGAGGGTAAACAACTTTGCTTCAAGCTTGTTATGCTCATACAAACTCACTTGTGGCAAGTAACAGGTGTGGGTAATACGAAGATCAAACCGGAAATCAGATAAAAAGGGGAGAAGTTGACTCAATCTTTGCATTGTGTGTCTGTGTGTGCCACACTTACCATGGAGAACAGACAGGGTTGAAGAGAACTGTCTGAGGACTTGACAACCAAAATTGTTGAAAAATAGCAACAACCTCAGGGTTACAAGTTGATCTCCAAAGATCTTGATGTTCCTTTGTCCAAGGTGCGCAACATAATCAAGAAGTTTACAACCCACGGCACTGTAGATTATTTCCCTGGATATGGATAGGTGAGAAGAATTGATGAAAGGTTGCAACCCAGGATAGTCTGAATTGTAGATAAGCAGCTCCAATCAAGTTGCAAAATAATTCAAGCTGTCCTGCAGGCTCAGGGTGCATCAGTGTCAGTGCAAACTATCTATTGACATTTAAATAAAATGAAATGCTATGGCAGGAGATCCAGGAAGACCCCACTGCTGACACAGAGACATAAAAAATCTAGATTGAGATTTGCCAAAATGTACGAGAATGAGCCAAAATCCTAATCCTACTGGGAAAGCGTCTTGTGGAAAGATGAGACCAAGATAGAGATTTTTGGTAAAGCACATCATTCTACTGTTTACAGAAAATGGAATAAGCCCTACAATGAAAGGGACACGGTACCTACAGTCAAATATAGTAGAGGTTCAAAGATGTTTGGGGTTGCTTCGCTGCCTCTGGCACTGGGTGCCTTGACTGTGTGCAAGGCATCATGAAATCTGAAGTTTACCAAAGGATTTTGGGTTGCAATGTAGCGCCCAGTGTCAGAAAGCAGGGTTTGCATCCTACGTTTTGGGTCTTCCAGTAGGACAATAAAACAGACCCCAAAAAATTGTTCCTAAGAACCAGCGTAGGGTATTGATTCTTTATTTACAAATTGCCATAAGGCAAATAAGCCCTAACTAAAGGTTATGAGATTATTAGATTATTAAAAAGGTAATTTTTAGTATCTATTTATCACCTTATCAGTTTGTGCAGTTTAAAACACAAGTTTGTGTTTGTGGCTTCATCAGGGGAAGGAGATGAAGCTAGTGATGGCTAAACTAGTTGGGGAGGCAGCTGATCATTTTTATTAGCAACGTTTGAGAGTTGTTCCATACTAATCAATGAGGCGTTGGTCCGCGGCCACACCAATTACTGAGTGCTTTATGATACTATAATCAGAGTGAGCCACAAAATAGGGGAAGCCAGTTTTTATCTGATCAGACTACTAATATTACTAACCTTATGTACTGGTTATATAATATCAAAAGTCTGTATGAATGAGATTGATGCTGAAAGAGAGATTCATTACTAGAGATGAGCGTTGTTCTACTCGAACTGTTCGCCAATCTCAAATTCGAGCTGTTTTGGGCGGTGTTCGAGCCGGTCGGCGAACACGAACAATTTGAGAAAAATTCGGCTGTTCGAGGTTATGTTCGATAACTGTTCATGCACCAAAATCATAACTGGATTTTTTCTCAGTAATGATGAAAATTAATGTTAATACGCAGTTTGAGTGTACAGCGGGGCGGGGGGAGGGGCAGGGGATGGATCTCTGCAGGAACAATGAAGATCTCCATTTTTTTTTCTCTTTCCCGCATTTGCAGTGGGGAGGTGCAATCTGTCAGCCTATCAGCAGCGCACACACGGAGCGAAGTGCTTTTTTTCACACAAGCAAGGGCATGTGTGATTGGCAGTGTATGTCACATGTCCTTGCCCTATAAGACCAAGCCATTTTCCCCGTCGCCACCATTTTCTCACTGCTGCAGCTGCGTGTTAGACGGCACCGCTGTTGCTGTGTGCGCTATACCTTGTTAATTTCAAGCCAATTTTCGCACAAATATACAGATAGCTTGGGAGTAGGGAATAGTTGTGATTGCAGTCCTTTTAAGGACTAGGTTACAGCATTTCCTACGACTTTTATCAGGCAGGTCTGTGCTCTTAAATAGATAGATTGTGGGAGTAAAGACTAATTGTAATTGGAGTCCTTTTCAGGACTAGGTTACATCAGTTCCTATCAGTTTTTGCCAGGCAGGTCTGTGCCAGTGCTGTGCAAGTTTTTTTCACAGCATTTGGCTGAATCTAGCAAAGCTAATCCTTTTTGGCCTATTGCAGAGTGTGTTAGTCAGTGGAGTAGCCTATCTGTGTTGAAAGATATACCACCTGTGTATAGAATACCAATTTTTTTACTGCACCTAGTGAAGTAAAATCTTTTGGGCATAGCATCATTCTATTAGTCCATCTATACTGACCTCCATCAGGTTGCAAACTGAATATAATTTTTTTCTGCATCTAGCTCTGAAAAAATATTTGGGCTTCTAGCAGTGTGTGGGACTTGGTCTATTAGTCCATCTATACTGACCTCCATCAGGTTGCAAATTAAAAATAATTTTTTTCTTCATTTAGCTCTGAAAAAATATTTGGGCTTCTAGCAGTGTGTGGGACTTGTTCTATTAGTCCTTCTATACTGACCTCCAGCAGGTTGCAAATTGAATATAATTTGTTTCTGCATCTAGCTCTGAAAAAATATTTGGGCTTCTAGCTGTGTGTGGGACTTGGTCTATTAGTCCATCTATACTGACCTCCATCAGGTTGCAAATTAAAAATAATTTTTTTCTGCATCTAGCTCTGAAAAAATATTTGGGCTTCTAGCAGTGTGTGGGACTTGGTCTATTAGTCCATCTATACTGACCTCCATCAGGTTGCAAATTAAAAATAATTTTTTTCTTCATTTATCTCTGAAAAAATATTTGGGCTTCTAGCAGCGTGTGGGACTTGTTCTATTAGTCCATCTATACTGACCTCCATCAGGTTGCAAATTAAAAATAATTTTTTTCTGCATCTAGCTCTGAAAAAATATTTGGGCTTCTAGCAGTGTGTGGGACTTGGTCTATTCGTCCATCTATACTGACCTCCATCAGGTTGCAAATTAAAAATAATTTTTTTCTGCATCTAGCTCTGAAAAAATATTTGGGCTTCTAGCAGTGTGTGGGACTTGGTCTATTAGTCCATCTATACTGACCTCCATCAGGTTGCAAATTGAATAAAAAAATTTTCTGCATCTAGCTCTGAAAAAATATTTGGGCTTCTAGCGGTGTGTGGGACTTGGTCTATTAGTCCATCTATACTGACCTCCATCAGGTTGCAAATTAAAAATAATTTTTTTCTGCATTTAGCTCTGAAAAAATATTTGGGCTTCTAGCAGTGTGTGGGACTTGGTCTATTAGTCCATCTATACTGACCTCCATCAGGTTGCAAATTAAAAATAATTTTTTTCTTCATTTATCTCTGAAAAAATATTTGGGCTTCTAGCAGCGTGTGGGACTTGTTCTATTAGTCCATCTATACTGACCTCCATCAGGTTGCAAATTAAAAATAATTTTTTTCTGCATCTAGCTCTGAAAAAATATTTGGGCTTCTAGCAGTGTGTGGGACTTGGTCTATTAGTCCATCTATACTGACCTCCATCAGGTTGCAAATTGAATAAAAAAATTTTCTGCATCTAGCTCTGAAAAAATATTTGGGCTTCTAGCGGTGTGTGGGACTTGGTCTATTAGTCCATCTATACTGACCTCCATCAGGTTGCAAATTAAAAATAATTTTTTTCTTCATTTAGCTCTGAAAAAATATTTGGGCTTCTAGCAGTGTGTGGGACTTGTTCTATTAGTCCTTCTATACTGACGTCCAGCAGGTTGCAAATTGAATATAATTTTTTTCTGCATCTAGCTCTGAAAAAATATTTGGGCTTCTAGCGGTGTGTGGGACTTGGTCTATTAGTCCATCTATACTGACCTCCATCAGGTTGCAAATTAAAAATAATTTTTTTCTGCATCTAGCTCTGAAAAAATATTTGGGCTTCTAGCAGTGTGTGGGACTTGGTCTATTAGTCCATCTATACTGACCTCCATCAGGTTGCAAATTAAAAATAATTTTTTTCTGCATCTAGCTCTGAAAAAATATTTGGGCTTCTAGCAGTGTGTGGGACTTGGTCTATTAGTCCATCTATACTGACCTCCATCAGGTTGCAAATTAAAAATAATTTTTTTCTGCATCTAGCTCTGAAAAAATATTTGGGCTTCTAGCAGTGTGTGGGACTTGGTCTATTAGTCCATCTATACTGACCTCCATCAGGTTGCAAATTAAAAATAATTTTTTTCTTCATTTAGCTCTGAAAAAATATTTGGGCTTCTAGCAGTGTGTGGGACTTGTTCTATTAGTCCTTCTATACTGACCTCCAGCAGGTTGCAAATTGAATATAATTTTTTTCTGCATCTAGCTCTGAAAAAATATTTGGGCTTCTAGCGGTGTGTGGGACTTGGTCTATTAGTCCATCTATACTGACCTCCATCAGGTTGCAAATTAAAAATAATTTTTTTCTTCATTTATCTCTGAAAAAATATTTGGGCTTCTAGCAGCGTGTGGGACTTGTTCTATTAGTCCATCTATACTGACCTCCATCAGGTTGCAAATTAAAAATAATTTTTTTCTGCATCTAGCTCTGAAAAAATATTTGGGCTTCTAGCAGTGTGTGGGACTTGGTCTATTAGTCCATCTATACTGACCTCCATCAGGTTGCAAATTGAATAAAAAAATTTTCTGCATCTAGCTCTGAAAAAATATTTGGGCTTCTAGCGGTGTGTGGGACTTGGTCTATTAGTCCATCTATACTGACCTCCATCAGGTTGCAAATTAAAAATAATTTTTTTCTTCATTTAGCTCTGAAAAAATATTTGGGCTTCTAGCAGTGTGTGGGACTTGTTCTATTAGTCCTTCTATACTGACGTCCAGCAGGTTGCAAATTGAATATAATTTTTTTCTGCATCTAGCTCTGAAAAAATATTTGGGCTTCTAGCGGTGTGTGGGACTTGGTCTATTAGTCCATCTATACTGACCTCCATCAGGTTGCAAATTAAAAATAATTTTTTTCTGCATCTAGCTCTGAAAAAATATTTGGGCTTCTAGCAGTGTGTGGGACTTGGTCTATTAGTCCATCTATACTGACCTCCATCAGGTTGCAAATTAAAAATAATTTTTTTCTGCATCTAGCTCTGAAAAAATATTTGGGCTTCTAGCAGTGTGTGGGACTTGGTCTATTAGTCCATCTATACTGACCTCCATCAGGTTGCAAATTAAAAATAATTTTTTTCTGCATCTAGCTCTGAAAAAATATTTGGGCTTCTAGCAGTGTGTGGGACTTGGTCTATTAGTCCATCTATACTGACCTCCATCAGGTTGCAAATTAAAAATAATTTTTTTCTTCATTTAGCTCTGAAAAAATATTTGGGCTTCTAGCAGTGTGTGGGACTTGTTCTATTAGTCCTTCTATACTGACCTCCAGCAGGTTGCAAATTGAATATAATTTTTTTCTGCATCTAGCTCTGAAAAAATATTTGGGCTTCTAGCGGTGTGTGGGACTTGGTCTATTAGTCCATCTATACTGACCTCCATCAGGTTGCAAATTAAAAATAATTTTTTTCTGCATCTAGCTCTGAAAAAATATTTGGGCTTCTAGCGGTGTGTGGGACATGGTCTATTAGTCCATCTATACTGACCTCCATCAGGTTGCAAATTAAAAATAATTTTTTTCTGCATCTAGCTCTGAAAAAATATTTGGGCTTCTAGCAGTGTGTGGGACTTGGTCTATTAGTCCATCTATACTGACCTCCATCAGGTTGCAAATTGAATAAAAAAATTTTCTGCATCTAGCTCTGAAAAAATATTTGGGCTTCTAGCGGTGTGTGGGACTTGGTCTATTAGTCCATCTATACTGACCTCCATCAGGTTGCAAATTAAAAATAATTTTTTTCTGCCTCTAACCCAGCCAATAGTTTTGGCCTAATACCACAGTTTGGCCACTCAGCTCTGCTCGGTTACCATCCATTGTTTTTTGTGCAAACAACTCCAGAGTTGTGAATTAGTTAACCACCAAAATGAGTGGAAAAAGGCCTGCTGCTGGTGGAAAGGGGAATAGGCGTGTTGGGAAGGGGAAAAAAGGTTGTGTCCGTGGGGTAGGTGCAGAAGAAAGACCATCTTCCAGCCAAACTAAAATGTCTACTTCTTTTAGCGGACAATGTGATAAGATCCCTTTCTTACGGCCACGCCAATCGCTACAAATTCCAGATGAGGCACAAAAACAGCAGGTGCTTCAACGGATATCAAGTGCTCCTTTAAGTGGGCTCTCCTCCACATCAACTTCAACATCACAAATACTCCAGTCCTCAAAGGTGTCACCCAAATCGCACTTGCTTCCTCACAGCTCCCAAATCTCCAGCTGCCCGTCTGAGTATGAGGTAGAACAGATGGTTGAGTCTGCAGAGCTGTTTACTCATACTATAGCCTGGGAATCAGAGGTCGACTCCAGCGCTTCTGTGAATCCAGACGAGGAAATGATCTGCACTGATGCCCAGAATCTTTATGAGTCGGATCCAGGACCAGACGCAGAAGGTTCTGACCATAATGTAGACCCTCATTCCCAAACTGTAACTCCTGTTGGTGGAGACAATGAGGAAGACGATGATAAGACTCAAATACCTGATTGGAGCGACAACTTTAGTTTTTTGTCAGGGCAGGAACAGGTTGGCTCTGAGGACGACGGGTGTGATAACGCACAGGGTGATGATGATGAGGTCGGAGATCCCACTTACTGTCAACCCAGTCAGCCAAGAGATGAGGTCAGCAGAGGAGGTGGAGGAAGACGCTAGTGACGACGAGGTCAGGTTGCGCCTTCCTGGACAGAGACGTAGTACTGGAAGCACGTCAACAACTGCATCCTCAAACACAACTCTGCCTCTCACCACAAGTCGTGGTGGCTCTTCAGGTCGCATGGGTGCTAAGCCTTGCATAGCCTGGGCATTTTTTCAGATCGATAAAGATGACCCAACTCGTGTTATCTGTAACATTTGTCAGCAAAAGCTAAGTAGAGGCCAAAAAATACATAGTTTGAGTACTTCATGCATGAACCGGCACATGGACATGAAGCATAAGTTGCAGTGGGAAGCTCAGTGTGCTACAATGCGGTCTAGCCGGCCGGGCCAACCACCGTCTGCCATATCTTGTGCATCCGCGGCCTCTTCATCCTCTGTGACTGGGGGGACAGCAGTCACACCTGTTTTGGGGCGCAGACCTGCCACCTCTTTACCTGCAACAGCCAGCGTGATTGGCAGGTCATCATTTTCTTTGGAGGTGGTAACACCAGCTGGTGTTGAGCGCTGTCCGACATCGATAGCACCACCTTTGGATCAAGGCAACCTAACATGTCCGCCTGCATCTTCCTCACAGACCGGCAGTTTGCCGGGGACACCCTTATCAACCCCGTCTAAGCACAATAGCCAGCCCTCGGTCCCTCAGATGTGGACAAGTAAAAGACCATTTCCTCCTAGCCATGAGAAAGCTAAGAGGTTGAATTTCACCATCTGCAAGCTCTTGGCTACAGAAATGCTGCCTTTCCGCCTGGTGGACACAGAGGATTTTCGAGACCTTATGTCCGTCGCAGTGCCCCAATACCAGATGCCCAGTCGGCACTACTTCTCAAAGAAAGGTGTGCCTGCGCTCCACCAGCATGTCGCACACAACATCACCGCTTCTTTGAGAAACTCTGTGTGTGACAGGGTGCATTTCACCACAGACACTTGGACGAGTAGGCATGGACAGGGGCGTTACATGTCGCTGACTGGGCACTGGGTAACTATGGTGACAGCAGGACAAGGGGCTGCTGTCCAAGTCTTGCCGTCCCCACGAGTTGTGCGTCAATCCTCTTTATGTCATTTTTCCTCCACTGCTTCTGCCTCCTCAACCTCCTCTCGGTCTTCCACCTGCACCCAAAGCCTGTCTGGTCATGCCACAAGCTTTCTAACTGCGCAGAAGGGATCCTGCACACCTCCTTACTATGCTGGCAGTAGGGCTCAACGTCATCAGGCGGTTTTTACATTGAAATGTCTGGGAAATGTGAGTCACACAGCTGAGGAGTTGTGGTCAGCTCTGGAGAACCAATTTCATGAATGGTTGTCTCCACTGGACCTGAAACCAGGGAAGGCCGTGTGCGACAATGCTGCAAACCTGGGTGCGGCCCTTCGCCGGGGCAATGTCACACACGTGCCTTGTATGGCTCACGTGTTGAACCTGGTTGTCCAGCAATTTTTAGCCCACTATCCCAGACTAGATGGCCTTCTGCAGAGGGCACGGTCGCTGTGTGCTCACTTCCGCTGTTCGCATCCCGCAGCTCAGCGACTTACATCTCTACAGAAGTCGTTGGGCCTGCCACTTCACCGGCTAAAATGCGATGTGCCTACCCGGTGGAATTCAACTCTGCACATGTTGCAGCGACTGTGGCAGCACCGACAAGCCCTGGTGCAATACGTTCTGACGTATAGCCTGGGCCAACGAGATTCAGAGGTGGGGCAAATCACGCTGGAGGAGTGGTCTCAGATCAGGGACCTATGCACCCTTCTGCACAGTTTTGAAATGGCGACGAAGATGTTTAGTGCTGACGATGCCATTATCAGCATGACTATTCCGGTGATTTACATGCTGGAGCACATGTTAAACAGAATTCGGAGTCAGGTGGTGGCACAAGAGGAGGTGGAGGAAGTAGAGGAGGAGGAGTTGTATGCGGAAGGGCTAACATCTGCAAGGTCCAGACGGTCGGCAGCACCAGGGCGGCAGGCATGTGAGGGTGGGGGAGATGATTTTACCAGGGCGCATGGTAGCAGCCAAACTAGTGAGGAAGGTGCAGGAGCCCAGGAAGAAGTGGAGGACGAACTGATGGAAGACTCATCAGATGAGGGAGACCTTGATCACATTTCTGTTGTGCGAGGTTGGGGGGAGAGGACAGAGGAAGGAAGCATGATTGTTACCTCGCCACCAACACAACAGGGACTTGGTGCTCCTGGATGCGCAACACACATGAGTGCCTTCTTGCTGCACTACCTGCAACATGACCCTCGAATTGTGAGAATTAGAAATAATCCTGACTACTGGGTTGCCACACTGTTAGATCCCTGGTACAAAAGTAAATTTGCAGAAATTATTCCTGCCATAGAAAGGGATGCACGCATGCAGGAGTATCAGCAGAGACTGTTGCAGAATCTTACATGTGCTTTTCCACAAAATACCAGTGGTGCACGTAGTGAATCTCACAGTTCCAACTTGCCAACCGTGGTCTGTATGGAATTGTTCAATAAAGGGCCCAAAATTAAGATAACATAGATGGGAGAGGTCTCTATGAATAGGAATTCCTAAGTATTTGATACCCTGTGAGGGCCAGGCAAAGGGAAAGTTGGACTGGATGGAATCCTATATGGATTTAGGGAGGGAGACATCGAGGGCCTCAGACTTCGCTGCATTGATTTTAAAATTTTACCATGTAACAAAGTGATCTATTTCAGCCATAACAGCAGGGATGGATATATGTGATTGAGTGATATATACTAGGACATCATCAGCAAATAGAGAGCACTTGTACTCGGTGCCTCCCACCTCAATCCACCTAATATTGGGGTTATGGCGAATTGATGAGAGCAGGTGCTCCGTCACTAGGATGTATAAGAGAGGGGACAGAGGACATCCCTGCCTTGTCCCATTGGTGATTGTGAAAGGTGATGAAAATGTTCTGACGCACCCCCTGGGCCTTGGGACACCCGGAGCCGGACCCTTTTTGGTGGATGCTGGTGGTTGTAGTCTTCGTGGCGGCGTTCCGGTTCCGTGGCTCAGGGCGGTCAAACCAGTGGCGGAACTATTTATGTGGTTTTGATGTTTAAATGTCCGACTACGCCACCCGTGGATTGCGGTCAGAGTGAACCGCCGCTACAGGGCAGACCGCTAAGGCTGGTGTTGTGGGTGCAGCAGAGCGTAGCATAACTCCCCACGGGAGGAGTATAGCCTCAGGGCAGTGTATGCGGAGGATGGGGGTGATGGTGCAGGGCAGCAGCAGTAACGACACGGAGTCAGTGATGCAGTTCAGGGCCTTTACTCACAGTTCTTATTATCCAGACCACGTCTGCAGGTAACGGCTGCCCACGTCGTACTGTGCTCACCAGGTGAGGGGCTCAGACAACTCCCAGATAACTTTGGAGCGCTTCACAGGACCCCCTTTGTGTGTCCTTTGTCTGGCCTTTCTTACCAACACTTCTGTCCGGCTGCCTCGGGCCTCCTCTTGGTAAACTTGGCGCCAGTTTCCCTGACCCTATGTGGTGCCTTCCTAGCGGGTGGAGCAAGGGGCTGCGCCACATAAAATGTCAGAGCCTCCGGTTTCTAGCTGAGGGTCGTTTCCTGCCTCCACTAGTTCGGGGACCGGTCTCCCCCTTTGGCCTGACCCCTCCACGCAGGTGGATTCGGGCGTGCGGTGGCGACTCGCCCGTCCGCACCCCTGGGATCCCTTCATTCCTCGTTCCTGGAGCCTTCTCCGCTCCTCTTCCTTCCTTCTCCCTCTTGCAGGCCTGGGCCTCTGTTACTAGGCCCGCCTCCGGAGCAGAGCTCATGCAGAGCCCCTGCTCCCTGCCACTTCTGCTCAGACTTCTCTACACTGAACTAAGATGGTGCCCACCTTTTATACTCCCTTCTCAATGCACCCAGGAACTGCTTCCTCCCTGCTCCTGCACTGCCGGGTTCCCCTTCCTCAGTGTTCCCTCCCCCCACTCCAGCCAGGGACAGGGACTGTCGTGCCCATCTCAGGGGCATATTGGTCGCCCTGCCCCACGGCAATGTGGTGTAATGCATGCAGGTGTCGGGTCCTGATCCACACTCCATCCTTATCTGAGAGTGAGATATCACACCTCTGGGTGAGGTGCAATACGTCTGTAGCAACCGAGCCCTCGGTGCTACAGTTCCATTTATCTTCAGCCTAGGTGACGTATTGTGATACAGGGCCGTGATTTTGGCTATAAAAGGGTCCCCTAGACCCCTACCCCAAGCTTTTTAAGAGAATCATATATGGCGTGCCAGGAGACTCTATGGAATGCTTTCTCAGCATCCAACGAGAGTATCTACTTACAAATTTTTAACTGCATCTAGCCCAGGAAATACTTTGTGCCTAGTAGCAGTGTCTGCTAGTCAGCGGATTATCCCGGCTGTTAAGCAAGCTACACCACCTGTAGTTTGGACACTTAATTTTTTCAAAGGAAATGCTTCGGGACCACGGGATACTTAGTGAAGAGCATCAGGAGGCACCCCAAGGCATAGGGGCTGGGACTGGCACTAGGATGCCTTGCGGTGGACAGCCGAGCTCGATCCTTATAAAAGCTTTTTAACTGCAGCAGCTTTAGTGGACGCTACTGGAGCTGGAATTACGCGGCTGCTGGCATGAGACTTGCCCTCCAATAGATCCTTGTAAATGGATTTAAAGTGTATTCATTCAAATTAGAGGGACAATTTAAATTAAAAAGCTTAGAGCTGCCTCCACCACAGGGGGGCTCTCTCGACCCACCAGCGGACAGGCACCAGTATTGGGAGAGGGGGGCTGGCCGTCAGGGTTCACCGCGGCTCTGGCACAAACCCGGCGACACGGAGGTGGCACGGGCAGGAGCGGACTGGCCGTCTCGGCTTCTCACTTTTTGGATTTTAGAAGGGCATGACATGCCTATATTTGTGTCTCCCCCTCCTTTTACTCCTCCACCTCTTTTCTTTTCGCATGACTATATGTACTTGTCACTTTTCCATGTGTTAGTTGTGTCTTCTGAGCAGTTTGTCAGCTTTTGGACACCTTTGAAGGTGTTTTCTATGTGTTTCTATGTGTTTTTGTTTGCCTGCCATTGGTTTTAACGGTGTTCGAAGGTGTTCGACGAACAGTTCGACGAACAGTTCGGCGAACACACGGGTGTTCGACGAACCGAACCGAACTCGAACACTACGGGTTTGGCTCAACACTATTCATTACTAGAAAGAGCTCAGTGCTAAATTCCTGTGAGACATTTGTCAATTAGGAGTTATTTCATACCAATAACATCTATCTCCTTCTCTGGCCGTGAGTTTCCCTAATTAATTGGCTAATAGAAATATTAACTAAAAGTTTTAACCCAGTATTTGAAAATTGCTTCAAGGAAGGACCAACACAAACTTGTGTTTTAAAACTGCACAAACTGATAAGGTGATAAATAAATAATAAAGATTACCTTTTTAATTATCACAGAACCTTTAGTTAGGGCTTATTTGCCTTATGGCAATTTGTAAATAAAGTTCCAGCAGGACAATGACCCCAAGCATAGTTCAAGAAGCACCCATAAATGGATGGAAACAAAGTGCTGGAGAGTTCTGAAGTGGTCAGCAATGAGTCTGGATCTAAATTCCATTGAACACCTGTGGAGAGATCTTAAAATTGCAGTTGGGAGAAGGTGCCTTCAAATATGAAAAACTTGAAGCAGTTTGCAAAAGAAGAGTGCTCCAAAGCTCCAGTTGAGAGGTATAAAAAACTTGTTGATGGTTATAGAAAGTGATTGATTGCAGTTATCTATTCCAAAGGGTGTGTAATCAAATATTAAGTTGATGGTGCCAACAATTTTGTCCGGCCCATTTTGGGGGTTTTGTGTGAAATGATGTCCAATTTGCCATTTTTTTCTTTGTTTTTTTTTGTGTTTTTCGAATACACACAAGAGAAATAAACATGTGTAAAACAAAACATTTCTAATTGCAATAAATTTCTGGGAGAAATACTTTATTTTCTGGAACAATTTCAAGGGTGCCAACACTTTTGGCCATGACTGTATATGGTTAATATTTCTAGCTAGAGACATAATAATATAAGTCTCTCCATCAATCTGTAGAAATAGTTAGTGGAATGGGTTACTTCAATATTAATGCCTAAACAGTGGTGGCCAAAAGTATTGGCACCCCAGCAATTCTGTCAGATAATACTCAGTTTCTTCCTGAAAATGATTGCAATCACAAATTCTTTGGTATTATTATCTTCAAAGAAAAAACACAAAAAGAATTGTCCTAAAGCCAAATTGGATGCAATTCCACACCAAACCTAAAAAAGGGGGTGGACAAAAGTATTGGCACTGTTTGAAAAATCATGTGATGCTTCTCTAATTCGTGTAATTAACAGCACCTGTAACTTACCTGTGGCACCGAACAGGTGTTGGCAATAACTAAATCACACTTGCAGCCAGTTAACATGGATTAAAGTTGACTCAACCTCTGTCCTGTGTCCTTGTGTGTACCACATTGAGCATGGAGAAAAGAAAGAAGACCAAAGAACTGTCTGAGGACTTGAGAAACCAAATTGTGAGGAAGCATGAGCAATCTCAAGGCTACAAGTCCATCTCCAAAGACCTGAATGTTCCTGTGTCTTCCGTGCGCAGTGTCATCAAGAAGTGTAAAGCCCATGGCACTGTGGCTAACCTCCCTAGATGTGGACGGAAAAGAAAAATTGACGAGAGTTTTCAATGCAAGATTGTGCGGATGGTGGATAAAGAACCTCGACTAACATCCAAACAAGTTCAAGCTGCCCTGCAGTCCGAGGGTACAACAGTGTCAACCTGTACTATCCGTCGGCGTCTGAATGAAAAGGGACTGTATGGTAGGATACCCAGGAAGACCCCACTTCTTACCCCGAGACATAAAAAAGCCAGGCTGGAGTTTGCCAAAATTTACCTGAGAAAGCCTAAAACGTTTTGGAAGAATGTTCTCTGGTCAGATGAGACAAAAGTAGAGCTTTTTGGGAAAAAGCATCAACATAGAGTGTACAGGAAAAAAAAAGAGGCATTCAAAGAAAAGAACACGGTCCCTACAGTCAAACATGGCAGAGGTTCCCTGATGTTTTGGGGCTGCTTTGCTGCCTCTGGCACTGGACTGCTTGACTGTGTGCATGGCATTATGAAGTCTGAAGACTACAGACAAATTTTGCAGCATAATGTAGGGCCCAGTGTGAGAAAGCTGGGTCTCCCTCAGAGTTCATGGGTCTTCCAGCAGGACAATGACCCAAAACACACTTCCAAAAGCACTATAAAATGGTTTGAGAGAAAGCACTGGAGACTTCTAAGGTGGCCAGCAATTAGTCCAGACCTGAATCCCATAGAAAATCTGTGGAGAGATCTCAAAATGGCAGTTTGGAGAAAGCACCCTTCAAATATCAGGGACCTGGAGCAGTTTGCCAAAGAAGAATGGTCTACAATTCCAGCAGAGCATTGTAAGAAACTCATTGATGGTCACCGGAAGCGGCTGTTCGCAGTTATTTTGGCTAAAGGTTGTGCAACCAAGTATTAGGCTGATGGTGCCAATACTTTTGTCTGGCCCATTTTTGGAGTTTTGTGTGAAATGATCAATGATTTGATTTTTTGCTTCATTCTCTTTTGTGTTTTTTCCTTGCAAGCAAATTAAATGAAGATAATAATACCAAAGAATTTGTGATTGCAATCATTTTCAGGAAGAAACTGAGTATTATCTGACAGAATTGCAGGGGTGCCAATACTTTTGGCCACCACTGTATGTGAATATCAGAGTATTTATGAAACCACTCATACAAGTATAAAATGTAAATAAATTCTATTGGAATTGATTAAAAGCAATTAAGACAAAAATATATAAGGTTTCAGAGGAAATTCAAGTGGAGAAGGGGGGTGGGCCTACAGATAAATATTACCAGATACAAAATATAGGACAACAACTTTCATACATATCTAATCTAAAGCTGCTATCCAAGATAAGAAACTCCCACATACTGTATTTATCAGCATTGTAATGCGGTTGCATATAATAAAGGAGCAAAAATAGACTCAGATGTCTTAATGTCAAGTGTATTGCTGCTTACCCATAGTATAATGTGGGGACCACCCCAATGCGCATTCTGCACACGGTGCTTTTCAAGGGGAATATTCAATAATGCAATAGCATGCAATAGATCTTGATGGTTAGATTTAGAAAATTACACATATTTATGCCCCTTTTTTTTACATATAACAGCTTAAGATTGAATATGCATGGAAGCTGTTGTCCTTCATTTTGTAGCTGCTAACATTGATCTGTCGGCCCACCCCCCTTGTCCACTTGAATTTCCTCTGAAACCTTTTGTCTTAATTGTTTTCAATCAATTTCAATAAAATTGATTTATATTTTATACATGTGTGAGTAGTTTCGTGAATATTCTGTAAAGCATCACAGCTGCATCTCTCTGAATTAAATATTTTGCTGTACTCTCCAAGCATGAACATCAGTGTGAACAGAGCCATACATATAAAGACAATATGATCACTGAAAAAGGAAGTCACTGATAACTAGCATCTAGAATAACTATTGCCTAGCACCCTGTTAAAGAGATATTTCTAAAGAATGCATTTATGACATATCTGCAGTATATAGACTCCCATTTCTTGTACCCACACTTACATGAAAAACAGCGGTTCCTTAAAGTCCATTTATGCCTGATGAGGTCGCCCTCACATGTGTATTGCTAGCTCCAATCAGTCTATTAATAATTAAGATAATAGCTGAACTTGATTTTCAGTATTGTACAAAGCTTAATAACACTACATACACAGAATATAAAATACTTTCAGCCACATAAAGCTGTCATGACCTCAGACATTACCATGCTGGCTTCCCTATAATGCCTTGCAGCTATAACTTCACTTAGTATAGCGCAGTCAATCAGTAGGGAATATAACATTTTTTATAAAAGTCAAGTCAGGGAATGCAGCAGCCATTTTAGGGAATACTTAGCATAATGAGAGGACATCAGAGATCACAGCTCAGCAATAGAAATAGGAAGAGAATGCCCTAAAATATTGGACAAATACTCAACACAGTAATGTATTGTACAATTACAGCAGTGAAGAAGATGAGTATAACATTCTGAGAATAGACCAGAGATTCAATATGTAGGGGGAGAGCGGGATAAGGGAAGTGCCAGCAACAGTGCCAGACTCAGCGTGATTGATCAGTGATATGGTGCAGCTGGCATTTGTTCTGCTGCATTTGAATTACAATTACTCAATTTTTTTCTTCATTCTTAGTGCACTTGAATGCAGAAAGCCAGTACAGTATTCTTTACAGGAAACAAATATCTGAAATCAGTGTCAGTCAGAGACAATGTGCTTGCTTGTCACGAGCAAGTGTTATGAGTTTTTGCATTTCTTGTGCAATCCTTTTTGTCAAAGGGAAAATCATTGTTTTTTTAAAAATACAAAATAAAACTGAACAAAATCCAGACATTTAACTTTTTCTGCCTACCTCACAAAGTGTGCACGTCACAAACAATTTTGAAGTTGCTGGATTTTTGTATGTGTACCTACCTTGCTTTTCTTATTACATTTTATTTAGGAAGGGGATCGAATTTTGCTAAATATTTTTTTTAACATAGACATTTAACTGCATGTCTGTCTTTGCACACCTGTTTTACTAATCCAATTTGACAACCATACATGGCACAACTATACTGCAGCCTGCTGCCACATTTTACTTTTTGCGTGTGTAGCTATCTAGCATTTTTTGTTATGCCCTTTTTCGCAAGGATTGAATATTGTGGGGTTGAAAAGATTGTCAAAAGTTAATAGTGTTGTACAAAATACAAGATTAAAGAAAAAGTGGCAATGGAAATGGAAGTTGCAGTGTAAAAGAAAAATAATACATACCACAGCAAAACATGTGGGAGCTGATTCAGGAGCATAAGCACCACAACCACTTGTACCAGCCATACAGAGGTCATAATTGGCCTTTTTTGCCTTGATTAACCAAATTATTAGTGAGGAGGCGGAAGGCATTATGGAATACATGACTTATTACTCATCACAGTCACAGTAAGATGAGGTTACAGTACCTCTGCATGACACCGTCAGTGTTGTGCACAGAACACTGGTGGGATGGCTTTTACGCTTTTTTGATCAAAAACAGTGTTTACGAAGTACCCTGTGTTATTTAAATGCACTTTTAATTTTACTTATTTACTTACAGTAGGGTATATGTTCATTTTGTCTCTGTCTTAGGTTTTGTCTGTCTAATGGCCAATGTGAACATGCTCTTATTTTGCATGCATACCATCTTATACTCCAGTTCATTTTTTTTTGCTTTTACTTACAGCATGGTATATGTTTATTTTGTCTCTGGTTTAGGTTATTTTCTGCACAAAACAGTCTAACAGACCACAAATAATTAAGTGATCATTTTTTGACCATTATTTTTTATTAAAAATAAAAAACATTAAAAGTCTGTCTGTTTCTGCAGTTGGATTTTATTACTCTTTGTTTGCCTTAAACCTTGAAAGTCTGAAAGGATTAAAAACAAAACTAGGAAACCTCAGAGTGTTGCATATATCTTTTCAGGGAAATTGAAGACTTTTCTATATTGCAATTTCCTGCTAATCAATGTTTTAAAGAAAAAAAAGTCAAACCTGACGAGGTCGATTTTCAAAAGATTTGATCATCTTTAATGAAAAAGGATAAAGGAAAGTCTTATATTTCTCTTCTTTCTGGATTCTTTTCTAGCTCTGCATCGGAAAATGCTTGTGAGTTTCCAGCTTTATCTTCTCACCAATCTGATGTTTTATTGTATCCTAAATTGTATTACACACATAAGTGTGCTCATAATAATAAAATAATGCAATAAACTCTGAAGTGAACTCTAATTATAATCACTTTCAGGTTTACATGTTTTACATGTTTTGGGCACTTCTTTGTAAAAATTACACAAATACATAATTATTTATGCAGTATTTATCTTTGTGATTTCTTATAAAAATCCCTATCATTTAGAGAAAACAATCAGAGAGAGAGTAATTGTGTCATCTTTATCTCTTTTATTGTTGTTGTTTTTTTCTTTTATTTGGGTAGATTTATCGTAAATAGAATTGTTACTGCAGCACAACCGTAAATCTCTGCTTAAAAGCTAGTTTTGCATACACTGAAGGAATCATTATCGCTTTATGAATATTTTCATGCTGTTTAACAAATATGGCACCACACCAAGATTATGAACACAGCATATGTAAGCCAGGAACTATCAGTAAAACAAGTCGCTTTGGATGGTGTTTAATAATCCTTTTTTTTTTCTTATTTTTACAAAAATCTAACAAAAACATTTCATTACATGTAAATTGTATGATAATACTACTATTACTAATAAATACCATTTTTTCGGTGGAAATTTGGAAGTGAAGTTGCCCAACTCACAAATCATCTATATCAATCTGGGTGCACTCTTCAAAAGGTACTGTGTCTCCTTATTTTGTTAAGGCCAAGTTCATATGAACACATTACAGAGCCCAAGTATGGACCGCAATGCCCAGACTGACTGCAGGTCTCCAGACCTGAACTTACAACCTCATAGATACACAAAAGGATGTAAGGGTAGCTTTGGTTCTGCAGCATCAAAGGAGTACAGGTGCACTGAGATTTGCCAGATTGGGGTATCCCGCCAGTTTCAGAGCTGATCCTCTGAGGTGGCCAGTAACCTTGGCAATGAGCAGTGTAAAATAGAATTAAATATCTTGAAAATAGAGAGGATTTTTAATAAGAGGTAAAATGCAAATTTCATGCTGCACAAAATATGTCTTTTTATGATACTCCCAGTAACAAATCATGATTATACTGGTAAGAAAGACCATTATTACCGTCGCGGTAAAAAGTATTACAATTAGAGATTAGCGGGTCTTTTGAAATCTGAATATGCCGGCTTTGCCAATTTTTTTCCAAAGAAATCGATTAGCAGCAAATAAATTAGTCTAGAATCATATAACAAAAAGGCCTCTAATTGCCTGGAAAATACATGTATAGCACTCTCAATTCTCCTTCAAATCTATTAAATCTGTTTTCAGCTCTGTACTGCAAATGTAGGGAAGTGGAGGTGCTGTCCACACCCCCTTTGATGATATGCGTTGTGAAATAATGCATTGTACTGTTTTCAATGTGATTTTGTCTGTTTAGTAATTTGCATGCACTTAGTTGAGTACAGATAGAGTTAATAGTTGGGACTAGCCCAGAACGGGAGGGGATATGTGAAAAGACAAAAGACAACTTCTTGATAGTGAGTAGTGAGAGTTCAGTGTTCAGTAGAGACAGACAAAAGGTCTGACAGTTGGCAGACTGACATGTTATAGTGTGTTGTGTGTGACGAGGGAGTATAGCGCGATGCAGAGCAGTAGTTTGCGACATGTCATCCTATCCAAGGACCCCTTTTAAGGTGAAGGTCCACACTGTCTCTTCGATCACTTCAAAGTCGCACTACTCCCTTGTCCCTTAGTCTCATTTGTCATAGTTCACCCACAATTGCAGCACTGCTCACAGACACTGCCTACTACTACTTGAACTTGTCCCTACCTGCCTAACTACAGGAAGTGGTCTCTTTCCCCAACACTAAGCTCCTACCACTATGGGCTAGTCCCAAACATTACACTATCTTACCCCAATGTCACTTATCTAACAACAGTCACTAACTTATCCTACCTATCTTGTGTCCTAAGTCCTAAACTATGTCTTACACTATGCTGTACACTATGTCCTACACTATACTGTACATTACATTACTATACAAGAACACAGGCAACATCACAATACAATACAATTCACATGACAGAGTATACTGTATACAAAAAGACGCAATACATTATTCATAGTGATGAGCGAGCACTAAAATGCTCGGGTACTCGTTGCTCGGGTCGAGCAAATTGGAATGCTCGAGTGCTCAGTCCGAGTAACGAGCCCAATGTAAGACTATGGGAAACTCGAGCACTATTCTGGCGCACCCCTACCCCCGGCAGTCTGCAGAGGGCCTAAAAATTACCCAAGTCGATGGGAACAGTGCTCAAATGACATGGGAACAGCATGGGGAAGACCCCTGGAAGCATCTCTGACTCCCAGGTCACTGCTGTCAACAATGTTGTCAGAGGTATTGCGCCACTTTTATGGACTCACAATAAAACATACAAAAACTAAACCAAAATGGATTTTCCTGGGAAAAATGTTAAGGAACATCTTTTCCAGGGTAATGACTTGTATATAAAGCAAAATAAATATACAAAAATGCTCCTCTACACCTTGGGCTATGTTCACACATAGCTTTTTTGATGCGTTTTTGCACTTTTGTATTTCAACGGTGATAAATACATTCACCGGTAAATGTCATTTTAACATTTTACTACCTTATCTTGCCATGTGGTGTGTGAGACATGATCAGACATATCCTGTTTAATTTATGAAGGAGGGACTCTGAAAGTCACAAACACTATTTTTATAGGGCCATCGGGCGGCTTTTACTATTCTTAAAGGGCCAGCAGTCGGCTATGCTTTGTTGTTCCCATTATTAAAGAGTGGGTCGCTTATACTGTTATTGGGTATGCAGTGACAGCAAGGGCTGCCAAAAATTTGGACGCACCCCAATGCCCCTTTGAAGAGACATAGAAGAGGGCCTCAATAAAAAAAATGTTCCCATTATAAAGCAGCGGTTCTCCTATAGTGGTAATGCCTATGCAGTGACTGCAAGGGCTGCCAAAATTTGGTAAAAACCCCAATACCAAATTAAAGACACAAAGAGCTGGGTCTCAGTAACGACATGTTCTCATAAGAAAGGAGCGGGTCTACTATCCAGTTATAGGGTATGCAGTGAGACCAACGGCTGCCAAAATTAAGGAAAAACCCCAATACAAATTTAAAGACACATAGAGCTGGGCTACAGTAATGACATATTCCCATTACAAAGGAGCGGGTCTGCTATAAGTTATAGGGTATGAGGCGAGTCCAACAGCTGCCAAAATTTAGGAAAACCCCCAAAACCAATTTAAAGACACATAGAGCTGGGCCACAGTAACGACATGTTCCCATTAGAAAGGAGTGGGTCTGCTATACAGTTATAGGGTATGCAGTGAGTCCAACGGCTTCCAAAATTTAGAAAAAAAACAATACCAATATAAAGACGCATAGAGCTGGGCCACAGTAATGACATGCTCCCATTAGAAAGGAGTGGGTCTGCTATACAGTTATAGGGTATGCAGTGAGTCCAACGACTGCAAAAATTTAGGAAAAACCCCAATACCAATTTAAAGACAAATAGAGCTGGGCCACAGTAACTACATGTTCCCATTAGAAAGGAGTGGGTCTGCTATACAGTTATAGGGTATGCAATGAGTCCAACTGCTCCCAAAATTTTGAAAATACTCCAATAAAAATTGAAAGACACATACAGCTGGGCCACAGAAACAATATGTTCCCATTAGAAAGGAGTGGGTCTCCCATACTGTTTGCCTATGCAGTAAATGCAACAGCTGCCAACAATTTGGAGGAACTCTAATGCCCCTTGCAAGAGACGTAGATATGGTGATATGGTAGATATTGAGGTCATATGGTGGTGGAGGATGAGGATGAGGAGAAGGAGGAGGACAAGAGCAAATAGACAAAATCAGGAAGAGTTAGACCTCTCAATAAAAAGACACTGTGTTTGAGTTTATGTTACGCTGCTATCATTCAGTGGTGTTGAGAAGTCTGGCCCTATCCAGCCCTAGTTCATTTTTATAAGAGTGAGCCTGTCAGCATTTTCAGTTGACAGCCGGATGCGCCTATCGGTTATAATTCCACAAACGGCACTAAAAACCCGCTGTGACAAAACGCTAGTGCCAGGACATGCCAGGACCTCCAAGGCATAGAGAGCCAGTTCATGCCACATGTTCTGCTTGGGTACCCAATAATTATAAGGCACAGAGGAAATAAGGAGGACGTTGGTACGGTCGGCAAGGTACTCCCTCACTATTTTCCGAAACTTTTCCCTCCTTGTGAGAGTACCCCACGCCTCAGGGCCTGTGCGATGGGAGGGTCTGAGAAAACTGTAACAGAACTTTGACAGTGTTGCCCTACTTTTGCTGGATTGCATTTGTGCCTGTACTCCTTGGTTGTCCAATGAACTGTGACCTCTGCCACCAGAGTTTTCAGATGGGAATTTTTTAAATAATTCCGCTACAAGGGCCTTCTTGTACTGCCCCATTTTATTATGCCTGTCCTGCGCGGGAATAAGAGACAGAAAGTTCTCCTTGTAGCTTGGGTCTAGAAGTGTCACCAACCAGTAATGACTGTCACCCAAAATTTGGGCCACGCGAGGGTCATGGGAAAGGCAGCGTAACATAAACTCAGCCATGTGAGCCAGACTGCAAAGAAGCAAGACTTCCGTGTCCTCGCCAAGAGGACGACTGACCATGCTTTCCTTATCATCCTCCTCCTCTTCCTCCTCCTCCCTGTCCTCAGGTCATCCACTCTGAATAGACGGTATGACAGTTGTGCAGGTAGTACCATCTATAGCGCATGAAACTAGCTCCTGTTCTCCCCCCCTCCTCCTCTTCCTCATTGTCACCCAATCCACGTTGGGAAGAGATGAGGCTGGGCTGTGTGTAATCACCCTGTATGGTTCCTTGCTCCATCTCATCGTGCTCCGCCTACAGTGCATCCTCTTTGATTGTGAGCAGAGAGCATTTCAGAAGACAGAGAAGCGGGATGGTGGCGCTAATTATGGCATTATCGCCGCTCACCATCTTCGTGGAGTCCTCAAAGTTTTGGAGGATGGTACATATGTCTGACATCCATGTCCATTCCTGAGGTCTCATGTGTGGAGTCTGAACTGAATACCGACGGCCTTGTTGATGCTGGTACTCAACAACTGCCCTCTTCTGCTCACAAATCCTTCCCAACATCTGCAGTGTACAGTTCCAACGAGTGGGGACATAACACACAGTCTGTGAGCTGGAAGTTGCAAATGCTGATGAAACACGACAAGGGCGGCGGCAGCTGTAGGTGACATTCTAAAATCAGCACACAGGTGGCGTACTTTAACAAGCTGATCTGGCAGCTCCGGGTAGAATTTGAGAAACCGCTGAACAATGAGGTTAAGCACATGGGCCGGCTTGACACGTTTTTAAGCTCGCCTCGCCTCAGAGCCGCCACGAGGTTCTGGCTATTGTCACACATGACCATGCCTGGCTGTAAGTTCAGCAGTGTGAGCCACAGATCTGTCTGCTCTTTCAGAGCTGTCCACAACTTTTCAGCATTGTGCGGTTTGTCACCTAAGCATATTAGATTCAGCACAGCCTGTTACCGCTTGGCTGAAGCAGTGCTGCAGTACTTTCAGCTTGTGAGTGATGTGGTCATTTTGAAGATGAAGGCTTAAGAGGAGGAGGAGGGTGAGGTGCAGCTGTAGACTGTAAGGGAAACCCTGATTGACCTAAGGCCTGTGATCCTTGACGTCGGGAGGACGTGTTCCGTCCCAAGGTCCGACAGGGTCCCGGCTTCCACTATGTTAACTCAGTGTGCTGCCAGCGAGATGTACCATCCCTGCCCAAAAGCACTTGTCCACGTGTCTGTTGATAGGTGGACTTTCCCAGTAACTGCATTGTTGAGGGCACGGCTACTGTTTTGGGACACGTGCTTGTGTAATGCGGCACACCGGGAGAAATAGTGGGGACTGAGTACCGAGGGACGGCCGCCATCATCAGGTTGCGGAATGCTTCCATCTCCACGAGCCTAAAAGGTAACATTTCGAACGCAAGCAGTCGTGAAATGTGTGAGTTTAGTAGTGAGACCTGTGGGGCGTTGGCTGCGTATTTGCGCTTGCGTTCCAAGGTCAGGGGTATGGAAAACTGAACGCTGCTCTGGGACAAAGACGTGGACTTGCTACCTGATGCTGCTACTTGAAAGTGTGCAACGACAGGTGCAGGGCAGGAGGCATCTTCGCATGCACCATGGACAGGTGATTGGCTTGCATGCACAACAGCGGAAGAAGCAGTGGTGCCATCCGCAGACACTGTTCCTGGAACCTGGGGTCCAGCCCACAAAGTCGGGTGCTTTGCTGCCATGTGCCTGATCATGCTGGTAGTGGTCAGGCTGATAGTTTTGCCACCCCTGCTGATGCTGGCCTAGTAGGTGGTGCAAATGGCCTTTTTGGGGTTATCAGCAGAGTCTTTAAAAGACAATCAGACTCGGGAACACCTAACAGTTGTATTGGCAACTTTCTTCGTCTTGGTGTTACGGGGAACTGTTGCCTGCCTTCTGTCTGCAGCCAACACACTGCTTCTTCCTGCCTGTTGGGGTGCTATGCCTCCCTTCCCCTGTGTGCTGCTGTCCTCGCTCTGCATGTCCTCCTGCCAGGTTGGGTCAGTTATTTTGTCAGCCACCACCTCGTCTTCCACCTCAGCACCCTGGTCCTCCTCCTGACTTTCTGGCAATTGTGTCTCATCATCATCCACCTCTTGTGACACTTTCCCACCATTGCTTTCGTGTGACCGTGGTGTTCAAATATTTGGGCATCGCTACATGCGATCTCCTCTTGCCCCGCTTCAAGTGGACCGGACGAGAGGCCCGAACCTATAAATGGAAAAGTGAACAGCTCTTCAGAGTGTCCAAGTGTGGGATCAGTTGTCTCCGGGCCTTCGGCATGGTGGGATGAAGGATGAAGGAGAAACAGAGTGAGGAATATGCAGTCCAGACTCAGGGCTACTGAGACTTGACCATGTGGAAGACAGGGTGGTGGTGGTGGCAAAGTGACTGGAAGCATTATCCACTATCCAACCAACAACCTTTTGACACTGCTCTGGGTTCAATAGTGGTGTGCTGCATTCCCCTAGGAATTTGGACAGGAAAGGTCCGGCGAGAAGATGTGGGTGTTTGTTGTCGCACAATTTCAGCTTGCACACGGCATAGGCCTCTGCATGCACCATCACAATCACCATCACATCCAGTACCCCGTCCCTTGCCAGGCGCCTTGGCCATTTTAAATGGAGGACAATATCTTACACGCTCACTACAAATGGCTGAATTTGAAGCGAAGTTGTATGTAATCCGTGTGACGTAGAAACCACAGTTTTAAATACCTGGCCTGTAGGTAACTATTTTGAACAGTATACCGGTGTCAAAAACTTTGCTGACACACTGAATTTTTTTTTTAATGGAGGCCAGAAATGGCAGTATTTTCTGAAAACGTATATGTGATCAGTGTGATGGAGAAAACACAGTTTTAAATACTTGGCCTGTAGGTAACTATTTTGAACAGCAAACTGGTGTCAATTGCTTCACTGACACACTGAAACAAATTTTTAATGGAGGTCAGAAATGGCAGTATTTTCTGAAAACATATATGTGATCCGTGTGACGGAGAAAACACAATTATAGGTTCCTGGCCTGTAGGTTACCATTTTTAACAGCAATCTGGTGTCAATTGCTTCACTGACACACTGAAAGAAATTTTTAATGGATGCCAGAAATGGCAGTATTTTCAGCGCAATTATATGTGATTCGTGTGACAGACAAACCACATTTTTAAATAGCTGGATTTTTGGTGCTCTAATATGGAAAGGACCTGGCTGTATTCTGTAGCACCTACAAGCAAATGGCGCAGAACAACGAAGTTCTCTGGATTGCTTTTTAAGCAAATAATGAGGATTAAGATCCAAATAAAAAATTTTCCTGACCCCTGAGACCTGGGTCAATTTCTAGAAATATCTAACAGCAGCAGCAGACAAAACTGGAATGGAGACTCTTGTGCTATGTGCACTGCAGTCTGCTATATACCCTGCCTGTCTGCCTATATACACTGCCTGCCTGATATCTTTGCAGATGGATTAGTCCTCAGAAGGACTGTTTGTTGAGATGGATATGTGTCTCCAATATAGTTCATTGGCTCTGTGAAGAGCGCCAAACATGCAGGGAGGAGACCCAAGCTCCCGCCGAGCAACCCCGGAAATACTCGGCGAGCGCCGAGCATCTCGAGCAGTGAGATGCTCGGGTGAGCACCGAGTAGTAGCGAGCATGCTCGCTCATCACTAATAATGACTGATAAATTCTGGCAGAGATTAAAGCAAATCTCTCTGATAAGATGTATTACAGAGTTGCTTATTTTCATGTGTACTATTGATTTATAAAATAAACATTACAACAATGGTTACACTTTAACCCCTTCAAACCCCAAGCCTGTTTTCACCTTCATGACAAAGCAAAATTTTACAATTCTGACTTCAACGGATCTCACTAATTCTGAGACTTTTAGAAACATATCGTACTTCATGATAGTGGTAAAATTTGATCGATATGACTTGCGTTTATTTGTGAAAAAATCTGAATTTTGGAAAATTTAGCAATTTTGCAATTTTAATTTTTCTGCCCTTAAACCAGAGAGTTATGTCACACACAATAGTTAATAAATAACATTTCCAACATGTCTACAATCAGCACAATTAGATGAGTTTAAAGTTGACCAGAGATTTCTCATTTTTCCAAAAAAAATACAAAACATTTTTTAAGGAATCACATCACGTTTGAAGGGACTTTCAGGGGTCTGCAAGACAGAAAATACCCGAAAGGTACACCATTATAAAAACTGCACCCCTCAAAGTCCTCAAAACCACATTCAAGATTTTTACTAACCCTTCAGGTGCTTCACAGGAATTAATGGAATGTGGAAGAAAAAAATGAGCATTTAACTTTTTTTCACAAAAAAATTTCTTCAGACTCAATTTTTTTATTTTTACAAGGTTAACAGGAGAAAATGGACCCCAGAATTTGTTGTGTTCGTTGTGCAATTTCTCCTAAGTATGCTGATTCCCCAAATGTGGGGGAATACTACTGTTTGGGCTCACGTCAGGGCTTAGAAAGGAAGGAGCACCGCAGGAAGTTTTGAACCCAAAATTGGCTGGAATCGAAAGCGGATGCAATGTCATGTTTGGAGAACCCCTGATGTGCCTAACCAGTGGAAACCCCCCACTAGTTACCCCATTTTAGAAACTAGACTCCTCATGAAATATATCTAGATGTGTGTTGAGCACCTTGAACCCCCAGGTGCTTCACAGACATTTATAACGAGCTGTGAAAATAAAAAACCTAATTTTTCCCACAAAAATGTTCTTTTAGCCCAATTTTTTTTATTTTCGCAAAGGTAACAGGAGAAATTGCACCATACAATTTGTTAAGCAATTTTTCCTTAGTACACAGATTCCCCATATGTGGTCAAAAACTACTATTGAGGCACATTGCAAAGCTCAAAAGGAAAGACACGCCACATTGGAGTTCAGATTTTGGTGGAATGGTTTGAGGGTGCCATGTCATATTGGCAGAGCTGCTGAGGTGCCAGAACAGGAGAAAACCCCTTAAGTGATGTAATTTTACATACTACACCTCTCAATGAATTCATCTAGGGATGCAGTGAGTATGTTGACATCACATGTGCCTCACAGAAATTTATACCATTGGGCGGTGAAGAAAGAATAATTATATTTTTACCACTAAAATGTTGTTTTAGCCCCAAGTTTTTAATTTTTACAGGGCTGACTGGAAAAAATGGACTTCTCAGTTTGTTGCGCAATTTCTACTGAGTACGCCAATGCCCTACATGTAATCGGGAACAGCTTTTGAGGCACAGTGCAAAGCTCAGAAAGGAAGGAGCTCCATAATGTAGTGCAGATTTTACTGTTATGGTTTGCTTGTGCCATGACCCACTGGGAGTGCTCCGTAGGTATCAGAACTGCAGAAACCCCCTATAAGTGACCCTATTTTACAAACTACACATCTCAGTGAATTTATCTAAGGGCGCAGTGATCATATTGACACCATGGGTGTGTCATAGAATTTTATACCTTTTGGGCAGTGAAGAAAAAATAATAATAATTATATTTTCACAACAAAACTTTGTTTTAGCCCCGGATTTTACATTTTCACAATGTTAGCTGAGCCATACTGTGATTTTTGGGAGGCAGAATGAACAAATCAACCGCAGGTGAATAATTGGTTTTATTTATTTTATACGCCGTTCCTCGTGCGGTAAAAGTGATTAGACGACTTTATTCCTTGGGCCGGTGCGATTACAGCAATACCAGATCTATATCGGGTTTGGCTGCTAACACACACTAAAAGTCGCTTTTTTTTTGCAAAAACAAGCTTTTGCATCTTCATATTTTGGGAGCTATCATTTTTCCATATTTCGTCCAGCAGAGTTATTTGAGGGCTTCTTTTTGAGGAGCGAGTTGACGTTTTATTGGTATCATTTTCGGACACATGACATTTTTTGATCGCTTTTCATTCCGATTTGTAGGAAGCAGAATGAACAAAACCCAGCAATTCGGGAATTGTTTTTTTTTAAGGTTTTATTATGCCGTTCCGCGTGTGGTAAAATTGATAAGGCAGATTTATTCTTCGGGTCAGTACGATTACAGCGATACTAGTTATGAGCGGGCATGTTCTGTTAACCCTTTCGGCGAGCATGCCCGGCTGCTCAACGAGTATTTGCTGCGTGCTCAAACATTATGTTTGAGTCACTGTGTGTGCATGATTTGCGACTGTTTGACATCTTTAATACATGTGAGGAATAACTAACAAACAGGCATTCCTCACATGTATTAAAGCTGTCAAACAGTCGCATATCATGCACACGGAGTAACCCAAACATGACATTTGAACACGATACTTGGAAAACACCCGAGCATGCTCGTAAATCTTGAGAAACAAGCATGCTCGCTCATCACTAAGCGATACCACATATATATAGTTTTTTTATTTTTTGGTGCTTTTACACAATAAAAACTATTTTAATGAAAAAAAATATATTTTCTCATCGTTTTATTCTGAGAGCTATAACTTTTTATTTTTCTGCTGATAGAACTGTATGGCAGCTTGTTTTTTGTGGGACAAGATGACGTATTCAGCAATACCATTTTTAATTACATTTGTCTTTTTAATTGCATTTTAATCCACTTTTTGTTTGGCGGTATGATGAAAAAGCACAGTTTTTTGCCTCGTGTTCACTGAAGGCGTTAACTAGTGGAACAGTTTTAAGGGTCGGGTAGTTACGGGGGTGCAGCGATACCAAATATGTGTACTTTTTTGCTTCATCTAACTAACTTGCTAGAGCCTGGCCACCCGAATGTTGTCATGATGACTTTGGGTCACCATGGCAATGATCGGGCCCTTGGCGGGGCGCCGATCAGAGGGAAGAGGGAGCGCCCTCCTGCCTGCCTTCCAAATGCTGAAATTGATGTAGCGCAAAATCACCTCGATGTATCCATATGTCCAAGGTCGATAAGTACTTACCAACCTGGATGTATGGATACGTCCAATGTCTTGAAGGGGTTAAGTGCAACAGGTTTTTGCAATAGCTGATAAATCATCTTGTTTATTATGTCAAATATATTGTAGGCATTGCTGGTGCTGCCTTAGCTACTTTTTGGAGCTCTAATGCTGGGAACTAGCATTCTTTTGGGAAATGCTTTGCAGATTAGGTAACAGAGATTATCTTGGTAATAAACCCATTTGGACTCCCTTTTAGAAGCTGTAAAAAAACACCTAAACACCTGTTTCCTTTAGGGTCTAAAAGTGTGGCTATCTATTACTTTGCTTCATGTTAACAATAGGCTTGTCCTCCTACAAGCATTGCAGCTTATAGCTTGCCTGCTCCCCAGGATGACCGAAGACCTCGTTGTTTTATTGTCATTGCCCTTCTGAAGCAGTTGGTTGTCATGGCCAGTGTTGTCATCATTATCATAATTGCACCTAAATCCAGTTATATTCCGTTTAGATGAATGGTGCAGAAATTCTGGAACATTCCCTGATAATAATAAAGCAATTTATTTAAAGCAATAGGCAAAGTTCAGCCATAATTATTTACTTATAACGATTCCAGTGGCGGCCATTTTTGAAAAAGTAGCAATAGGAAGTGAATCCATATTTTTTGTCATCCATAATTGAATGGCTTAGAAACTGAATACCATGAGAATGACATTTTTCCATCGAATCTGAAAAGCTAATTTTAAAGTGAGACACGGTTTTGTCATATGCACGAGCCCATAGGGAACATATTTCCTTTATAAAAAAGGTTAAATATGCTGTGTTTCAAAGCATTTTATAGTTTTGACATTTGTGGACATACAAAGGGTTAAACCTCACAGGAGAAATGAAAATTTAATAGGAGAGTAATTAAAAATAGCACATTGAAACCAAAAAGTATAAATTTAGAAAAATAATTCCATTTCTTTAGGTGGTTTTGCAAAATTTAACAGACAAAAAAACAAACAAACACAAAACCCTAATGCAGTGTTTGGTGTAACATTTTGAGCCAAAGCCAGAAGTGGATCCAGCAGGAAGGAAAATAATAAATCTTTTCTTAATGTTTTCCATTATTTCTGGCTGGTCTCAAAAAACTGCTTGAAAAACTGCTGGAAAAACATCAGCATTTTACCGAGAAAAACTGCAGGAAATTTACTAGACTAAATGTTTCTAAATTTTAACTTAAGTTATGTCAAAATAATGTCACAAAATCTTTGCACCCCATTTATTATGTGTTTTCCCACTTGCTAAACATAGGGGCCTGGCTGGCAGATAAAAGAGTCATGGCCTAGGATGTGACTGTTACGGATCCGGGTGGTGGAACCTCTGTGCTGCGGTGCAAGGAGGGACCAGAGGGGCGTAACTAGGTATCAACTTGGACCGACCAAGGTCGTACGGCGGCTCAATTGACTCCGTGACCAGGGAGGGACCGAGCAGAGGAACCAGGTGCTACTCTGGGGACCGACCTTGTATGAGAGCAGGTGACTCCCATGGGTCAGAAGGCAGGGACTGACCAGTACAGCAGATGAGCACGGCAGGCAGGCTGACGGGTGATCTGGGCAGACGGACTGGCAGGCATGGCAGGTAACAGGCAGAAGCCTCCAGGTAGGCTGGCTGGCAGGCACGGCAAGTAACAGGCAGGAGCCTCCAGGTAGGCTGGCTGGCAGGCACGGCAGGTAACAGGCAGGTGCTTTCAGGTAAGCAGGAGGGCAGAGCCCATAGACAGACTGGCGGACTGGCAGTAGGCAGACTGTCGGGCTGGAGAGTAGACAAGCAGACGGACTTGACTAGTAGTCCGGATGGCGGACTGGACTTGTAGTCTGGCTGGCGGGCTGGACTTGTAGTCTGGCTGGTGGGCTGGACTTCTAGTCAGGCTAGCAGTGGGACCTGAGGGCTGAAGCAGAGTATCACACACAAAGCTACAACCTTGCACGGGCACCTCCATATTGGAGGAGGTGCCTTTTATAGGGGAAGTCCTCCGGCCATTGGCCGGGGACTTTTTAGGACGGTGCGCGCAGCCCCTTTAAGAGGGCGCGAGCGAGTGCGTGCCCTCCCTAAGCACAGGGCCAGGGAAGCTGCGTGCACCAGCAGCAGCTGAAGGGAGGCCAGAAGATGCCGGAGTAGAACCGCGACGGAAAGGAGGACGACGTCTCTGCCGGGCAGGAGGCAGAGACGCCAATGCTACAGTACCCCCCCCTTTACGCTCCCTCTTTTTCAGGCCCGCAAAAATTTTTTTAAGGAGAAGCGGGGTGTGGATGTTCTCCCTGGGTTCCCAAGTTCTCTCCTCTGGGCCAAACCCCTTCCAATCCACCAGAAAAAAGGTTTTTCCTCTTACCCTCTTTGTGGCCAGAATGTTCTCTACCTCTTAGACGTCCTCAGCGGAGACCGGAGCTGGGGAGGTACCTGTATTGTCGGAAAAAGAATTAAGCACAACTGGTTTGAGGAGAGATACGTGGAAGGAGTTGGGAATCCGTAAGGTGGCCGGGAGTTTTAACTTGTAGGCTACTGGGTTGATTTGCTTGAGGACTTCAAATGGGCCAATGAACCGTGGGCCCAACTTATAGAAGGGTATTTTGAGACGAACATGTTTGGAGGAGAGCCAAACCTTGTCTCCCGGACGGAATTGAGGTGGGTCCAGACGTCTCTTATCAGCATGCTTCTTTATCCGCTTGGAGGATTGAAGAAGTGCGGATCTAGTGTCCTCCCAAATAGTGGAAAATTCGCTGACCAGAGACTCTGCGGCCGGGTTGTCCACAGACGCGGAAACGGGAAACGGAATCCGGGGATGTTGACCATAGACCACAAAGAACGGGGACTTGGAAGAAGATTCGCTCTCATGGTTGTTGTAGGAGAACTCGGCCGAAGGTAGGAGCTCTACCCAATCAGTATGGTGAGCGTTGACGAAGTGCCGGAGGTAGCTGGTAAGGATCTGGTTGATACGCTCCACTTGGCCATTGGAGTGCGGATGGTAAGCGGAGGAGAAATCCAGGGTGACATCAAGCAGCTTATACGTAGCTCTCCAGAAGCGCAAAGTGAACTGGACCCCTCAATCAGACACAATGTGGAGGGGTAGGCCGTGGAGACGAAAGATATGATGGATGAAGTCCTTAGCCAGCACAGATGCAGACGGGAGACCAGGCAGAGGAATGAAGTGGGCCATTTTAGAGAAGCGGTCAGCAACCACCCAAATGATAGTACAACCGGCAGAAACAGGGAGATCCGTAATAAAGTCCATAGCAATGTGTTGCCACGGGGCAGCAGGTACGGGAAGAGGCAGGAGACGGCCGGCAGGAAGATGTCTGGGAACCTTGTTGCGGGCACAGGACAAACAGGCCATGACGAAGTCTACCACATCCTAGCGCAGGGTAGGCCACCAGTAATGCCGGGTAATGAGCAGGAGGGTCTTCTTCTGGCCAGCATGGCCGGCTAGTTTAGATGAATGACCCCAGTGAAGAACCTTCTTATGATCCGGAACCGCTACAAACATCTTACCGGGTGGGAGACGAGACAGATCCAAGGGGGCCACATTCATCACTTTAGAGGAATCGATGATATGCATAGGCTCCTCCTCTTGATCGGAAGACAGGAAGGATCGGGACAAGGCATCAGCTTTAATGTTCTTGTCCGCCAGGGGGTAATGTAGGGTAAAGTTAAAGCGGGTGAAGAACAAAGACCACCGGGCCTGACGCAGATTGAGTCTTTGGGCGTTCTGAAGATAAGTCAAGTTTTTGTGGTCAGTATAGATGACCACCGGGTGCAGAGTCCCCTCGAGCAGGTAACGCCACTCCTCCAGCGCCAATTTGATGGCTAGCAGTTCTCGGTATCCTATGGAGTAGTTGCGCTCAGACGAGGAGAAGAGCTTGGAGAAGAAGCCTCAGGTTACTATTCTCCCGGATGGAGATTTCTGGGTGAGCACTGCTCCGGCTCCGGAAGAGGAAGCACCAACCTCCAGAAAGAATTGTTTGTTGTTTTCCGGACGGTACAGCATAGGGGCACAGGAGAAGGCTTGTTTTAAAGAGAGGTAGGCATCCTCCGCTTCGGACGGCCATTCCTTAGGATTTGCTCCCTTTCGGGTGAGCGCAGAGATGGGAGCAGTCCGGGAAGAGAAATGTGAGATGAAGAGACGGTAATAGTTGGCGAAGCCCAGGAATCGCTGAATCGCCTTCAACCCCTCCGGATGGGGCCACTTTAAGATGGCAGAGACCTTCTTGGGGTCCATTCGTAGACCTGTCTTAGAGATAATATAGCCCAGGAACGGAAGGGAGGACTGCTTGAAGAGGTATTTCTCAAATTTTGCATATAGGTGATTCTGCCTGAGCCTAAGCAGGACCTGACGAACATCCCTCCGATGTGCGGGAAGATCCGGAGAGAAGACCAAGATGTCGTCCAGGTACTCCACCATGCAAGAATATAAGAGGTCATGGAAGATGTCATTAACTAATTCTTGGAAGACGGCGGGAGCATTACAGAGACCGAAGGGCATCACACGGTATTCATAGTGATCGTCCTGGGTATTAAATGCCGTCTTCCACTCGTCTCCTTGGCGGATCCGGACCAGGTTATACGCCCCACGAAGATCGAGCTTGGTGAAGATCTTCGCACCTTTAAGGCAGTCGAACAGCTCAGAGATGAGCGGCAGGGGGTATTTGTTTTTGACAGTGATTTGGTTGAGTCCTCTATAATCGATACATGGACGAAATGAACCGTCTTTCTTTTTAACGAAGAAGAATCCGGCTCCAGCCGGGGAGGAAGATTTCCGGATGAATCCCCTAGCCAGATTTTCTTCAATGTACTCCGACATGGCCCGGGTTTCAGTCCAATGACAACGGGTAGATACGCCCACGGGGTCGAGTGGCACCGGGTATCAGGTCGATAGGGCAATCATATGGCCTATGGGGTGGCAGAGTCTCTACCTCCTTCTTGTCGAAGACATCAGAATAGGACCAGTAGGGTGCCGGTAGGCCGGGTAAATTAGTCGGAGAAGATGGGGGTCGAGCCGGGCGAACTGGAACCAGGCAGGTCTCATGGCAATCCTGCCCCCAACGGAGCACCTCACCGGATTGCCAATTCAGAACGGGTTCATGTTTCTGTAGCCAGGGTAGACCTAGCAAAAGTGGGTGAGAGAGTCTGGAAAGCACATGGAAGGAAATCCTCTCGGAGTGCAGCATTCCCACCTGCAGAGTTATGGGCTCTGTGACGAGCAAGATGGTTACCGGAAGGAGTCTTCCATTCACGGAAGCGACTGCCAATGGTTCGTCCAGAGGTTCGGTAGGAATCTGATACTTCTCTACAAGGGACTGGGATATGAGATTCCCAGCGGCTCCGGAATCCAGATGTGCGATTTCAAAGAAGCGGTTCTCTCCACAGGAAATAGAGACGGATAAAGTCAAGAATGGAGAGGATTTACTTTTGCCTAGGACGACCTCTCCGAGCAGTCCTAGACACTGGATTTTTCCGACTTTACCAGGCAGGAACGAATCAGGTGCTCCTTACTGCCACAGTAGAAACAGCTCCCCTCGGCTCGGCGTGACTCTTGGCGAGATTTGACCATCTTGGTCTGGTCGACCTGCATAGGTTCGGGCGAGCGTGCCCGGGGAGATGCAGTTTGGGAAGTGGGTCTCTGGAAAGCAGGAGCAAGATGAGGAAATCTTCTCTCCCGGGTAGTCTCCTTAGCACGTTCTTGGAAACGGATGTCAATCCGGGTTGCAAGTGACACCAGGTCATCTAGGGTGGTAGGAACATCCCGAACGGCTAACTCATCCTTAATTCGACCGGAAAGGCCCTCCCAGAAGGTGAACACCAGGGCCTCGTTGTCCCAGGCAAGCTCAGAAGCGAGGGTACGGAACCGTATGGCATACTGGGCCACAGTGAGACTCCCTTGGCGGAGACGGAGCAATGAGGAGGCAGTAGAGGTCCTTCATCCGGGTTCATCGAAGACCTTCCGGAAGGCAGTGAGGAAAGCCGGAAGATCGGACACCAGGGAATCCCCTCTTTCCCATAGAGGGTTAAGCCATGCCAATGCTTCCCCGGTGAGGTGAGACATGATGAACGCCACCTTGGCCCAGTCGGAGGGAAACTGATGTGGCAGAAGTTCAAAGTGCAGCGTGCACTGGTTCAGAAAGTCCCGACAAAGGGGTCGCCTCCAAAACGAGGAAGCGCAGAAAGCCGGGGTCCTTGGCTGGATGCCGTGGTATGGGTAGGTAGCGGCGCTGCCGGAGCGGGTGTCGCTCGACTTGGGGCAGACACAGGTGCTACAGACAGCTTGTCCAGGCGAGTGTTGACAGACTGCAGGTAGGTCAGGATGGTTTCCTGTTGGGATCTCTGATGAGAAACCTCCTGGTACAGGTCAGCAAGCGAAGGGACCTGGGGGCCACTGGGTTCCATGGCCCGTGCAAACTGTTACGGATCCGGGTGGTGGAACCTCTGTGCTGCTGTGCAAGGAGGGACCAGAGGGGCGTAACTAGGTATCAACTCGGACCGACCAAGGTCGTACGGCAGCTCAATCGACTCCGTGACCAGGGAGGGACTGAGCAGGGGGACCAGGTGCTACTCTGCGGACCGACCTTGTATGAGAGCAGGTGACTCCCACGGGTCAGAAGGCAGGGACTGACCGGTACAGCAGATGAGCACGGCAGGCAGGCTGACAGGTGATCTGGGCAGACGGACTGGCAGGCATGGCAGGTAACAGGCAGGAGCCTCCAGGTAGGCTGGCTGGTAGGCACGGCAGGTAAGAGGCAGGTGCTTCTAGGTAAGCGAGCTGGCAGGCACGGCAGGTAACAGGCAGGAGCCTCCAGGTAGGCTGGCTGGCAGGCATGGCAGGTAACAGGCAGGAGCCTCCAGGTAGGCTGTCTGGCAGGCACGGCAGGTAACAGGCAGGTGCTTTCAGATAAGCAGGCAGGCAGAGCCCATAGACAGACTGGCGGACTGGCAGTAGGCAGACTGTCGGGCTGGAGAGCAGACAAGCAGATGGACTGGACTAGTAGTCCGTATGGCGGACTGGACTTGTAGTCTGGCTGGCGGGCTGGACTTGTAGTCTGGCTGGCGGGCTGGACTTGTAGTCAGGCTAGCAGCGGGACCTGAGGGCTGAAGCAGAGTATCACACACAAAGCTACAACCTTGCACGGGCACCTCCATATTGGAGGAGGTGCCTTTTATAGGGGAAGTCCTCTGGCCATTTGCCGGGGACTTTTTAGGACGGAGCGCGTGGCCCCTTTAAGAGGGCGGAAGCGCGCGTGCGCGCCCTAAGCACAGGGCCAGGGAAGCTGCGTGCACCAACAGCAGCTGCAGGGAGGCCAGAAGACGCCGGAGCAGAACCGCGGCTGTAAGGGGGACGGCGTCTCTGCTGGACAGGAGGCAGAGACGCCGATGCTACAGTGACTCTATGTCCCAAAATTGAGCAAAACATTTGGTACATGTTATTAGCGCAAATTTGACCAAGCAATATCTGTTATAAATTTAGACCAGACAGGCCAAAGACGCACCAAATTTATCAAAAGCCTGAGTCACTACTGTCAATTTAGCACATTTTTAGCCTGTCTAGTCTGTTTTACACCCTGAATTAGACAGATATTGTAAATCTGTCCCTCTCTATGTTAAATCAATCATGAAAGTAATAATTAGGGTATTCATTTGTAAGTGATCATTGTTTTGGACTAAAATAATCAATAATCCTAAAATAAAACAATTTAGCAAAACATATTTGACAAGGTATATATAAAACAGTGAACCAGTGCTCAGATGGCGGTAGGTGGGTTAACTATATAGATTCCCTTATAGGGATTATTGATTAACATACACTAAAAATTGAATTGAATTTTTGGTGTATGTTAATCAATTATCCCTATAAGGGATTTTATATATTTTAGTTTTACCAGCGATGAGTGGATTCGTCGGATTACTTGCAGCTAGTAAGAGAAGATAGTCAGGAGTGCTATTGTGGATATTGTTGTTTATGTTTGGCAAGGTGTTGATTTTTTTCTGATTGTAGGTTTTTTTATTATTGTATTCAGAGGTATGTTTTACAACAGAGGACCATAAGGTACTGAATTCTGAAGATGACTCTTTGATCTCAATGGGACAGCATGGTGCTCTATGACATGTGCAGATATCACTCTGGAGAGAAAGGGAGTGGGGCAGTGGTCATCTTCTATTGTCAATAAATTTTCATGTGTTATCAGATTCCATCTTGATAATATGATAATAAATTAACTGCTGAGGAGTGATCTCTACAGAACGAACAGTGTCAGACTATTTTGGGGCTTAGTGGTCAAAGAAAAAACTGCAAGATTTCAGGAATTTATTTTAACCCCTTTTATTGATGAGCTAATAGCCGGTGTGGGCATATGTAGAAGGTTCAGGAGATGAGCCCGTTCCACACAGGCAATTGCTGGCTGGCTCATAAATCCAGGAACTGCTGCTTATAACAGTGACCATACCAACCTCTGTTTATTGTTGTTAACCCCTTATATGCTACCAATCTCTGACTGCGGCATATAACTGGCATAAGCATGGTGGGACATCTGTTCAAACTCCCCCTTCTGATGTGATCAAAGAATGTTGATGGGTTGCCATGGCATTAGACGACCTGCTGAAGGCCCCCATGTCTGTCATCTTCATACTCCTTTGAAGCCCAATTTCAGTTTGGGCTTCATAAGAGAATTTTTTTTCACTATAAACTGCAATACTTGTAATTTTATCCTGTTTTTAAGAACTTTATATGGTAAAAAGTTATCATTCTAACAATACAACTATTCTCGCAACAAACAAACCCTCATACTTCTATGTTAGCGAAAAATAAAAAAGGTTTAGCTTTTGCAACACAAGGAAGAAAAATGTCTGCGTCATTAAGGGTTTAATATAGATATACAGATATGCAACATAGAAAATATTAAAAAATTGCCTAGAGTTTAAAAAATATGTTTTACTATAAAAATAAATCATAATTTAAAGTGTATTCTCATATTGCTTCAGTTAGTTAGACAGCATGAAAATAAGCAAGTTTGCAACCGACTAGCTTTTTTATCAGCTTTCATTCTCCTGGTGTGAGAGCTTTTATCTTAGATAGTGTACAGCTTGTTTCTAAGGAGACCAACCACTAGAGCCTGGCCAACTATATGCAGTATCTACAGTACATTCCAGGCTGAGGAGCTAACTCCTAAGTAGAGATGAGCGTTGTTCTACTCGAACTGTTCGCCAATCTCAAATTCGAGCTGTTTTGGGCGGTGTTCGAGCCGGTCGGCAAACACGAACAATTTGAGAAAAATTCGGCTGTTCGAGGTTATGTTCGATAACTGTTCGTGCACCAAAATCATAACTGGATTTTTTCTCAGTAATGATGAAAATTAATGTTAATACGCAGTTTGAGTGTACAGCGGGGCGGGGGGAGGGGCAGGGGATGGATCTCTGCAGGAACAATGAAGATCTCCATTTTTTTTTCTCTTTCCCGCATTTGCAGTGGGGAGGTGCAATCTGTCAGCCTATCAGCAGCGCACACACGGAGCGAAGTGCTTTTTTTCACACAAGCAAGGGCATGTGTGATTGGCAGTGTATGTCACATGTCCTTGCCCTATAAGACCAAGCCATTTTCCCCGTCGCCACCATTTTCTCACTGCTGCAGCTGCGTGTTAGACGGCACCGCTGTTGCTGTGTGCGCTATACCTTGTTAATTTCAAGCCAATTTTCGCACAAATATACAGATAGCTTGGGAGTAGGGAATAGTTGTGATTGCAGTCCTTTTAAGGACTAGGTTACAGCATTTCCTATGACTTTTATCAAGCAGGTCTGTGCTCTTAAATAGATAGATTGTGGGAGTAAAGACTAATTGTAATTGGAGTCCTTTTCAGGACTAGGTTACATCAGTTCCTATCAGTTTTTGCCAGGCAGGTCTGTGCCAGTGCTGTGCAAGTTTTTTTCACAGCATTTGGCTGAATCTAGCAAAGCTAATCCTTTTTGGCCTATTGCAGAGTGTGTTAGTCAGTGGAGTAGCCTATCTGTGTTGCAAGATATACCACCTGTGTATAGAATACCAATTTTTTTACTGCACCTAGTGAAGTAAAATCTTTTGGGCATAGCATCATTCTATTAGTCCATCTATACTGACCTCCATCAGGTTGCAAATTAAAAATAATTTTTTTCTGCATCTAGCTCTGAAAAAATATTTGGGCTTCTAGCAGTGTGTGGGACTTGGTCTATTAGTCCATCTATACTGACCTCCATCAGGTTGCAAATTAAAAATAATTTTTTTCTTCATTTATCTCTGAAAAAATATTTGGGCTTCTAGCAGCGTGTGGGACTTGTTCTATTAGTCCATCTATACTGACCTCCATCAGGTTGCAAATTAAAAATAATTTTTTTCTGCATCTAACCCAGCCAATAGTTTTGGCCTAATACCACAGTTTGGCCACTCAACTCTGCTCGGTTACCATCCATTGTTTTTTTGTGCAAACAACTCCAGAGTTGTGAATTAGTTAACCACCAAAATGAGTGGAAAAAGGCCTGCTGCTGGTGGAAAGGGGAATAGGCGTGTTGGGAAGGGGAAAAAAGGTTGTGTCCGTGGGGTAGGTGCAGAAGAAAGACCATCTTCCAGCCAAACTAAAATGTCTACTTCTTTTAGCGGACAATGTGATAAGATCCCTTTCTTACGGCCACGCCAATCGCTACAAATTCCAGATGAGGCACAAAAACAGCAGGTGCTTCAACGGATATCAAGTGCTCCTTTAAGTGGGCTCTCCTCCACATCAACTTCAACATCACAAATACTCCAGTCCTCAAAGGTGTCACCCAAATCGCACTTGCTTCCTCACAGCTCCCAAATCTCCAGCTGCCCGTCTGAGTATGAGGTAGAACAGATGGTTGAGTCTGCAGAGCTGTTTACTCATACTATAGCCTGGGAATCAGAGGTCAACTCCAGCGCTTCTGTGAATCCAGACGAGGAAATGATCTGCACTGATGCCCAGAATCTTTATGAGTCGGATCCAGGACCAGACGCAGAAGGTTCTGACCATAATGTAGACCCTCATTCCCAAACTGTAACTCCTGTTGGTGGAGACAATGAGGAAGACGATGATAAGACTCAAATACCTGATTGGAGCGACAACTTTAGTTTTTTGTCAGGGCAGGAACAGGTTGGCTCTGAGGACGACGGGTGTGATAACGCACAGGGTGATGATGATGAGGTCGGAGATCCCACTTACTGTCAACCCACAGTCAGCCAAGAGATGAGGTCAGCAGAGGAGGTGGAGGAAGATGCTAGTGACGACGAGGTCAGGTTGCGCCTTCCTGGACAGAGACGTAGTACTGGAAGCACGTCAACAACTGCATCCTCAAACACAACTCTGCCTCTCACCACAAGTCGTGGTGGCTCTTAAGGTCGCATGAGTGCTAAGCCTTGCATAGCCTGGGCATTTTTTCAGATCGATAAAGATGACCCAACTCGTGTTATCTGTAACATTTGTCAGAAAAAGCTAAGTAGAGGCCAAAAAATACATAGTTTGAGTACTTCATGCATGAACCGGCACATGGACATGAAGCATAAGTTGCAGTGGGAAGCTCAGTGTGCTACAATGCGGCCTAGCCGGCCGGGCCAACCACCGTCTGCCATATCTTGTGCATCCGCGGCCTCTTCATCCTCTGTGACTGGGGGGACAGCAGTCACACCTGTTTTGGGGCGCAGACCTGCCACCTCTTTACCCGCAACAGCCAGCGTGATTGGCAGGTCATCATTTTCTTTGGAGGTGGTAACACCAGCTGGTCTTGAGCGCTGTCCGACATCGATAGCACCACCTTTGGATCAAGGCAACCTAACATGTCCACCTGCATCTTCCTCACAGACCGGCAGTTTGCCGGGGACACCCTTATCAACCCCGTCTAAGCACAATAGCCAGCCCTCGGTCCCTCAGATGTGGACAAGTAAAATACCATTTCCTCCTAGCCATGAGAAAGCTAAGAGGTTGAATTTCACCATCTGCAAGCTCTTGGCTACAGAAATGCTGCCTTTCCGCCTGGTGGACACAGAGGATTTTCGAGACCTTATGTCCGTCGCAGTGCCCCAGTACCAGATGCCCAGTCGGCACTACTTCTCAAAGAAAGGTGTGCCTGCGCTCCACCAGCATGTCGCACACAACATCACCGCTTCTTTGAGAAACTCTGTGTGTGACAGGGTGCATTTCACCACAGACACTTGGACGAGTAGGCATGGACAGGGGCGTTACATGTCGCTGACTGGGCACTGGGTAACTATGGTGACAGCAGGACAAGGGGCTGCTGTCCAAGTCTTGCCGTCCCCACGAGTTGTGCGTCAATCCTCTTTATGTCAAAGTTCCTCCACTGCTTCTGCCTCCTCAACCTCCTCTCGGTCTTCCACCTGCACCCAAAGCCTGTCTGGTCATGCCACAAGCTTTCTAACTGCGCAGAAGGGATCCTGCACACCTCCTTACTATGCTGGCAGTAGGGCTCAACGTCATCAGGCGGTTTTTACATTGAAATGTCTGGGAAATGTGAGTCACACAGCTGAGGAGTTGTGGTCAGCTCTGGAGAACCAATTTCATGAATGGTTGTCTCCACTGGACCTGAAACCAGGGAAGGCCGTGTGCGACAATGCTGCAAACCTGGGTGCGGCCCTTCGCCGGGGCAATGTCACACACGTGCCTTGTATGGCTCACGTGTTGAACCTGGTTGTCCAGCAATTTTTAGCCCACTATCCCAGACTAGATGGCCTTCTGCAGAGGGCATGGTCGCTGTGTGCTCACTTCCGCCGTTCGCATCCCGCAGCTCAGCGACTTACATCTCTACAGAAGTCGTTGGGCCTGCCACTTCACCGGCTAAAATGCGATGTGCCTACCCGGTGGAATTCAACTCTGCACATGTTGCAGCGACTGTGGCAGCACCGACAAGCCCTGGTGCAATACATTCTGACGTATAGCCTGGGCCAACGAGATTCAGAGGTGGGGCAAATCACGCTGGAGGAGTGGTCTCAGATCAGGGACCTATGCACCCTTCTGCACAGTTTTGAAATGGCGACGAAGATGTTTAGTGCTGACGATGCCATTATCAGCATGACTATTCCGGTGATTTACATGCTGGAGCACATGTTAAACAGAATTCGGAGTCAGGTGGTGGCACAAGAGGAGGTGGAGGAAGTAGAGGAGGAGGAGTTGTATGCGGAAGGGCTAACATCTGCAAGGTCCAGACGGTCGGCAGCACCAAGGCGGCAGGCATGTGAGGGTGGGGGAGATGATTTTACCAGGGCGCATGGTAGCAGCCAAACTAGTGAGGAAGGTGCAGGAGCCCAGGAAGAAGTGGAGGACGAACTGATGGAAGACTCATCAGATGAGGGAGACCTTGATCACATTTCTGTTGTGCGAGGTTGGGGGGAGAGGACAGAGGAAGGAAGCATGATTGTTACCTCGCCACCAACACAACAGGGACTTGGTGCTCCTGGATGCGCAACACGCATGAGTGCCTTCTTGCTGCACTACCTGCAACATGACCCTCGAATTGTGAGAATTAGAAATAATCCTGACTACTGGGTTGCCACACTGTTAGATCCCCGGTACAAAAGTAAATTTGCAGAAATTATTCCTGCCATAGAAAGGGATACACGCATGCAGGAGTATCAGCAGAGACTGTTGCAGAATCTTACATGTGCTTTTCCACAAAATACCAGTGGTGCACGTAGTGAATCTCACAGTTCCAACTTGCCAACCGTGGGACCGTCAAGTGTTCAGCACTCAAACCGTAACAGAACCACAGTATCTGCTGGTAACATCAATTTTGCGGAATCATTTCACCACTTTTTTAGCCCATCCTTTGCAAGGCCACAGGAGACAAGAAGTCTGACACATAGTCAACGCCTAGAGACGATGGTACAGGAGTATCTCCAAGTAAACATTGAAGCCACGACTGTGTCACTGGACCCTTGCTCTTTTTGGGCTTCCAATCTGGATAAATGGCCAGAGCTAGCCACTTACGCCTTGGAGATCTTGTCATGCCCCGCAGCCAGCGTTCTGTCTGAACGTGTGTTCAGCGCAGCTGGTGGTGTGCTGACAGATAAGCGCACGCGGCTCTCCACTGATAATGTAGACAGACTCACGTTCATAAAGATGAACAAATCATGGATCCGAAACGACTTTTCTACCCCTGTGTCATCCTGGGGAGAGTAAAAGCTTGATGATTGGTTAAAATCACCCTACCAACCGTTTTAAGCTTTCAAATTACTAATCATGTTTATCTGTATCTTGACTGGAAAATAATTTGGGCTTTGTAGCAGTGTGCAGCACTGATCCTATTAGGCCATCTATAATAAGCTTCACCAGATTTAAAATTAAAAATAATTTTTAGCTGCATCTAGCCCGGAAAATAATTTTGGGGCTCCGAGATGCGCAAGACACATAAGTGCCTTCTTGCTGCACTACCTGCAGCATGACCCTCATATTGTCAGAATTCGAAGTAATCATGACTACTGGGTTGCCACACTCTTAGATCCCCCAAACTTTTCGATCAACCTTTTCATTTTAATAAAGACCAAAAAAATGGTCATTTTTGAAATTATAAGCATTAGCAGGTTGTTAGAAACTGAAATCAAACAGTTTTCAACTCAAAACTTTATTCTAGGTGATGTTACATTTTCACATAGGACCCCTTGTTCGAAAGGAGCTTCTGAACTCTCTCGTCCATTGAATTTGTCAGGTTTTGGATGGTTTCTGCTTCAATTGTTTTGCATGAGGACAGAATACCCTCCCAGAGCTGTTGCTTAGATGTGAACTGCCTCCCGCCATCATAGACACTCCTTTTAATGATGCTCCAAAGGTTCTGAATGGGGTAGAGGTCAGGGGAGCATGGGGGTCACACCATAAGTTTGTCCCCTTTTATGCCCATATCAGCCAGAGATGCAGATGTTTTATGTGCAGCATGAGATGGTGCATTATCATGCAGAAAAATGATCTTGCTGTGAAATACACGGTTCTTCTTCTTGAACCATGGCAGGAAGTGCTGTTTGAGAAAATCCACATACATTATGGAGTTCATCTTTAGCGCCTTCAGGGATCCTAAAGGGGCCGACAATCTCTCTCCCCATGATTCCAGCCCAAAACATTACTCCACCTCCTCCTTGTTGGCGCTGTAGCCGTGTTTGCGTGGGGTGTCCATCAACCAGCCATCCTCCACTCCATTCATCTGGACCATCGAGCGCTGCACGGCACTCATCCGTGAACAAAACAGTTTTGAAATCAGTCTTCATGTAATGTTTGGCCCACTGGAGCCGTTTCTGCTTGTGTGAAGTGGATAGAGGAGGTCGACAGGATGGCGTATGCACAGCTGCAAACCTCTGAAGGACCCTACATCTTGTTGTTCGGGGGACGTTGGAGGCACAAGCAGCTTCAAAAACTTGTCTGCTGCTATGACAAGGCTTTTTTGCCGCTGCTCTTTCAACCTGACGTAATTGCCTGTAGGAAAGAGTCCTCAATTTGCCCTTATCAGCACGCACACGTGTGTACTGTGAATCAGCTACATACTTCTTGATTGCCAAGACACTTCATCCTGATCATCGCACAATGTTGATTGTAGTCATGCCTTCACCTAAACACTCCACAATTTGTTGCTTCTCAGCAGCCGACACATCCTTTTTCTTTCCCATTTTGGCAGAAAATGTAGGCTGCTTAATAATGTGAGACAGCCTTCTTAAGTAGTCTTGCCTTTCATTGGACACACCTGCCAAACTAATTAGCACAGGTGTCTGCAATTGCTTACAGTGATATAAAGAGCCCTGACACACATCACCATCAATGAGTTTAACTGACAAACAAACAAATTCTTCCCTTATCACTCCTAAACACTTTTTGCATAATAATTTGGAACGCGGTGTACATGTGCTTTTCCACAAAACACCAGTGGTTCACGTAGTGAATCTTACAGTTCTAACTTGCCAACCGTGATCTGTATGGAATTGTTCAATAAAGGGCCCAAAATTAAGATAACATAGATGGGAGAGGTCTCTATGAATAGGAATTCCTAAGTATTTGATACCCTGTGAGGGCCAGGCAAAGGGAAAGTTGGACTGGATGGAATCCTATATGGATTTAGGGAGGGAGACATCGAGGGCCTCAGACTTCGCTGCATTGATTTTAAAATTTTACCATGTAACAAAGTGATCTATTTCAGCCATAACAGCAGGGATGGATATATGTGATTGAGTGATATATACTAGGACATCATCAGCAAATAGAGAGCACTTGTACTCGGTGCCTCCCACCTCAATCCACCTAATATTGGGGTTATGGCGAATTGATGAGAGCAGGTGCTCCGTCACTAGGATGTATAAGAGAGGGGACAGAGGACATCCCTGCCTTGTCCCATTGGTGATTGTGAAAGGTGATGAAAATGTTCTGACGCACCCCCTGGGCCTTGGGACACCCGGAGCCGGACCCTTTTTGGTGGATGCTGGTGGTTGTAGTCTTCGTGGCGGCGATCCGGTTCCGTGGCTCAGGGCGGTCAAACCAGTGGCGGAACTATTTATGTGGTTTTGATGTTTAAATGTCCGACTACGCCACCCGTGGATTGCGGTCAGAGTGAACCGCCGCTACAGGGCAGACCGCTAAGGCTGGTGTTGTGGGTGCAGCAGAGCGTAGCATAACTCCCCACGGGAGGAGTATAACCTCAGGGCAGTGTATGCGGAGGATGGGGGTGATGGTGCAGGGCAGCAGCAGTAACGACACGGAGTCAGTGATGCAGTTCAGGGCCTTTACTCACAGTTCTTATTATCCAGACCACGTCTGCAGGTAACGGCTGCCCACGTCGTACTGTGCTCACCAGGTGAGGGGCTCAGACAACTCCCAGATAACTTTGGAGCGCTTCACAGGACCCCCTTTGTGTGTCCTTTGTCTGGCCTTTCTTACCAACACTTCTGTCCGGCTGCCTCGGGCCTCCTCTTGGTAAACTTGGCGCCAGTTTCCCTGACCCTATGTGGTGCCTTCCTAGCGGGTGGAGCAAGGGGCTGCGCCACATAAAATGTCAGAGCCTCCGGTTTCTAGCTGAGGGTCGTTTCCTGCCTCCACTAGTTCGGGGACCGGTCTCCCCCTTTGGCCTGACCCCTCCACGCAGGTGGATTCGGGCGTGCGGTGGCGACTCGCCCGTCCGCACCCCTGGGATCCCTTCATTCCTCGTTCCTGGAGCCTTCTCCGCTCCTCTTCCTTCCTTCTCCCTCTTGCAGGCCTGGGCCTCTGTTACTAGGCCCGCCTCCGGAGCAGAGCTCATGCAGAGCCCCTGCTCCCTGCCACTTCTGCTCAGACTTCTCTGCACTGAACTAAGATGGTGCCCACCTTTTATACTCCCTTCTCAATGCACCCAGGAACTGCTTCCTCCCTGCTCCTGCACTGCAGGGTTCCCCTTCCTCAGTGTTCCCTCCCCCCACTCCAGCCAGGGACAGGGACTGTCGTGCCCATCTCAGGGGCATATTGGTCGCCCTGCCCCACGGCAATGTGGTGTAATGCATGCAGGTGTCGGGTCCTGATCCACACTCCATCCTTATCTGAGAGTGAGATATCACACCTCTGGGTGAGGTGCAATACGTCTGTAGCAACCGAGCCCTCGGTGCTACAGTTCCATTTATCTTCAGCCTAGGTGACGTATTGTGATACAGGGCCGTGATTTTGGCTATAAAAGGGTCCCCTAGACCCCTACCCCAAGCTTTTTAAGAGAATCATATATGGCGTGCCAGGAGACTCTATGGAATGCTTTCTCAGCATCCAACGAGAGTATCTACTTACAAATTTTTAACTGCATCTAGCCCAGGAAATACTTTGTGCCTAGTAGCAGTGTCTGCTAGTCAGCGGATTATCCCGGCTGTTAAGCAAGCTACACCACCTGTAGTTTGGACACTTAATTTTTTCAAAGGAAATGCTTCGGGACCACGGGATACTCAGTGAAGAGCATCAGGAGGCACCCCAAGGCATAGGGGCTGGGACTGGCACTAGGATGCCTTGCGGTGGACAGCCGAGCTCGATCCTTATAAAAGCTTTTTAACTGCAGCAGCTTTAGTGGACGCTACTGGAGCTGGAATTACGCGGCTGCTGGCATGAGACTTGCCCTCCAATAGATCCTTGTAAATGGATTTAAAGTGTATTCATTCAAATTAGAGGGACAATTTAAATTAAAAAGCTTAGAGCTGCCTCCACCACAGGGGGGCTCTCTCGACCCACCAGCGGACAGGCACCAGTATTGGGAGAGGGGGGCTGGCCGTCAGGGTTCACCGCGGCTCTGGCACAAACCCGGCGACACGGAGGTGGCACGGGCAGGAGCGGACTGGCCGTCTTGGCTTCTCACTTTTTGGATTTTAGAAGGGCATGACATGCCTATATCTGTGTCTCCCCCTCCTTTTACTCCTCCACCTCTTTTCTTTTCGCATGACTATATGTACTTGTCACTTTTCCATGTGTTAGTTGTGTCTTCTGAGCAGTTTGTCAGCTTTTGGACACCTTTGAAGGTGTTTTCTATGTGTTTCTATGTGTTTTTGTTTGCCTGCCATTGGTTTTAACGGTGTTCGAAGGTGTTCGACGAACAGTTCGACGAACAGTTCGGCGAACACACGGGTGTTCGACGAACCGAACCGAACTCGAACACTACGGGGGTGGCTCAACACTACTCCTAAGTTTCTAGGCAGGTCTTTCTAGCCCAAAGTCAGTGGGTCCTGTGATCTACTTCAGGGGCATCTGGGGCATCTATAGCAGTAGACCACCTGGCCGCTATTAAACCCTTGAGTTTAGGAGAACCTTGTGCCTAATTGCAGCTGGCGAGATAGAAGTGTTGCCAATGTCACTGTCTGGATTTCACCGGTATCTGTATCCTGAGGAGGACTGTTAAATACAATGAAGAAGAATAGAGCCAATGGCTCTCTTCTCTGCCTTTTAACCTGTGCATCTGAGAATGAACGCAGCAGAGAGTTATGGAGGCCAACATACTATATGTATAGGGAACTGTGGAGGCCATCATAATGTACAGTACAGACCAAAAGTTTGGATACACCTTCTCATTGAAAGATTTTTCTGTATTTTCATGACTTTGAAAATTGTACATTCACACTGAAGGCATCAAAACTATGAATTAACACATGTGGAATTATATACTTAATAAAAAAGTGTGAAACAACTGAAAATATGTCTTATATTCTAGGTTCTTCAAAGTAGCCACCTTTTGCTTTGATGACTGCTTTGCACACTTTTGGCATTCTATTGATGAGCTTCAAGAGGTAGTCACCAGAAATGGTCTTCCAACAATCTTGAAGGAGTTCCCAGAGATGCTTAGCACTTGTTGGCCCTTTTGCCTTCACTCTGCGGTCCAGCTCACCCCAAACCATCTCGATTGGGTTCAGGTCTGGTGACTGTGGAGGCCCTGTCATCTGGCGTAGCACCCCATCACTAATGGGGCACTAATGGTGTGGATAGTCCAGATGGTATGAAAAGTGGATCAATCAGGATGTAGAATAAGTGAACATTTTATTGTTAAAAGGTTAAACAAAGGTAAAAAACAACAAACAACCAACAGGCATGAAATGGGAGGTGAAAAATCCACATTGTGCTTTATAAAAATGTAAGAAAATTGTAACATTATGGGATAACAAAAACATGGCTGGATGACAACTCTGACTGTGCTGTAAATTTACAGGGCTACAGTCTGGTTACAAATAAATGACAGAGAGGGGTTTACTTCTATGTTATAACTTACCTAAAGCATATCTACTAATAAAGCAAATAGATTAAGTAGCAAATAAGGGCGAACTAATTATTATAGGACACCCTATATTATTACCCTGATATGAAATGAGTTGGAGAAACCTGCAGATCTTGAAAAGTAACAGACTTTATGCAATAACAAAATACAATTACCTTTCACATCTGGTGCAGGACCCCAAGGAGTGGCACTTGTAGACCTAATTTTAACCAATAGGCCTGACAGAGTATCAAATGTATGGGTTGGGGGTTTCTTAGGTAATAATGATCATAAATAATAAGTTTTCACTTATCCTTTAATAAGATGTTTAGTAGAGGGATTATAAAAAATACTATACTTCAGGAAGGCTAATTTTCATCAGCTAAGAGATGATCATAAAGCTATAAACTGGGATAATATCCTCAAAAATAAAAGTACACAAAGCTAATGAGACACTTTTATAAGCTTCCTAAATAGGACCTGTGCACGATATATACCCTATAAGAACAAATATTTAAGTTTGTGTGCACACAGAGTTTTTTGTGGAGGCTTTTGGAGCAGGTCCACTCCAAAAAACACAAGTAAGACTTTCACAATTAATTTCTATTGAAAAATGTCTTGCAGTTCATGCATTCAGGCTTTTGATCATTTTTAATCAGCTCCAGGTTTTCAAAAACGCCAAGTGTTTGAAAGAAACGATCTGTTAATTTTTTCAGGTAAAGAGCTCCCTACTTCATAATAAAAGTCTATTGTAAGACTACAAAAATGCCAAGGTGTCTTTTCAACGATTTGGAAGTTTTTTGAGTCATTTTTACAAAATGCTGGCATATTATTCATTGCTTAGTGGATTTAATAGACCATGAGAAGCACTTAAAAAATGTTTACAAAGCATTTACAAAACCTTTACAAAAAAAAACTTCAGGCAACAAAAAGGTTAACAAAAGAAATTGTTGTGGTATCTCCACTCCAGCTCCTGGTAAAAAATCTCTTTTATTCCATAATAATGATAAAATTATTAAAATAATAAAAATATCAAGCAATTCATTAATTGTAATACTGAGAACATAATTTATGCCATCAAATGATCTTTAAGTAATAAAAATATATTTTTGTACTTCCCGCTAATTGAAGACTCGTATTACCAAACATTGGAATGACATTACCATTGTCAATAGTATTGACCGTCATGTCTCCTCCGCAGCAAAACATTTTATTTCAATAAATCAACAACAGATTCTGTCTTTATAAATTTTTGGTTTTGAAAAGGTTAATGGACCGGCTCATGGGGGACACATGAGGAGGAGACGCCTACAAACCAGGGAAGCATTTTGGACCTTTCATCTCGGCACCCGATTCCCTGAAGGTTTGAACTTACGGAGTGAAATCATGTATCATTGTGTATTTAATTTGTTATGCTTCTTTTAGGTTTTTCACTTTATTGCTTTTCAGATATAATTATGTGGCTGTGATTTTATATATAATTTTTTTTCTATGTTTTATTTTTTTCTTGATCACATAATATACTTGTACTTAGTTGATTTGTTAACCTGATTATTTTAGGCTGATGGATCGCTCTCTGTCCCATTATTTTATATGTAATTATTATAATTAATATGGAATAAAAGAGATTTTTTGCCAGGATCTTGAATACCCTAACATTTTCTTTTTCTATTTGTTTATCTGTGAGAACACCATAAATGATAACTTGTTATTTGAAAAACCTAATAACATGATTGTAAAATAAAACAGTGACATTTCAGATACTTTTTATGAAAATGTGTAAATGAACTCTCCAGCTGCATATAAATGCTTTAACAACTACAGTTTTCCACAATACACCATAGGAGAAATTATTAAGGGTCTTGTGCCAGTTTTAGGATTCAAAAAGTTGCAAATTTTGACATATGTCAATTTTATACAAAAATTTACATCTTTTTGATATTATGCCACTCTCAGCACTTTTAAAAAATGAGTATAATTTGGATATAGTTAGCTATGCAAATAAGTTTTAAGCCAGATTTATGAAAGGTGACTTTTTATGACTTTTCAAAGTCACATGAAACATGAAAAACTTACTTCAATAGGTGTGTTGAGCGAAAAGTGGAAAAACAGCTCTAGACAGAGGAGTTATATTCAAAGATGTGCCAAATTTATCAAACACTGTGTGACACTTTAATTTGGTGCAAGTAATGACAATACAGCCACAAGCAAAACTGTCTATAAAAATGTACCTCATGATGTCTCCCCCCCCTTCTCCTGCATTTTGTGTTAAGAACCAAACAGTAAAAGAATTGTAATAGGATACTCAATGTACATACAAATAGTTCCATAAATAATTCAACTAACCAGTTAGTAAGTTTAAGGCTGGTTACAGCCGTAACAAAAGTCCTGTCCTACATTTTTTAACAAATACCAACCTGACCATGTGTGCAATATCCCAAACTAATAGCATCATAGATCTATCACTTTTATGCCCCGAGAATGGTTTATTAGACACAGGGAGATAGACAGACAAATAGACAGACGTGTGTAACACTTTAAGGTCTTTTAGGCCTATACCCAACCGCTTTCAAGCTGCTTAGTCATTTGTAATCTTGCAGACCATTCTGTGCAGAACACTGACTCAAACAATCTGTCCTCCACTTCCTCCCACTAATGCTAGCATCTCCAATAGGCTCCCATAGGGCACTGTATTGTTGTGGCATATACAGATGTAACATTTGAATAGTAGAAAAGATGTGCAAAAAAAACAAAACGGGGGGACTTTCTGTTTTACCCGTGAGTGCTGAATAAAAGCTGCTTATGTTGGTAACTTGCTTGGGTCACTGCCTCAGTTACTACGCGGTGTGAACACCTCCGCCTTACAGCTTGGTGGAGAATGCGAGCATTGTGACTGAGGCATACCCCACTGGCAGCTGCATGACCACAATCCGGCCGGACACCTTTCAGCCCAACCCCGTGGACAAAATGGAGGAGCTGTTAAGGCAATTGGTCCTCACACAGTGGCAGCAACAGGAGCAGTTCAAGCAGCAGCAGCACACCAATGAGCTGATCATGCAGCAGCTCACAGCCCTGTGGGAGACGCCGACGGCACCAGCCCCAGAACGTCGAGAGGCCTGGGACAAGGTTCACTCAGCATTGAGGAAGATGGGACCGGAGGACGATGTGGAAGCCTTCCTGTCCATCTACGAACATACAGCAGAACGAGAAAACCTACAAGCCGGCCAGTGGATGGAAGTGGTAGCTCCATTTTTGGTCGGCAATGCCCAGAAGGCCTACTTCGACCTCAGTCGGGAGGACGCCCAGGACTACCAGAGGCTCAAAGGTGAGATCCTTGCTCGACTGGGGGTCAATACATATGTGAGGGCTCAGAGTGTATTTTCATGGGCCTACGTGGAGACCTGACACGCCCGGTCTCAGGCTTATGACCTTTTGCAGCTGGTAAAGAGGTGGCTCCAGCCTGAGTGTTTGATTCCAGCCCAGATGGTGGAGAGGGTGGTGGTCAACCGGCTGGTGAGGACTCTGCCCACCGCTATCCAACAATGGGTGGGGCAAGGGGACCCCGGCACACTTGACCAGGTGGTCAGCCTGATCGAGCGCTACTCAGCCACTCAGGACTTTATCTGGGACTCTGCCCCCTTGTGGCCATCATGCTGATCCCTGCCAACCCAGGAACTGGGAAAGGGGTCGCGTCCCTGTGCTGAGGACAGTCAGCACCGTACCAGTGCTGAAGGGGTACCCCGGAGTGAGAGTGCAGGAGACCGGTTCCCTCCCAAACGGTCATAACACCTAACAGTACCTCCACCATTAGGTGCTGGTGGTGTCAGGGGCTGGGACATGTGGTTGCTAACTGCCCCCTGACTACGGAACCCATGGACTACGGGTATAACCACCAGGTCTCAATGTACGCCCAGACCGTCTGCACTGTGAGTGCCGACCCCTCGGACAGTGAACCTCAACTGTGCCAGGTACTGGATAATGGGTACCCCACGGAGACCCTCCTAGACTCGGGGAGCCTAGTGACTTTGGTACATGGGTCGCTGGTGGCAGGAGACAACCCCAGTGGATGGACAGTTGGGGTTGTGTGTATCCATGGGGACCTCCGAGAGTACCCAACTGCAGAGGTAGTTTTTCCACGCCATGTGGCGACATAAAACATGTGGTGAGGGTGGTAAAAACTCTTCCCTATGGGACTGTGTTGGGAAGAGACATGCCCCTGTTCTGGACTCTGTGGAAAAACAAAATCCACTCTCCCCCTTTAAAACTTGTTACAGGCGCTGTACCCGACGAACCCGAGTCAGAAGTACCTGCCGTAGGGGTGTCCAACCTAAGGACAGAGTGTAACCCCGATAGGTCTCCCCTAGAGGTGCTGGCAGGAGAGGTCAAGGAGACCCCATTGATCCCCGAGCTGGAAATGTCCCGGGACTTGTTTGGGACAGTTCAGCTACAGGATCACACCCTGACTCGGGGGCGGGAAAGGGTGTTAGAGGTAAATGGCGTAGCTCAACAACCCAGTGCAGATACTGTAATTCCACACATGGTAGTCAACGGTGAGTGGCTCTATAGGGTAGACAAAATCAGGGACGAGGACGTGGAACAGTTAGTGGTACCCCAGTCGTACCGTCGGACGGTTCTGGAGATGGCACACACACACCTGCTGGGTGGACACTTAGGGGTTAAAAAGACACAAGACCGTATTTTGCAGCGGTTCTTTTGGCCGTAGATTTACGCGGAGGACCAAAAGTACTGCGAATCCTGCCCAGAATGTCAACTGACCACGCCCACCATCAGTTTCCGTAGCCCATTGTTACCTCTGCCAGTGATAGAGGTACTGTTATGATCTGCTACAAGCACTAAGGAAAGACAGGAGATCTGTCCCTACAATAGAACTAAACTGGATCCCTACGATGTAACGGGGAACCTGATCCTGCGATCAGACCCGCTAAAGTCCTCAGCTAGTCTGTACGAAGACCTATAGATGCAAGGGAGGGATCCCTACAAGATCTAGGGACTGGGATAAAGTTGGACACCTCCTAGCAGAAATTGTAGCAGTAAAAGACAAACACACAACATAGAACATAGAGGTCAGAAGACCTAGCAAAACTAACAGAGAAAGGTAACAGAGCACCAAGCTAGCTCAAGAGTAGTAATACAATGAAGTCCAGCAAGGCCAGGAGGGCGGAGCCGGATTAAATAGGCAAAAAAGGTCATGTGACCAGCAAACTAGAAAAAAACCAACAGGAGAGTTCTAACAGGTACCTTTTGAACGGATTGCAATGGACTTGGTAGGGCCCATTGTAAAATCCACTTGTGGCCACCAACATATACTTGTGGTCATCGACTATGCCACCCGGTACTCGAAGGCTGTACCGCTACGCCACACCTCGGCGAAACTGATTGCACAGGAGCTGTTTGCCATTTTCTGTCGCCTTGGGCTACCTAAGGAGATCCTGACGGATCAAGGGACCCCTTTTATATCCAAGGTGACGAGAGAACTGTGCAAACTGCTAAAAATAAAACATTTGCGCACCTCGGTGTACCACCCTCAAACCGACAGGCTAGTAGCACGGTTCAATAAAATCCTCAAGTCCATGTTAAAAAAGGTGGTTTCCAAGGACGGAAGGGAATGAGACATGTTGCTACCCTATTTGATGTTCGCTGTCCGTGAGGTACACCAGGCTTCCACAGGGTTCTCTCCCTATGAGTTATTGTACGGCAGATACCCTAGGGGTCTGTTGGATGTAGCCAAAGAGACGTGGAACAAGAGCCGACTCCACATAGGAGTATAATTGAATACGTGGCTAGTATGCAGGACCGGATCGCGGCGGTCATGCCCATCGTGAAAGATCATCTGTTAGATGCCCAGGCAGCACAGAAGCGTACATATAATAAAAGAGCCACCGTCAGGTCTTTTAACAAGGGCGATCGGGTGTTAGTACTGGTACCCACAGCCGAGAGTAAGCTCATGGCCAAGAGGCAAGGGCCATATGAGGTTCGAGAAAAGGTGGGGGAGGTAAATTACCGGGCGTATCAGCCCGGAAGGAGGAAACCTGAGCAGCTTTATCATGTAAACCTGCTAAAACCTTGGAAAGATCAAGAGTGTTTAGTTACAGACGTCACTCCGGGCATATCGCCAGAGAGTTCTCTACCTTCAGCCAGGGATGCGTCCGGACGAAAGGTCAGGATAAGTGATGCTCTCACTAAACAGCAGCGATGGTAGGCTCGCTCGCTGGTGCAGCAGAATACCGAGGTGTTCTCAGAGCTACCGGGTAGGACTAAGGTTCTCCAACATGACATTGTCACCGAACCTGGGGTAAGGGTACGAATGAGACCGTACCGGGTACCCGAAGCCCAGAGGCAAGCCATCACGGCTGAGGTAAAACAAATGCTCCAGTTAGGCATCATCGAGGAATCACGGAGTGAGTGGGCTAACCCCATCGTACTGATTCCGAAACCAGATGGATAGTTACCCTTCTGTAATGATTTCCGGAAATTAAATGAAGTGTCGAAGTTTGATCTTTATCCAATCCCCAGGGTGGATGAGCTGATTGAGAGACTGGGGCAGGCCCAGTACTTTACCACGCTCAATCTCACCAAGGGTTACTGGCAGGTACCTCTCACGAAATCGGCGAAGGAAAAGACCACTTTCATAACTCCGGAGGGTCTATATCACTATGTGGTCTTACCTTTTGGGTTACATGGGGCCCCGGCTACATTCGAAAGGCTGATGGACATAGTGCTCAAGCCTCATCAGGAGTATGCATCCGCGTGTCTAGATGATATTATCATCTTTAGTACAGACTGGCATACGCACCATCCCAGGTAGAAGTGGTGCTGGATTCTTTCAGAGCAACGGGGTTAACGGCAAACCCAAAAAAATGTGCGATAGGGCTAGAGGAAGCCCGATATTTGTGGTATGTGATTGGCCAAGGAGTTGTCAAGCCCCAAATCAATAAAGTTGAGGCCATTAAAAACTGGACTAAACCATTAAGTACAAAACAGATGAGGGCGTTCATTGGCATCCTTGGTTATTAACGTCGGTTTATACCTATTTTTGCGGGGAGAATGGCGGCCCTGACCGATCTCTTGAAAGGAAAAAAATCGGTAATGGTTCGGTGGAACCCTCAGGCAGAAGAAGCCTTTCAGTCCATAAAATTGGCCCTGTGTGGACAGACAGTCCTCATCAGTCCCAACTTCAAGGAAACCCTCATTGTAAAGACAGATGCCTCGGAGGTAGGCCTCGGGGCGGTATTGTCACAAAAAGTGAATGGCGAAGAGCACCCGGTCACCTACTTGAGTAGAAAACTTATCCAGGCAGAGAAAAACTATAGCCTGGTAGAGAAGGAGTGTTTGGCTATTAAGTGGGCCTTGGAGTAGCTACGTTATTATTTACTCGGGCATCAGTTCCGCTTGATGACGGACCACTCACCCTTGGTATGGATGAGGAACGCCAAGGAGAGGAATGCGAGAGTCACCAGGTGGTTTCTGTCACTGTAAAATTTCAGTTTCTCTGTAGAACATCACCCTGGGTAGTCGTAGGCAAACGCGGATGCCCTGTCCTGGGCACCCTGTATGGTGACAAATGTTCAATCCCACAAGTTTGAACAGAGGGGGGGATATGTGAGGCAGTGACTGGGATCGTATATGAGGGACGTTATTTATCCCCCAGAATGTGTACAGAGACCTCTTAAATCCATTGGAGTGTATTGCAGTCACAAACTCACCTGCGGCTGCAATGCAGGAATGAAGGTGAGCATTGACCTGGTCAGGCTATCTGGCTAAGGCAGATTAGTAAAACCCAGCAGGGCCTTCATTTCTTGGAGGAGGTTAAAGGAAGGCAGTGGGGCGGCCTCCTCCCTCCAACCTGGGTTTTCCAATGGCTCTTGCCACAGGTCCTTTAAAAACCCTGCATTAAGGATTAGTGTTGTTCAGTGTTGGGACCTGCTAGGAAAATAGCAGGAAAGCTTGTCGGGCCTGTGTGTAGCTGAACCTATGCCTGGGAAGGCTCTGCACCCATCAGGCTCTGAGCGGCCCGGCGCGGCCGTTGCCCACGGCAACCGTTGTTATGGACTGATGTTAACCCGGCTGCGAACCAGAGGACTTTCTGTTTTACCCGTGAATGCTGAATAAAAGCTGCATATGTTGGACTTGGTTGGGTCACTGCCTCAGTTACTGCACGGTGTGAACACCGCCGCCTTACACAAGCTAGCACACTGTCTCTGACAATGAATTCAGATTTTTTTTTCAAAAATATTGCACTGGCTTGCTGCTTTCTAGAGCATTAATAATGCAGAAAAAATGTGTAGAACTCGACCGTGTTATACACTCATGTGAGTGAGCTCAAACACTGATCAATCACACCAAGTCTGGCACTCATGCTGTCAGCTCCCCTATCTCTCTCCCCTATAAATTGAACCTCTGCAATAGTCACAAACTGCTACTCTCATCTTTTACACTGCAGCAGGTTTATAACACATTACTGTTTGGAGTATATGTCCAATATTTTAGTGCTTTCTTTTCCTATCTCTATTGCTGAGTTCTGAGCTCTGACATCCTCTCACTATTCTAAATTACCCTGCCTCAGCTTTTATACAAGCTATGATAGCCTTCCCTGATAAGCTGTGCTATTGGACATGATGTGGCAGCTACAATGCATTATGGGGAAGACTGCAGTTGTGACTGAGGTCATGTAAACCTTCTGTAGCTGATCCAAAAATCTGCAATGTGTAAAAGAGTGGGAATATATTTTTTGGCCGTTCGGGTGAATCAAATTGCAAATAGATCAAATTCACCAGAACCTGAGCATTTCATAAAATTCTACATAAATGCGATACACATCAAATTGATTAACTCAGCTCTAATAGATAGATAAATAGGTAAATAGGTAGAAACTGCAGTTACATATTTAATGTAAAATTAGGAGTTTAATTAACATATTCCAGTTTCTTAACACAACTAATAGCATGTATTTAATGTTTGCTCATCATAATTTTACACATAATATGTATTTTATATTGCACAAAATCATAGTGGATAATGCTTTATTACTTTCTAGATCTCTTGGTGTTCCAGAACATACCCCCAAGGAATTATTGTATTCGTTCACCATTAATCATGCAATAAATATTGGTGTCATTTTTGCAAAACAGCAATGAGCCAACATTACACTCAACATGATTTATGACATTAGGAAATCTGTAAATCACTTGTGTTGCACTTATTTTTGCCTTAAGCTTAATATTCCTCACCTCCTTTGAAATAGACAGGCTCAATATAAAAGGTATCTTTAATGCACTAAAGACATAACATATTGCCTTTAAATATTTAGTCTGTGTATAATAAAGGCAACATCAACCTTAGTCAGAGTACGCAATCATTTATTGTTTTTTTTTTGTATGGTTATTCAGCAGTGTGAGTCAGCATTTATGACCAGCAGCACTACAACTGGAGAGTCAGTACTTGAGGCAGAAGAGAGTATTGTTACAGTGAGGTGGATGACCATGAAATGGGCTGGTTAATGCCTTAAAAAATGTTAATTTCCCCTCTGTGCATACACACAGTAATTCTAAATCCCTTTGTATCACTACACAGCAATAGTACTCCCACTGTGCCTCCATATAGTAAGGGTTCACCCTCTGTACCTTCTCATTGTAATAGTACCCCTTCAGTGTCTTTACACAGAAACAGTCCCTCTGTGCCCTCATACAGTAATTGTGTCTCCAATGTACTGTACCTCTTACTATGAAGTTTCCAAAATGGCTGCCTCCACTTGCTGGATGGCATGTTCATCGATAGTGAGGTGGGGTTGCCCTGTAATTAATAATATAATAATAATCTATTTATATAGTGCCAACATATTCCGCATCACTTTACAATTCAAACAATATCGGCACTGTACACATTGGGGCTCACAATCTACATTCCCTATCAGTATCAGACAAAGCAATTGACCACCAGGATCATATATATATTTGATTAGATAAATCAGGACAAAGTAACACTTCAACATCAATCAAAAGATAAATCAAAAAGAAAAAAAGACGTATAGCGAACAATATCTAAAAATATCATAAATTTTATTAATGTAAATCGTTAAAAACATACACAATTCCAATGGCAACAAATATATTAGTAATGATCCAAAAAGAGGCACCACAGATAAATATCCACATGAGGAAGAAGCTTATAAATAGTGGAACAGACAGTCTGGAGTGGTATTAAAAAATGCCCACTCACAAGGTAAATAAACACTTCATAAGTCTGGACCACAGATAGGTGTTAAAGTGCGCAGTGCATTGTATATTTTTTAAAAAAAACATCTCACACCTAGATACATATAAATATGCTGTCACTACTCACATGTGTTAATCTGTCTATGGTGCCGCCGCCCCTACGCGTGTTTCAGCGCTGTGCCTTCTTCCGGGGGTGTGACATCAGTAAAATCAGTATCCCTTAAGTATTGTATACTGCCTAATAATAAGGCCTCGTACAGAGACCATCCCACAAATTTTCTGCAACGCTGCAAGTGATAGGTGCATAATAAAAATTAATAAAATTTATGATATTTTTAGATATTGTTCGCTATACGTCATTTTTCTTTTTGATTCCCTATCAGTATGTCTTTGGAGTGTGGGAGGCAAGGCTGCAGTGCTAACCACTGAGCCACCAAAGAGTCGTTTCTACCGAAGTCCGACCACTTTTGAATTTACGATGCCAGTTTTTGACTACATCATATGATGGGGAATAGTCACCATAAATCTCTTTCATCTCATCGAACATCTCCCTTGGTGTGTGGCCTTTCAAGTAAAGGAACTTGATGACTGTATTTATTCCACTGGGTCCAGTGTCACACCTCACACCACTTCAGCACCTGTAAAAGAAAGAACGTTATCAGTTCAGAGTTGCAAATTGGCACGTAACATGTACAGACATATCATTACAAGTGCAGTTGCAGAGTCCTGCAATAAATAGAAGTGGGTCAGGGGAAATCTTTAATGAACACACTTTGCAGTAATAGTTCCGCCCCTGTGATTTCACACAGTAATAATATCCTTTACATTACATAAAAATAAGCCCTCTAACAGCTAGTGTCCTCATTGTGCCTCCAGACAGTAATGGTGCACCCATAGTGCCTACAATAGTAATAGTGTTCATTTTGAGCTGTTCAGAGCCCTGTATGTGCAATATAAGCAAAACATGGCAACTTGAAAAATTTCACTGCTATGATAAGTGATAATACCCTCTGTCTTTTTCCTGCAGCGTAGGGCAAGCGATATAATACAGTATTTGTCATAGACAATTCTGTTTTGTTTTTATGGGGTCACCTGGAGAGATGGATTTGTTAAAGCTGCAGATCAGACTGAACAGCAGGTGCCAAAGGCATTGAAGCAGAGAAGTTGGATAGGCTGGGACTTTGGAGCTGGAAATGCTGAATCTCAGGTGGAATAGAGAGAAAAGCTAGAGCTGGCTATGTGAGCAGGTACCTCGGAACAGCAGAGTCATTTTAGACTGCACCCTGGAAGAACAGAGTTGTGTAGGTAGGCACCTTGATGTAGAAGTGCAGACAGCACCTTGAAACAGCAGAGCTGAGATGGCAGAAAAGCTTCTAGCTGTAGATATTATCTGCATGACAGCGTGGCAAATCAGGGATGTTCATGGGCAGAGCCGATTTTTTTGGTGCGGAACCCCGAACACGAACCTGAATTTGAAATGCCGAACAAATTCGCTCAACACTACTAGAGAAGTTGGGTTGGTAGTAGCAGAGAATAAATTAAATGATCAAAGAATTTCATTAATCAAAATTTTAAGATCCTTTTTTAGGACAATTTTCCCTCAAAAGACCTACATCTAATCTCTAACAATAGCTTTTGATAAGTTTAAAAATGCAAAATGTATCAGATCTTCTCAGTTTTGCATAAAACTGAGCCATGCTTACCATTTCATTTTTAACTTACCTATAACTTGCCTAAAGTGAATATATGTCCTTCTTTGTCATCTTTCGTATCAAAAAACAAAAAGATTCCACAGGCATCTAACTCACCGAAATATTTCACTTGACAGTTTTTCCATTCATAGAAAAGTCATTATGGAAATGATTCACAGATAAAAATCAGTTTTTATTTATGCATCTACCCTATTATATTATGCTTTAAGCTTGCCGTGTCATGTTAAGAGTGTTTTGTATAAGTTTTCCTTACAATTTTGCAAAGTAAATGCTCATGAATGGCCTCATTTAAGACTTGACATATATATCCCTTTGAAGATACATTGTCGATACTGTATACAAAAATATTAATTAGCCTTACAGCACAAATGAATGTGTTAACTTGATTTACACCCACACAGGAATAATGAATTATGTGATAATAACACCTTCTAGAGATAATAACAGTAATATCACGGAGAAACCCACAAGGTCAATTCTCTTACTATTGTTTTACTCTGACATTATAGCCGCAGTGTTAAATACATGTAAAAATCACCTATGATATATGCCAGAACAATGTCAATGTTACTTATTCCAGTATGTACTGATTCTGTTTTCTACGTTTACTATGTTTTATTTCTATCAAATTAAACAATTTGCTTATAGAATTTCTCTCAAGCCTTTCTCTTGTGCTTGTTTGCCTTATGTTTAACCCTTGCCACTTATTGTGTAGGCATATTTAGCTTGAAATGGTTGTCTGTTCCTTTTACACTTGCATATTTCTTCATTTCTTTTCAAAGTTGTGCTTCATCGGTGTTGTCCCAGTGATACTGGTGCTATGACTCGCAGCGTTCAAATGACATTGTTATGTCACATGAGCGTTGCAGCTTATCTGATAGAACTGTGAAGGTTGCAACCTATTAGTGGACACTGATGGGCTGCAGCGCTCATGTGACATAACAATGACACTTGAAAATTAGGAGTCATGGTGCAGATTCCATTGGTGATTTTACCTTGGGCACTTTAGCATTTCATCTCCCATATGGCACATCTAAAGCAGTGGATTTTTTCAGAAGAGTGCTTCTTCATTTAACTGCCTAGTGTTTGCTTGTGATATGGGGGAAAAAATTATGTCACATTTATTTTTCTCTCTTTTTACTAATAATGTTATGGCTTTGCACTGTTCCTGAGTCAAATTTTCAAAGTCATGGTGAGAACAACGACCTCTATTCATATCATGTCACAAATGACTTCTAAATCAGCTTTCCAATGTAGAAAGGACATAAAGCAACTCCTCATATATCAGTGTTATATTCACCAAGGATATATATGACACATTGACTAGAGATGAGTGATCTGTTGACCCCAGAGCATAATAAACATAATATGTAAAAAAAAATCCTTATACTCAACTTATTGCTCACCTCTCTGGCCCTTCCACTCATTACTGTCATCCGTCTAGTCCTTGTCGCATCTTCTTATCACTGCCACAAGCACTGAAATCCCCAGGCATCTTCATGCTAGGCCAGGACTTCCAACTCTGATGAGGCCTGGGACGGTTCTGCACAAGTGTGCACAATGTCCCGCTAAGGACAACATCTGCAAGGAGTTTGTATATTCTCCCCTGGTTTCCTCCGGGTTCTCCGGTTTCCTCCCACACTCCAAAGACATACTGATAGGGAATTTGGATTGTGAGCCCCAATGGAGACAGTTGTGATGATGTCTGTAAAGTGCTTTGGAATTAATGACGCTATATAAGCAAAGGATAATAAATAGCGTATTTTGCGGAATATAAGATGCACCGGACCATAAGATGCACCTTTAATTTTGGGGAAGAAAATATGAAAAATGTTTTTTAATAAAATGCTGGTGCATCTTATAGTCCACTTTTATGGTAGCTTATTGGTGGTCGGCTGTGGTGGAGCAGGGTCCCAGGAGGCAGGGTCGCTGCTGCTGGAAACTAATGGCGGCAGGAGTGGGGCGATGCTGTGGGCCCCAGGCTGGGAGGAGGGAGGGTTCGATGGAATGAAGCTGCGATAGGCTCAGGGCTTTCAGAAAATGTCAGCACACACAGTCCCACAGTCCCAACACCTCTCATCGTTTTCACTGTGGTGGACCTTGGGAAATTGGCTGCTGGAGGCAACGCATGTTCAGATTGAGAACTAGGGAGCCAAGATATCAGGATTTATTTTCTTTTGCTTTTTTGGTTTGTTACTTTTTTGGCAAATCCATTCGTGCAGGTGGCCTGCCTGTTCTCGTACACCTGAGACAGACTACATTGACATTAGTACAAGTTTGAGCTTAGTGCTTTGCTCCTGTATGACCCTCTATAAAGCCCTTGGGCAATGTATTCAGTGTAATGAATGCTTCTCATGCCCACTTCAAGCTAGCTCTGATGCAGACACTCTTTGCTGTTTGTTATCATGTATCTAACCTCTATTGTTAGAAAGCAGAAACTTTTATTCTCTGTACATTCCCATTGCAGTGAACAAGTATATTAATAGTTACTCAGTCATATCATGAGCAAATTTAACGCATTAGCTTATTAAAGATGATGGAGAAACCTATATAGAAAGTTTTAGGAGAAACGCAAGAAGTTTCAAACGTTTGCCAGTTTTGATCAAATCAGGGAGTTGATCGATCGGAGACAAGAGAAAACACAACCAATTCTGTTTGTGTCCTAGGCTTCTCTGCACTCAGATGCCTGGTTACAAGTTTTTATTACAAACCACAAAGATAAGGAAAGTGGGAATAGCTTACATTACATTACCTAAAAAGGAAAATAAGTTAGGAAAAACAAAGTTGTAAATTATGTATTCTACTAAATTCCTTAGACTGGTTATATCTAGTTTACTATACTTTCAGAAACAAAGGCTTTAATACAGAGACAGCTCTATGTTAGATACAACAAAATAACTCTTACAAAGCTAATATTAAAATACAAAATTATCAATTAGATATATATGTATATTTAATTGTCTAAAATAATAATCAAAGCAAAGTATAAATATTTACCATAACAAAGAACAAAGCACCATCCTCTGCTCAATGAGCACCAGCTCAGATCTCGCTACTCACTAGCAACCTACCTAGGGATTGTCAGACCATTTATCTCTTATATTGCTGTTAACTCTGACGTCACTACTCAAAAATCTAATGCTATCCACACATTTGTCACCACATTCACATTGCATAGATGAATGATATCATAATATTACAGTGCATGTTTATTTAAATGGGCACAAAAGCTCATCGCTGTCAATGCACCGCAGCAACAACATAACATCCTATATATCATTGCATGGCATATAACAGCATAAATATTCCATAGTAATATGACAACTTTAGTAAGCATGTAGTATCTGCACTGCAACAAGATCAATGGTCACCCTTAGCAATTACAAAAGGAATACAGTCCTGGACAGTTTAGCAAGTTAAGGTGGGATTCAAGTAGAAGCAATTTTGGAAGGATTTAACTCACTGACTCACGGGGGCCTGACCACTGGGATCTCACCAAGAATGAGAGACCATCGTAATGGACAGAAAGGTTAGCATGCCCACTTCTGATTCGTTCATTGTCTACAAGACTGCCAGAGATAGTCAAACTCTGTACTGGTGGAAAGACCCATTTTCAACACTCTTCCAAATTTTGAATGAACATTGAACAAAGCATTTCAATGGATTCTCCCAAGGAAAACGTTAGAGTTAATATCTTCTCTCACCCTAGTGGTCTGACTGTGAGTTTGTTAAAAGACCTTTTAGCCTCTTACCTTTTGCGCTTGGCCCAGGGTAGTATGACAATACTTTATTTCATGGTACTTTATCGTTAACAGAGGGCAACATTTTTCAAAAACAATGATAGTCATCAAAAAACAAAACTCTCCATCCCATCCTGCAAATCAACTGTCACTAACATGATCAACTGAAAAGTTGGCCTCTTCCTTCACTCAGAAACAATGAAAATATTCCTCTTACAAAAAATATTTAACAGCAGCAGATAAAAGTTGGAAGGGAATCAAATACTTTTTTGGTTATTCCTAATAGTCTAAGCAGTTAGAGATGAGCGGATCTTTTGAAATTCAAATTCACCACATTTTCCCCAAAAATCTGATTTGCAGCAAATAAATGTGCACAAATCTCAATACTGGAAAGCTTGTAATTGCTCAGAAAACACATTAGGGGGAGAGAAAAGAGAGAGAGGACCTTACTAACTATAAGAGCTGACAAACCACAGAAGAGAATGGAACCTGCTGATCGTAAGAGCTTGCAATCTACAGTAGAGAGAGGACCCCACTGATTTTAAAAGCTTACACTCTACAGAAGAGAGAGAGGAACCTGCTGATCATAAGAGCACACACGTTACAGTAGAGACTTAACCAGTGACTCTGGAGATAGTAAATGACTCTGCCATACAAACTAAGCTCCTCTGGGAACCGCTGATCGGTAATGGCCCAGGTACTGACTACATTTACAAGAAATGATAATCTTCTAGATGTCATAGTTGCAGGACAGTATGCGGAAGTCCACGCAAAATTACATTAGCTTGCTCTCTAATGGTTCAGCAGTGTGGGGATGGTGCAGGGCAAGTCTTTCTTTTTGAGAACCGCAAATCGAATCTGAAAGTGTTTGAAAATGCAAATTTCAGGACTTTTGACTCTAACTCGATCCTTCGCGGATCAATCTGCTCTTCTCTGCAAGTTCTCTTTTTGGGGTCTTCTTAGGAAATAGAGTTGATCATTTTGCCTTCCCTTTCAGGTTTCATTTTGAGCCTTAGCCCATTCTTTTTCTTTGTTTATTGTAAAAATAGCTATAAATGAAATGGTACAAGAAGTGGTAGCTCAGGCACAGACTTTTATTCCATCCAATGGAAATATTGTATGATCTAAGATGTCTGCAACACTTCTTTATAGAAGATCCCGACTCTTCCTGGAGAGCCAATATCTGGAAAATCTGCAAAATATATTCCTACACATCTACTTTGGTTAACCTCACGTTGTGTGTCACGTGAACACATTATACTGTACATTAGATGTCAGCGCATGCAATTAGCATTGTTATTGTGACTCAAATTCAGAGCCGCTCTTTGTTATGTTGCTGTCACACTGTCACAGAATACTGGAGGTAGGGGGCCTAAGCTGACCCTAAGCTGGGACCCTGACTAACCCCTCAACCTGGAGGTACTGTTAAAGGTACAGAGGTCCAGGCCGCCAGCGTAACCCCTACCTCCTGAGGATCCCTGCACCTAAGTAATCTAGTCCTGAGAAGGACCCCGATCACAGCAATAGGGAACCAGAAATAATATGCCCACACACAGTATTTAGACGAACGAGACAGTACAAGGGAAAAACCAAAACCACCTTGCATACAACTTCTACACAACTACAACAGAGGGAACACCAACGGGAAAGGAGATAAATGATAAAGCGAGGAAAGGGAAAAAACACTTCCAAATACACTTATCTCAGCAACTCCAAACACCACGATCCGCTCTGTAAGTCTGAATGAAAAGCTTTCACCGACACCTCCCAAACAGACCTGCAGGAATATAAAGGAGTCTCACTAAAGAAGCATTGATTGCAGCTGGGCGAGGCTGGACCTCAGCTAGCCCAGAGAGAGAGAGAATTAACTCCTACACTGCCGAGAAAACACAAAGCACCAACAAGTCAGCTGCGAGAAGTCAGGCTGTGTACTCATGACGATCTTCGTGGCAACACACCCGTGACAGTACCCCCCCTTCTACGAGGGGCCTCCGGACCCTCAGGGCCAGGTTTATCCGGGTGAGTCGAGTGGAAGGCCCGAACTAATCGGTCTGCGTTAATATCCGATGCAGGAACCCACATCCTCTCCTCAGGACCATACCCCTTCCAATGAACCAAGTACTGAAGGGACCGGCGATTAAAGCGTGAATCAATGACCCTCGATACCTGGAACTCCAAGTTACCATTGACAACCACAGGAGGGGGAGGTAAAGGTGACGGTACCACCGGCGCCACATACCTCTTAAGCAATGATCTGTGAAACACGTTGTGAATTTTAAACGTAGGGGGGAGGTCAAGACGGAATGCCACCGGATTAATAACAGAACTGATTCTGTACGGCCCGATGAACCTGGGACCCAGTTTCCAGGAGGGAACCTTAAGTTTAATATTCCTGGTAGACAACCATACCTGATCGTTCACACTTAGGTCCGGACCAGACACTCTCCTCCTATCAGCCATACGTTTGTATCGGTTCCCCATAGTATTCAGATTCTTCAGCACCCCTCTCCATACTGAAGCGAGAGATGAGGAAAATCGTTCCTCCTCCGGAACCCCCGAAGAGCCCCCCCTACTGAAAGTACAAAACTGGGGGTGAAAACCATATGCCCCAAAAAACGGGGACTTACCAGTGGACTCGCTCCGCCTATTATTGAGAGCAAACTCTGCCAGAGGTAAGAAAGAAGCCCAGTCCTCCTGGTTCTCTGACACAAAACACCGAAGATATGTCTCCAAGCTCTGGTTCATACGTTCCGTCTGACCATTGGTCTGAGGATGAAAAGCCGACGAGAATGACAAATGCATCCCCCGCCGAGCACAAAACGCCTTCCAGAACTTGGACACAAACTGAGACCCCCGATCAGACACCACCTCGGAGGGTACCCCGTGAAGCCTCACAATCTCCCCAATGAACACCTGCGCAAGAGTTTTAGCATTAGGGAGAGCCGGAAGAGCGATAAATGTGCCATCTTGCTGAACCTGTCCACTACAACGAGTATGACCGTTTTACCCGAAGACGGAGGGAGGTCCGTAATAAAGTCCATAGACAGATGAGTCCAAGGACGCTCCGGGATCTTCAAAGGTAAGAGGGCCCCAGACGGACGGGTATGTGAGGTCTTAGAGCGCGCACAAACCCCACAGGACGCGACAAAAGTTACCACCTCTTTATGTAAGTTAGGCCACCAAAACCGACGCGAGAGGAGATCCACAGTTGCTTTACTCCCCGGGTGTCCTGCAAAAACTGAGTTATGGTGTGCCTCGATCACCTTTTATCGCAAATGATCTGGAACGAACAGTCTCCCCGAAGGTCCAACAGGGGCGTCCCCCTGAGCCTCCAATATCTCCTCCTCCAGCTCAGAGCATACTGCCGAAACCACCACCCCCTCCTGAAGAATAGGAATCGGGTCGTCCGTATTCCCGGCCCCAGGGAAACTGCGAGATAAGGCATCCGCCTTTACATTTTTAGACCCAGGACGATATGTAACGACGAAATTAAACCTGGTAAAAAACAATGACCACCTAGCTTGTCTGGGATTCAGACGTTTAGCGGACTCCAGATATAGCAGGTTCTTGTGATCGGTGATGACGGTGACCGGATGAACTGCCCCCTCCAAAAAATGGCGCCACTCCTCAAAAGCTAACTTAATGGCCAAGAGTTCCCTATTGCCGACATCGTAATTCCTCTCAGCGGACGACAATTTTTTAGAGAAAAAGGCGCACGGATGCCACTTACCAGGGGACGAACCCTGTGACAATACTGCTCCCACCCCTACCTCGGAAGCGTCTACCTCTACAAAGAATGGCTGAGACGCATCAGGTTGAATGAGTATGGGTGCCGAGGCAAAACATTTTTTCAAGGAGGAGAATGCTTGACAAGCCTTGTCAGACCACCTAGAAAAATCCGTCCCCTTTTTAGTCATGTCTGTGAGAGGCTTAACCATGGACGAGAAATTACGAATGAACTTCCGGTAATAGTTAGCAAACCCCAGGAAACGTTGTAGTGCCTTAAGATTCTCCGGCCGATCCCACTCAAGAACTGCCCGCACTTTCCCAGGGTCCATACGAAAACCGGACGCTGAAACCAGGAAGCCTAAAAACTGGAGTTCCTGTACGGCGAACACACACTTTTCCCACTTGGCATACAGTTTATTATCCCGCAAGATCTGTAACACCTGTCTAACGTGCTCCTGATGAGACACCAGATCCGGCGAGTAAATTAAGATATCATCCAGATATATGACAACAAACTGTCCCACCAGGTGGCGAAAAATATCATTAACAAAGTGTTGAAACACCGCCGGGGCATTAGTCAGACCGAATGGCATGACAAGGTTCTCATAATGCCCCTCCGGAGTGTTAAAAGCCGTCTTCCACTCATCCCCCTCCTTCATCCTAATCAGATTGTACGCCCCCCTGAGATCCAACTTAGAGAACCATTTGGCGCCCACGATCTGATTAAAGAGATCGGGAATAAGTGGGAGCGGATACGGATCTCGGACCGTAATCCGATTAAGTTCACGGAAATCCAGGCAAGGGCGTAGGCCTCCATCTTTCTTCTTAACAAAGAAGAACCCCGCGGCCACCGGTGAAGATGAAGGTCTAATATGCCCCTTAGCCAGACTTTCAGAAATATAATCCTTCATGGCCTGCCTCTCAGGACCAGAAAGGTTATACAACCTAGCTTTAGGTAACTTGGCCTCAGGGAGCAGTTTTACAGAACAGTCATACTCGCGATGAGGAGGTAGTTCCTGACACCCATTCTCCGAGAATACATCCTCAAAGTCCGCCAGAAATGGAGGTAAGACCCAAGGAGTAACCGCACCGATGACCGTGTTCATGCAGTTTTTATTACAGAATTTACTCCATTGGCTTATCTCTCTGGTTTGCCAATTAATAACCGGGTTATGCTTAGCTAACCAAGGAAGGCCCAACACTATAGGAGTGGGAAGACCCTCCAACACGTAGCAAGACAACAGTTCTTTATGTATTGCCCCCACTTGAAGTTTTACACCATGCACAGCTTGCAAAAAACTTCCCTGACCGAGAGGCCTGGCATCGATCGAGAATATGGGGATGGGTTTAGCCAACTCACTCAATCGCATACCTTGAACCCGGGCAAACCGAGCATCAACCAGATTAGCCCCGGCCCCACTATCCAGAAGAACAGATATCCTCTCAGTTCTCGTACCCACCACCACCTCCGCCGGTACGAGAAACTGAGACGAACCTAGGGACGAAATACCTACTCCCAGATTGCCGTCCACCACACAACCTGGGATCAACAGTTTTTTCGACGACTCTTTACTCTGCAAGGGACGGGATGGACACCCCCCAATAAAATGTCCCTTTTTCCCGCAGAGGAAACACCTTCCTGTCTTATGGCGCACCACCGGTCCCCTTCCCCGAAATGATGTCCCTCCTAATTGCATAGGCTCCTCCGGACTGACCAGGGGAACCACCATATGAGGGGACCTTGTAGGAGGTGGAGACATTACAGGGGGTAGAGTTATCCCGCACCTCTCCCGAAGCCGTCTGTCAACACGAATAGCAAGGGCCATAGCGGCTTCCAGTGACGCGGGAGAGTCATACTGTGCCAACACATCCTGTAATTTGTCGGATAAACCATGACAAAACTGGCTCCTAAGAGCCGGGTCATTCCACTGGGTGTCCGTGGCCCACCTACGGAACTCCGAACAGAATTCCTCCGCCGGACGATCTCCCTGCTGAATCCTACGTAACTTAGACTCAGCAAGGGAGATCCGATCTGGGTCATCATATACGAGTCCCAGAGCAGCGAAAAACCTATCCACTGACTGGAGAACCGGGGAGCTTGGGGGAAGAGAGAACACCCAAGATTGAGGGTCCCCTTGTAGGAGCGAGATGACAATTCCCACCCTTTGTTCTTCACTGCCCGATGACCGAGGCCGCAGCCGAAAGTACAATTTGCATGCCTCCCGGAAAACAAAAAACTTGTCCCGCCCCCCAGTGAACTTGTCAGGGAGAGCTACTTTAGGTTCTGGTCCGGCTTGCTCCAGAGGATGCAAAACCTTGGACTTAACGTCCGCCAGCCCCATGGACAAACTCTGCAACTGCCGAGCTAGACCGGCTACTGGATCCATGGTAGCTGGAGAAAACTAAGTTGGTCGGTGAAAATGTCACACTGTCACAGAATACTGGAGGTAGGGGGCCTAAGCTGACCCTAAGCTGGGACCCTGACTAACCCCTCAACCTGGAGGTACTGTTAAAGGTACAGAGGTCCAGGCCGCCAGCGTAACCCCTACCTCCTGAGGATCCCTGCACCTAAGTAATCTAGTCCTGAGAAGGACCCCGATCACAACAATAGGGAACCAGAAATAATATGCCCACACACAGTATTTAGACGAACGAGACAGTACAAGGGAAAAACCAAAACCACCTTGCATACAACTTCTACACAACTACAACAGAGGGAACACCAACGGGAAAGGAGATAAATGATAAAGCGAGGAAAGGGAAAAAACACTTCCAAATACACTTATCTCAGCAACTCCAAACACCACGATCCGCTCTGTAAGTCTGAATGAAAAGCTTTCACCGACACCTCCCAAACAGACCTGCAGGAATATAAAGGAGTCTCACTAAAGAAGCATTGATTGCAGCTGGGCGAGGCTGGACCTCAGCTAGCCCAGAGAGAGAGAGAATTAACTCCTACACTGCCGAGAAAACACAAAGCACCAACAAGTCAGCTGCGAGAAGTCAGGCTGTGTACTCGTGACGATCTTCGTGGCAACACACCCGTGACAGTTGCATCATTTACCCATTTGCATTGTATGCAAATGACCATCTAATTTAACCCCATATATAATTTATTCTTCTAATTACTTTTTATCCTCTTAAACCTCTATATTTTTTTAGTAGTGATATCAGCTCTTTTTAGTTAGCGGTACTCTAATAAGAAAATTAATCATTTTATGCCGCACAATATGAGAGTTACTTAAACCTGTATACATGTGTTGAGCTGATTTACATGCAATTTACATGGGCAGATAATAGAAATATGATTAGTAAATTGTACTTGACAAATATACGTAAAATGTAAGCTAATTACACAACTTTATCTTCTAGAACCCATATTTTCCATTCACTGATAAATGGTTCTCATTGTACTGTGCTTTGTGACTCTAATGACTGCAGGATGTACTATTAAGCTTTCTATTTACATTATACTGTTTTTTTTCCTGAAAATCCATTACAACTTCTGAAGTCACTTTTGTTATTTAAAAATTATTAGGTACACTAACTTCCCTTTTTATTCTTGCCCATTAATTGAAGACTAGTTCTACCATTAAAAGAATAGTTTAACACACGCAGGGGGGATGTATAAAAGCTTTTTCATCACTGTTTTTGCAGAAAGTTGCCAAAATTGTTACATGTATTTGTGACTTTTTTGTGTTAAATGTTATGCCCTTCTTGATACTTTTTAAAAGTAGATGTAAAGCAGGCATGGTTAGTTATGTCAATAAGACTTAAAGGGAACCTGTCAGCAGGTTTTAGTACCCTCAACTAATCTAATCTATGTTATGTTACTGTTATGCAGATTAATCCATGCCTTGTTTTTTCAATCCTATCTTCCATTACTGAGTAATCACTTCTCCATTTTTTATGTAAATGAGCCACAAGCTTGGCCCTGCATTTAGAGCTCCCAGGCTTTTCCCCTGCTTTCCTCACCCACAACATCCTCTGGTTACTGAATGACAGGTTACTTGTGTCTGGGTGACCTGCCTCCTCCCACTGGAGGGAGGAGTGCAAGCGCCATCATTGACTGGGGTGGCACATGTGCAGATTCATAGTCTGGCTTTTAATAGATCATCAAGATCTTACTTTATATGTCCGGGAGTGACACAAGATCCCATAGAGGGGAGCAGGTCACTGAGAGAAGATTGACCTGTCAGTCAGTGATGGGAGGACAGTGGTGGGTGGAGAAAGAGGGGGAGAGCCCGGAGAGCTGCAAGTGCAGAGTCAAGCTTCCTGCACTAATGGCTCATTTGCATAAAAATCGGAAAAGCGATTAGTCAAGACTGGAATTATTGATTGAAAAATCAAAAGTACGGATTTAGCCAAGCACACATTAGATTAGTTGGGTGAACTAAAACTTGATTAGAGGTTCCCTTTAAAACAAGTATATGAATTGCAACTTTTTCAAAAGTTGCAAAAGAAAGTTGCAAATCTCATTCCATTAAAGGAAAAAGTGGGGAAAAAACAGCTCTACACAATCGTTTTATATATAAAAATGTGCCAAATTTATAAAACATTATACAACAACTTCATAAATTTGGTACATACAATGACATCAATGCAGCCTCAAGTAAAACTGACTTTAAAAACTTCCTTTCAGGATAACTTACCCACAGAGAATTTTTTGCATTTTTTTTAAATGCCTCTGCATTTTTTTTTTGCTGTAGATTTTTTTGCCAAAATCAGAAATGGCTCCAATAAGAAGGAAAAATATACCATAAATCCTTCCTTTATATCTCCCATTCCTTTTGAACCCACTTCTGGCTTTCATACAAAATACTTTTTTTTTTCAATAAATATTTTGTATGAAATCCCCACATACTGTTCATATGGATTATCTTATGCCTTTTTCTATTAAAGCTGTACTTCAGCTAGCCAAATGGGCATAAGAAAAACATTCCCTTTTCTGCAAATTCAGCTGTTCTGTTTGATTAGTAAGGAAAAATGTATGGCAAATGACACAAGGAATGTTGCTGCTTATTGGCTTATTAGTTTTTCTGCCTTATGCCATGTACCTCACCATAACCGCTGAGCACAGTGATTGGCTGCAGCCGTGACACTCTGACGACATGATATGCTGGCGTCATATAAATAAAGGCCAGTAGGTGGCTGCAGGAAGGTGGCACTTGGGTTGCAGTGGGTAACTAATGATGATTTCATTATTTTCATGCAGATCATGCCTTTGCATGACTGAATTTTGGAGAAAAAAGCCTTTTGAGAGGTTTGAATAAATTACATAATTTTTTTTTGCAATCTCTATAACAAATAAAAAGGAACCTTGAGTTCTCTAAATACTAGGGCAGATTTCTTTAACGTGTCTAATTTTTAAACATTGTAAAGACCAAATTGTCCTAAAATATTCCAATTATTTACTTGATACTATCTATTAGCTCACTTATTTTGCACCAGAAATTTATTTTAAAAATTCTGGCACAGTTTTGGTGCAGTTCCCATTTTACACCACATCCATTTTCCAATTTGGCCAGCCCCTTTGTTAGACATAAAAAAAAATTGAAAATCTAAAACACATAGTACAACCCCTGGCAAAAATTATGGAATCACCGGGATCGGAGGATGTTCATTCAGTTGTTTAATGTTGTTGAAAAAAAGCAGATCACAGAAATGGCACAAAACTAAAGTCATTTCAAATGGCAACTTTAGGGCTTTAACCCCTTAATAACATCTGACGTACTAATACGCGTCTGTGCCCTGGGACTTAAGAGCCAGACCCGTATTAGTACGTCATCGCGATCGCGCGCGCACACAGGCTGTGCCGGCGCGATCGCCGCCGGGTGTCAGCTGATTGTCACAGCTGACACCCGGTACTATGTGCAGGGAGCGGTCCTGCACCGCTCCCAGCACATTAACCCCTGCGATGCTGCGATCGAAGTCGATCGAAGTCGATCGCGGCATTGCGGGGGCAAGGGGAGGTGATCGCCGATACTCACCTCCTCTTCCGGCTTCCAGCGCAGTCTGCAAAGGCTTCCCGGGTGTTGCCATGACGACCCGATGTCGTCATGACAACATCCGGGTCACCAGACAGCAGGAAGATTGTTTGGACATGCGCAGTGCATCTCCAAACAATCTTCACACTGTGCACCGCTGATAGCCTGCATGGCATAGGGATGGTGCTGCATTCCTGTGCCATGCAGGCGATCAGAGAAAAAAAAGTGAAAGTCCCAGAGTGGGACAAAGTAATAAAGTGTATAAACTGTCTGAAAGTGGAAAAAAAAAAAAAAAATTGCAAAAAAAAAAAAATAAAAAAATAATCCACCAAAAATAAAAATATAATGTACCCATCAATAAATATTATTATAAAAAAAATAAAAAAAAAAACAATAAAAGTACACATATTTGGTATCGCCGCGTCCGGAACAACCTGACCTATAAAACTGTCCCACTAGTTAACCCCTTCAGTGAACACGGTAAAAAAAAAAAAAACGAAGCAAAAAACAATGCTTTATCACCATACTGCCAAACAAAAAGTGGAATAACACGCGATCAAAAAGATGCATATAAATAAAAATGGTACCACTGAAAATGTCATCTCGTCCCGCAAAAAACAAGCCGCCATACAGCTCCATCAGCCGAAAAATAAAAAAGATATAGCTCTCAAAATAAAGCGATGCTAAAAAATATTTTTTTCTATAAAATAGCTTATATTGTGTATAAGCGCCAAAACATAGAAAAATGATACAAATGTGGTACCGCTGTAAATGTACTGACCCGAAGAATAAAGCTACCTTATCAATTTTACCACACGCGGAACAGAATAGAAAAAAAAAAAAAACAATTCCTGAATTGTTGGTTTTTGTTTATTCTGCCTCCCAAAAATCGGAATAGAAAGCGATCAAAAAATGTCACGTGCCTGAAAATGGCACCAATAACAATGTCAAGTCATCCCGCAAAAAACGAGCCATCACATGACTGTCTGCCAAAATCTGGAAAAATTATAGCTCTCAAAATATGGCGATGCAAAAACTAGATTTTACAAAAAATGCGTCTTTTAGTGTGTGACAGCTGTCAGTCATAAAAACCCCATATGATTCTGGCATTGCTGTAATCACACCGACTAAAGAATAAAGTCGTCTAATCACTTATACCGCACAAGGAACGGCGTCAAAAATAAACTCTTGGGTTAGGATTGGGCTAGGGTTAGGGCTGGGTTTGGGGCTAGGGTTGTGCTGGGGCTAGGGTTGTGCTGGGGCTAGGGTTGTGCTGGGGCTAGGGTTGTGCTAGAGCTAGGGTTGTGCTATGGTTAGGGTTGTGCTAGGGTTAGGGCTGGGGTTGGGAATTTTTTCAAAAGTAAGAAAAAAAGATGACGATATGGCGACTAGTGTTGAGCGCAAGTGCTCGCTACTTGAGTTTGCATCGGGTGCTCTGGTATGCATTGAGTATCATGGGTATTTGAGTGACATGCTCGAGTCTCTGCCCCATATGCTTCGCGGCCAAAAAAACTTTACGGGGATTGCCTGCCATGCACGAGCGATTCCGGCATGTTTTTTTTTGGGTGTCTAATAACCGTGAAACATGCGGAGCAGGGACTCGAGCATGTCACTCGAGCACACGCTGTACATGGTGCATACCTGAGTACCCGATGCAAACTCAAGTAGCGAGCACTTGCGCTCAATAATAATGACAACTTATTCAATATGATGACCTAATGTAAACAAATTCTGTGCCGTACCTCTGAGTTCAAAATGTTCACTATACACCTTAATAAAATCCTTGATGGGTATAGTTTCCAAAATGGGGACACTTGTGGGGGAGCTCCACTGTTTAGGCACATCACGGGCTCTCCAAACGCGACATGGTGTCCGCTAACGAATTGAATGGAAAATCGGCTCAAATTGTTAGCGGACGCCATGTTGCGTTTGGAGAGCCCCTGTGTGCCCAAACATTGGAGCTCCCCCACAAGTGACCCCATTTTGGAAACTAGACCCCCCAAGGCACCTATCTAGATGCATAGTGAGCACTTGGAACCCCCAGGTGCTTCACAAATTGATTCATAAAAATGAAAAAGTGTTTTTTTTTTCACTTTTTCATTTTTACGAATCAATTTGTGAAGCACCTGGGGGTTCCAAGTGCTCACTATGCATCTAGATAGGTGCCTTGGGGGGTCTAGTTTCCAAAATGGGGTCACTTGTGGGGGAGCTCCAAAGTTTGGGCACAGAGGGGCTCTCCAAACGCAACGTGGTGTCCGCTAACAATTTGAGCCGATTTTCCATTCAATTTGTTAGCGGATACCATGTTGCATTTGGAGAGTCCCTGTGTGCCCAAACATTGGAGCTCCCCCACAAGTGACCCTATTTTGGAAACTAGACCCCCCAAGGCACCTATCTAGATGCATAGTGAGCACTTGGAACCCCAGGTGCTTCACAAATTGATTCATAAAAATGAAAAATTATTTTTTTTTCACTCTTTCATTTTTACGAATCAATTTGTGAAGCACCTGGGGGTTCCAAGTGCTCACTATGCATCTAGAAAGGTGCCTTGGGGGGTCTAGTTTCCAAAATGGGGTCACTTGTGGGGGAGCTCCAAAGTTTGGGCACAGAGGGGCTCTCCAAACGCAACGTGGTGTCCGCTAACAATTTGAGCCGATTTTCCATTCAATTTGTTAGTGGATACATGTTGCATTTGGAGAGTCCCTGTGTGCCCAAACATTGGAGCTCCCCCACAAGTGACCCCATTTTGGAAACTAGACCCCCCAAGGCACCTATCTAGATGCATAGTGAGCACTTGGAACCCCAGGTGCTTCACAAATTGATTCATATAAATGAAAAAGTGTTTTTTTTTTCACTTTTTCATTTTTACGAATCAATTTGTGAAGCACCTGGGGGTTCCAAGTGCTCACTATGCATCTAGAAAGGTGCCTTGGGGGGTCTAGTTTCCAAAATGCGGTCACTTGTGAGGGAGCTCCAAAGTTTGGGAACAGAGGGGCTCTCCAAACGCAACGTGGTGTCCGCAAACAATTTGAGCCGATTTTCCATTCAATTTGTTAGCGGATACCATGTTGCATTTGGAGAGTCCCTGTGTGCCCAAACATTGGAGCTCCCCCACAAGTGACCCCATTTTGGAAACTAGACCCCCCCAAGGCACCTATCTAGATGCATAGTGAGCACTTGGAACCCCCAGGTGCTTCACAAATTGATTCGTAAAAATGAAAAAGTTTTTTTTTTTTCATTTTTTAATTTTTACGAATCAATTTGTGAAGCAGCTGGGGATTCCAAGTGCTCACTATGCATCTAGAAAGGTGCCTTGGGGGGTCTAGTTTCCAAAATGGGGTCACTTGTGGGGGAGCTCCAAAGTTTGGGCACACAGGGGCTCTCCAAACACAACATGGCGTCCGCTAATTATTCAAGCAAATTTTACAATCAAAAAGTCAAATGGCGCTCCTTCCCTTCCGAGCCCTGCCATGCGCCCAAACAGTGTTTTTTCCCCAAATATTGGGTATCTGCGTGCCCAGGGGAAATTGCACAACAAATTTTGCGGTCCATTTTTTCTTGTTACCCCTGTGAAAATAAAAAAAATTGGGTCTAAAGTAACATTTTTGTGAAAAAAGTTAAATGTTCATTTTTTTCTTCCACATTCAAAAAATTCCTGTGAAGCACCTGAAGGGTTAATAAAGTTCTTGAATGTGGTTTTGAGCACCTTGAGGGGTGCAGTTTTTAGAATGGTGTCACTTTTGGGTATTTTCTGTCATAAAGACCTCTCAAAGTGACTTCAAATATGATGTGGTCCCTAAAAAAATGGTTTTGTAAATTTTGTTGGAAAAATGAGAAATCGCTGGTCAACTTTTAACCCTTATAGCTCCCTAACAAAAAAAAATTTTGGTTCCAAAATTGTGCTGATGTAAAGTAGACATGTGGGAAATGTTATTTATTAACTCTTTTGTGTGACATATCTCTCTGATTTCAGGGCTTAAAAATTCAAATTTTGAAAATTGCAAAATTTTCAAAATTTTCGCCAAATTTCCGTTTTTTTTCACAAATAAACGCAAGTGATATCGAAGAAATTTTTCCACAATCATGAAGTACAATATGTCACGAAAAAACAATCTCAGAATCAGGGGGATCCGTTGAAGCGTTCCAGAGTAATTACCTCATAAAGTGACAGTGGTCAGAATTGTAAAAATTGGCCTGGTCATTAACGTGCAAACCACCCTCGGGGCTTAAGGGGTTAAGAAGCAGTAAAATAAATCAAGATTAAAAATGTGGTACTCAGTAAGGGTAATTTTTTTCAGACCAAGCTGAGGGAAAAAATTATGGAATCACTCAATTCTGAGGAAAAAATTATGGAATCACCCTGTAAATTTTCATTTACAAAACTAACACCTGCATCAAATTAGATCTGCTCGTTTGTCTGCATCTAAAAAGGAGTGATCACACCTTGGAGAGCTGTTGCACCAAATGGACTGACATGAATCATGGCTCCAACACGAGAGATGTCAATTGAAACAAAGAAGAGGATTATCAAACTTTTAAAAGAAGGTAAATCATCAATGCAATGTTGCAAAAGATGTTGGTTGTTCACAGTCAGCTGTGTCTAAAATCTGGACCAAATACAAACAACATGGGAAGGTTGTTAAAGGCAAACTTTACTGGTAGACCAAGGAAGACATCAAAGCGTCAAGACCGGAAACTTAAAGCAATATGTCTCCAAAACAGGAAATGCACAACAAAACAAATGAGGAGCGAATGGAAGGAAACTGGAGTTAATGTCTGGGACCGAACTGTACAAAACCACCTAAAGGAAATGAGATTTATATACAGAAAAGCTAAACATAAGCCATCATTAACACCTGAACAGAAAAAACAAGGTTACAATGGGCTAAGGAAAAGCAATCGTGGACTGTGGATGACTGGATGAAAGTCATATTCAGTGATGAATCGCGAATCTGCATTGGGCAAGGTGATGATGCTGGAACTTTTGTTTGGTGCTGTTCCAATGAGATTTATAAAGATGACTGCATGAAGAGAACATGCAAATTTCCACAGTCATTGATGATATGGGGCTGCATGTCAGGTTAAGGCACTGGGGAGATGGATGTCATTACATCTTCAATAAATGCCCAAATTTACATTGATATTTTGGACAGTTTTCTTATCCCATCAATTGAAAGGATGTTTGGGGATGATGACATCATTTTGATGATAATCCATCCTGCCATAGAGCAAAAACTGTGAAAACATTCCTTGAAAGAAGACACATAAGGTCAATGTCATGGCCTGCAAATAGTCCGGATCTCAATCCAATTGAAAATCTTTGGTGGAAGTTGAAGAAAATGGTCCATGACAAGGCTCCAACCTGCAAAGCTGATCTGGCAACAGCAATCAGAGAAAGTTGGAGCCAGATTAATGAAGAGTACTGTTTGTCACTCATTAAGTCCATGCCTCAGAGACTGCAAGCTGTTATTAAAGCCAGAAGGGGTGCAACAAAATACTAGTGATGTATTGGAGTGTTCTTTTGTGTGTTTGTTTTTCATGATTCCATAATTTTTTCCTCAGAATTGAGTGATTTCATAATTTTTTCCCTCTGCTTGGTCTGAAAAAAATTACCCTTACTGAGTACCACATTTTTTATCTTGATTTATTTTAGTGTTTATTAAAGCCCAAAGGTTGCCATTTGAAATGACTTTAGTTTTGTGCCATGTCTGTGATCTGCTTTTTTTCAACAACATTACACAACTGAAAGAACAATTTTTGCCAGGGGTTGTAAATATAGTGAACAGCATATACAATAGTTGTTGTTTTTTACACACAAATAACAAAACAGTGGCATACTTAGCTTAGCAAGCTTCCTCCATAGTGCGTGGATTTTTACATGATCCCTAAGAGAGCCAGTGCTGACCCCGCTGGAATTGCACTGGAACTGGAGGTGAATATGTGTTATTATTTTACAAGGGGGAAACATAGGAAGTGAGAAGGGGTTTTCCGAGTAGTGAACAATCCCTTGAATTGATGCACATGAGTAGTAAATGCTAGCCCACCTGGTTCAAATTCATCCCAAACTGCTGAAAAAGGTGACCTAGGGCATGATGTAAAGGTGTCAGAATATACCAGGCAGTAGAACTTGCTTATTTTTGTGCTTTTGTAGCTGCAGACCACAAAGACGGCCCAAACTGACCAATATCCATTGCCAAAGTACCTACAATTTACATGTAAGCATCACAACTGGACCATGGAGCAATGCAAGAAAATGGTTTGGTCTTATGAATCACATTTTAGTTTACATTTTTGGATTGCCAGGTACCTGTATTGCTTACCTGGGCATGGCAGAGGGAGTGTGATTGGACAATGATCTGCTGGAAAAAGTTTGGACCTGACATAAAAACTGCATTATCTAATAGCAATGACCTTTTTCAGGAGGATAAGGTGCCCTTCCACACATCAGAAACTGTACATGAATGAGTTAAGGCAGTTGAAAAAGAATTCAAGGTCTCTAAATTCCCCAAATCCCACAATGATAGAGCTAGATGTGCTGGAAATTCAAGTTTGATCTAAGGAGGCTCCACTTGACAACTTACAGAAATTATCAAATCATGACAGAATGATATGTGAGGACCTGGGTGTTGAGACCCCCACAGATCACTAAAACTAAAGGTCAGAAGTGCCTTTCTCTGCTGTCACTGAATGCAGGCTGAGTCAGAAGTCTTGGTGTTTTTCCTCCTTCCTATCATCTTCTTGGTTTCCATGGTCTTGTCCGGAGTCTTATGGAGTCCTTAGTCCATGCCTCAATGAGTCAGATTTACTTTGATGACATATTGGCTGGGTGGTTTTAATGTTTAAAGCATTTCCCACCATTTCTGATGAGTCGGCACAGAAAAGGACCAGTGAGCTCCTGGTAAACATTTTAAATGGGAAAGCGATGAGGGCAATATTTCTTTTTAATTCTTTTAATCAGTCTGAGCTTTTTTAAAAAAGAAAAATAACTTTTGAACAACTCCATTAATAATATATCTAACATTGTGTATGTAAATTTGCTTATTCCTTTTAAGCCTATGTTGAATGCCACGTTATTCTCTTTTTTTGTGTGGTCATTTTTCTTTTTGAATTATTTCCAGACCATTCAAACATTTGTTAAGTGATTTTCTAACTTTTGTAATTAGAGGCTATGCAGTTAATTTTGATGTCATTTACTTAATTTGTCATCACAGGACAGATATTGTCATTAGACATTATTTTAACTGCGCTACTAAATGAGATGTTTGGTTAACTTCATGATATCCCAATAATCACCACAAGAGGGAGATCCTTGATAACTGTTTGGAAATCAGCAATTTTTACCTTTCAAAATCCAGATTTTCTTCAAGCAATTTTCATATTCTAAATTCAAATTCCAGAGCAAGGAGTTGTTGTCACCCACGTGTAAGCAATTTGTCACAAATCACAGTTGGTTATAAGCATTGCTGCTTTAGCTTAATTCTTTTCAGGGAGTTTCATATTACATACAAAGCTTATACATGTTCTATAACATTACTTTATCTAGCTATCTATCGATCTGTCGGTCTACATTACATATTATACAGTGGGGAAAATAAGCATTTGATACACTACCGATTTTCAAGTTTTCTCACCTACAAAGAATGGAGAGGTCTGTAATTTTTATCATAGGTACACTTCACCTGTGGGGAACAGAATCTAAAAATAAAAACAGAAAATCACATTGTATGATTTTTAAATAATTAAATAGCATTTTGTTGCATGAAATAAGTATTTGATCACCTACCAACCAGCAAGAATTCTGGCTCACTGAACTGTTAGTTTTTCCTTAAAAAGCCTTCCTACTCTGCACTCATTACCTGTATTAATTGCTGTTTGAACTTGTTAACCTCATAAAACACACCTATCCACACAATCAATCACACTCCAACCTCTCCACCATAGCCAAAAGCAAAGAGCTGTCTAAGGACACCAAACACCCGGGACAGAATTGTAGACCTGCACAAGGCTGGGGTGGGCTACAGGACAATAACCAAGCAGCTTGTTGAGAAGGCAACAATCATTGGCGCAATTATTAAAAAATGGAAAAAACACAAGGTGACAGTCAGTCTTCCTTGGTCTGGGGCTCCATGCAAGATCTCACCTCAAGGGGTAAAGATGATTCTGAGAAAGGTCAGGAATCAGTCCAGAACTACACGAGAGGACCTGGTCAATGACCTGAAGAGAGCTGGTACCACAGTCTCAAACATTACCGTTAGTAGCACACTATGCAGTCATGTATTAAAATCCTGCAGGGCACGCAAGGTCCCCCTGCTCACACCAGCACATGTCCAGCCTTGTTTCAAGTTCGACAAATGACCATCTGGATGATCCAGAGGAGGCATGGGAGAAGGTCATGTGGTCAGATGAGACCAAAATAGAACTTTTTGGTATCAACTACACTTGCCGTGTTTGGAGGAAGAAAAAGGATGAGAACAACCCCAAGAACACCATCTCATCCATGATGCATGGTGGGGTAAACATTATACTTTGGGGCTGCTTTTCTGCAAAGGGGACAGGATGACTGCAATGTATTGAAGGAAGGATTGGGGTCATGTATCGCAAGATTTTGGCCAACAACCTCCTTCCCTCAGTAAGAGCATTGAAGATGTGTCATGGCTGGGTCTTCCACCATGACAATGACCCGAAATACACAGCCAGGGCAGCTAAGGAGTGGCTCCGTAAGAAGCATTTCAAGGTCCTTGAGTGGCCTAGCCAGTCTCTAGACCTGAACCCAATAGAAAATATTTGGACGGAGCTGAACCTCAATGTTGCACAGTGACAGCTTCAAAACCTGAAAGATCTGGAGAAGATCTATATGGAGGAGTGGACCAAAATCCCTGCTTCAGTGTGTGCAAACTTGGTCAATAACTACGGGAAACATCTGACCTTTGGAAATGCAAAGTTTCTGTACCAAATATTAAGTTCTGTTTTTCTATTGTATCAAATACTTATTTCATGCAATAAAATGCAAATTAAGTATGTAATTGTTTGTAACTTTCTGTTAAAATAAGAAAAACCCACAATGATCACTGAAATAACTTGAAGCTGAAAGATGCAGTTACTTACCGGTGACGAGATTTCTCAGAGCCCATGACGGCAACATGGAGAGAGGACAGGAAACCTACAGATAAAAATTGCGGTACCTCTCTCCCGCATCAGTTGTTTACAGAGCACGAGAGGACCTCCTGGTTAATAACACAATATTCAACATTATTATGAAGCTTATTAGGAACACCATGTGACTAAGTATAAATAGCGAAAATAAGTGTGCACACCCACACGTGAAGTGAGGGAATGTAAGGGTACCGTAATGGGCTCTGAGAAATCCCGTCACCAGTAAGTAACTACATCTTTCTCCTTCCCCCATGATGGCACCATGGAGAGAATTGCAGAGAAATGTATCATTAGGGAAGGACTACTGCTTCCAGAACCCTTCTCCCAAAAGTAAGATCTGAAGAAGAGGCTAGGTCCAGCCAATAGTGATTGAAGAATGTAGAGGGGGAAGACCAAGTTGCAGCTCTACATATCTGTTCTATCTAGGCAACGGCTCTTTCTGCCCAGGAGGCTGCTTCTTGAGTGAGCTTTCAGATTCTCTGGGGCGGCTTTCTCATATGAGGAGTATGCCAGAGTGATGGTGTCTCTTATCCATCTTGCCAATGTGCCTTTGGAAGCTTTTTGCCCCTTTCGAAATATCAAAGGTTCGAAGGAAGGTTTGGTTAGAGCTGTAAGGACTAAGTTTAAGTCCCAAGGAGGAGTATTCTGAGTGGGGATGGGTCTATATCTAGCTGATGCCTTTATGAATCTAGATATCCATCGATTCCTGGCTAGGTCGCAATTGTATAGGATCCCTCATGCTGCGACTTGAACCTTCAAGGTGCTTGTAGCTAGGCTCTGTTCCAACCCCCTTTGTAGAAACTCTAAAATGGCTGTTAGTGGAACCTCTCCTAACCTAGAACCTGAAGATGAAAGGAACTTCCTCCAAGTTTTCCCATAAAGTTTGGTGGTTACAGGTTTCCTACTTTGTAGAAATGTGGAGATTAAGTTCGGGAAAAAACCTTAATCCCTTAGGAGAGCCCTCTTAAATTCCAGGCTGTCATGTGCAAGTTTGTTACCTGAGGATGAAGGATCGGTCCCTGGGAAAGAAGATCCAGAAGTTCCGGGAGTACCCAGGGGTTGGAGATGGACATCATCCTCAGCCAAGAAAATCACATCCTCTTCGGCCAGAAAGGGGCTATCAAGATTACTTTTGCCTCGTCTTCCCTGATCTTTCTCAGAACTGTCGGAATCAGAGCAATCGGAGGAAAAGAAAAGGCTAGAGGGTGGTTCCATGGGATCATGAAGGCGTCTAATGCTACTGGGTTCCCTTTTGGGGTCTATCGAGCAGAATGTTCTGACAGTTGGAGAATAGATCTATGGTAGGACGTCCCCACATTTCCGCTATCTGAATATCGACTGTTTTAGTTCCCACTCGCCCTGCCTCATCTGGGTCTGGCTCAGGAAGTTTGCTCTGCGATTTTCTGACCCTCTTATGTGGAGAGCTGATAGAAACCCCAAATTGTTCTTGGCTAACTGGAAGATAGACTTTGTTACTTGCATTAGAGGACGGGACTGGGTTCCTCCCTGGTGATTCAGGTATGCTACTACTACCCAAATGTCTGAGAACACTCTTACGTTGTGACCTTGTAGAGTGTCTAAGAATTCTAATAGAGTAAACTTTACTGCTAGTAGCTCCTTCATGTTTGAGGATAATGATCTTAGGTCCTCTGTCCAGACCTCGTGAGCTAACTGGTCATTCAAGTGAGCCACCCAACTCCTGGGGCTTGCGTCTGTGGTCATAATCTGAGAGACTGAGGTCACCCACGGAATACCCTGGGTTAAATTGCCTATCCTCATCCACCACTCTAGAGAAAGTGTGGTTTTTGACGACAAGGTTAGATGACCTTCTAAATGACCTTTTAGAGAGTTTTCATCTCCCAAGCTTTCACACTGCTAATCTCTGGTATGAATCTGAGCCCATTGAACGGCCGGGACACAGGTAGTCATGGAACCTAGGAGGGATGTTGCTTTCGCAGAGTAATATAGGGGTTGTCCCTTACCCGAGATATTTGAGCTATGATTTTCTGAATTTTTTCCTGCTGGGAGATAATACTCCTGATTTTTTTTAATCTAACTTGATGCCCAGATATTCTTGCACTTGGTTCGGCTCGGTTTTGGATTTCTTTAGATTCAAAAGCCAGCCTAAGTTCATCAAGGAATCCATGACGTTCTCTAGTTGGTTCTTGCAATGTTGGAAAGAACTGCCTATTATCAGATAATCGTCCAGGTATGGGACAATCAGGATATCTTGTTCCCTCAAGTGTGCCATTACCTCTGCAACTATCTTGGTGAACACCCGTGGAGCTATGGCTAGACTGAATGGGAGAGCCATGTACTGATAGTGCTTGACTACCCCTCCCATCGGTATTGCTACCCTGAAGAATTTATGATAATTTTTGTGGATGGGGACGTGATAGTAAGTATCCTTTAGATCCAGAACAGTCATGAAACAACCTGGAAACAGCATTTTTATTGATGTTTTTATTGTTTCCATTTTGAAGGTTTGAACCTTCAGAAACTTGTTCAACTTCTTTAGGTTTATGATTGTCCTGAAAGTCCCATCTAGTCATTTCCTCAGGACAGAAGGGAGTAGAATCCTTTGCCTTTTTCCTTGGCAGTGACTTCTTGAAGGACTGCTTTCCCTATCAGGCCTAGAATCTCTTGTTCTAACACTAGCTGTTCTTCATTTGAGGATCTCTTGGATGTTATTATGAAATTTGGTTGGGGAATTGAGTGGAACTGAAATTTCAGACCTGATTTTATCAGGTCTAAGATCCAAGAGCTGATGGATATCCTTTCCCAGGTTGGGAGAAAAAACGATAAGCTTCCCCCACCTGGGGAAAACCCTCATTGGGAGGGCTTTCTGTTGTCACTGGTGGGTCTGTTGAACATGAACCCTTTAGTCTTCCTCCTATCCTCCCACTTGTCTTGGGGGTTTTCTGTGGATAAACTTCTTACTCTGAAAGGAATTCCTATAAGAGGTATTGGAGAGGACAGGGAAGCATTTTTTATTATCCCCGGCCTTGTCTAGTATATTATCGAGCATAGGCCCAAATAAGATTTCGCCCTCACAGGGAATGGAGCACAACTTTGATTTTGTCTGGAGGTCTCCTGGCCAACATTTAAGCCAGAGAGCTTTCCGGGCTGCGTTGGATAAGCCTGCCGCCCTGGCCGCTGTCCTAACAGAGTCAGTGGATGCGTCAGCCAGGAAAGCAGCTGCCCTTTCATTACAGGGATGGAGACTAGTATAGTATCCCTGGATGTTTTTTCTCTCAGCTGTGTTTCTACAGGTGCATCTCACTAAATAAGAATATCATCAAAAAGTTAGTTTATTTCAGTTCTTCATTCTTCAATACAGAAAGTGAAACACATATATTATATAAAGTCATTACAAACAGAGTGATCTATTTCAAGTATTTATTTTCTTCCATGTAGTGGGTAACTCTTCTGTGTTAACAGGTCCTGTGTTTGGTCTTGCACGCACTTTTCCTTCCCTGGTAAGAGAAGAGAAAAAAAGGGGGACCTTAGTTACAAAGTGAACTTTCACGAAGATCACTTACCATCCTGATGAAAGAAGGGCTACCGGATTAGGAGGAGGAACCATTTTTGTAGATGGGCTCTCTCTTTTGGCCGACGCCACACTGGAGTCCTTGCTACACTGGGACGATCTTCCAGGGTGCCCACTCCCACTGTTACCACACTTGTAATGATGAGAAGGGTCTTCTTGTCATCCTGCTTCCTTCTTCTGCTTCTCTCTTTAATGCTTTGCTGTGGCTGCGACTACCGCTGCTGCGGTGGTGACTGGGGATGCAGAGACTGCACCTCCTGCCGCTCATGCTCACTCATGGCTAATGGGGAAACCGCCAAGTCACTATGAGAAGCACCTTCCCAGTTCTATCTGGTGGTATATAAATCCTAGTGCACTCCCCCTCTGGCTGATCCCCGGGTTTGTTAATTATAGTTAAATATATCTAATTATATGGACGCAGGTACGCCCTTCTCTCATAGAGACGCCCTATATGCCGTGCCCCTGAGAAAGACTGTGCACATGCGCCGACTGACCTACCACTAATGCACTGCGGTGCCGCATCAATGGGGGGGGGGCACCCGGCGAGCGCGCGTGCGCAATGGGACCCGGAAGTTCCGGTGCGCTACAATCACCAGCGCTGGCTCGGAGCTGGTAATGGGTATTCAAGGAGAGGCAGCAGAACCACAGCTGATGCTGTGTTTCATCCATGGGGCTTACCAGCGCCGACCACCGTTTTTAGTGTCACTGCATTTCCCCGCCACCCTAGAGGCCCCATGACCCCAGAAGCGTTGCTTCAGGCTTCCGCACGAGCCGAGGCAGGGATCCACCGCTGCCTGAGTCAGTCTGGCCGGGCCTGGCATCCCACGATGATTCTTCTCTTCTGGCACCCATATGGTATATCTTTCTTTACAGGTACGCCGCTGTAAGTTCCCTGTCAAGGACAGGAAACCAACTGATGCGGGAGAGAGGTACCGCCCTTTCTATTTGTAGGTTTCCTGTCCTTGAAGGGTGGATCCTCTTTCTCCATGGTGCAGTCATGGGGAAAGGAGAAAAAAGTAATTTTCAATTTAAATTTACTCAATATCAACTAATGGATATCAGACTTTGCTTTTGAATTTTGGTCCAACAGAAAAATTTTAAAAAACAAACTAATGAAAATGGCCTGTACGAAAATGATGGTTCCCAAAACGTAATATTTTGTTGCACAATCTTTTGAGGCAATCACTGCAGACAGACGATTTCTGTAACTCTCAATGAGACTTCTGCATCTCTCCACAGATATTTTGGCCTACTCCTCATGAGAAAATTGTTCCTGATGTCTTAGGTATGAAGAATGCCTTCTCCAGACTTTAGGTTTCAACTCCTTCCACATATGTTCAATAGGATTATAGGTAAGAATATTCTAATACTTTGCTGATAGCCGTTCTTTTATATTTTTAGCTGTGTAGTAAAAAGAAGGTTTCCCTTTTTTGCCACTTCCGGAGGATAAGGATGGTTAAAGATTAGTGTTGAGCGAGCACTAAAATGCTCGGGTGCTTGAAGCTCGGGCCGAGCTCGCCGTGATACTCAGGTGCTCGACCCGAGCAACGAGCCCAATGTTAGTCTATGGGAGACGCGAGCATTTTTGCGGTGGCACCCCCGGCAGTCATTTAAAAGCCTAACAAGTGCCCAAAACGATAGTGACAGTGTTCAAATGACATGGGGACAGCATGGGGATCGCCCCAGGAAGCATTTCTGACCCCCAGGTCACTGCTGTCAACAACGTGGTCAGAGGTATTAAGCCACTTTTACAGGCTCACAATAAAACGTTCAAAAACGAAAGTGAAACTTTTTTCCTGTGAAATATGTTAAGGAACATCCTTTCCAGGGTAAAGACTTGTGTATAAGTTAAAATAAATGACCAAAAACAAAAATACTCCTCCACATCTTCGGCTATGTTCACAAGTAGCATTTTTTATGCGTTTTTGCACTTTTGTATTGCTTTCAACTATGACAAATGCATTCACCGTGAAATGTCATTTTAACATTTTACAACCTTATCTGGCCATGTGCTGTGTGACACATGCATAAAGTGCTGAAAAGACAAGGGAACAGCATAGGGAAGACCCCTGGAAGCATCTCTGACTCCCAGGTCACTGTCTAAAAGTGTGCCCATCATAAGTGATCCTTACCGCATCAGAAGATGCAGACTTGCAACTATCCCCATGCAAGTTCTAGTCCCAGGGCAGTGTTCAATTGTACCTCCCCCATTCCTTGCAATACAAGCTCAAGTATGCAGCCTGCCACCCACCCACCCCCAGGCTGCAATACTATACTGCTTGCTTGCTTGAACTTGAAATTGGGCCTTTTAGGCATGTGGAGGCGGAATCTGGCCACCACGTCATGGCTGTGTTGGCGGCCTGGAATCCATACTCAGTCCCCAGCCACCTGGTGGCCGGGTGTCCATACTCGGTCCCCAGCCGCCCCGCGGCCGGGTGTCCACACACGGTCCCCAGCCGCCTGGGGGCAGCCGGGTGTCCATAAACGGTCCCGAGCCGCCCCTATTTCTCCTTGGAACATCCCCCCACACACTTTTCTTTGCCCGGCCTGCTTTAGGCAGCAATGGACGAGCCCACCAGAGAACCAGACTCCTCCGGTGGGCCCTGACTTCTCCATCGGTGGAGTTGAGAGTGCCAAGGTGAGGAGCATGATGATGATGACAGAAGTTAGCATCTGCTATGTTTTCTTTTAATGCAAGTGTAAGTGTGCAGCCTGCCACCCACCCACCCCCAGACTGCAATTCCATACTGCTAGCTTGCACTTGAAATGGGGCCTTTTAGTTTGGAGGAGGCCGAAGCTGGCCACTACCTCATGGCTGCTTCGGCAGCGAGGTATCCATACTCAGTCCCCAGCCGCCCATATTTGTCCTGGTGTGCCTTATACATAAGATTAAGCGCGTATACCAAAACATTACCTGTGCCCTCCTCAGTGCATTTAGTGGGAAGGAGAGCCTATTCCGCTGTAGTGTGTGCATGCCAAACCCCTGTTCATGGTACATGCGAAGATGCCTCCCACCTTGCACCTGTCTTTGCAGACTTGCAACTATCCCCATTCAAGTCCTTGTCCCAGGGCAGTGTTCAATTGTACCTCTCCCATTCCTTGCAATGCAAGCGCAAGTATGCAGCCTGCCACCCACCCACCCCCAGGCTGCAATACCATACTGCTTGCTTGCTTGCACTTTAAATTGGGCCTTTTAGGCATGTGGAGGCGGAATCTAGCCACCACGCCATGGCTGTGTCGGCGGCCTGGTATCCATACTCAGTCCCCAGCCGCCTGGTGGCCGGGTGTCCCCGCTTGCTCCCCAGCCTCCAGGGGGTGGCCGGGTGTCCATACTCGGTCCCCAGCCACCCCTATTTGTCCCGGTAACCTTTCCCACACTTTTCTTAGCCTGGCCTGCTTTAGGGCAGCATTGGCCGAGCCCACCGGACTATCAGACTCCTCCAGTGGGCCCTGGCTTCTCCATCAGGGGAGTTGAGAGTGCCAAGGTGAGAAGCATGATGAGGATGATAGAAGTTAGCATCTGCTTTGTTTTGTTTTATGCAAGCGCATGTATGTAGTAGCAGCTAGGCCTGAGGTGGTCAGCGTTTTGGCGCATATCCTACCTCCTCCGAGGATTGCTGGATGTTTTCCTGCTACTATCCAAGTTCTATGACTCCCGTTAAAACAAAGCTTCAGGTGATAAATGATGGATGAAGTAGTGGCAAAGGAGAAAGAGCAGGAGGAACAGGGACCATTCACATCCATATCAGGCCAGTCAACCAGATATGTCTTGTAGGATATGTTTCTGTAACAAAAGGAGTGGTTCGACTACACAGTTATAGGGCATACAGTGAGTGCAATGCTTACCAAAAATTTCGAGCCACTCCAATGCCCCTTGGAAATGACATGGAGGTCAGAGGGCGTTAACTAAACCTTTTTTTCCATTTATAGCAACTGGGTTTCCCGTGCACTGTTGGCCTAAGCAGTGAATGGAAGGCTTTCCAAAAATTATGAGGAACTGCAATGCCCCTTACAAGAGCCATGTGTGACACCCCAGGGGTCTGGTCACCACAGTAATGGAGATATTACGTCGGAGAGCAAGTGGGAGGTTTCCTGGTCAGGATCCCTTAAACATGCAATATCCTCCTGCCCCAATCCTGGGAGGGGAGAATTCTGCCCTTATAAACTGGATCTGGGGCGGGGTTGAGTGAGTCAGAGAACAATCAAAGTCAGAGTGAGAGCAAGGGAAAGTAACAGCAAGGAGCTCTGTAGGAGCTAGGAGCTAAAGACCAGGGGCTGGAAGCTGAGCAGAGCTCGCCCTGGCAGAAGACAATAGGAACCGGACACAGGAGTCCGAAGCTGTGAGGACTTATATATCCAGCAGCAGAAACCAGCCGGCAGGGGATTTCAGGTCCTCTGGCCATAGAAGCCCAGAGGCTCAGTCACAAGCAAGGGACCAGCACCACCGTCGTGGAGCGGAGGCTAACAGAAGGCCCCAAGTCACCAGCCATACGGGTGAGCACTACACGGTACACTCAGGGACGTGGGCTACTTCTACCCGCTTACAGCAAGGTAGCCAGGAAGAGTGCAGACAGACGGGGAGGCCTACAACTCCACCTGGCCAGGGGAACTCCTGCTTGCTCACAGACTGACCAGGCCTCTTATGCTAGCCAGTACTCCCGGGAGGGTCTACCTTATAATCATCAGCAAAGACCCTGAACTGCACTGCAAAGACTCAGAGTCATTCCTGCTGCGCTCTTGCACCATCACCCCCATCATCCACACTCACTGCCCTGAGGCTATACTCCTCCCGAGGGGAGTTATCCCATTCTATGCTGCGCACACAACACCAGCCTCAGCGGTCTGCCTCGCAGCGGTTGTACTCCCTGACCGAAATTCACGGGTGGCGCAGTCGGACAATTAACCTCAAAACCTAAGAAAGACTGCCACTGGTTTGACCAGCCTGAGCCACGGGACCGGGTCACCGCCACGGAGACTACAGACCCCAGAGACCCGGCACCGGGTATCCCACACACGTGTACACACGGCCCAGGGGGCGCGTCACATGCAGTACAGCATATTACAAACATAAGTCCCATTATTGGGGAGTGGGTGTCCCATGGTATTTGATTATGCTTTGCAAGCAAAAGCTGCCAAAAATTAGGATGGAGCAACTTGCAATGCCCCTTACAAGAGCCATACAGTACAGCATATTACAAACATAAGTCCCATTATTGGGGAGTGGGTGTCCCATAGTATTTGCTTATGCTTTCCAAGCCAAAGCTGTCAAAAATTAGGATGGAGCAACTTGCAATGCCCCTTACAAGAGCCGTGCAGTACAGCATATTACAAACATATGTCCCATTATTGGGGAGTGGGTGTCCCATAGTATTTGCTTATGCCTTGCAAGCAAAAGCTGCCAAAAATAAGGATGGAGGAACTTGCAATGCTGGCACCCTGGTGGTATAGTGGTGGTGGAGGCTGAGGATAAGGAGAAGATTAAACAGCCGAAACGAGGAAGCGTATACCCATGTGTGGGTGTGAAGCGGTGCATGTGAATACACCTCCCGAAATAACACAGTGGATTTGACTTTATGTTACTCTGCTGTCATTTGGTGGTGATGAGAAGTCTGGCCCTATCCAGCCCTTGTTCATTTTGATAAGGGTCAGCTTGTCTGCATTGTCAGTTGACAGGCGAGTGCGCTTATCAGTTATAATTCCCCCAGCGGCACTAAAAACACGCTCCGATAACACGCTAGCGGCAGGGCAGGCCAGGACCTCCAAGGCGTACAGAGCGAGTTCATTCCAAGTGTCCAGCTTGGATACCCAATAATTAAAAGGCACAGAGGAATCACGGAGGACGCTGGTACGATCGGCAAGGTACTTCCTCACCATCTTTTGAAACTTTCCACTCCTTGTGAGAGTACCACGCGCCTCAGGGCCTGTAAGCTGGGCGGGTGTCAGAAAACTGTCCCAGAATGTTGACAGTGTTCCCCTGCCTCTGCTGGATTGGAGTTGCATCTCTCTCGCCTGTACGCCTTGGTTGGGCAACGAACTGTGACCTCTGCCGCTAGCGTGTTCAGATGGGAATTTTTTTAAGAGTTCTGCAGCAAGGGCCTTCTGGTATTGCCCCATTTTTGTAGACCTCTCCACCTCAGGAATAAGAGAGTGAAAGTTCTCCTTGTAGCGGGGGTCTACAAGTGTCACCAACCAGTGATGACTGTCACCCAACATTTTGACAACGCGAGGGTCACGGTTAAGGCAGCGTAACATAAAGTCAGCCATGCGTGCCAGACTGGTAACGGGCAAGATTTCCATGTCCTCACCAAGATGACAACTGACCATGCTCTCCTCCTCCTCCTCCTCTTCCTCCTCCCCCCCTGTCCTCAGGCCACCCACGCTGAACCGACGGTATGACACTTGTACATGTACTACCGTCTACAACGCATGATAGCAGCTCCTGTTCTTCCTCCTCCTCCTCCTCCTCTCCCTCATTGTCCCCCAATGCACGTTGGGATGAGATGAGGCTGGGCTGTGTGTAATCGCCCACTACGGCTTCTTGATCCATCTCATCATACTCTGGCTGCAATGCCTCCTCTTTAATTCTCTGCAGAGAGCGTTGCAAAAGACAGACAAGTGGGATGCTGACACTAATGATGGAGTCATCGCCACTCACCATCTTGGTGGCCTCCTCAAATTTTGTCAGGATGGTACATATGTCAGACATCCAGGTCCACTCCTGAGGTCTTATGTGTGGAGTCTGACCTGAATATCGACGGCCTTGTTGCAGCTGGTACTCCACAACTGCTCTTTTCTGTTCACAAATCCTTTGCAATATGTGGAGGGTAGAGTTCCAACGTGTGGGGACATCACACACCAGTCGGTGTGCCGGAAGCTGCAAACGCTGCTGCAACACAGCAAGGGCGGCGTAAGCTGTAGCCGACTTGCGAAAATGAGCTGACAGGCGGCGTACTTTTACGAGCAGATCTGGCAGCTCGGGGTACGATTTAAGAAACCGCTGAACCACGAGGTTAAGCACATGAGCCAGGCATGGTACGTGTGTGATCTCACCTCGCCTCAGAGCCGCCACCAGGTTACGGCCATTGTCACACACGACCATGCCGGGATGTAGGTTCAGCGGTCTCCGCCACAGATCTGCCTGCTCTTTCACAGCTGTCCACAACTCACAAGCAGTGTGAGGTTTATCACCTAAGATTATGAGTTTCAGCACAGCCTGTTGCCGCTTGGCGGAGGCAGTACTGCAATGCTTCCAGCTTGTAACTGATGTGTTGATATCTGAGATGGAGGCTGAACATGAGGAGGAGGATGATGTGCAGGAGCTGTACACTGTGGGGGCAACTCTGACTGACATAGGGCCCGCAATCCTCGGTGTGTGGGGAGGATGTGTTCCGTCCCAAGGTCCGACTGGGTCCCGGCTTCCACTATGTTTACCCAGTGTGCCGTCAGAGAGATGTACCGTCCCTGGCCACAAGCACTTGTCCACGTGTCCGTTGTCAGGTGGACTCTCCCAGTAACTGCGTTGTTGAGGGCACGGCAGATGCTTTGGGACACGTGCTTGTGTAGTGCGGGGTTGGCACACCGGGCAAAATAGTGTCGGCTGGGGACCGAGTACCGAGGGACGGCCACCGCCATAAGATTGCGGAAGGATTCCATCTCCACCAGCCTAAAAGGCAGCATTTCCAATGCAAGCAGTCCTGAAATGTGCGAATTTAGGACTGTGGCCTGTGGGGCGTTAGCTGCGAATTTCCGGTTTCGTTCAAAGGTCTGGGATATGGACAATTGAACGCTGCGGTGGGACGTGGACGTGGACGTTGATGCTGTTTCTTGAGAAACTTCCATAACAAGTGAAGACTGAGAGGAGGGGGCATCTTTACATGCAGTATGGACAGGGGTTTGCCTTGCACACACAACAGGGGGTTCTATTGCACGCACAACAGTGGAAGAAGCAGTGGTGACACCCGCTGACACTGGTCGTGGACCCTGGGTTTCGCCCCACAAAGTCGGGTGCTTTGCTGCCATGTGCCTGATCATGCTGGTGGTGGTCAGGCTGGTAGTTTTGTCACCCCTGCTGATGCTGGCATGGCAGGTGGAACATATGGCCTTTTTGGGGTTATCAGCAGAGTCTTTAAAAAAATTCCAGACTCTGGAAGACCTACCGGTTGTACTGGCAACGTCCCTCATGTTGGTGTTACGGGGAACGGTTGCCTGCCTTCTGTCTGCGGCCACCACACTGCTTCTTCCTGCCTGTTGCGGTACTCTGCCTCCCTCCCCCTGTGTGCTGCTCGCCTCACTCTGCATGTCCTCCTTCCACGTTGGGTCAGTTACTAGATCATCCATCACCTCCTCCTCTTCCACTTGCGCACCACGATCATCCTCCTCACTTCCTGGCAATTAGGTCTCGTCATCGTCCACCTCTTGTGACAGATTGCCAACGTTGACTTCCTGTGGCCGTGGCTGTTCAAATATTTGGGCATTGCTACATGGGATCTCCTCTTACACCACTTCAAGCGTATCAGGCGAGGGGCCCAAATATGGAAATGGACCAGTGAACAGCTCTTCAGAGTATCCAAGTGTGGGATCCCTTGCTGTCTGACGACACTCGGCATGGTGGGAGGAAGGAGCATCAGGGTGAGGAGGAGTATGCGGTCGAGACTCACGGCTACTAAGAGTTGACCGTGTGGAAGACAGACCGGAGGTGGTGGTGCCCAGGTAACTGGAAGTATTATCTGCTATCCAATTAATAACCTGTTCACACTGATCAGTTCTCAATACTGGTGTTGTTCTGTGCTTCCCGAGTAATTCGGTCAAGAAGTGGGAGCGAGAAGATGTGGCTGTTGGTTGTGGCACATTTTCACCTTGGCCACGGCCCCGTCCTCTGCACGAACCATCACCAGAACGTCCACTTCCATGTCCTTTGCCACGCGCCTTGCCCATTGTAAATGAAGTAAAATAGCTTACACTTGCTCTATCAATGGAAAAAGGGTAATAAAGAGTAGATTAGAACAGTGGAAGAGGAAAACCACAGTTATTGTTTACTGGGGTATACCACACTTTTTTAAATAGAGATATTTGCGGCTGAACAGTGAGCGACACACTCAAACTGCTTTTTTTTTTAGATACCAAAGGCCCAAAACTGGATAGTACAGCGATTTGACCCGTGGAACTGCGAAACTACACTGGGATGTCGGGCCTACACAAGACTATTTTCAACAGATATATTTTTGTGTCACAACAGTCAGGAGACACTACTGTTTTTCTTTATGGAAAAAACTACCAAAAGCTGAATATTAGAGATTTTTTACCATGGGATGGCAAAACCACAGTTATTGTTTACTGGGGTATACCACAATTTTTTAAATAGAGATATTTGCGGCTGAACAGTGAGCGACACACTCAAACTGCTTTTTTTTTAGATACCAAAGGCCCAAAACTGGATAGTACAGCGATTTGACCCGTGGAACTGCGAAACCACACTGGGATGTCGGGCCTACACAAGACTATTTTCAACAGATATAATTTTGTGTCACAACAGTCAGGAGACACTACTGTTTTTCTTTACGGAAAAAACTACCAAAAGCTGAATAATAGAGATTTTTTACTGTGGGATGGCAAAACCACAGTTATTGTTTACTGGGGTATACCACACTTTTTTAAATAGAGATATTTGCGGCTGAACAGTGAGCGACACCCTCAAACTGCTTTTTTTTTTTAGACACCAAAGGCCCAAAACTGGATAGTACAGCGATTTGACCCGTGGAACTGTGAAACCACACTGGGATGTCGGGCCTACACAAGACTATTTTCAACAGATATATTTTTGCGTCACAACAGTCAGGAGACACTACTGTTTTCCTTTACGGAAAAAACTACCAAAAGCTGAATAATAGAGATTTTTTACCGTGGGATGGCAAAACCACAGTTATTGTTTACTGGGGTATACCACACTTTTTTAAATAGAGATATTTGCGGCTGAACAGTGAGCGACACACTCAAACTGCTTTTTTTTTTAGATACCAAAGGCCCAAAACTGGATTGTACAGCTATTTGACCCGTGGAACTTCGAAACCACACTGGGATGTCGGGCCTACACAAGACTATTTTCAACAGATATATTTTTGTGTCACAACAGTCAGGTGACACTACTGTTTTTCTTTACGGAAAAAACTACCAAAACCTGAATAATAGAGATTTTTTACCTTGGGATGGCAAAACCACAGTTATTGTTTACTGGGGTATACCACACTTTTTTAAATAGAGATATTTGTGGCTGAACAGTGAGCGACACACTCAAACTGTTTTTTTTTTAGATGCAAATGGCCCAAAATGGATAATACAGAGGTTTGAACCATGGAAATGCAAAACAACACTTCTGTTTCTCTAGCCTACACCAGACTATTTTCAACAGTTATATTTGTGTCTGAAAAATCAGAGACACGCTTTTTTTTGGGGGGGGGGGGGGGGGCACACCAGAAGGTTAATAAGACGGGTATTTGTACAGTGTGAAGGAGGAAAAAAAAAGGAGGATTTAGATAAAAAAAAAAAGGATTTTTCCTGGCCCCCGACACCTGGTGCTAAGTCCAGCAATTTCAGCAACAGGAGCACACAGGACTGTAATGCAGCGTTTGCTGGTATAACCACTGTGTCTCCTATACAGCCTGCCTGCCTGGTATCTTTGATGGATATTAGTCCTTTAAAGGACTGTTTGTTTGTTCTGGCAGCCTTGACAGACCCTACACTGACTATTTCGCAGTTTATATCTCTCCCTAAATCAGCAGCGCTGTCCCTACACTGTCTAATCCGGAGCGACTGTGTCCAAGATGGCGGCGCCCCGTTTTAAATACTCGAGGTGACGCTGTGCGGCCAGCTAATCACTGTAATGCCCACAACCAACATGGCTGCAGCATTACAGTGACTGGCTGGCAATCCCTGCATGTTCATTGGCTCTGTAAAGAGCGCCAAACATGCAGGGCGGAGACTCGAGCTCCCGCCCGAGTAACCCGGAAATGCTCGGTGCTCGCCGAACATCCCGAGTAGCGTGATGCTCGGGCGAGTACCGAGCAGTGTCGAGCATGTTCGCTCAACACTATTAAAGATGAATTACTTTTCTCAATATCAGATTTATTCGACCATTTTTCTAAGAACAAACTTGTTTTTAGAAAAATGTTCGAATAAATCTGATATTGAGAAAAATAATTCATCTTTAATAGTGTTGAGCGAGCACTAAAATGCTCGGGTGCTCGAAGCTCGGGCAGAGCTCACTGTGATACTCGGGTGCTCGACCTAAGTAACGAGCCCAATGTTAGTCTATGGAAGACCCGAGCATTTTTGCGGCGGCACCCCCGGCAGTCTGTAGAAAGCCTAAAAAGTGCCCAAAACGATAGTAACAGTGCTCAAAAGACATGGGGACAGCAAGGGGATCGCTCCAGGAAGCATTTCTGACCCCCAGGTCACTGCTGTCAACAACGTGGTCAGAGGTATTAAGCCACTTTTACGGGCTCACAATAAAACCTTCAAAAACGAAACTGAAACTGTTTTCCTGTGAAATATGTTAAGGAACTTCCTTTCCAGGGTAAAGACTTGGGTATAAGGTAAAATAAATAACCAAAAACAAAAATACTCCTCCACACCTTGGGCTATGTTCACAAGTAGCATTTTTTATGCGTTTTTGCACTTTTGTATTGCTTTCAACCGTGACAAATGCATTCACCGGGAAAGGTCATTTTAACATTTTACAATCTTATCTGGCCATGTGCTGTGTGACACATGCATACAGTGCTGAAAAGACATGGGAACAGCATGGGGAAGACCCCTGGAAGCATCTCTAACACCCAGGTCACTGCCTAAAAGTGTGCCCATCAGAAGTGTTCGTTGCTGCATCAGAAGATGCAGACTTGCAACTATCCCCGTGCAAGTCCTTGTCCCAGGGCAGTGTTCAATTGTACCTCCCTCATTCCTTGCAATACAAGCGCAAGTATGCAGCCTGCCACCCACCCACCCCCAGGCTGCAATACCATACTGCTAGCTTGCTTGTACTTGAAATTGGACCTTTTATTCTTGTGGAGGCAGACGCCGGCCACCATGTCATGGCTGCGTCGGCGGCCTGGTATCCATAGTCAGTTCCCAGCCGCTCGGCGGCCGAGTGTCCATGCTTGGTCCCCAACCGCCTGGGGGCGGCCGGGTGTCCATAAACGGTCCCCAGCCACCCCTATTTCTCCTGGGAACTTCCCTCACACTTTTCTTAGCATGGCCTGCTTTAGGGCAGCATTGGATGAGCCCACCAGAGAACTAGACTCCTCCGGTGGGCCCTGGCTTCTCCATCAGGGGAGTTGAGAGAGCCAAGGTGAGGAGCATGATTGTTACGCTCACGCCCGGACTGACTGGCGTGTGCGTGATTAGTGATCCCACTGTACCATGAACCGAGGAGTGCCTGGAGGGGCGTAACTAAGTATCAACCCGATCCGACCAAAGTCGCACGGCGGCTCAGTTGACTCCGTGCACCAGGGAGGAACCGAGCAGAGGGACCAGGTGCTACTCCAGGTCAGACCCCGGACACAGCTGTTGACCCACACCGGGGAATGCAGGAACAGGCAGGTTAGTCTGTCATACAGACAGGTGGGTACTGGTAAGCACGAATGGCATGCAGACAGGTGGGTACTGGCAAGCACGGCTGGCATGCAGACAGGTGGGTACTGGCAAGCACGGCTGGTATGCAGACAGGTGGGTACTGGCAAGCACGGCTGGGACGCAAACAGGTGGGTACTGGCAAGCACGGCTGGTATGCAGACAGGTGGGTACTGGCAAGCACGGCTGGAGTGCAGACAGGGAGGTATTGGCAGGTACGGCTGGTGTGCAGACAGCTAGGTACTGGCAGGTTGGAGCGCAGGCTGGATAGGATCCAGTACAGACTGGGATACAGGAACAGAGCCACAGATGCAGTAGACAAGCAGAGTAAAGTGAAACCGCCGGAGTGGTGCTCAAGGCAGAGCGGAGCGAAACCGCTGGTGTGGTGAGCAAGCAGAGCAGAGCGAAATCGCATGTGCAGTGGACAAGGCAGAGCAGAGCGAAACCGCAGGTGCGGTGGACAAGGCAGAGAAAAGCGAAACCGCAGGAGCGGTGGACAAGGCAGGGCAGAGAGGAACCGCTGGTGCGGTAAGCAAGCAGAGCAGAGCGAAACCGCCGGTGCGGTGGACAAGGCAGAGCAGAGCGAAACCGCCGGAGCGGTGAGCAAGTGGAGCAGAACAGGGCTGAAGGTGCAGGCAGAGAGGACAGGGCTCTGTTCACATGGAACAGACTGGAAAATACAGGAAGATGGTCAGAACACAGGAGGTATATACGGAGGAACGGAAAAGGAACAAGCTGAACCAGATACACACAAGGTACTTACAATGAAGTAGCGAGTGGACTCTAAACTCACAAACAGAAGTACAGAGACAATAATTTAGAGTTAGGTGCAGGTTCAGACACTGCAGGAAAAAGGAAGGTACGGACATAGAGACAAACAGGTAACAGGCCTGGGTATACAGCCCCCAGAGTGGCGGAAACAGACTAGAAGTCACAGGTAACAGGCCTGGGTATACAGCCCCCAGGATGGCAGAAACAGACTAGAAGTCTCAGATACAGGTAACAGGCCTGGGTATGCGGCCCACAGGGTGGCAGAAACAGACAAGATGCAGAACAGGACCTGGCAACTGAGAGGCAAAGAGCACACTGATAGTTAGCATTGCTCAGGCACCTCCTTCTGGGTGGAGGGGGTTTAAATATCCAGTGACTCACAGCAATAGGCTGGGGACGCATTAGGAGTGCGCCCACGGCAGCTATAAGAATCAGGAAGTAACTGGGCCGCCACCCTAAGCAATCAGACAAGAGACATGCACACAGCATGAACTGGAGCAAGGTTTGCAGGCTGTACTGATGGTTAATATTGCGGTCTTGCATGGTGGGAGATGGTGCACTATGCAAGCACGTCGCCAGGGATGTTACAGTACCCCCACCCGTTACGCCCCCTCTTCTTCTAGCCTGCAAGGGTCTTCTGCAGAGAAACTGGAGGCCAATCCTTCTCTTCAAGAGGATTACTTCTTCTGTCCACTAGAGGAAACGAAACTGGTCTCATCATCTTGGTGACCAGGATGCTTCCTCCCATCAAGCCATCCTCAGCAACAGATGAAGTGGGTGAAGCACCAGGAACAGCACACAGGAAAGTCTCTCTCCATTTGTTATCAGGTAGCACCTTGGTGGATTCAGGAGACAACTAGAGGGCCTTGGCCTGGTTGGAGGGGTGCAGAGACTCAGGGGTAACCACAGCCTTGACATACACTTTGCCAAGCTTACTGGATGAAGTGGGCGAAGTAACAGGTACAGGGTGTAGGAAAGTCTCTCTCCATTTGTTACCAGGTAGCACCCCGGAGGATTCAGGAGACAACTGTAGGTCCTCCGCCTGGTTAGAGGGGTGCAGAGACTCTGGGGTAAACACCGGTTTGATGGACGTAAGGCCAGATTTATTAGAGATGGAGGGTCCTTGCTTTGGGACCATCTTCAATCTGGTTTCAGAGATGACATGTCTGTGAGGCGGAACGGTACCTGAAGCCAGATCATTGGTTCAATCGTCGAGACTGTGTGGGGAAATCGCCTCCGCTTCTCTTCCTTCGGAGACTTCAGCGCACAGCGAGTCAGTGACTAGCAGATCTGGTGAAGAAGAAGAAGAAGAAACTGCTGACTGTCCTGAAGGTATGGGGACTGGACACCCCTTGTACCTTAGCAGTCCCCCAGGATACACCATGCAGGATCTCCAGACCTGAGCGGGCACTAGATCTCTCGGCTCTGGACGACCTGTGGGTAAACCAGTCAACACCTGGAATGTGAACTTCTTCATGTGTAAAGCTCCAATCTGGGGCTTAATTTGTACAGACATATTTTGACTGTTTATGAGTAGGGCTCGTCCTTCCGCTGACAATGCCCAAACCAGCTTCTGGAGTTTTCGGACGGGAATCAAACACTGACTCTTCAAGGCTTTAAGCCCGAAACTTTCGGTTAATTCGAGGCCTTCACTTGCCACAGAGCCACTCATGGTCATCTGTGGAGAGTTAACACTAACGCCAAAGGCAGCCTCTCCTGCAGGCCTAATGTCTTGGGATTCTCCAACCTTTACTGTACAAAGACCATCAGGGGGTCCCAAACAACCACAGTGGGACCGCAATCCGATTTTGTGACTGAGTTCCGGCCTCTGCTTTGCCTGACGAACAAGGTCAATCTTCATGGATTCAGTGCGGATAGCTGCCTCTACAGGCTGGGGAACAGGAGGTCTTTGGGAGGACAGAACCTGGCGTGATGGTTTACCTCTACGCCTTGCACGTATGGACTGCCTCTTGAGGTTGGGAAGAGAAGTATTCTGTGGAGCATAGTCATCCTGTGTGGATTCTGGGTGTGCAGCAGTCTCTTCGGACTGGAGAACTGGTAGGCTACCTACACACATTAACCATCGGGGCTGCTCCGGGATATTGGGAAGGGAAGCTTTAGCAGAGGCTTCAGGATTAGGGTCATCGAAGACCATTAGAAAGGCCACCAGGAAGGCCTGCAGGTCAAAAATGATAGAATCCCATGCTTCCCATAGGGGGGTGATCCATTTCAAGGCATCACCCGCTAGGTAGGACATCAAAAATGCCACTTTAACCCGATCGGTAGGAAAATAGTGAGCATAGAACTTGAAATGCAGCATGCATTGCTTCACAAATGCACAGCTTTGTTTGGGATCCCCATAGTACCGTGGCGGATCCGCAGGAACGAGTGCTGATAGCTCCATTTGGGCTGGTGCGTAAATCGCCTGGACCTCAGCTTGTGAAAAAAAAAATTCTTGGTGCACCTATTCGCCAGACAAGAATTCAAACGTCTCTGAGAGCGAAGGGCCGTGGGGCACAACGGGAACCATGGCCTGAGCAAACTGTTAAGCTAACGCCCGGACTGACTGGCGTGTGAGTGATTAGTGATCCCACGGTACCATGAACCGAGGAGTGCCTGGAGGTGCGTAGCTAAGTATCAACCCGATCCGACCAAAGTTGGACGGCGGATTAGTCGACTCCGTGCACCAGGGAGGTACCGAGCAGAGGGACCAGGTGCTACTCCAGGTCAGACGCCGGACACGGCTGTTGACCCACACCGGGGAATGCAGGAACAGGCAGGTTAGGCTGGCATACAGACCGGTAGGTATTGGCAGGCACGACTGGTATGCAGACAGGTGGGTACTGGTAAGCACGGCTGGCATGCAGACAGGTGGGTACTGGCAAGCATGGCTGGTACGCAGACAGGTGGGTACTGGCAAGCACGGCTGGTATGCAAACGGGTGGGTACTGGCAAGCACGGCTAGTATGCAGACAGGTGGGTACTGGCAAGCACGGCTGGAGTGCAGACAGGGAGGTATTGGCAGGTACGGCTGGCGTGCAGACAGGGAGGTACTAGCAGGTTGGAGCGCAGGCTGGATAGGATCCAGTACAGACTGGGATACAGGAACAGAGCCGCAGATGCGGTATACAAGCAGAGTAAAGCGAAACCACCGGAGCGGTGGACAAGGCACAGCGGAGTGAAACCACTGGTGTGGTGAGCAAGCAGAGCAGAGCGAAACTGCAGGTGCAGTGGACAAGGCAGAGCAGAGCTAAACCGCAGATGCGGTGGACAAGGCAGAGCAGAGAGGAACCGCCGGAGCCGTAGACAAGGCAGAGTAGAGAGGAACCGCTGGTGCGGTGAGCAAGCAGAGCAGAGCGAAACCGCCGGTGTGATGGACAAGGCAGAGCAGAGCTAAACCGCAGATGCGGTGGACAAGGCAGAGCAAAGCAAAACCGCCGGAGCGGTGGACAAGGCAGAGCAGAGCGAAACCGCCGGAGCGGTGAGCAAGCAGAGCAGAACAGGGCTGAAGGTGCAGGCAGAGAAGACAGGGCTCTGTTCACATGGAACAGACTGGAAAATACAGGAAGATGGTCAGAACACAGGAGGTAGATACGGAGGAAGGGAAAAGGGACAAGCAGAACCAGAAACACACAAGGTACTTACAATGAAGTAGCGAGTGGACTCTAATCTCACAAACAGAAGTACAGAGACAACGAGTTGGAGTTAGGTGCAGGTTCAGACACTGCAGGAAAAGGGAAGGTATGGACATAGAGACAAACAGGTATCAGGCTAGGAGACAGTTCAGACAGGAATTGACACTGCAACGAGATACAGGAACGAGCCTGGGTACTCAGACCCCAGGAAGGCAGAAACAGACTAGAAGTCACAGGTAACAGGCCTGGGTATACAGCCCCCAGAGAGGCGGAAACAGACTAGAAGTCACAGGTTACAAGCCTGGGTATACAGCCCTCAGGATGGCAGAAACAGACTAGAAGTCTCAGATACAGGTAAGAGGCCTGGGTATGCGGCCCACAGGGTGGCAGAAACAGACAAGATGCAGAACAGGACCTGGCAAATCAGAGGCAAAGAGCACACTGATAGTTAGTGTTGCTCAGGCACCTCCTTCTGGGTGGAGGGGGTTTAAATATCCAGTGACTCACAGCAATAGGCTGGGGACGAACTAGGAGTGCGCCCACTGCAGCTATAAGAATCAGGAGTTAACTAGCCTCCGCCCTAAGCAATCAGACAAGAGACATGCACACAGCATGAACTGGAGCAAGGTTTGCAGGCTGGACTGATGGGTAAAATTGCGGTCTTGCATGGTGGGAGGTGGTGCACTTTGCAAGCACGCCGCCAGGGATGTTACATTGATGATGATGATAGAAGTTAGCATCTGCTTTGCTTTCTTGGAATGCAAGCGTAAGTGTGCAACCTGCCACCCACCCACCCCCAGGCTGCAATACCATACTGCTAGCTTGCTTTCACTTGAAATTGGGTCTTTTAGGCATGTGGAGGCAGACGCCGGCAACCATGTCATGGCTGCGTCGGTGGCCTGGTATCCATACTCAGTCCCCAGCCGCCCGGCGGCCGGGTGTCCACGCTCGGTCCCCAGCCGCCTGGGGGTGGGCGGGTGTCCATAAATGGTCCCCAGTCGCCCCTATTTGAAGGACAGCCTAACCACAAACACGTGGAAAAGTGAATGTGGCCAGGGATGGTCCATCTGACTGACGCCTTCACACTGGGTTAACATTGTGGAAGCCGGGACACAGTTGGACACTGGGATGCAACACGTCCTCCAGACATAGAGGATTGCGGGTCCTGGGTCAATCAGACTTCAACACAAAGTTCAGAAGGTAGACAGCAGCAGTGGTCGGCCTCCTACACATTGAGTAAATTATTCATGATCATGAGGCCATCCATCTACTTAGCTTTCTGTTCCTTGGAATGCAAGCGCATGTATGTAGTAGCGGCTAGGCCTGAGGTGGTCAGCGTTTTGGCGCATATCCTACCTCCTCCGAGGATTGCTGGATGTTTTCCTGATACTATCCCAGATCTATGACTCCCGTTAAAACAAAGCTTCAGGTGATGAATGATGGATGAGGTGGTGGCAAAGGAGAAAGAGCAGGAGGAACAGCGACCATTCCCATCAATATCAGGCCAGTCAACCACACATGTCTTGTAGGATATGTTTCTGGACCAAAAGGAGCGGTTCGGCTACACAGTTATAGGGCATACAGTGAGTGCAATGCCTACCAAAAATTTTGAGGCGCTCCAATGCCCCATGGAAGTGACATGGAGGTCAGAGGGCCTTAACTAAACCGTTTTTTCCATTTATAGCAACTGGGTCTCCTGTACACTGTTGGCCTAAGCAGTGAATGGAAGGCTTTCCAAAAATTATGAGGAACTGCAATGCCCCTTGAAACAGACGTGGAATACAGCATACTAAAAACCTTCTAGCCATTATTGGGGAGTGGGTCTCCCTTAGTGTTCGCCTATGCATTGAAAATCAAAAGCTGACTAAAATTAGGAGGAAATGCAATGCCCGTTGGAAGAGTCGTGGAGTTTAAAGGTAATTAAAAACAACATTTCAATGCCCCTTGGAAGAGCTGTGGAGGTCACAGTAGCTTAAAAAGACGGTTTTAATGCCCCTTGGAAGAGACGTGGAGGTCACAGTAGCTTAACAAGACGGTTTTAATGCCCCTTGGAAGATTAGTGGAGGTTACAGTGGAATAAAAAGACAATATTAATGCCCCGTGGAAGAGACGTGGAGGTCACAGTAGCTTAACAAGATGGTTTTAATGCCCCTTGGAAGAATGGTGGAGGTCGCAGTGGAATAAAAAGACAATATCAATGCCCCTTGGAAGAGTGGTGGAGGTCGCAGTACCTTAACAAGATGGTTTTAATGCCCCTTGGAAAAGTGGGGGAGGTCGAAGTAGCTTAACAAGTCAGTTTTAATGCTCCTTGGAAGAGACGTGGAGGTCAGAGTGGTTTAACAAGACGGTTTTAATGCCCCTTGGAAGAGTGGTGGAGGTTACAGTGGAATAAAACGACAATATCAATGTCCCGTGGAAGAGACGTGGAGGCCACAGTAGCTTAACAAGACGGTTTTAATGCCCCTTGGAAGAGACGTGGAGGTGGCAGTAGCTTAACAAGACGGTTTTAATGCCCCTTGGAAGAGACGTGGAGGTCAGAGTGGTTTAACAAGACGGTTTTAATGCCCCTTGGAAGAGTGGTGGAGGTCGCTGTAGCTTAACAAGACAATTTTAATGCCCCTTGGAAGAGTGGTGAAGGTCACAGTAGCTTAACAAGACAGTTTTAATGCCCCTTGGAAAAGTGGTGGAGGTTACAGTAGCTTAACAAGACAGTTTAAATGCCCCTTGGAAGAGTGGTGGAGGTCACAGTAGCTTAACAAGACAGTTTGAAAGCCCATTGAAAGAGACGTGTAGATCAGAGTGGTTTAAAAAGACGGTTTTAATGCCACTAGGTAGAGTGGTGGAGGTCACAGTAGCTTAACTAGATGGTTTAAAAGCCGCTTACAAGAGCCATGCAGTACAGCATATTAAAAACATTCCCATTATTGGGGAGTGGGTCTCCCATAGTCTTTGCCTATGCCTTCCAAGCAAAAGCTGCCAAAAATTAGAATGGAGGAACTTGCAATGCTGGCAACACGGACCACGGTCACCCTGGTGGTATAGTGGTGGTGAAGGATGAGGATAAGGAGAAGAGCAAAAAAAAGCCTTAATGAGGAAACGTATACACATGTGTGGGTGTGAAGTGGTGCATGTGAATACACCTCCCAAAAAAACACAGTGGATTTGACTTTATGTTACTCTGCTGTCATTTGGTGGTGATGAGAAGTCTGGCCCAATCCAGCCCTTGTTCATTTTGATAAGGGTCAGCCTGTCAGTATTGTCAGTTGACAGGCGAGTGCGCTTATCAGTTATAATTCCCCCAGCGGCACTAAAAACACGCTCCGATAACACGCTAGCGGCAGGGCAGGCCAGGATCTCTAAGGCATACAGAGCAAGTTCATTCAAAGTGTCCAGCTTGGATACCCAATAATTAAAAGGCACAGAGGAATCATGGAGGACGCTGGTATGGTCGGCAAGGTACTACCTCACCATCTTTTGAAACTTTCCACTCCTTGCGAGAGTACCCCGCGCCTCAAGGCCTGTAAGCTGGGCGGGTCTCAGAAAACTGTCCCAGAATGTTGACAGTGTTCCCCTGCCTCTGCTGGATTGGAGCTGCGTCTCTCTCGCCTGTACGCCTTGGTTGGGCAACGTACTGTGACCTCTGCCGCTAGCGTGTTCAGATGTGAATTTTTTTAACAGTTCAGCAAGGGCCTTCTGGTTCTGCCCCGTTTTTGTAGACCTCTCCACCTCAGGAATAAGAGAGTGAAAGTTCTCCTTGTAGCGGGGGTCTAAAAGTGTCATCAATCAGTGATGACTGTCACCCAACATTTTGACAACGTGAGGGTCACAGTTAAGGCAGCGCAACATAAAATCAGCCATGCGTGCCAGACTGGTAACGGGCAAGACTTCCGTGTCCTCATCAAGATGACGACTGACCATGTTTTCCTCCTCCTCCTCCCCCCTGTCCTCAGGCCACCCACGCTGAACCGACGGTATGACAGTTGTACAGGTATTACCGTCTACAGCGCATGATACCAGCTCCTGTTCTTCCTCCTCCTCCTCCTCTCCCTCATTGTCCCCCAATGCACTTTGGGATGAGATGAGGCTGGGCTGTGTGTAATCGCCCATTATGGCTTCTTGATCCATCTCATCATACTTTGGCTGCAATGCCTCCTCTTTAATTCTCTGCAGAGAGCGTTGCAAAAGACAGAGAAGTGGGATGCTGACACTAATGATGGCGTCATCGCCACTCACCATCTGGGAGGACTCCTCAAAGTTTGTCAGGATGGTACATATGTCAGACATCCAGGTCCACTCCTGAGGTCTTATGTGTGGAGTCTGACCTGAATATCGAAAGCCTTGTTGCATCTGGTACTCCACAACTGCTCTCTTCTGCTCACAAATCCTTTGCAACATGTGGAGGGTAAAGTTCCAACGTGGGGAGACATCACACACCAGTCGGTGTGACGGAAGCTGCAAACGCTGCTGCAACACAGCAAGGGCGGCGTAAGCTGTAGCCGACTTCTGAAAATGAGCTGACAGGCGGCGTACTTTGACGAGCAGATCTGGCAACTCGGGGTACGATTTAAGAAACCGCTGAACCACGAGGTTAAGCACATGAGCCAGGCATGGTACGTGTGTGATCTCGCTTCGCCTCAGAGCCGCCACCAGGTTACGGCCATTGTCACACATGACCATGCCTGGATGTAGGTTCAGCGGTCTCAGCCACAGATCTGCCTGTTCTTTCACAGCTGTCCACAACTCACAAGCAGTGTGAGGTTTATCACCTAAGCTTATGAGTTTCAGCACAGCCTGTTGCCACTTGGCTGAGGCAGTACTGCAGTGCTTCCAGCTTGTAACTGATGTGGTGATATCTGAGATGGAGGCTGAACATGAGGAGAAGGAGGAGAATGATGCACAGGAGCTGTACACTGTGGGGGCAACTCTGACTGACAAAGGGCCCGCACTTCTCGGTGTGGGGAGGATGTGTTCCGTCCTAAGATCCGACTGGGTCCCGGCTTCCACTATGTTTACCCAGTGTGACGTCAGGGAGATGTACCATCCCTCTCCACAAGCACTTGTCCACATGTCCGTTGTCAGGTGGACTCTCTCAGTAACTGCGTTGTTGAGGGCATGGCAGATGTTTTGGAACACGTGTTTGTGCAGTGCGGGGATGGCACACCGGGCAAAATAGTGTCGGCTGGGGACCGAGTTCCGAGGGCCAGCCACCACCATAAGGTTGCGGAAGGATTCCGTCTCCACAAGCCTAAAAGGCAGCATTTCCAACGCAAGCAGTCGTGAAATGTGCGAATTTAAGACTGTGGCCTGTGGGGTGTTGGCTGCGAATTTGTGCTTTCATTCAAAGCTCTGGGATATGGACAATTGAATGCTGCGATGAGAGGTGGACGTGGACGTTGATGCTGTTTCCTGAGAAACTGCCATAACAAGTGAAGACTGAGACCAGGGGGCATCTTTGCATGCAGTATGGACCTGGAATTGCCTTGCACGCACAACAGGGGGTTGTATTACACGCACGACAGCGGAAGAAGCAGTGGTGACACCCGCTGACACTGGTTGTGGACCCTGGGGTTCGCCCCTCAAAGTCGGGTGCTTTGCTGCCATGTGCCTGATCATGCTGGTGGTGGTCAGGCTGGTAGTTTTGTCACCCCTGCTGATGATGGCATGGCAGGTGGTACAAATGGCCTTTTTGGTGTTGTCAGCAGAGTCTTTAAAAAAATTCCAGACTGTGGAAGACCTACCGGTTGTACTGGCAACGTCCTTCGTGTTGGTGTTATGGGGAACTGTTTCCCGCCTTCTGTAGGCGACCTCCAAACTGCTTCTTCCTGCTCGTTGGGGTACTCTGCTTCCCTCCCCCAGTGTGCTGCTGGCCTTACTCTGCGTGTCCTCCTGCCACGTTGGGTGAGTTACTAGATTATCCACCACCTCCTCCTGTTCTACTTGCGCACCACGATCCTCCTCCTCACTTCGTGGCAATTGTGTCTTGTCATCGTCCACCTCTTGCGACAAATTGCCAGAGTCGACTTCTTCTGGCCGTGGCTGTTCAAATATTTGTGTATCGCTACATGGGATCTCCTCTTCCACCACTTCAAGCGGAGCAGGCGAGGGGCACAAATATGGAAATGGACCAGTGAACAGCTCTTCAGAGTGTCCAAGTGTGGGATCGGTTGCTGTCTGACGACACTCGGCATGGTGGGAGGAAGGAGCATCAAGGTGAGGAGGAGTATGCGGTCATGACTCACGGCTACTAAGACTTCACCGTGTGGAAGACAGACCGGAGGTGGTGGTGCCCAGGTAACTGGAAGTATTATCTGCTATCCAATTAATAACCTGTTCACACTGATCAGTTTGCAATACTGGTTTTGTTCTGTGCTTCCCTAGTAATTCGGTCAAGAAGTGGGAGCGAGAAGATGTGGCTGTTGGTTGTGGCACATTTTCACCTTGGCCACGGCCCCGTCCTCTACACGCACCATCACCAGAACATCCAGTTCCACGTCCCTTGCCACGCGCCTTGCCCATTGTAAATGAAGCAAAATAGCTTACACTCGCACTATCAATGGAAACAGGGTAATAAAAAGGAGATTATAACCGTGGAAGAGGAAAACCACAGATCTACTTCTCTTGCCTACACCAGAATCTTTTAAACAGATATATTTGTGTCTGAACACTGAGTGAGACACTCAATTTTTTTTATTTTTTATGTAAAAAGGCAAAAAGGAGGATAATACATAAATTTGAACCGTGGAACTGCAAAACCACAGTTATAGTTATGTGGCCTACACCAAACTCTTTTAAACAGATATATTTGTGTCTGAGCAGTCAAGGATACACTATTACTGTTTTTTTTTTACAGAAAAAATGCCAAAAGCAGGATAATACAGAGATTTGACCCGTGGAACTGCAAAACCAAAGTTCTAGTTATCTGGCCTACCCCAGACTCTTTTAAACAGATATATTGGTGTCTGAACAGTCAGGGAGACACTATTACTGTTTTTTTTTATGGAAAAAATGCCAAAGCAGGATAATAGAAAGATTTGACCCGTTGAACTGCAATACCACAGTTCTAGTTATCTGGCCTACACCAGACTCTTTTAAACAGATATATTGGTGTCTGAACAGTCAGGGAGACACTATTACTGTTTTTTTTTACGGAAAAAATGCCAAAAGCAGGATAATAGAGATTTGAACCATGGAGCTACAAAACCACAGTTCTAGTTACCTGGCCTACACCAGACTCTTTTACACTGATATATTGGTGTCTGAACAGTCAGGGAGACACTATTGCTGTTTTTTTTTACGGTAAAAATGCCAAAAGCAGGATAATACAGAGATTTGAACTGTGAAACTGCAAAACCAAAGTTCTAGTTATCTGGCCTACACCAGACTCTTTTAAACAGATATATTGGTGTCTGAACAGTCAGGGAGACACTATTACTGTTTTTTTTTTACGGTAAAAATGCTAAAATCAGGATATTACAGAGATTTGAACCATGGAACTGCAAAACAAAAGTTCTAGTTATCTGGCCTACATCAGACTCTTTTAAACAGATATATTGGTGTCTGAACAGTCAGGGAGACACTATTACTGTTTTTTTTTTTACGGTAAAAATGGCAAAAGCGGGATCATACAGAGATTTGAACCGTGGAACAGCAAAACCAAAGTTCTAGTTATCTGGCGTACACCAGACTCTTTTAAACAGATATATTGGTGTCTGAACCGTCAGGGAGACACTATTACTGATTTTTTACGGAAAAAATGCCAAAAGCAGGATAATACAGAGATTTGACCCGTGGAACTGCAAAACCACAGTTCTAGTTATCTGGCCTACACCAGACTCTTTTATACAGATATATTGGTGTCTGAACAGTCAGGGAGACACTATTACTGTTCTTTTTTACGGAAAAAACGCCAAAAACAGGATAATACAGAGATTTGACCTGTGGAACTGAAAAACCACAGTTCTAGTTATCTGGCCTACACCAGACTCTTTTAAACAGATATATTGGTGTCTGAACAGTCACAGACACACTAAATTTTTTTTGGGGGGAGGGAAATACCAAAAGGTTAATAACATGTGTATTTGTACAGTCTGACTGAGGAAAAAAAAATACAGGATTTAGATGAAAAAAAAAAGGATTTTTCCTGGCCCCTGAGATCGGGGGATAAGTCTAGCAATTTGACCAGCAGGAGTGCACAGGACTGTAATGCAGCATTTGCTGGTATAATATCTGCGTCTCCTATACAGCCTGCCTGCCTGCCTGATATCTGGGATGGATATTAGTCCTGAGAAGGACTGTTTGTTTGATTTTGCAGGCTTTAGAGACCCTACACTACCTATTTCACATTACATATCTCTCCCTAACTCTGCAGTACTCTCCCTACACTGTCTGATCTGGAGCAACTGTGTCCAAGATGGCGGCACCCGGTTTTAAATACTCGAGGTAACGCTGTGCGGCCAGCCAATCACTGTAATGCCCACAAACAACATGGCTGCGGCATTACAGTGACTGGCTTGCAATCCCTGCATGCTCATTGGCTCTGTAAAGAGCGCCAAACGTGCAGGGCAGAGACCCGAGCTCCCGCCCGAGTAACCCGGAAATGCTCGGTGCTCGCCGAACATTCCGAGTAGCGAGATGCTCGGGCGAGTACCGAGCAGTGTCGAGCATGCTCGCTCAACACTAATCTTTAACCATCCTTATCCTCCGGAAGCGCCGAAAAAGGGAAACCTTCTTTCCACTACATTATCCAACATGCAAGCCTTTTACCAAGGCTGACATAGTTCCTGCATTTGTGCTGCAGACCAGAGTATTGCAAAGAGCTGATCCACTATACGGATCATTTGAGTGAAAACACAAGACATCTAAAGGGTGAGTGCAAAAAACAAATATTGTTGTGGCAAATGCACATATTCATCTTCACTTAGACTCTTTGCCCCTTGTCTCCCCTTTTATCCCTTTTTTTACTACCATTTTTAGCTGTGTGTTTTGGGTCATTATCCTGGTGGAGGAACCATGACATTCAACTTAGACCAAACTTTCTGACACTGAGCACCACATTTCACTCAAGAATGCATTGGTAGTCTTGAGATTTCATTGAACTCTGCACAGATTCAAGACACCTTGTGCGAGATGCAATAAAGCAGCCCCAAAACATAACCGAGTCTCCTCCATGTTTCACAGTAGGTGCAATTTTCTATTCATTGTATGCCTAATTTTTGCGCCTATGAGCATGGAGCTGATGTGGCTGGCCAAAAACCTCCTGTTTTATCTCATCTGTCCAAAGAACATCCTCCTAGATTCTTTACGACTTGTCAATATACATTTAGGCAAATTCCACTCTCGCTTTTTTAAGATTTGCTTTCAACAGAAAATGTCTATAAAGCTCTATGGAATTAATGGCATTATTCAGTATAAGCAAATTACATAAATAACTTTTTTTCTTCCAAATGGGAAAATGGGGGTCCATCTTATAATCCAATTGTAGCTTACCAGCTGCATTGGAGCGGGGTCCCAGGGTCACCGATGCAGGAAGCTTGCGGCAGCAGCAGGAGTGGGGTGATGTTGTGTGTCCCAGGCTGGTAGGAGGGGGTGGTGGACTTTGGGAAAATGGCATTCGGAGGCAGCACATGCAAAGATTGAGATCTTGAAAGTGGAGATCTTGGTGCCGAGAGCTCAACCTGCATATGCACTGCCTCTGGTAACCATTTTCCCGAAGTCTACCGCATTGAAAACCACGGAAGTGCGGGGGCTCTGGGCTTTCACAAAATGTAGGCAGAGCCCCCTCACCGCAAAACACCCCTATTTACCAGCCTGGGACCCGCAGCATCACCCAGCACAGTCGCACCTGCGAACACCCCTTCCTCCTAGCCTGGGGCCCGCAGCATCATCACAAAAATTTCCTATTTTCCTCCTCAAAATTTGGGGTGCATATTATAATCTAGTGTGTCTTATAATCCTTAAAATACGGTAATTGCTAAAAAAAAAAAATAACAGTAGTTTCCTCCTCAGTCATCTTCCATGAAGTCCACTTTGGCCTAGACAGTGACTAATATGTAGTGTTGAGCGAGCATGCTCGACACTTCTCAGTACTCGCCCGAGCATCACGCTACTCAGGATGTTCGGCGAGCACCGAGCATTTCCGGGTTACTCGGGCGGGAGCTCGGGTCTCCGCCCTGCATGTTTGGCGCTCTTTACAGAGCCAATGAACATGCAGGGATTGCCAACCAGTCACCGTAATGCCCCAGCCATGTTGTTTGTGGGCATTACAGTGATTGGCTGGCCGCACAGAGTCACATCGAGTATTTAAAACCGGGCGCCGCCATCTTGGACACAGTCGCTCCGGATCAGACAGTGTAGGGACAGCGCTGATTTAGGGAGAGATATATCTTGCGAAATAGTTAGTGTTGGGTCTGTAAAGGCTGCCAGATCAAACAAACAGTCCTTCTCAGGACTAATATCCATCCCAGATATCAGGCAGGCAGGCTGTATAGGAGACGCAGTAGTTATACCAGCAAACGCTGCATTACAGTCCTATGTGCTCCTGTTGCTGAAATTGCTGGACTTAGCTCCAGGTCTCGGGGGCCAGGAAAAATCCTTTTTTTTTCATCAAAATCCTCTTTTTTTTTCCCTCCTTCACACTGTACAAAGACCCATCTTATTAACCTTTTGGTGTCCCCCCCCCCAAAAAAAAAAAGTGTGTCTCTAATTTTTCAGACACAAATATATCTGTTGAAAATAGTCTGGTGTAGGCCCGAGAGATACAAGTGTGGTTTTGCAGTTCCACGGTTCAAACCTCTGTATTATCCACTTTTGGGCCATTTGTATCTAAAAAAAAACTGTTTGAGTGTGTCGCTCACTGTTCAGCTGCAAATATATATATTTTAAAAAGTCTGGTATACACCAGTCAATTATAACTGTGGTTTTGCTGTTCCACGGTAAAAAATCTCTATTATCCTGCTTTTGGCATTTTTTGCCGTAAAAAATAAATAATAGTGTCTCCTGATTGTTCAGACACAAATATATCTGTTAAAAATAGTCTGGTGTAGGCCCGAGAAATACAAGTGTGGTTTTGCAGTTTCACGGGTCAAATCTCTGTATTACCCTGCTTTTGACATTTTTTGCCATAAAAAATAAATAATAGTGTCTCCCTGATTGTTCAGACACAAATATATCTGTTGAAAATAGTCTGGCGTAGGCCCGAGAAATACAAGTGTGGTTTTGCAGTTCCATGGTTCAAACCTCTGTATTATCCACTTTTGGGCCATTTGTATCTAAAAAAAAAAAAAACTGTTTCAGTGTGTCGCTCACTGTTCAGCCGCAAATATATATATTTAAAAAAGTCTGGTATACACCAGTCAATTATAACTGTGGTTTTGCTGTTCCACGGCAAGAAATCTCTATTATTCAGCTTTTGGTATTTTTTCCGTAAAGAAAAACAGTAATAGTTTCTCCCTGATTGTTCAGATTGTTTAAAAGAGTCGGGTGTAGGCAAGAGAAATAGAACTGTGGTTTTCCTCTTCCACGGTTCTATTCTACTTTATATTACCCTTTTTCCATTGATAGTGCGAGTGTAAGCTATTTTACTTAGTTTACAATGGGCAAGGCGCGTGGCAAGGGACGTGGAAGTGGACGTTCTGGTGATGGTGCGGGGGCCAAGGTGAAAATGTGCCACAACCAACAGCCACATCTTCTCGCTCCCACTTCTTGACCGAGTTACTAGGGAAGCACAGAACAACACCAGTATTGCGAACTGATCAGTGTGAACAGGTTATTATTGGATAGAAGATAATACTTCCCGTTACCTGGGCACCACCACCTCCGGCCTATCTTCCACACAGTCGACTTAGTAGCCGTGAGTCTCGACCGCATACTCCTCCTCACCCTGATGCTCCTTCCTCCCACCATGCCGAGTGTCGTCAGACAGCAACTGATCTCACACTTGGACACTCTGAAGAGCTGTTCACTGGTCCATTTCCATATTTGTGCCCCTCGCCTGCTCTGTTTGAAGTGGTGGAAGAGGAGATCCCATGTAGCAATGCCCAAATATTTGAACAGCCACGGCCATAGGAAGTCGACACTGACAATTTGTCACAAGAGGTGGACGATGACGAGACACAATTGCCAGGAAGTGAGGAGGAGGATCGTGGTGCGCAAGTGGAAGAGGAGGAGGTGGTGGATGATCTAGTAACTGACCCAACGTGGCAGGAGGACATGCAGAGTGAGGCCAGCAGCACACAGGGGGAGAAAGGCAGAGTAACCCAACAGGCAGGAAGAAGCAGTGTGGTGTCCGCAGACAGTAGACGGGCAACCGTAACACCAACACAAGGGACGCTGCCAGTACAACCGGTAGGTCTTCCAGAGTCTGGAATTTTTTTAAAGACTCTGCTGATAAACCCAAAAAGGCCATTTGTACCACCTGCCATGCCAGCATCAGCAGGGGTGACAAAACTACCAGCCTGACCACCACCAGCATGATCAGACACATGGCAGCAAAGCACCCGACTTGGTGGGGCGAACCCCAGGGTCCACGACCAGTGTCAGCGGTCAACAGTGTGTGCAAGGCAATCCCCTGTCCATACTGCATGCAAAGATGTCCCCTCCTCTCAGTCTTCGCTTGTTATGGCAGTTTCTCAAGAAACAGCATCAACGTCCACGTCCACGTCCCACCGCAGCGTTCAATTGTCCATATCCCAGACCTTTGAACGAAAGCGGAAATTCGCAGCTAACGCCCCACAGGCCACAGTCCTAAATTCGCACATTTCATGACTGCTTGCGTTGGAAATGCTGCCTTTTAGGCTCGTTGAGATGGAATCCTTCCACAACCTTATGGCGGTGGCCGTCCCTCGGTACTCGGTCCCCAGCCGACACTATTTTGCCTGGTGTGCCAAAACATCTGCCGTGCCCTCAACAACGCAGTTACTGGGAGAGTCCACCTGACAATGGACACGTGGACAAGTGCTTGAGGCCAGGGACGGTACATCTCCCTGATGGCACACTGGGTAAACATAGTGGAAGCCGGGACCCAGTCGGACCTTGGGACGGAACACATCCTCCCCACTCCGAGGATTGCGGGCCCTATGTCAGTCAGAGTTGCCCCCACAGTGTACAGCTCCTGCACATCATCCTCCTCCTCATGTTCAGCCTCCATCTCAGATATCAACACATCAGTTACAAGCTGGAAGCACTGCAGTACTGACTCTGCCAAGCGGCAACAGGCTTTGCTGCAACTCCTAAGCTTAGGTGAGAAACCTCACACTGCTTGTGAGTTGTGGACAGCTGTGAAAGAGCAGTCAGATCTGTGGCTGAGACCGCTGAACATAAATCCAGGCATGGTCGTGTGTGACAATGGCCGTAACCTGGTGGCAGCTCTGAGGCGAGATCACACACGTACCATGCCTGGCTCATGTGCTTAACCTCGTGGCTCAGCGGTTTCTTAAATCGTACCCCGAGTTGCCAGATCTGCTCGTCGAAGTATGACGCCTGTCAGCTCATTTTCGCAAGTCGGCTACAGCTTACGTCGCCCTTGCTGTGTTGCAGCAGCGTTTGCAGCTTCCGTTACACCGACTGGTGTGTGATGTCCCCACACATTGGAACTCTACCCTCCACATGTTGCAAAGGATTTGTGAGCAGAAGAGAGCAGTTGTGGAGTACCAGCTGCAACAAGGCTGTCGATATTCAGGTCAGACTACACATATAAGACCTCAGGAGTGGACCTGGATGTCTGACATCTGTACCATCTTGACAAACTTTGAGGAGTCCTCCCAGATGGTGAGTGGCGATGACGCCATCATTAGCATCAGCATTCCCCTTGTCTGTCTTTTGCAACTCTCTCTGCAGAGAATTAAAGAGGGGGCATTGCAGCCAGAGTATGATGAGATGGATCAAGAAGCCAAAGCGGTCGATTACACACAGCCATGCCTCATCTCATCCCAAAGTGCATTGGGGGACAATGAGTGAGAGGAGGAGGAGGAGGAGGAAGAACAGGAGCTTGTATCATGCGCTGTAGATGGTAGTACCTGTACAACTGTCATACCGTCGGTTCAGCGTGGGTGACCTGAGGACAGGGGGGAGGAGGAGGAGAGCATGGTCAGTTGTCATCTTGGTGAGGGCACGGAAGTCTTGCCCGTTACCTGTCAGGCACGCATGGCTGACTTTATGTTACGCTGCCTTAACCGTGACCCTCGCGTTATCAAAATGTTGGGTGACAGTCATTACTGGTTGGTGACACTTTTAGACCCCCGCTACAAGGAGAACTTTCACTCTCTTATTCCTGAGGTGGAGAGGTCTACAAAAATGGGGCAGTACCAGAAGGCCCTTGCTGCAGAACTGTTAAAAAAGTTCCCAGCAGAGGTCACAGTTCGTTGACCAACCAAGGCGTACAAGCGAGAGAGAGGCAACTCCAATCCAGCAGAGGCAGGGGAACACTGTCAACGTTCTGGGACAGTTTGTTTTCTGAGACTCCCCCAGCTTACAGGCCCTGAGGCGCAGGGTACTCTCACAAGAAGTGGAAAGTTTCAAAAGATGGTGAGCGAGTACCTTGCCGACCGTACCAGCGTCCTCCGTGATTCCTCTGTGCCTTTTAATTAGTGGGTATCCAAGCTGGACACTTGGAATGTACTCACTCTGTACGCCTTGGAGGTCCTGGCCTGCCCTGCCACTAGCGTGTTATCGGAGCGTGTTTTTAGTGCCACTGGGGGAATTATAACTGATAAGCGCACTCGCCTGTCAACTGACAATGCTGACAAGCTGACCCTTATCAAAATGAACAAGGGCTGGATTGGGCCAGACTTCTCATCACCACCAAATGACAGCAGAGTAACATAAAGTCAAATCCACTGTGTTTTTTTGGAGGTGTATTCACATGCACCGCTTCACACCCACACATGAGTATACGCTTCCTCATTTCGGCTGTTCTTCTCCTTATCCTCAGCCTCCACCACCATTATACCACCAGGGTGACCATGGTCCGTGTTGCCATTATTGAAAGTTCCTCCGTCCTTATTTTTGTCAGCTTTTGCTTGGAAGGCATAAGCAAATACTGTGGCAGACCCACTCCCCAATCATGGGAATAATGTTTGTAATATGCTGTACTGCATGGCTCTTGTAAGGGGCATTGCATGTTCCTCCATGCTAATGTTTGGCAGCTTTTGCTTGGAAGGCATAAGCAAATACTATGGGAGACCCACTCCCCAATGATGGGAATAATGTTTGTAATATGCTGTACTGCATAGCTCTTGTAAGGGGCATTGCAAGTTCCTCCATCCTAATTTTGGCAGCTTTTGCTTGGAAAGCATAAGCAAATACTATGGGAGACACACTCCCCAATAATGGGAATAATGTTTTAAAGATTTTAAGATGCTGTACTGTATGGCTCTTGTAAGGGGCATTAAAAGCATCTTGTTAAGCTACTGCGACCTCCACCACTTTTCCGAGGGGCTTTAAAAGTATCTTGTTAAGCTACTGGGACCTCCATGTCTCTTCCGAGGGACATTAAAAGCGTGTTGTTAAGCTACTGGGACCTCCTCGTCTCTTCTGAGGGGCATTAAAAGCATCTTGTTAATCTACTGGGACCTCCACGTCTCTTCTGGGGTGCATTAAAAAGTCTTGTTACGTTACTGGGACCTCCACCACTTTTCCGAGGGGCATTAAAAGAGTCTTGTTAAGCTACTGGGACCTCCACGTCTCTTCTGAGGGGCATTAAAAGCATCTTGTTAAGCTACTGGGACCTCCCCCACTTTTCCGAGGGGCATTAAAAGCATCTTGTTAAGCTACTGTGACCTCCACGTCTCTTCTGAGGGGCATTAAAAGCGTCTTGTTAAGCTACTGGGACCTCCACTTCTCTTCTGAGGGGCATTAAAAGTGTCTTGTTAAGCTACTGGGACCTCCACGTCTCTTCTGAGGGGCATTAAAAGCGTCTTGTTAAAACACTCTGAACTCCACAGCTCTTCCAAAGGGCATTGAAATGTTGTTTTTAATTAACTCTAACCTCCACGACTCTTCAAGCGGGCAATGCATTTCCTCCTAATTTTTGGCAGCTTTTGCTTGGAAGGCATAAGCAAAGACTATGGGAGACCCACTCCCCAATAATGGGAATAATGTTTGTAATATGCTGTACTGCATGGCTCTTGTAAGGGGCATTGCAAGTTCCTCCATCCTAATTTTTGGCAGCTTTTGCTTGGAATGCATAAGTAAATACTATGGGAAACCCACTCCCGAATCATGGGAATAATGTTTGTAATATGCTGTACTGTATGGCTCTTGTAAGGGGCATTAAAACCATCTTGTTAAGCTACTGTGACCTCCACTACTTTCCCGAGGGGCATTAAAACCGTCTTGTTAAGCTACTGGGACCTCCACATCTTTTCCGAGGGGCACTAAAACCGTCTTTTTAAGCTACTGTGACCTCCACGTCTCTTCAAAGGGGCATTAAAAGCATCTTCTTAAGCCACTCTGAACTCCACAGCTCTTCCAAGGGGCATTGAAATGTTGTTTTTAAATTACCTCTAACCTTCACAACTCTTCCAACGGGCATTGCATTTCCTCCTAATTTTAGTCAGCTTTTGCTTTTCAATGAAAAGGCGAAAACTAAGGGAGACCCACTCCCCAATAATGGGTAGAAGGTTTTTAGTATGCTGTAATCCACGTCTGTTTCAAGGGGAATTGCAGTTCCTCATAATTTTTGGAAAGCCTTCCATTCACTGCTTAGGCCAACAGTGTACAGGAGACCCAGTTGCTATAAATGGAAAAAATGGTTTAGTTATGGCCCTCTGACCTCCATATCATTTCCATGGGGCATTGGAGTGCCTCAAAATTTTTGGTTGGCATTGCACTCACTGTATGCCCTATAACTGTGTAGACGAACCGCTCATTTTGTTACAGAAACATATCCTACAAGACATAAGTGGTTGACTGGCCTGATATTGATGTGAATGGTCCCTGTTCCTCCTGCTCTTTCTCCTTTGCCACTACCTCATCCATCATTCATCACCTGAAGCTTTGTTTTAACGGGAGTCATAGAACTGGGATAGTAGCAGGAAAACATCCAGCAATCCTCGGAAGAGGAAGGATATGTGCCAAAACGCTGACCACCTCAGGCCTAGCCGCTACTACATACATGCGCTTGCATTCCAAGAAAACAAAGCAGATGCTAACTTCTATCATCATCATCATCATGGTCCTCACCTTGGCACTCTAAACTCCCCTGATGGAGAAGCCAGGGCCCACCGGAGGAGTCTGGATCTCGTGTGGGCTCGTCCAATGCTGCCCTAAAGCAGGCCGGGCTAAGAAAAGTGTGTGGCGGGATGTTCCAAGGAGAAAAAGGGGTGGCTGGGGACCATTTATGGACACCCGGCCGTGGGGCGGCTGGGGACCGAGTGTGGACACCCGACCGCCGGGCGGCTGGGGACTGAGTATGGATACCAGGCCGCCAACGCAGCCATGATGTGGTGGCCAGATTTCGCCTCCACATGCCTAAAAGGCCCAATTTCAAGTGCAAGCAAGCAAGCAGTATGGTATTGCAGCCTGCAGGTGGGTGGGTGGGTGGCAGGCTGCATACTTGCGCTTGCATTGCAAGGAATGGTAGAGGTACAATTGAACACTGCCCTGGGACAAGGACTTGAATGGGGATAGTTGCAAGTCTGCAACGACAGGTGCAGGGTGGGAGGCATCTTCGCATGTACCATGAACAGGGGTTTGGCATGCACACACTACAGCGGAATAGGCAGTCCTTCCCACTAAATGCACTGGGGAGGGCACAGGTAATGCTTTGGTATGCGCGCTTAATCTTATGTATATGGCACATCGGGACAAATAGGGGCGGCTGGGGACTGAGTATGGATACCTCGCTGCCGAAGCAGCCATGAGGTAGTGGCCAGCTTCGGCCTCCTCCAAACTAAAAGGCCCCATTTCAAGTGCAAGATAGCAGTATGGCATTGCAGCCTAGGGGTGGGTGGGTGGCAGGCTGCACACTTACGCTTGCATTCCAAGAAAAGAAAGCAGATGCTAACCTCTATCATCATCATCATGCTCCTCACTTTGGCACTCTCAACTCCCCTGATGGAGAAGCCAGGGCCCACCGGAGGAGTCTGGTTCTCTGGTGGGCTCGTCCAATGCTGCCCTAAAGCAGGTTGGGCTAAGAAAAGTGTGTGGGGGGATGTTCCAAGGAGAAATAGGGGTGGCTGGGGACCGTGTGTGGACACACGGCCGCCGGGCGGCTGGGGACTGAGTATGGATACCAGGCCGCCAATGCTGCCATGACGTGGTGGCTAGATTCCGCCTCCACATGCCTAAAAGGCCCAATTTCAAGTGCAAGCAAGCAGTATGGTATAGCAGCCTGGGGGTGGGTGGGTGGCAGGCTGCATACTTGCGCTTGCATTGCAAGGAATGGGGGAGGTACAATTGAACAATACCCTGGAACAAGAACTTGCACAGGGATAGTTGCAAGTCTGCATCTTCTGATGCGGCAAGGATGACTTCTGATGGGCACACTTTTAGGCAGTGACCTGGGTGTCAGAGATGCTTCAAGTGGTCTTCCCCATGCTGTTCGCATGTCTTTTCAACACTGTATGCATGTGTGACACAGCACATGGCCAGATAAGGTTGTAAAATGTTAAAATAACATTTCCTGGTGAATGCATTTGTCATGGTTGAAAGCAATACAAAAGTGCAAAAACGCAGAAAAAATGCTACTTGTGAACATAGCCCAAGGTGTGGAGGAGTATTTTTTTTTGGTTATTTATTTTACCTTATACACAAGTCTTTACCCTGGAACGGAACTTCCTTAACATATTTCACAGTAAAGCAGTTTCAGTTTCGTTTTTGAACGTTTTACTGTGAGCCTTTAAAAGTGGCTTAATACCTCTGATCACGTTGTTGACAGCAGTGACCTTGGGGTCAGAAATGCTTCCTGGGGTGATCCCCATGCTGTCCCCATGTCATTTGAGCACTGTCACTATCGTTTTGGGCACTTGTTAGGCTTTTAAAAGACTGCCGTGGGTGCTGCCGCAAAAATGCTCGGGTCTCCCATAGATTAACATAGGGCTCGTTGCTCGGGTCGAGTAATCGAGTATCACGGCGAGCTCGGCCTGAGCTTCGAGCACCCGAGCATTTTAGGGCTCGCTCAACACTACTAATATGCGATGTACCCTGACCTTGAAGTTCACCTCAAATCTGTTTGGAAGTTATTCTGGGCTCTTTGTCTCATATTATCCTTCTTTTTAATATGTCATACATTTTCCTCTTTTGGCCACATCCAGGGAAGTTGACTACAGTCTGGTGGACCTTAAACTTCGGAATAATATGTTCTATTGAAGTAACATGAACATCAAGCTGTTGGTCTTATAGCCTTTACCTTTAATATGTTTGTCTATAATTTTCTTTTTAATCTCCTGAGACAACTCTCTCCTTAGCTTTCTTTGGTCCATGTTCAGTGTGCTACACGCCATGATACCAAACAGCACATTGACTATTTTTCACCCTGCAAATAAGCAGTCTGACTGATTACAAGTTTGTAGAAACCTGTTATGCTAATTACAGGACACCTTATTTTAATGTGTCCCTATGGTCAGATTATTTGTAGAGATGAGCGGTGTTCGAATAGAACTGTTCGACAATCTCAAATTCGAGCTGTTTTGGGCGGTGTTCGAGTTGTTCGACGAACCCGAACGATTTGCAAAAAATTCGGCTGTTCGAGGTTATGTTCGATAACTGTTCGTGCACCAAAAGCGTGTCCTGCATGTCTGGCGCTATTTAGAGCACCAATCATGCAGGGATTGTCTGCCACTCACTGTAATGCCACAGCCATGGTGGTTGTGGCATTACAGTGATTGCCCAAATCGATGGGAACAGTGCCAACAGTGAAACATGATAAGCCGGCAATTCATCAGCGGCATACACCGGTACCCGACAATTTAGAACCGAAAGAAGAGAGCTTCACACATAGATTAGATAGATAGAAACATGTCAGTCACACATATAAGAAGCACAGTGACAGTGTTGCTTACTGTACTTGTCATTTAGTGTAAAGGATTTATCAAAAAAAATAATAGTGTTTTCATGCACCGTCTCTTTAAAAAAGCCGGCCGGCAATTCAGCATCTGTACCCGACAATTTATAACAGACAGAATAGAGCTTCACACATAGATTAGATAGATAGAAACATGTCAGTCACATATATATGAAGTACAGTGACAGTGTTGATTACTGTACTTGTCATTTAGTGTTAAAATAAAGGATTTATTTAAAAAAAAATTGGCGTGGGGATCCCCATAATTTTAGGCTCTAGCGGAGGTTAACCAGACGGCTGGGGCAGATGTTTGAAGCCTGGGAAGGGGGTAATACCCACGGAGCTTCCCAGGCTACTAATATCAGCCCCCAGCTGAATACCTAGCCTTTACTAGCTATTAAAATGGGGGACCCCCCAAAAAAATGACGTGGGGTCCCCCCTATTTTAATAGCTAGCAAAGACTAGGCAGACAGCTGGGGGCTGATATTAATAGCCCAGGAAGGGTTCCATGAATATTGGCCCCCTCCCAGGCTAGAAACACCAGCCGTCAGCCGCCCCAGAAATGGCGCATCCTTGGGATGCGCCAATTCTGGAACTTAGCCTCGCTCTTCCCACTGCCCTGTAGCGGTGGCAGTGGGGTAATAGGGTTGGGGTTGATGTCAGCTTATAATGCCAGCTGACATCAAGCCCAGGTTAGTAATGGAGAGGCGTCTATAAGACACCCCCATTACTAACCCCATAGTCAAAGTTAAAAAAAAACACAAACACCCAGAATAACGTCCTTTAATTGAAATAAAGACACATTCCTTTATTGTTCTAAATTAAACCATACTTACCATCACGCCCATTCCAGCTGAAGCCAACGATCTCCTGCAATAAAAGAAAAATAATAAAGCAACCTCATCCTTACCTTTCCATGGTTCCCACGACAGCTTCAGCTCTGCTACATCGAGATAACAGGCTGGACCGCAGCAGAACGCTGCCATCCAGCCTGTCATCCCGCAGACACTGAGAAGCGCAGGCATGCTTGCGCTCTGCAGTGTCTGGCTGTGACGGCATAAAGATGAGACGAGTTCATGTCCAATGAACTCGGCGCACCTCATGCACGTCACTGACAGCATGGGAGAATTCTCCTGCACTCAGCACTTCAGCGTGAGAATTCTCCCACGCTGTCAGTGACGTACATGAGGTCAGCTGAGTTCATTGGACATGAATGAGCTCACCTCATGCACGTCACTGACAGCGTGGGAGAATTCTCACGCTGTAGCGCTGAGTGCAGGAGAATTCTCCCACGCTGTCAGTGACGTGCATGAGGTGCGCCGAGTTTATTGGACATGAACTTGTCTCATCTTTATGCCGTCACAGCGAGACACTGAGGAGCGCAAGCATGCCTGCGCTTCTCAGTGTCCGCGGGATGACAGGCTGGATGGCAGCTTTCTGCTGCGGTCCAGCCTGTCATCTCGATGTAGCAGAGCTGAAGATGTCGTGGGAACCATGGAAAGGTAAGGATGAGGTTGCTTAATTATTTTACTTTTATTGCAGAAGACATTGGCTTCAGCTGGAATGGGCGTGACAGTAAGTATGGTTTAATTTAGAACAATAAAGAATTGTGTGTTTATTTCAATTAAAGGACTTTTTTCTGGGTGTTTGTGTTTTTTTTAAATACTTTACTAGTAATTCATGGTGGTCATGTCTAATATTGGCATGACCCCATGAATTTCGGGCTTAGGGCCAGCTGATAATACCAAGCTGGCCTTAACCCCTTTATTACCCAGTGAGCCACCGCACCAGGGCCCTGGATGAGTTGGGTACAGCGCCAGAAGATGGCGCTTCTATGAACGCGCCATTTTCTGGGGCGGCTGCGGACTGCAATTTGCAGCGGGTGGGGTCCAGAAAGCTTGGGCCTCCCTGCGCTGCGGATTCCAGCTCCCAGCTGCCTAGTTGTACCTGGCTGGGCACAAAAATAGGGCGAAGCCCCACGCATTTTTTTTTTTAATTATTTCATGAAATTCATGGAATAATTAAGAAAAAAAGGGCTTCCCTATATTGTTGTGTCCAACCAGGTACAAATAGGCAGCTGGTGGTTGGGGGCAGCCCGTCCCTGCCTGCTGTACCTGGCTGGACACAAATATAGTGCGAAGCCCCACGTCAATTTTTTTTTAATTATTTCATGAAATAATTTTTTTAAAAAAGGGCTTCCCTATATTGTTGTGTCTGGCCAGGTACAAATAGGCAGCTGGTGGTTGGGGGCAGCCCGTTCCTGCCTGCTGTACCTGACTGGACACAAATATAGGGCGAAGCCCCACGTCAATTTTTTTTAAATTATTTCAGGAAATTCATGAAATAATGAAAAAAAAATTGATGTGGGGCTTCGCCCTATATTTGTGTCCAGTCAGGTACAGCAGGCAGGAACGGGCTGCTCCCAACCACCAGCTGCCTATTTGTACCTAGCCGGACACAACAATATAGGGAAGCCCTTTTTTTCTTAATTATTCCATGAATTTCATGAATTTAAAAAAAAAATACGTGGAGCTTCGCCCTATTTTTGTGTCCAGCCAGGTACAACTAGGCAGCTGGGGGCTGGAATCTGCAGCGCAGGGAGGCCCAAGCTTTCTGGGCCCCACCCGCTGCAAATTGCAGTCCGCAGCCGCCCCGGAAAATGGCGCGTTCATAGAAGTGCCATCTTCTGGCGCTGTACCCAACTCATCCAGGGCCCTGGTGCGGTGGCTCACTGGGTAATAAAGGGGTTAAGGCCAGCTTGGCATTATCAGCTGGCCCTAAGCCCGAAATTCATGGGGTCACGCCAATATTAGACATGACCACAATGAATTTTTAGTAAAGTATTTAAAAAAAACACAAACACCCAGAAAAAAGTCCTTTAATTGAAATAAACACACAATTCTTTATTGTTCTAAATTAAACCATACTTACCGCCACGCCCATTCCAGCTGAAGCCAATGATCTCCTGCAATAAAAGTAAAATAATAAAGCAACATCATCCTTACCTTTCCATGGCTCCCACGACAGCTTCAGCTCTGCTACATCGAGATGACAGGCTGGACCGCAGCAGAACGCTGCCATCCAGCCTGTCATCCCGCAGACACTGAGAAGCGCAGGCATGCTTGCGCTACTCAGTGTCTGGCTGTGACGGCATCCAGATGAGCCGAGGTCATGTCCAATGAACTCGGCTCACCTCATGCACGTCACTGACAGCGTGGGAAAATTCTCACGCTGAAGCTCTGAGTGCAGGAGAATTTTCCCACGCTGTCAGTGACGTACATGAGGTGAGCCGAGTTCATTGTCGGCTCATCTGGATGCCGTCACAGTCAGACACTGAGGAGCGCAAACATGCCTGCGCTTCTCAGTGTGTGCGGCATGGCAAGCTGGATGGCAGCGTTCTGCTGCGGTCCAGCCTGTCATCTCGATGTAGCAGAGCTGAAGCTGTCCTGGGAACCATGGAAAGGTAAGGATGAGGTTGCTTTATTATTTTTCTTTTATTGCAGGAGATCGTTGGCTTCAGCTGGAATGGGCGTGATGTTAAGTATGGTTTAATTTAGAACAATAAAGAATTGTGTCTTTATTTCAATTAAAGGACTTTATTCTGGGTGTTTGTGTTTTTTTTTTAACTTTGACTATGGGGTTAGTAATGGGGGTGTCTTATAGACGCCTCTCCATTACTAACCTGGGCTTGATGTCAGCTGGCATTATAAGCTGACATCAACCCCAACCCTATTACCCCCTGCCACCGCACCAGGGCAGCGTGGAAGAGCGAGGCTAAGTGCCAGAATTGGCGCATCCTATGGATGCGCCATTTCTGGGGCGGCTGACGGCTGGTGTTTCTAGCCTGGGAGGGGGCCAATATTCATGGCTCCCTTCGTGGGCTATTAATATCAGCCCCCAGCTGTCTGCCTAGCCTTTGCTAGCTATTAAATTAGGGGGGACCCCACGTCATTTTTTTGGGGGGGTCCTCCATTTTAATAGCTAGTAAAGGCTAGGTATTCAGCTGGGGGCTGATATTAGTTGCCTGGGAAGCTCCGTGGGTATTACCCCCTTCCCAGGCTTCAAACATCTGCCCCAGCTGTCTGCTTAACCTCCTCTAGAGACTAAAATTATGGGGAACCCCACGCCAATTTTTTTTAATAATAAATCCTTTATTTTAATACTAAATGACAAGTACAGTAACCAACACTATCACTGTACTTATTATATATGTGACTGACATGTTTCTATCTATCTAATCTATGTGTGAAGCTCTATTCTGTCTGTTATAAATTGTCGGGTACAGATGCTGAATTGCCGGCCGGCTTTTTTAAAGAGACGGTGCATGAAAACACTATTATTTTTTTTGATAAATCCTTTACACTAAATGACAATTACAGTAAGCAACATTGTCACTGTACTTCGTATATATGTGGCTGACATGTTTCTATCTATCTAATCTATGTGTGATTCTCTATTCCTTCTATTCTAAATTGTCGGGTACAGATGCTGAATTGCCAGCCGGCTTTTTTAAAGAGACGGTGCATGAAAACACTATTATTTTTTTTAATAAATCCTTTGCAGTAAATGACAAGTACAGTAAGCAACACTGTCACAGTACTTCATATATATGTGACTGACATGTTTCTTTCTATCTAATCTATGTGTGAAGCTCTATTTTGTCTGTTATAAATTGTCGGGTACCGCTGCTGAATTGCCGGCCGGCTTTTTTAAAGAGACGGTGCACGAAAACACTATTATATTTTTTTAATAAATCCTTTACACTAAATGACAAGTACAGTAAGCAACACTGTCACTGTACTTCATATATATGTGACTGACATGTTTCTATCTATCTAATCTATGTGTGATGCTCTATTCCTTCATGTCTAAATTGTCGGGTACCGGTGTATGCCGCTGCTGAATTGCCGGCCGGCTTTTTTAAAGAAAGCGTCTTCTGAGCAGTTTGTGAGCTTTTGGACACCTTTGAAGGTGTTTTCTATGTGTTCCTATGTGTTTTTGTTTGCCTGCCATTGGTTTTAACGGTGTTCGACGGTGTTCTAAGGTGTTCGACGAACAGTTCGACGAACAGTTCCTCGAACATCCCGGTGTTCGACGAACCGAACCGAACCCGAACACTACGGGGGTGGCTCAACACTAATTATTTGCAATCATTTTCTAGGGGTACAATCATTATGGTCCAGGTCATTTTCATTTCTTTTTTATTATTCTGTCAAACCACAATTCAAAAGCGATGTCTGATTCTTATTAGCTGGCGTGTTGATTCCCAAGTGAAAGGTCACTGGTTCGAATCGAGGAGCAGTCATAAAGAAGCTTTCCCAACAAAAGAAAAACAGCATCATCCAGTCATCCAGCTCATCAATAGAGATCTCTCGGCCAAAAAAATTGCCAAACTGCATCATGTGAATACCATGATAGTTGAAAGAATACAAAATCAAGTCTGTCCATCCATTAAAAAGTTCAAAACATTGTTATCCTTTTTCCCTTTTGCTCGACACTGTATATACACACACACACAGTATACATATATATATATATATATATATATATTCACAGTACAGACCAAAAGTTTGGACACACCTTCTCATTTAAAGATTTTTCTGTATTTTCATGACTTTGAAAACTGTACATTCACACTGAAGGCATCAAAACTATGAATTAACACATGTGGAATTATATACTTAACAAAAAAGTGTGGAACAACTGAAAATATGTCTTATATTCTAGGTTCTTCAAAGTAGCCACCTTTTGCTTTGATGACTGCTTTGCACAGTCTTGGCATTCTCTTGATGAGCTTCAAGAGATAGTCACCAGAAATGGTCTTCCAACAATCTTGAAGGAGTTCCCAGAGATGCTTAGCACTTGTTGGCCCTTTTACCTTCACTCTGCGGTCCAGCTCACCCCAAACCAGCTCGATTAGGTTCAGGTCTAGTGACTATGGAGGCCAGGTCATCTGGCGTAGCACCCCATCACTCTCCGTCTTGGTCAAGTAGCCCTTACACAGCCTGGAGGTGTGTTTGGGGTCATTGTCCTGTTGAAAAATAAATGATGGTCCAACTAATCGCAAACCGGATGGAATAGCATGCCGCTGCAAGATTCTGTGGTAGCCATGCTGGTTCAGTATGCCACCAGCAAAGCACCCCCACACCATCACACCTCCTCCTCCATGCTTCACGGTGAGAACCAGCCATGTAGAGTCCATCCGTTCACCTTTTCTGCGTCGCACAAAGACATGGTGGTTGGAAAAAAAGATCTCACATTTGGACTCATCAGACCAAAGCACAGATTTCCACTGGTCTAATGTCCATTCCTTGTGTTCTTTGGCCCAAACAAGTCTCTTCTGTTTGTTGCCTGTCCTTAGCAGTGGTTTCCTAGCAGCTATTTTACCATGAAGGCCTGCTGCACAAAGTCTCCTCTTAACAGTTGTTGAAGAGATGTGTCTGCTGCTAGAACTCTGTGTGGCATTGACCTGGTCTCTAATCTGAGCTGCTGTTAAACTGCGATTTCTGAGGCTGGTGACTTGGATAAACTTATCCTCAGAAGCAGAGGTGACTCTTGGTCTTCCTTTCCTGGGGCTGTCCTCATGTGAGACAGTTTCTTTGTAGTGCTTGATGGTTTTTGCAACTGCACTTGGGGACACATTCAAAGTTTGCCCAATTTTGCAGACTGACTGACCTTCGTTTCTTAAACTAATGATGGCCACTCGTTTTTCTTTACTTAGAATATGTATTATGGCAAGAAAAAGCAGCTAACAGTCTATACAGTAGGACTATCAGCTGTGTATCCACCAGACTTCTGCACAACACAACTGATGGTCCCAACCCCATTTATAAGGCAAGAAAACCCACTTATTAAACCTGACAGGGCACACCTGTGAAGTGAAAACCATTTCCGGTGACTACCTCTTGAAGCTCATCAAGAGAATGCCAAGAGTGTGCAAAGCAGTCGTCAAAGCAAAAGGTGGCTACTTTGAAGAACCTAGAATATAAGACATATTTTCAGTTGTTTCACACTATTTTGTTAAGTATATAATTCCACATGTGTTAATTCATAGTTTTGATGCCTTAAGTGTGAATGTACAATTTTCAAAGTCATGAAAATACAGAAAAATATTTAAATGAGAAGGTGTGTCCAAACTTTTGGTCTGTACTGTATATACACACATATATATACATACATACATACATACATACATGCATACATACATACATATATATATATATATATATAATGTATATGTGCATCTCACTAAATTAGAATATCATCAAAAAGTTAATTTATTTCAGTTCTTCAATACAAAAAGTGAAACTCACATATTATACAGAGTCATTACAAACAGAGTGATCTATTTCAAATGTTTATTTCCGTTACTGTTGATGATTATGGCTTACAACTAATGAAAATACAAAAGTCATTATCTCAGTAAATTAGAGTACTTTATAACAACAGCTTGAAAAATTATTTTAAATTCTGAAATGTTGGCCTACTGAAATGCATGTTCAGTAAATGCACTCAATACTTGGTCGGGGCTCCTGTTGCATCAATTACTGCATCAATGCAGCATAGCATGGAGGCGATCAGCCTGTGGCACTGCTGAGGTGTTATGGAAGCCCAGGTTGCCAGGCAGCACATGCACAGATTGAGATCTCGAAAGCGGAGATCTTGGTGCCGAGATCTCAACCTGCATATGCAGGTTGCTCTTGCAACCATATTCCCGAAGTCTACTGCATTGAAAACCACGGAAGTGCGGGGGCTCTGGGCTCTCACAAAATGTAGGTGGAGTCCTCTCACCCGTCATTTCTATTGACTCTCCCTTGCACATAAATATCTAAATAATTGACCATTTGTCTATTTTTGCATATTGTGTCAAGCCATATACTTACCTATTATACCGACCGCTGGGACTGATGCCGTTTTGGTTCAACTGCATATAAAATGTATTTAATAAAGATTTAATTTTTAGCATTATTCATTAAATGGTCCTAATTGCACTTTCTATTGAATATATACAAATGGCATATATGAAATTAAATTTAAAACTAGTGGGAGTACGTGTTGCAGGTGAGGCAGGCATGGCCTGTTTGAAGGCAGCATCTAAACCGCTAGGGATTTGGGATTTGATATGTGTTTAACTACTTTTGGATTGCAAAAAAAGGAGCATGGACCACACCACCAAAAAATCATACATTTGATCTAATGCCTCTCGGCAAAAATTTATATAACTGAACATGAAGTTCTTAGTTTAAAATTCTGATCAGACTGTATGAAGCCCACTGCCACATCACGGCAAACCTCATAGTGGGTCCTAACATTTCCTGCCTGAACGGGGTGGCGTGGCCTGTAGTCATGGGGACTCGGTCTTGCAGCATGGGTGCTGTGAGGCACCAGGCCGCCCGCCCTGCTGGTGCATTGTCGCTGTGGCGGTGGTTGGTGCACGGCTCGGCTCCCCTTCAGGTAGGAAATGTTAGGACCCACTACGAGGTTTGCCATGATGTGGCAGTGGGCTTCATACAGTCTGATCAGAATGTTAAACTAAGAACCTCATGTTCAGTTATATATATTTTTGCCGAGAGGCATTAGATCAAATGTATGATTTTTGGAGGTGAGGTTCATGCTTCTTTTTTTTGCATTGCATATTCTTTCCCCTTTCTTGGACCAGCACTCCTCCCATTTGGCACAGGCGATTTTAATTAGCAGAAGTCTGCAAAGTGGGTTTAGCCTATTTTTGCTCTCACTTGAGAGCTTGAGGAAGGTGAGCCACAATGCTCCTTTCATGTGGGTTGGTGCAGTGTGTCGGCCATTGTTGCTGTGGTTTTGTGCTTGTGGAGCGGCGTGGCCTGGAGTCATGGGGACTCGGTCTTGCAGCATGGGTGCTGTGAGGCACCAGGCCGCCCGCCCTGCTGGTGCATTGTTGCTGTGGCAGTGGTTGGCGCACGGCTCCGCTCCCGTTCAGGTAGGAAATGTTAGGACCCACTATGAGGTTTGCCGTGACGTGGCAGTGGGCTTCATACAGTCTGATCAGAATGTTAAACTAAGAACCTCATGTTCAGTTATATATATTTTTGCCGAGAGGCATTAGATAAAATGTATGATTTTTGGAGGTGCGTTCCATGCTTCTTTTTTTTGCGCTACTTGTGGATTGCCCATAGACATTAAATGTCCAATCTAAAATGTCACTGCATATTAGAGAAGATACAGTTAGGTCCATATATATTTGGACAGAGACAACATTTTTCTAATTTTGGTTCTAGACATTACCACAATGAATTTTAAACAAAACAATTCGGATGCAGTTGAAGTTCAGACTTTCAGCTTTCATTTGAGGGTATCCACATTACAATTGGATGAAGAGTTTAGGAGTTTCAGCTCCTTAACATGTGCCACCCTGTTTTTAAAGGGACCAAAAGTAATTGGACAGATTAAATAATTGTAAATAAAATGTTCATTTCTAGTACTTGGTTGAAAACCCTTTGTTGGCAATGACTGCCTGATGTCTTGAACTCATGGACATCACCAGACGCTGTGTTTCCTCCTTTTTGATGCTCTGCCAGGCCTTCACTGCGGTGGTCTTCAGTTGTTGTTTGTTTGTGGGCCTTTCTGTCTGAAGTTTAGTCTTTAACAAGTGAAATGCATGCTCAATTGGGTTGAGATCAGGTGACTGACTTGGCCATTCAAGAATATTCCACTTCTTTGCTTTAATAAACTCCTGGGTTGCTTTGGCTTTATGTTTTGGGTCATTGGTCGTCATTTCATACTACAGATGGACAATCAGTTTGGCTGCATTTAGCAGGATCTGAGCACACAGTATGGCTCTGAATACATCAGAATTCATTTGGCTGCTTCTGTCCTGTGTCACATCATCAATAAACACTAGTGACCCAATGCCACTGGCAGCCATGCATGCCCAAGCCATCACACTGCCTCCACCATGTTTTACAGATGATGTGGTAGGCTTTGGATCATGAGCATACTTCGCCATACTTTTCTCTTTCATCATTCTGGTAGAGGTTGATCTTGGTTTCATCGGTCCAAAGAATGTTCTTCCAGAACTGTGCTGGCTTTTTTAGATGTTTTTTTAGCAAAGTCCAGTCTCGGCTTTTTTTTCATGATGCTTATGAGTGGCTTGCACCGTGCAGTGAACCCTCTGTATTTACTTTAATGCAGTCTTCTCTTTATGGTAGATTTAGATATTGATACGCCTACCTCCTGGAGAGTGTTGTTCACTTGGTTGGCTGTTGTGAAGGGGTTTCTCTTCACCATGGAGATTATTCTGCGATTATCCACCACTGTTGTCTTCCGTGGGCGCCCAGGTCTTTGTGCTTTGATGAGTTCACCAGTGTTTTCTTTCTTTCTCAGGATGTACCAAACTGTAGATTTTGCCACTCCTAATATTGTAGCCATTTGTCGGATTGTTTTTTTCTGTTTTTGCAGCTTAAGGATGGCTTGTTTCACCTGCATGGAGAGCTCCTTTCACCGCATGTTTACTTCACAGCAAAACCTTCCAAATGCAAGCACCACACCTCAAATCAACTCCAGGCCTTATATCTGCTTAATTGAGAATGACATAACGAAGGAATTGCCCACACCTGTCCATGAAATAGCCTTGGAGTCAATTGTCCAATTACTTTTGGTCCCTTTGAAATCAGGGTGGCACAGGTTAAGGAGCTGAAACTCCTAAACCCTTCATCCAATTTTAATGTGGATACCCTCAAATGAAAGCTGAAAGTCTGAACTTCAACTGCATCTGAATTGTTTTGTTTAAAATTCATTGTGGTAATGTCTAGAACCAAAATTAGAAAAATGTTGTCTCTGTCCAAATATATATGGACCTAACTGTATATGCGGTCAGGAAGCTGCGGTATTCGGTAGCCTGCTGTCAGACACAGCCAAGCTCCCCAAAGAGAAAGCCTTTTCTATCATTATATACACAGTGCTGAAAAGGCCCTGTTTACACCTGAATATAGGTAGCACTAACAGCACTTAATATTACTGACCCAGAAGTCATGTGATCACTGAGTGTAGGGAGAGAACAGGAGTTGTTGGGTCCTAGGAGATCCAGTCAGCTCTGCTCTGCAGCAAGGATTCTGCATTTCCACTGTAACTGGGAATAATATACTAGCTCCAGTTGCGGGAAAATCAGATTTAAAATAAAGTATTTAAATGATGAAATGCCTCCCAAAGGTCTTTAATGACCTTATTGGAAGAACAATATATGAAATACATAAATGAATAAATAAATAAAAAGCAGGTAAAAAAAAATCCTTTGATTTATCATTGAAAAATAAAATGTGTTCGATATATAAAAATAGTTGTTACAGAAAGGAGAACAAATTTTAAAATTGATTTTAGTGGACTTTTGCGGTTATAAAAAAAATGAAAAAATTGAAAAATGCGAAAAACAGGTATGTATTTCCTTTATTTGCCTACTGATATCGCCTGATATTGGCAAAAAAAAGGAAAATAAAAGAGAGCATGAGTATGATGCAAAAATTATTTAAATATCCGAACGGAAAAAAATACAACTCTTTAAACCTCAAATATGAAGAAAAAAAACTAAACAAACATGTGCATGGTCAAGAAGGGAGATAAATTACCTGGTCTTGAAATGGTTAATCAACGAAACTATTTTGGCCTTTGGTACTTCATAATATCTAGATCTTAATTTGTTATTTACAAAATTTTGAAAAGCACAAGTTTTTCATGGTATTTTACATGCACTTTGTTTTGTCTTATGCACTGTACCCAAATGTTAGTACATGAAAAGTGTAAATATACAGTACTATTGGTTTTTGAGGGGTTTTTTGTACCTTACTTTGGGTCACTGACTTTTAACAGTGAGCAGAATTTTTTTGCTTTAAAGGCCATTAAGAATGGCAGTTTAAAAAAATTCTGAACAAAATGACACAAAATAAAAATTCCCCCCTCCAAAAACAGATAAAAATTCCAATAAAAGAGCCATTTTGATGTGCCTTTTAAAAAGCAAAAAAAAGTTTGTACCCATGTTTCTAAAAGTCATGATGCATACCCAAACATGACAATTGTTTAAAACTTCAGCCAATGGTTCTAAAATATCGTACATTTGTGCCAGACTTCAAAAAGAGCAAAAAGATAGAGAAAAGGAGAAAACTAATGACATCATATCTGCTTATTACAACCATTACTAAACTCACTGAAAGCTAACCTTATTACGTTGTTTCCAGATTAACAATAGCTGGCTAAATGAGATAGGGATGAAACTAACAGTATATGCTATAGAAATGAATGAATAGCTCCTGCTTATTAATCATAACAGAATGTATAAAATCTACAATATTATATTTTGTATAACGCGATAAAATTAACTTCTATTGTTCCTCTTTGAGACAGCAAGTGTTATAGAAGACTTCAAAGTGCAAACCCATTCAATTAAAAACCCAACCTGGTAGTTTTATGCAATGCAAAGTTAATGGACTGGTTTAAAATCCATAAAATAGTGGATTTCTCCTAATCTGAAATGGTTCATGTGTTTCATGTGAACATACCTAATGTTTCTCCGACATTACATCTTTCGAGGTGTAATCACAATGTGCATCAGTAGAGATTAAAAGATGAACGTTAGTGATCTGAAAAGAAAGAGATGGCTGAGTCACTGCAATTCCACTGATACTAAAAGCCTGCAAAGTAAAGGAATTTTGTGGAGTATGTTTTTATTTATCATAAGCAATCATTTCTGTTGGCTGAACCTATTCAAAAAGAAGCACAATGTGAAGTCTGAGCACACATTTTCATATACTCCACTTATAGTTTTTTTTTATTTTAAATAACACTTTCAGGCTGGACTTTTCTATCTCTCTAAATGGCCATCACTTTTCATGTCCACTTATCATCTGGTCTAAAAAAAAAAGTCTATTTTTACAACATTATAGTAATACTGCACAATATGAACAATATTGTGCTTTAAATGCTAAGACAATCTGGATGAGATAAAGAAATTAAAACTGCTGAAAGGGATTGTCCAGATTTTAAAAAAATCCATTTTTATATGATGTATTAGAGAATTTTGAGTAAACAAAGTCTAATCTCTTATTTAGGATCTTTATCTTTAAAACAAAGTGGAGCATGTGTAAAGCGGCACGAGGCAGTAGCCGTTGGCGAGGTACTCGTATTTCATGCCCCGGCATGCTACATTAAAATGGAGGTCCTGGCTGGGTGTGTGATCTTTAACTATGGGGGCAGTTCGCCCTTGCAGGTCGCATGGTGCCGGTAAACCGATAATAAGGGTGTCCACAACAGACTTTTATATCATAATATAATCTCTATTAAACAAAATAATATTAAAAATTATATACATACAAAGACACAAGGACATTTAAAAAAAATACACCTATATACAAATTAATTAATTTGTGAAAGCTTGGAGGATCTGTCCTATCTTGTCCTGTCCTCAGTTGGACAGACAATAATTCAAGCAAAAAAATTCAATAGAATCCGGCACTCATTTGCAGAGATTTATTAGTAATTACAGAATCGTGTATATACAATTCATCGACGTTTCAGTCTCTACGACATTCTTCAGTTTATACACTAAAGATCATTTCAAGTATGCATAAATGAAAATATGTATATGCAGGGTGGACCATTTATATGGATACACCTAAATTAAATGGGAATGGTTGGTGATATCAACTTCCTGTTTGTGGCAAATTAGTATATGAGAGGGGCAAAACTTTTCCAGATGGGTGGTGACCATGGAGGCCATTTTGAAGTCGGTCATTTTGGATCCAACTTTATTTTTTTTCAATGGGAAGAAGATCATGTGACACATCAAACTCATTGAGAATTTCATAAGAATAACAATGGTGTGCTTGGTTTTAACGTAACTCTATTTTTATGACCACTTATAAAATGTGTTCTAAGTGCTGCCCATTGTGTTGGATGGTGAATGCAACCCTCTTCTCCCACTCTTGACACACTGATAGCAACACCGCAGAAGAAATGCTAGCACAGGCTTCCAGTAGCCGTTGTTTCAGATGCTGCACATCTCGTATCTTCACAGCATAGACAATTGCCTTCAGATGACCCCAAAGATAAAAGTCTAAGGGGGTCAGATCATAATTTTGTTTTTAAAAGGCAAAAATACTTAGTTTCCCCTGTGGTGTTACCACAGTGACATTAATCACCTATTGCACGGTGTCCGCACAGAAAACTGCTGAGTGCTGGTCATTGCGGGTTCCAGCAGAGGAACACATTGTGATCAGCTTATTATCATGCAACTCTTGTAACAAGTAGGGTTCTTTCCAAAGTGGCCTCTGGTGGCACCTTCATCAATGTTGTTACTATGGGCAGTGATGTAATTTTCTACTTTATGAGCTTTTATTACCTCTTATTAACCATTTTATTGTCTGCTAATTTCATTGTCCCATATGACACCAGTGAGAATGTGTTCATTAGCTTTCACGTATTTTTACCTGTCTTTCAAGTCAAAGATATAAAAATTACAATGCAAGACTCTTTAATAAGATTGCTGATTTCTATGCCTGACTCACCACTCTACTAGATGACTAGCTGACTAGACTTACCCATTATAATTCAATAGGAGAAATTATTTTGCATATGATTTTCTAAAATGCACCAAAAGGAGATTAAAAAAAAGTAAAATTGGCATTGACAGGTAAAGAATGATATGCAGCACAAGAATAAAATGTAATTGTAAACTATGTACACGGCGTGATTTTTTTTTTACATTTTTAGACTTGTATTCTCCAACTTGAGTATTCAATATGTACTGTACATCTAGGGAATATAATGACTTACAGGAAGCCCAAAATCTATAAATTCTGTATTTCAATAAAATTCATTTTGTGAATAGGAAAAATTATACATTATTTAGCTTTATAAGTGAAACTACATACAAGTGGTTAATTTCAAAGTAGCAGGATTTCCAGGACTTTAACAATGCCAAAGATTAACCAAATCGGTGGGGGTCTTGGCACCTGAATCCCTTTTGTGGTTTAATAGACACAGCTCAGTACATTTTTTTTATCAGCTGTGCCAAGTATTCCTGTTTAAACGTACACACCTGAATGGGACTGAGCTGGAATTCCTACTTGTTGGATCTCTTTGCTGAGAACCCCATCAATCAAGTTATACTAATCTGATGTAATCTGCTGGTAAAACTTGCAATAAAGGCCTCAGGACCCAGATTTCCACTAATCAGCAGCTATTTACAGTTTCCATTAAACAGTAAAATATTTTAAAATGACAGGGCTCATTCAGACATCAGTTTTTCTTGTACAAGTGCTATTTGTGTTTTTAACAAATAGCACACCTACCTATGAAAGTCTATGGGGTAGTTCACATATCTGATTTTTTCCTAAGAATGCATGGTCCACTCAAAAGCATAGAGGGCCAGATTCATCAAAGTTTTTATGCCAGTATTCTGGCATAAAAAGCTCTGAAAAGTTGCATAATTTTTACACAACTCAAGGCTGTGCTAAAATTATGCGACTTTTGGCATTCTCAAAGGTATGGGGGCATCATGAATTTGTAGAGTGCAAGCGTTCGCTACGCCACTTCTCTAGCTCCCGCAGTTTGATTATTGATCTTTTTGTTTTTTTAGATTTTATTTTTGCTTTTTTTTCATTTATTTTATACACTGTGCACTCCATAAATTTTTAAAAGACCTTTGGGGGGCATTTTAACTTATTAATACATTCACCATTTGCCGATTCCCTTATAATTGGGGCTGGTAGCCCCAGTCACGGGGAAATTTCAGCCTTTTGCCTTCATTGCAGATCTGACTTGGTCTTCTAAGACCAAGCATCTCCTTCTCTCTCCCTATATTCAGCAATAACATGACCACTGAGTCCAGAAGAGGAAGCATGGTCAGTGCTTCTACTTCCAAATCTATATGCACATGTTCTGGCTCAGCGTTGAGTATAAAGAGATGGAAATGGTAAACATGGTAGTGAACCATGTTTATCTATTCTCTGGGAAGTCTACTAGTGTCTGCCAGCCAGCCCCCAAACCCCCAGCTGATCTTGTGCAAGATGCTTAGACTGTATTGACATTAAAGAACATCAGTGCAGAAACATGTGTGGACGAATGAGATGATCATAGTCTTCGAGCAGTCCAGAAGAAGCTAATCTATTCTGTTGTGAAGAATACCCCAGGGCCAGTTTACACTGAGTTTTGCAGTGTGTTAATTTTTTTGTCAGGGTATTCCATCTAAATCCATTAAAAAAAATCAGATATGCACATGACGAAGACACTGAATTGAACAAGGCAAAAGAAGTATGAAATTTTGGGCTCCTTTTTGCGCTCATTTCTGTTAGTCTCCATCTTTCCAGATTGGCACAAGAACACAGTCTACTACAAAAGATTTGGTAGGGATTCAGATGTAAGCATCGGATGAAGACATGAGCACACTGCAGAAGGCAGTGTAAACAGGTTCTAATTATACTAATTAGGTTAATAAATTATACAAAGCAAGATTTTATATATCAGATTGGTGTGTTTTTGCTTCCAGTAAAAGTCCTTCACTAATACTTTTAGTAGAATTGATATGCACATATAGTTATAAAGTTGCAAAGGAAGCACAGACTCGATGTTCATGGCATATGCCTTAGGGGTTGCTCTTTATAAACTTGTGGCTTGAGGCCTGTCATTTATTATGTGCTGATAAAACTGAAAGGGCATTAAATGTGTAACTTGTTTTTAGCATATTTCTTATTTTTCAGTGACCTGGATTTTTCTGGTATTTTATTTGTATATATTTATGCTTGTTGAAGAGACTAGATGGAGAGTTTAGAATAAAATAACAGATTGCAGTTTTGTCTGTAACGGGTACCATACGAGGCAAAAGTCCTGTCTATCAGAAGCTCACAAAGTATGTCAGGTGTAAATACATTTGAAGGAAGTAGATTATGGGGCTAAGAATGACAGTCTACAGATAAAATGGAAGCAGAAATTCTACAGCACTGTAAATCTATACTTTGTACTTTCACTCTGCCAATATTGAGATATTAATGAATAAATATATTTTAAAGTGGCCAGAAAAAGTTTGCAATTAATGATGAGCAGACTCAAGGAAGTTTTGGCTCATCGAGCTTGGCCGAACTTGAGTTCAAAGTTTGATTCAGGTACCAGAACTTGACCCGAACTTGACCTCGGACTCAAATCCAATTGAAGTCAATAAGGACCCGAACTTTGGTTCTGTAAAATGGCTGCAAAATGGTCATAGTAAGGGCTAGGATGTTGCAAAAGGAAGCCAAATGGGGGTTTGAGCAGGACAATTACCCTGTAAACAAATGTGGATAGGAAAATGACTTAAAATAGCATATTAAAAAATAATAAAAAATAATCTTGAACCAGGAGGCGGAGGTCCAAGTGGAGGAGTGAAGCAGTGCCTTGCCTGTGTAGTTTACTGTACTTGTTAATAAATAGATGTAAAAAAAAACACATGAGGTCCTCCCTATTTTTAATAACCAATCAAGGGAAAGCAGACAGTTGTGAGATGGTCTTATTATGGTGGGAAAGAGCCAATATCCATACACCTTCTCAGCCTATTAATATCGGCCCCCAGTTGTCTGCTTTGCCTTTGCTGGTTATTAAAAATGGGGGACCATAAAAAACATGAAGACAAAACAAGGAAGATATCCGGCACAACTGTCTGACAATTAAACCACGATTTATTCAGAAATCATTAAAAAAGCATCCAAAAAACATGTTAACAGCCTGATGCGTTTCTGGTGCAACATCGGTGGCCTTAATCATAGGATCTAGAAAAGAATCATGGGAAGAATATTTAAATACATATGAGCCAATCATATACATGAAAAACTAATTGCATTTTAATGCCAAAAGCTGTCTGCTACAACACGTGACTATGCCAAACTCATACAATAGGGAGTAATAGCAAAGCCTAACTGCGCTTATTATGATACAACAATAAACAGAGTAAAAATTATTTAGGACATATAAATTCAAAAGATATAAAATAAATAATTTTTATAATTAATTCCACAGGGAAACTTGTTGTTTAAACTTAAGATTCAGAATCCCTCTCACAAAGTTACCTCCCCTGGATGGACGTGACACCTTTCCACCCCCCAAAAAAAACAAAGTGCGATAGATCTCCCTCATGGATAGTAGTAAAGTGTTTCACTTCACCTGAATAGGGGCTATTCTGCTTATGAATGTTATTAATATGTTCTGCTATTTGTTTTTTTAGCTTACTGGTTGTACAACCAATAAATCGCAGATTACATGTGCGGCATTCAATACAATAAATAACATGGTGTGAATCACAATTGATAAAGCAATCTATATCATGATTCACACTATTTTGCTGCGGAAAAAGTTTTTTCTAATCCAATGCAAATATGTAAACATTGCACCTGCTCCCTGAGCATGTGTGTCTGTGTGTCACCCGTGTTGCATCCATGTGGCATCCGTGTGCTGTCCGTGTACATCAGCAGTATGGCACGTACCGGAATAGAATACAGAATAGAAATGACAGATGTTTAGATGTTAGATGTGCTAGATAGAGAACAGATAGATACTAGATAGATAGATATCCATGAGATATATAATTAGTGCTGTACTTGTGTAGTTTACTGTATATCTATTTAGCAAAAAAATAAATAAATAAAAAAAATGGTGTGGGGTCCCCCCTCTTTTTAATAACTAGCTAAGGGAAAGCAGACAGCTGTGAGCTGGTCTTATTATTAGTGTTGAGCCACCCCCGTAGTGTTCGAGTTCGGTTCGGTTCGTCGAACACCCGTGTGTTCGCCGAACTGTTCGTCGAACTGTTCGTCGAACACCTTCGAACACCGTTAAAACCAATGGCAGGCAAACAAAAACACATAGAAACACATAGAAAACACCTTCAAAGGTGTCCAAAAGCTGACAAACTGCTCAGAAGACATAACTAACACATGGAAAAGTGACAAGTACATATAGTCATGCGAAAATAAAAGAGGTGGAGGAGTAAAAGGAGGGGGAGACACAGATATAGGCATGTCATGCCCTTCTAAAATCCAAAAAGTGAGAAGCCGACACGGCCAGTCCGCTCCTGCCCGTGCCACCTCCGTGTCGCCGGGTTTGTGCCAGAGCCGCGGTGAACCCTGACGGCCAGCCCCCCTCTCCCAATACTGGTGCCTGTCCGCTGGTGGGTCGAGCGAGCCCCCCTGTGGTGGAGGCAGCTCTAAGCTTTTTAATTTAAATTGTCTCTCTAATTTGAATGAATACACTTTAAATCCATTTACAAGGATCTATTGGAGGGCAAGTCTCATGCCAGCAGCCGCGGTAATTCCAGCTCCAGTAGCGTCCACTAAAGCTGCTGCAGTTAAAAAGCTTTTATAAGGATCGAGCTCGGCTGTCCACCGCAAGGCATCCTACTGCCAGTCCCAGCCCATATGCCTTGGGGTGCCTCCTGATGCTCTTCACTAAGTATCCCATGGTCCTGAAGCATTTCCTTTGAAAAAATTAAGTGTCTAAACTACAGGTGGTGCAGCTTGCTTAACAGCCGGGATAATCCGCTCACTAGCAGACACTGCTACTAGGCACAAAGTATTTCCTGGGCTAGATGCAGTTAAAAATTTGTAATTAGATACTCTCGTTGGATGCTGAGAAAGCATTCCATAGAGTCTCCTGGCACGCCATATATGATTCTCTTAAAAAGCTTGGGGTAGGGGTCTAGGGGACCCTTTTATAGCCAAAATCACGGCCCTGTATCGCAATACGTCACCTAGGCTGAAGATAAATGGAACTGTAGCACCCTGAGGGCTCGGTTGCTACAGACGTATTGCACCTCACCCAGAGGTGTGATATCTCACTCTCAGGTAAGGATGGAGTGTGGATCAGGACCCGACACCTGCATGCATTACACCACATTGCCGTGGGGCAGGGCGACCAATATGCCCCTGAGATGGGCACGACAGTCCCTGTCCCTGGCTGGAGTGGGGGGAGGGAACACTGAGGAAGGGGAACCCTGTAGTGCAGGAGCAGGGAGGAAGCAGTTCCTGGGTGCATTGAGAAGGGAGTATAAAAGGTGGGCACCATCTTAGTTCAGTGCAGAGAAGTCTGAGCAGAAGTGGCAGGGAGCAGGGGCTCTGCATGAGCTCTGCTCCGGAGGCGGGCCTAGTAACAGAGGCCCAGGCCTGGAAGAGGGAGAAGGAAGGAAGAGGAGCGGAGAAGGCTCCAGGAACGAGGAATGAAGGGATCCCAGGGGTGCGGACGGGCGAGTCGCCACCGCACGCCCGAATCCACCTGCGTGGAGGGGTCAGGCCAAAGGGGGAGACCGGTCCCCGAACTAGTGGAGGCAGCAAACGACCCTCAGCTAGAAACCGGAGGCTCTGACATTTTATGTGGCGCAGCCCCTCGCTACACCCGCTAGGAAGGCACCACATAGGGTCAGGGAAACTGGCGCCAAGTTTACCAAGAGGAGGCCCGAGGCAGCCAGACAGAAGTGTTGGTAAGAAAGGCCAGACAAAGGACACACAAAGGGGGTCCTGTGAAGTGCTCCAAAGTTATCTGGGAGTTGTCTGAGCCCCTCACCTGGTGAGCACAGTACGACGTGGGCAGCCGTTAACTGCAGACGTGGTCTGGATAATAGGAACTGTGAGTAAAGGCCCTGAACTGCATCACTGACTCCGTGTCGTTACTGCTGCTGCCCTGAACCATCACCCCCATCCTCCGCATACACTGCCCTGAGGCTATACTCCTCCCGTGGGGAGTTATGCTACGCTCTGCTGCACCCACAACACCAGCCTCAGTGGTCTGCCCTGTAGCGGCGGTTCACTCTGACCGCAATCCACGGGTGGCGTAGTCGGACATTTAAACATGAAAACCACATAAATAGTTCCGCCACTGGTTTGACCGCCCTGAGCCACGGAACTGGGTCGCCGCCACGAAGACTACAACCACCAGCATCCACCAAAAAGGGTCTGGCTCCGGGTGTCCCAAGGCCCAGGGGGTGCGTCAGAACATTTTCATCACCTTTCACAATCACCAATGGGACAAGGCAGTGATGTCCTCTGTCCCCTCTCTTATACATCCTAGTGACGGAGCACCTGCTCTCATCAATTCGCCATAACCCCAATATTAGGTGGATTGAGGTGGGAGGCACCGAGTACAAGTGCTCTCTATTTGCTGATGATGTCCTAGTATATATCACTCAATCACATATATCCATCCATGCTGTTATGGCTGAAATAGATCACTTTGTTACATGGTAAAATTTTAAAATCAATGCAGCGAAGTCTGAGGCCCTCGATGTCTCCCTCCCCAAATCCATATAGGATTCCATCCAGTCCAACTTTCCCTTTGCCTGGCCCTCACAGGGTATCAAATACTTAGGAATTCCTATTCATAGAGACCTCTCCCATCTATGTTATCTTAATTTTGGGCTCTTTATTGAACAACTCCATACAGACCACGGTTGGCAAGTTAGAACTGTAAGATTCACTACGTGAACCACTGGTGTTTTGTGGAAAAGCACATGTACACTGCGTTCCAAATTATTATACAAAAAGTGTTTAGGAGTGATAAGGGAAGAATTTGTTTGTTTGTCAGTTAAACTCATTGATGGTGATGTGTGTCAGGGCTCTTTATATCACTGTAAGCAATTGCAGACACCTGTGCTAATTAGTTTGGCAGGTGTGTCCAATGAAAGGCAAGACTACTTAAGAAGGCTCTCTCACATTATTAAGCAGCCTACATTTTCTGCCAAAATGGGAAAGAAAAAGGATGTGTCGGCTGCTGAGAAGCAACAAATTGTGGAGTGTTTAGGTCAAGGCATGACTACAATCAACATTGTGCGATGATCAGGATGAAGTGTCTTGGCAATCAAGAAGTATGTAGCTGATTCACAGTACACACGTGTGCGTGCTGATAAGGGCAAATTGAGGACTCTTTCCTACAGGCAATTACAGCAGGTTGAAAGAGCAGCGGCAAAAAAGCCTTGTCATAGCAGCAGACAAGTTTTTGAAGCTGCTTGTGCCTCCAACGTCCCCCGAACAACAAGATGCAGGGTCCTTCAGAGGTTTGCAGCTGTGCATGCGCCATCCTGTCGACCTCCTCTATCCACTTCACACAAGCAGAAACGGCTCCAGTGGGCCAAACATTACATGAAGACTGATTTCAAAACTGTTTTGTTCACGGATGAGTGCCGTGCAACGCTCGATGGTCCAGATGGATGGAGTGGAGGATGGCTGGTTGATGGACACCCCACGCAAACACGGCTACAGCGCCAACAAGGAGGAGGTGGAGTAATGTTTTGGGCTGGAATCATGGGGAGAGAGATTGTCGGCCCCTTTAGGATCCCTGAAGGCGCTAAAGATGAACTCCATAATGTATGTGGATTTTCTCAAACAGCACTTCCTGCCATGGTTCAAGAAGAAGAACCGTGTATTTCACAGCAAGATCATTTTTCTGCATGATAATGCACCATCTCATGCTGCACATAAAACATCTGCATCTCTGGCTGATATGGGCATAAAAGGGGACAAACTTATGGTGTGACCCCCATGCTCCCCTGACCTCTACCCCATTCAGAACCTTTGGAGCATCATTAAAAGGAGTGTCTATGATGGCGGGAGGCAGTTCACATCTAAGCAACAGCTCTGGGAGGGTATTCTGTCCTCATGCAAAACAATTGAAGCAGAAACCATCCAAAACCTGACAAATTCAATGGACGAGAGAGTTCAGAAGCTCCTTTCGAACAAGGGGTCCTATGTGAAAATGTAACATCACCTAGAATAAAGTTTTGAGTTGAAAACTGTTTGATTTAAGTTTCTAACAACCTGCTAATGCTTATAATTTCAAAAATGACCATTTTTTTGGTCTTTATTAAAATGAAAAGGTTGATCGAAAAGTTTGGGGGATCTAAGAGTGTGGCAACCCAGTAGTCATGATTACTTCGAATTCTGACAATATGAGGGTCATGCTGCAGGTAGTGCAGCAAGAAGGCACTTATGTGCCTTGCGCATCTCGGAGCCCCAAAATTATTTTCCGGGCTAGATGCAGCTAAAAATTATTTTTAATTTTAAATCTGGTGAAGCTTTAGTATAGATGGTCTAATAGGATCGGTGCTGCACACTGCTACAAAGCCCAAATTATTTTCCAGTCAAGATACAGATAAACATGATTAGTAATTTGAAAGCTTAAAACGGTTGGTAGGGTGATTTTAACCAATCATCAAGCTTTTACTCTCCCCAGGATGACACAGGGGTAGAAAAGTCGTTTCGGATCCATGATTTGTTCATCTTTATGAACGTGAGTCTGTCTACATTATCAGTGGAGAGCCGCGTGCGCTTATCTGTCAGCACACCACCAGCAGCGCTGAACACACGCTCAGACAGAACGCTGGCTGCGGGGCATGACAAGATCTCCAAGGCGTAAGTGGCTAGCTCCGGCCATTTATCCAGATTGGAAGCCCAAAAAGAGCAAGGGTCCAGTGACACAGTCGTGGCTTCAATGTTTACTTGGAGATACTCCTGTACTATCGTCTCTAGGCGTTGACTATGTGTCAGACTTCTTGTCTCCTGTGGCCTTGCAAAGGATGGGCTAAAAAAGTGGTGAAATGATTCCGCAAAATTGATGTTACCAGCAGATACTGTGGTTCTGTTACGGTTTGAGTGCTGAACACTTGACGGTCCCACGGTTGGCAAGTTGGAACTGTGAGATTCACTACGTGCACCACTGGTATTTTGTGGAAAAGCACATGTAAGATTCTGCAACAGTCTCTGCTGATACTCCTGCATGCGTGCATCCCTTTCTATGGCAGGAATAATTTCTGCAAATTTACTTTTGTACCGGGGATCTAACAGTGTGGCAACCCAGTAGTCAGGATTATTTCTAATTCTCACAATTCGAGGGTCATGTTGCAGGTAGTGCAGCAAGAAGGCACTCATGTGTGTTGCGCATCCAGGAGCACCAAGTCCCTGTTGTGTTGGTGGCGAGGTAACAATCATGCTTCCTTCCTCTGTCCTCTCCCCCCAACCTCGCACAACAGAAATGTGATCAAGGTCTCCCTCATCTGATGAGTCTTCCATCAGTTCGTCCTCCACTTCTTCCTGGGCTCCTGCACCTTCCTCACTAGTTTGGCTGCTACCATGCGCCCTGGTAAAACCATCTCCCCCACCCTCACATGCCTGCCGCCTTGGTGCTGCCGACCGTCTGGACCTTGCAGATGTTAGCCCTTCCGCATACAACTCCTCCTCCTCTACTTCCTCCACCTCCTCTTGTGCCACCACCTGACTCCGAATTCTGTTTAACATGTGCTCCAGCATGTAAATCACCGGAATAGTCATGCTGATAATGGCATCGTCAGCACTAAACATCTTCGTCGCCATTTCAAAACTGTGCAGAAGGGTGCATAGGTCCCTGATCTGAGACCACTCCTCCAGCGTGATTTGCCCCACCTCTGAATCTCGTTGGCCCAGGCTATACGTCAGAACGTATTGCACCAGGGCTTGTCGGTGCTGCCACAGTCGCGGCAACATGTGCAGAGTTGAATTCCACCGGGTAGGCACATCGCATTTTAGCCGGTGAAGTGGCAGGCCCAACGACTTCTGTAGAGATGTAAGTCGCTGAGCTGCGGGATGCGAACGGCGGAAGTGAGCACACAGCGACCGTGCCCTCTGCAGAAGGCCATCTAGTCTGGGATAGTGGGCTAAAAATTGCTGGACAACCAGGTTCAACACGTGAGCCATACAAGGCACGTGTGTGACATTGCCCTGGCGAAGGGCCGCACCCAGGTTTGCAGCATTGTCGCACACGGCCTTCCCTGGTTTCAGGTCCAGTGGAGACAACCATTCATGAAATTGGTTCTCCAGAGCTGACCACAACTCCTCAGCTGTGTGACTCACATTTCCCAGACATTTCAATGTAAAAACCGCCTGATGACGTTGAGCCCTACTGCCAGCATAGTAAGGAGGTGTGCAGGATCCCTTCTGCGCAGTTAGAAAGCTTGTGGCATGACCAGACAGGCTTTGGGTGCAGGTGGAAGACCGAGAGGAGGTTGAGGAGGCAGAAGCAGTGGAGGAACTTTGACATAAAGAGGATTGACGCACAACTCGTGGGGACGGCAAGACTTGGACAGCAGCCCCTTGTCCTGCTGTCACCATAGTTACCCAGTGCCCAGTCAGCGACATGTAACGCCCCTGTCCATGCCTACTCGTCCAAGTGTCTGTGGTGAAATGCACCCTGTCACACACAGAGTTTCTCAAAGAAGCGGTGATGTTGTGTGCGACATGCTGGTGGAGCGCAGGCACACCTTTCTTTGAGAAGTAGTGCCGACTGGGCATCTGGTACTGGGGCACTGCGACGGACATAAGGTCTCGAAAATCCTCTGTGTCCACCAGGCGGAAAGGCAGCATTTCTGTAGCCAAGAGCTTGCAGATGGTGAAATTCAACCTCTTAGCTTTCTCATGGCTAGGAGGAAATGGTCTTTTACTTGTCCACATCTGAGGGACCGAGGCCTGGCTATTGTGCTTAGACGGGGTTGATAAGGGTGTCCCCGGCAAACTGCCGGTCTGTGAGGAAGATGCAGGCGGACATGTTAGGTTGCCTTGATCCAAAGGTGGTGCTATCGATGTCGGACAGCGCTCAACACCAGCTGGTGTTACCACCTCCAAAGAAAATGATGACCTGCCAATCACGCTGGCTGTTGCGGGTAAAGAGGTGGCAGGTCTGCGCCCCAAAACAGGTGTGACTGCTGTCCCCCCAGTCACAGAGGATGAAGAGGCCGCGGATGCACAAGATATGGCAGACGGTGATTGGCCCGGCCGGCTAGGCCGCATTGTAGCACACTGAGCTTCCCACTGCAACTTATGCTTCATGTCCATGTGCCGGTTCATGCATGAAGTACTCAAACTATGTATTTTTTGGCCTCTACTTAGCTTTTGCTGACAAATGTTACAGATAACACGAGTTGGGTCATCTTTATCGATCTGAAAAAATGCCCAGGCTATGCAAGGCTTAGCACCCATGCGACCTGAAGAGCCACCACGACTTGTGGTGAGAGGCAGAGTTGTGTTTGAGGATGCAGTTGTTGACGTGCTTCCAGTACTACGTCTCTGTCCAGGAAGGCGCAACCTGACCTCGTCGTCACTAGCATCTTCCTCCACCTCCTCTGCTGACCTCATCTCTTGGCTGACTGTGGGTTGACAGTAAGTGGGATCTCCGACCTCATCATCATCACCCTGTGCGTTATCACACCCGTCGTCCTCAGAGCCAACCTGTTCCTGCCCTGACAAAAAACTAAAGTTGTCGCTCCAATCAGGTATTTGAGTCTTATCATCGTCTTCCTCATTGTCTCCACCAACAGGAGTTACAGTTTGGGAATGAGGGTCTACATTATGGTCAGAACCTTCTGTGTCTGGTCCTGGATCCGACTCATAAAGATTCTGGGCATCAGTGCAGATCATTTCCTCGTCTGGATTCACAGAAGCGCTGGAGTCGACCTCTGATTCCCAGGCTATAGTATGAGTAAACAGCTCTGCAGACTCAACCATCTGTTCTACCTCATACTCAGACGGGCAGCTGGAGATTTGGGAGCTGTGAGGAAGCAAGTGCGATTTGGGTGACACCTTTGAGGACTGGAGTATTTGTGATGTTGAAGTTGATGTGGAGGAGAGCCCACTTAAAGGAGAACTTGATATCCGTTGAAGCACCTGCTGTTTTTGTGCCTCATCTGGAATTTGTAGCGATTGGCGTGGCCGTAAGAAAGGGATCTTATCACATTGTCCGCTAAAAGAAGTAGACATTTTAGTTTGGCTGGAAGATGGTCTTTCTTCTGCAGATGTTACTGTTGCTTTAACACCTACCCCACGGACACAACCTTTTTTCCCCTTCCCAACACGCCTATTCCCCTTTCCACCAGCAGCAGGCCTTTTTCCACTCATTTTGGTGGTTAACTAATTCACAACTCTGGAGTTGTTTGCACAAAAAAACAATGGATGGTAACCGAGCAGAGCTGAGTGGCCAAACTGTGGTATTAGGCCAAAACTATTGGCTGGGTTAGATGCAGAAAAAAATTATTTTGAATTTGCAACCTGATGGAGGTCAGTATAGATGGACTAATACAAATAGTCCCACACACTGCTAGAAGCCCAAATATTTTTTCAGAGGTACTGTAGATGCAGATAAAAATTATTTTTAATTTGCAACCTGATGGAGGTCAGTATAGATGGACTAATAGACCAAGTCCCACACACTGCTAGAAGCCCAAATATTTTTTCAGAGCTAGATGCAGAAAAAAATTATTTTTAATTTGCAACCTGATGGAGGTCAGTATAGATGGACTAATAGACCAAGTCCCACACACTGCTAGAAGCCCAACTATTTTTTCAGAGCTAGATGCAGAAAAAAATTATATTCAATTTGCAACCTGCTGGAGGTCAGTATAGAAGGACTAATAGAACAAGTCCCACACACTGCTAGAAGCCCAAATATTTTTTCAGAGCTAAATGAAGAAAAAAATTATTTTTAATTTGCAACCTGATGGAGGTCAGTATAGATGGACTAATAGACCAAGTCCCACACACTGCTAGAAGCCCAAATATTTTTTCAGAGCTAGATGCAGAAAAAAATTATTTTTAATTTGCAACCTGATGGAGGTCAGTATAGATGGACTAATAGACCAAGTCCCACACACCGCTAGAAGCCCAACTATTTTTTCAGAGCTAGATGCAGAAAAAAATTATATTCAATTTGCAACCTGCTGGAGGTCAGTATAGAAGGACTAATAGAACAAGTCCCACACACTGCTAGAAGCCCAAATATTTTTTCAGAGCTAAATGAAGAAAAAAATTATTTTTAATTTGCAACCTGATGGAGGTCAGTATAGATGGACTAATAGACCAAGTCCCACACACTGCTAGAAGCCCAAATATTTTTTCAGAGCTAGATGCAAAAAAAAATTATTTTTAATTTGCAACCTGATGGAGGTCAGTATAGATGGACTAATAGACCAAGTCCCACACACCGCTAGAAGCCCAAATATTTTTTCAGAGCTAGATGCAGAAAAAAATTATTTTTAATTTGCAACCTGATGGAGGTCAGTATAGATGGACTAATAGACCAAGTCGCACACACTGCTAGAAGCCCAAATATTTTTTCAGAGCTAGATGCAGAAAAAAATTATTTTTAATTTGCAACCTGATGGAGGTCAGTATAGATGGACTAATAGACCAAGTCCCACACACCGCTAGAAGCCCAAATATTTTTTCAGAGCTAGATGCAGAAAAAAATTATTTTTAATTTGCAACCTGATGGAGGTCAGTATAGATGGACTAATAGACCAAGTCCCACACACTGCTAGAAGCCCAAATATTTTTTCAGAGCTAGATGCAGAAAAAAATTATTTTTAATTTGCAACCTGATGGAGGTCAGTATAGATGGACTAATAGACCAAGTCCCACACACCGCTAGAAGCCCAACTATTTTTTCAGAGCTAGATGCAGAAAAAAATTATATTCAATTTGCAACCTGCTGGAGGTCAGTATAGAAGGACTAATAGAACAAGTCCCACACACTGCTAGAAGCCCAAATATTTTTTCAGAGCTAAATGAAGAAAAAAATTATTTTTAATTTGCAACCTGATGGAGGTCAGTATAGATGGACTAATAGACCAAGTCCCACACACTGCTAGAAGCCCAAATATTTTTTCAGAGCTAGATGCAGAAAAAAATTATTTTTAATTTGCAACCTGATGGAGGTCAGTATAGATGGACTAATAGACCAAGTCCCACACACCGCTAGAAGCCCAAATATTTTTTCAGAGCTAGATGCAGAAAAAAATTATTTTTAATTTGCATCCTGATGGAGGTCAGTATAGATGGACTAATAGACCAAGTCCCACACACCGCTAGAAGCCCAACTATTTTTTCAGAGCTAGATGCAGAAAAAAATTATATTCAATTTGCAACCTGCTGGAGGTCAGTATAGAAGGACTAATAGAACAAGTCCCACACACTGCTAGAAGCCCAAATATTTTTTCAGAGCTAAATGAAGAAAAAAATTATTTTTAATTTGCAACCTGATGGAGGTCAGTATAGATGGACTAATAGACCAAGTCCCACACACTGCTAGAAGCCCAAATATTTTTTCAGAGCTAGATGCAGAAAAAAATTATTTTTAATTTGCAACCTGATGGAGGTCAGTATAGATGGACTAATAGACCAAGTCCCACACACCGCTAGAAGCCCAAATATTTTTTCAGAGCTAGATGCAGAAAAAAATTATTTTTAATTTGCAACCTGATGGAGGTCAGTATAGATGGACTAATAGACCAAGTCCCACACACTGCTAGAAGCCCAAATATTTTTTCAGAGCTAGATGCAGAAAAAAATTATTTTTAATTTGCAACCTGATGGAGGTCAGTATAGATGGACTAATAGACTAAGTCCCACACACCGCTAGAAGCCCAAATATTTTTTCAGAGCTAGATGCAGAAAAAAATTATTTTTAATTTGCAACCTGATGGAGGTCAGTATAGATGGACTAATAGACCCAGTCCCACACACCTCTAGAAGCCCAAATATTTTTTCAGAGCTAGATGCAGAAAAAAATTATTTTTAATTTGCAACCTGATGGAGGTCAGTATAGATGGACTAATAGACCAAGTCCCACACACCGCTAGAAGCCCAACTATTTTTTCAGAGCTAGATGCAGAAAAAAATTATATTCAATTTGCAACCTGCTGGAGGTCAGTATAGAAGGACTAATAGAACAAGTCCCACACACTGCTAGAAGCCCAAATATTTTTTCAGAGCTAAATGAAGAAAAAAATTATTTTTAATTTGCAACCTGATGGAGGTCAGTATAGATGGACTAATAGACCAAGTCCCACACACTGCTAGAAGCCCAAATATTTTTTCAGAGCTAGATGCAGAAAAAAATTATTTTTAATTTGCAACCTGATGGAGGTCAGTATAGATGGACTAATAGACCAAGTCCCACACACTGCTAGAAGCCCAAATATTTTTTCAGAGCTAGATGCAGAAAAAAATTATTTTTAATTTGCAACCTGATGGAGGTCAGTATAGATGGACTAATAGACCAAGTCCCACACACCGCTAGAAGCCCAACTATTTTTTCAGAGCTAGATGCAGAAAAAAATTATATTCAATTTGCAACCTGCTGGAGGTCAGTATAGAAGGACTAATAGAACAAGTCCCACACACTGCTAGAAGCCCAAATATTTTTTCAGAGCTAAATGAAGAAAAAAATTATTTTTAATTTGCAACCTGATGGAGGTCAGTATAGATGGACTAATAGACCAAGTCCCACACACTGCTAGAAGCCCAAATATTTTTTCAGAGCTAGATGCAGAAAAAAATTATATTCAGTTTGCAACCTGATGGAGGTCAGTATAGATGGACTAATAGAATGATGCTATGCCCAAAAGATTTTACTTCACTAGGTGCAGTAAAAAAATTGGTATTCTATACACAGGTGTTATATCTTGCAACACAGATAGGCTACTCCACTGACTAACACACTCTGCAATAGGCCAAAAAGATTAGCTTTGCTAGATTGAGCCAAATGCTGTGAAAAAAACTTGCACAGCACTGGCACAGACCTGCCTGGCAAAAACTGATAGGAACTCATGTAACCTAGTCCTGAAAAGGACTCCAATTACAATTAGTCTTTACTCCCACAACCTATCTATTTAAGAGCACAGACCTCCCTGATAAAAGTCGTAGGAAATGCTGTAACCTAGTCCTTAAAAGGACTGCAATCATAACTATTCCCTACTCCCAAGCTATCTGTATATTTGTGCGAAAATTGGCTTGAAATTAACAAGGTATAGCGCACACAGCAACAGCGGTGCCGTCTAACACGCAGCTGCAGCAGTGAGAAAATGGTGGCGACGGGGAAAATGGCTTGGTCTTATAGGGCAAGGACATGTGACATACACTGCCAATGACACATGCCCTTGCTTGTGTGAAAAAAAGCACTTCGCTCCGTGTGTGCGCTGCTGATAGGCTGACAGATTGCACCTCCCCACTGCAAATGCGGGAAAGAGAAAAAAAAATGGAGATCTTCATTGTTCCTGCAGAGATCCATCCCCTGCCCCTCCCCCCACCCCGCTGTACACTCAAACTGCGTATTAACATTAATTTTCATCATTACTGAGAAAAAATCCAGTTATGATTTTGGTGCACGAACAGTTATCGAACATAACCTCGAACAGCCGAATTTTTCTCAAATTGTTCGTGTTCGCCGAACGGCTCGAACACCGCCCAAAACAGCTCGAATTTGAGATTGGCGAACAGTTCGAGTAGAACAACGCTCATCTCTACTTATTATGATGGGTAGGGCCCAATAACCATGGAGCTTCCTGGCCAATTAATAGCAGCTCACAGCTGTCTGCCTTGCCTTCGATGGGTATTAAAATGCGGAGAACCTTCAAAAAATGACGTGTGGTTGTATTATTTTTAATAACCAGCAAATGCAAATCAGACAGTTGCGGGCTGATATTAATAGGCTGGGAAGGTCCATGGATATTGGCCCCTTCTTGGCATCCATTAGATGCTCCAATTCTGGCACTTATTTTCAGCTCTTCCTTGTTGCCGTGGTGCGATGGCAATTGGGGTAATGGGATTGTGAGGATCATTTCAGCAGGTTAGCATTGTTAGTCATGGAGAGATGTCTGTTAGACACCCCCATTACTATCCCAGTAGTCAAAAGAAATAGACACAAACACAGAAAAGTCCTTTATTTGTAAAAATCACTCCCCAAAAATTTCACTCTTTCACTCATTTATTAAAAAAACTAAAATCCACTCCAGTCTGTCGTAGTCACCATGGAGGTCCCATAACTATCCCTTTCTTCTTTGTCCAGCGTATGGAGCCCCGTTCAGAGGACGAAGCTCCATAGACTGGTTCTCACACTGCATTCCGCGAGAACCCGGCTTCTGTGATGAATGGTGACGTCAAAAAGGTTACCACAGCTCACAGCCACCAGGTCATCAAGAGTGCAGAGCAAGAGCTGGAATGATGAGATGTGACATAGAAAAGTAACATAAATTGATAGATTGACAGATATTATGATGAGTTGATGACTGAAACTAGAATGACACATGATAATACTCATTAAATAGGACAGCAAAATACAAGTTATACAGAGATGTTTAGTGCCACCAGAATACTTGAATTTCCAAAGAAGTCACGAGGTCCCCATTATTTCTTCACGGCATGGGTACTGGGCTATTATGGGATAACAGTGGAAGCTGTGCATGTATCCAAAGTAGTGATGGGCGATCACTATAATGCTCGAGTGTTTGATGTTCGAGTTGAGCACATTAGAATACTTGGGTGCTCGACCCGAGCAACGAGCCCAATGTAAGTCTATGGGAAACTCCAGCATTTTTCAGGCGGCTCCCCCCGGCGGTCTGCAGAGGGACTAAAAATTGCCCAAATCGATGGGAACAGTGCTCAAATGACATGGGAACAGCATGGGAAAGACCCCTGGAAGCATTTCTGACTCCCAGGTCACTGCTGTGAACAACGTCGTCAGAGGTATTACGCCACTTTTATGGACTCATAATAAAACATACAAAAACGAAACCAAAATGGATTTTCCTGGGAAATATGTTGAGGAACATCCTTTCCTGGGCAATGACTTGTATATAAAACAAAATAAATAACCAAAAACAAAAATACTCCTTCACACCTTGGGCTATGTTCACACTTAGCATTTTCGATGCTTATTGCACTTTTGCATTGCTTTCAACCGTGACAAATGCATTCACCGGGAAATTTCATTTTAACATTTTACAACCTTATCCTTATCTGGCCATGTGGTATGTGAGATATCATCAGACACATTGTGTTTCATTTATGAAGGAGGGACTCTGAAAGTCAAAAAGCCTATTTTATAGGGTCATCAGGCTGCCTTTACTATTCTTAAAGGGCCAGCAGTCGGCCCTCACTATCCTTAGAGAGCCATCAGTCAGCTATGCTTTATTGTTCTCATTACTAAAGAGTGGGTCTCCTATACTGTTATTGCATATGCAGTGAGTGGCAAGGCTGCCCAAAATTTGGACGCACCCCAATGCCACTTTGAAAATTTGGACGCACCCCACTACCCCATTGAAGAGACTTAGAGGAGGGCCTCCTGAGAACAATGTTCCCATTATTAGGAAGTGGGTCTCCCATTGTGTTTGCCTATGCAGTGTATGCAAGGGTTGACAAAAATTTGGATGCACTCCAATGCCCCTTGCAAGAGACGTAGAGGGCCTCCTGAAAACAATGTTCCCATTATTAGGAAGTGGGTCTCCCATAGTGTTGGCCTATGCAGTGAATGCAAGGACTGCCAAAAATTTGGAGGCACTCCAATTCTCCTTGGAAGAGACATGGAGGAGGGCCTCATAAAAATGTTCCCATTAGAAGCGGATCTCCTATGCTTGTAATGCCCATGCACTAAGTGTATGGGCTGACAAACATTTACCCATGGATACATGAACATACTGTAAAATTTTTTTTTTCTACAGGCATCATAAACACCCTTTAAAAAAATTATGTGGATGTTGCATCACAGACCACGGTCACCCTGGTGATATGGTGGTGGAGGATGAGAAGAAGGAGGAGGACAAGAACAAAGAGCCACAATCAGGAAGCGTATACCCATGTGTGGGAGTGAAAAGGTGCATGGGAATACACCTCCCAAAAAAAGACACTGGATTTGAGTTTATGTTACGCTGCTATCATTCTGTGGTGTTGAGAAGTCTGGCCCAATCCAGCCCTTGTTCATTTTTCATTTCAGGTGACAGGCTGTTGCGCTGATCAGTTCTAATTCCACTAGTGGCACTAAAAGCCAGCTCTAATAAAATGCTAGCGGCAGGGCAGGCCAGGACCTCCAAGGCATAGAGAGCCAGTTCATTCCACGTATACAGCTTGGATACCCAATAATTATAAGGCACGGAGGAATCACGGAGGACGTTGGTACGGTCGGCAAAGTACTCCCTCAGCACCTTCCCAAACTTTGCACTACTTGTGAGAGTACGCCACGCCTCAGGGTCTGTGCGATGGAAGCGGCTGAGAAAATTCTCCCAGAACTTTGACAGTGTTCCCCTGCCTCTGCTGGATTGGAGCTGTGTCTCTCTTGCCTGTACTCCTTGGTTGTCCAACGAACTGTGACCTCTGCCACCAGCATTTTCAGATGGGAATTTTTTTAATAGTTCAGCAACAAGGGCCTTCTGGTACAGCCCCAACTTTGTTGACCTGTCCACCTCAGGAATAAGAGATAGAAATTTCTCCTTGTAGCTTGGGTCTAGAAGTGTCACTAACCAGTAATGACTGTCACCCAAAATTATGAGAACGCGAGGGTTATGGGAAAGGCAGCATAACATAAACTCAGTCATGCGTGCAAGACTGCTAACATGCAAGACTTCCATGTCCGCACCAAGAGGATGACTGGCCATTCTCTCCTCCTCTCTGTCCTAGGGCCATCCACGCTGAAAAGACAGTATGACAGTGTTAGGTGTCAGGCATTTGCTGGATTTGACATGGGTTCAGAACCATCAGGAGATTCTGTGGTCTCCCATTCTGGTCCAGCCAGGGCTGATGCTGCTCAGCATTTTCATCAGTCCCATGCCTAGCTGGTGCACAAGATGCACGAGTTGTTTCCTGGGTCTTTATCCCTAGCAACATGAAGTGTAGGTTGCTGAGGGAAACAGGACTGCTACAGCCTAAGTCAAGGATTCTCTGCACTGAGCATGCCCGTGACATGGCGGACTGTGATTGGTGCTTTTGGAGTCAGCTGATACGGTGACCTGGCACCGCCTGATTGGTTGCGGGTGACGTCACCAATGGTGCGACGGTGGGCAGGGCTTAATCTTTAAAAAGCCCGCCCACAAACATGGCAGCACGCTCTGATCATTGAGTAGTGATGGTGTTGTGTGGACGCTTGGTCGTTTGAGCTCCACGGGTGCTTTAGTGGAAATAGGCAGGTTTAGTGGAAATAGGCAGGTAGCTTCTTCTGACAGTCTGACTCCGCCTAAGGGGTCGCCATACACCCCGAGCAGTCTGCAGACACCGCATTCCCAGTACCGCCTGTAAGCCACGTGGAGAGATTCTCCTCAGTCCGGTAGCACGTCGGCTGAGAGCACTTATACGCCGGCGTGAGTCACACACGCATCCTAGCGCCATCTGTGTAGTCCCTGTGCTGCAACAGGACTACAGATACTTCATTTATCACACATTTCTTGTGCAGTTAATGGAGATAGTGCAAATTCCTATTCCCGCTCCGGTGTGCTGTAACACCGAGGGGATTGTTATTTAAGTTGGTTGTTTTACCTTCTCACCCGGAAGGTGTTCGGCCGCAGTCCACCAGGCTGCATTGCGGACCCCGGGGTCGGTTGCGTTCCATTATAATAAAGTTGTTTGCAACCATCCTCTTAACAGACAGTTGTGCAGGTAGTACCATCTATAGTGAATGAAACTAGCTCCTGTTCTTCCTCCTCCTCTTCCTCATTGTTACCCAATCCACGTTGGGATGAGATGAGGCTGGGCTGTGTGTAATCACCCTGTATGGTTCTTTGCTCCAACTCATCATGCTCGGCCTGAAATGCATCTTCTTTGATTGTGAGCACAGAGCATTTCAGAAGACAGAGAAGCGGGATGGTGACGCTAATTAGGGCGTCATCGCTGCTTACCATCTTGGTGGAGTCCTCAAAGTTTTTGAAGATGGTACATATGTCTGCCATCCATGTCCACTCCTGAGGTCATGTGTGTGGAGTGCGAACTATATACCGACGGCCTTGTTGATGCTGGTACTCAACAACTGCCCTCTTCTGCTCACAAATCCTTCCCAGCATCTGCAGTGTAGAGTTCCAACATGTGGGGACATCACACACCAGTCTGTGAGCCAGAAGCTGCAACCGCTTCTGAAACATGGCAAGGGTAGTGGAAACTGTAGCTGACTTTCTAAAATGGGCACACAGGTGGCGTACTTTAACAAGCAGATCCGGCAGCTCCGGGTAGGAGTTGAGAAATCGCTGAACCACGAGGTTAAGCACATGAGCCAGGCATGGTACGTGTGTGAGCTCGCTTTGACTCAGAGCCGCCAACAGGTTCCGGCCATTGTCACACAAAACCATGCCTGGCTTTAGGTTCAGCAGTGTGAGCAACAGATCTGCTTGCTCTTTCAGAGCTGTCCACAACTCTTCAGAATTGTGCGGTTTGTCAGCTAAGCATATTAGCTTCAACACAGCCTGCTGCCGCTTGGCCGAGGCAGTGCTGCCAGCTTGTGACTGATGTGGTCATTTCAGAGATGGAGGCTGAAGAGGAGGAGGAGGCTGAGGAGGATGAGGTGCAGGAGCTGCAGACTGTGGGGGCAACCCTGATTGACCTAGGGCCTGCAATCCTTGGCGTCGGGAGGATGTGTTCCGTCCCAAGGTCCGACTGGGTCCCGGCTTCCACTATATTAACCCAGTGTACCATCCCTGCCCACAAGCACTTGTCCATGTGTCCGTGGTTAGGTGGACTTTCCCGGTAACTGCGTTGTTGAAGGCACACTAATGTTTTGGGACAAGAGTTTGTGTAATGCGGGGATGGCACACAGGGAGAAATAGTGGCGGCTGGGGACCCAGTACTGAGGAACGGCCATCGCCATCAGGTTGCGGAATGCTTCCATCTCCACGAGCCTAAGAGGCAACATTTCGAGCGCAAGCAGGCGTGAAATGTGGGAATTTAATAGTGTGGCCTGTGGGGTGTTGGCTGCGTATTTGCACTTGCGTTCAAAGGACTGGGGTATGGACAACTGAACGTTTCGCTGGGACAAGGATGTGGACATGCTTCCTGATGCTGCTACTTGAGAGTGTGCAATGACAGGTGCAGGGCAGGAGGCATCTTCACATGCACCATTGACAGGAGATTGGCTTTCTTGCACAACAGCGGAAGAAGCAGTGGTGCCACCCGCAGACATTGTTCCTGGACCCTGGGGTTCGGCCCACAAAGTCAGGTGCTTTGCTGCCATGTGCCTGATCATGCTGGTGGTGGTCACCCCTGGTAGTTTTGCCACCCCTGCTGATGCTGGCCTGGCAGATGGTGCAAATGCCCTTTGTGGGGTTATCGGCAGAGTCTTTAAAAAACAACCAGACTCGGGAAGACCTGACAGCTGTACTGGCAGCTTCCTTCATGTTGGTGTTACGGGGAACGGTTGCCTGCCTTCTGTCTGCGGCCACCACACTGCTTCTTCCTGCCTGTTGGGGTGCTCTGCCTCCCTCCCCCTGTGTGCTGCTATCTTCGCTCTGAATGTCCTCCTGCCAGGTTGAGTCAGTTACAATATCATCTACCAACTCGTCTTCCACTTCCGCACCCTGGTCCTCCTCCAGACTTTCTGGCAATTGTGTCTCATCATCATCCACCTCTTGTGACACTTTCCCACCGTCGCCTTCGTGTGACCGTGGCTGCACAAATATTTGGGCATCGCTACATGCGATCTCCTCTTGCCCCGCTTCAAGTGGACCGGGCGAGAGGCCTGAATCTATAAATCGAATTATGAACAGCTCTTTGGAGTGTCCAAGTGTGGGATCAGTTGTCTCTGGGCACTCGTCATGGTGGGAGGTAGGAGGATCAGGGTGAGGAATATGCGGTCCAGACTCACGGCTACTGAGACTTGACCGTGTGGAAGACAGGGTGGTGGTGGCAAAGTGATTGGAAGCATTATCCGCTATCCAACCAACAACTTTTGACACTGCTCTGGGTTCAATAGTGGTGTTCTGGGGTCCCCTAGGAATTGAGACAGGAAGGTCGGGCGAGAAGATGTGGGTGTTTGTTGTGGCACAATTTCAGCTTGCCCACGGCCTCGCCCTCGGCCTCTGCATGCACCATCACCATCACGTCCAGTTCCCCATCCCTTGCCATGCGCCTTGCCCATTTTAAATGGAGGACTTTATTTTACACGCTCACTGCAAATGGCTGAATTTGGAGTTATATGTAATCCGTATGATGGAGAAACCACAGTTTTAAATACCTGGCCTGTAAGTAACTATTTTGAAAAGCAAACCGGTGTCAAAAACTTTGCTGACACACTGAAAAAAATTAGAATGGAGGCCAGAAATGGCAAAATTTTCAGAAAACGTATATGTGATCCATGTGACGGAGAAACCACAGTTTTAAATACCTGGGCTGTAGGTAACTATTTTGAACAGCAAACTGGTGTCAAAAACTTTGCTGACGCACTGAAAAAAATTTGAATGCAAGCCAGAAATGGCAGTATTTTCAGCGCAACTATATGTGATCCGTGTGACGGACAAACCACAATTTTAGATAGCTGGATTTTTAGCGCTGTAATATGGAAAGGACCTGGCTGTATTCTGCAGTGCCAACAAGCAAATTGCGCAGAAAAACAGCGTACTCTGGATTGCTTTTTAAGCAAATAATGAGGATGAAGATCCAAAAAAAAATATTCCTGGCTCCTGAGACCTAGGTCTTTGTTTAGAAATGTCTAACAGCAGCAGAAGGCAGAACTGAAATGGAGCCTCTTGTGCTATATGCACTGCAGTCTGCTATATACACTGACTGCCTGTATACACTGCGTGCCTGATATCTCTGCAGATGGATTAGTCCTCAGAAGCACAGTTTGTTGAGATGGATATGTGTAATGTACTTGTTTTCTCCCTACACTACCTAATACACAACCAAATCTCTCCCTAGCTCAGCAGCACTACTCCCTTCACTGCCTGATGGCGGAGTAGACTGACAAGCACAGCAGCACCAGGTCTGATATAGACCTGATGACTCTGTGCGGCCAGCCAATCACTGTAATGCCCACAACCAACATGGCATTACAGGCAGGCAATCCCTGCATGTTGATTGGCGCTCTAAAGAGCGCCAAACATGCAGGGAGGGGACCCGAGCATCCGCCCGAGCATCTCGCAATTACTCAGTGAGCTCCGAGCATCTCGCAAGTACTCGGCGAGCTTCCGAGCATCTTGAGTACTGAGATGCTTGGGCGAGTACCGAGTACTTGTGAGTATGCTTGCTCATCACTATTTCAAAGCAATAAACTATCTGCCACCCATCACATGTTGAACAGCCAGACTTTGAGTACACGTGATCCTACGTTATTTTAAATATTTCCACAAAAAATATTTACACTGGTAACAACATGATGTAAAAATTCAATACATGCCCCCAAGAGCAAGGGGAAAAACAACCCCCCCCCCACTATAGCTTAGAACAGGTTATGTGTGAAACATAATGACAGTCTGCTCTCCTCACTGCAGAGTGAATACATTTGCTAGGGCACAGTAGACCTGAGTGTGATTAACAGCTTTCATCTCCCACAGTCAATGTGGAAGCAAAGCAACAAAGTACAGCATTACCTATGCTTTGGCAATGTAATGTGTATTTAGTACTACCAATAAAGCGTGCTTAAAATTGAAATGAGAACTATTAGATGTGTTTGTAATGAGGATCAACTTCTGCAGTGTTGCCCATCCCCAACAGTGAATGCCAGAGATGAGAGGTGAAAGCCTTCAGTTAATCACACTCAGGTCTGCTGTGCTACAGCACATGTCATTACTCTGCAGTGAAGAGAGCAGACTGTTTGTTGTAAATGTTATTGTGGGGTGTGTTCTTCTTTCCCAAGTGTACTGCTGCCTGCTTATGATTGGTCAGCATTAGAAAGAGGAAGATGTACATGCCCCAGTGAAATCTCTCTGGTAATGCACATTTGAACTTTAAAAACAAAATAACTACTATAAATTTTGTTGTGGAAAATAGGAAAAAACAATTTTTTGATAAGATGGGGTTCTGTCTTATAATCTGAATAGGAATCTTACCTGGAGGGGCGGTGGAGCAGAGGTCACAGGAGGCAGGGTCCTTCAGGAAACCGGGCCTGGTGCTGGTGGCTTGCGCTGGGCACCTGGTGCCCTGGATGCTTGGTGCTGGTGGCCTGGGGCTGGGTGCCTTGTGGTCTGGGCCCTTGGTGCTGGTGGGCTGGGGGCTTGGTGGCTTGCACTGGGCCCCTGGGTACCTGGTGGCTGGCGCTGGGGGCTTAGGGCCTTGGTGCCTGGGTGAGTGGGGGCTTGGGGTCTGGGTGCCTCGGTGAGTGGTGGCTGGAGCTGGGGGCTTGAGGCCTGGGGGCCTATGTGAGTGGTGGCTGGCGCTGGGGGCTTTAGGCCTGGAGGCCTGTGTGAGTGGTGGCTGGCACTGGGGGCTTGGGGCCTGGGGGCCTGGGGGCCTGGGTGAGTGGTGGCTGGTGCTGGGGGCTTGGGGCCTGGGGGCCTGGGTGAGTGGTGGCTGGGGCTGGGGGCTTGGGTGAGTGGTGGCTGGGGCCCTAGGGCCTGATATCGGGGCTGGTGTCTTGCTGTGAGTAGCGTGGCAGAGCGCCGTGAGCGGCATCCGATGTGTGAGGCCATCTTTCGGAAGCTTTGATCCGCAGGAATATGGCCGCCGGCATGGCAGAGTGCAAGCGCCAGCTCCGGCAGTCATTTTCCTGTAGATCAGCTTCAGAAAGATGGCCGTGTGCACCAGAATCGGCCCCCGCCGCTCAAAACAAGACATTGGCCCCGGAACCCGGCAAGGCCCCGGCTCCCAGGCAGATACTTCTTCTGCTTCCGCCTGCCGCCACCTGCTGCTGCCTCTGCCGCCACCTGCTGCCGCTGCCGCTGATCCCACTCCACCACCATCGGTAAGTTACTTTCGGACCATAAGACGCACCCCATTGTCCTTCCAAATTTGGGGGGAAAAAAGTGCGTCTCATGGTCTGAAAAATACGGTATTTAGGTGCCAAATACTCTGATCACCAATATTTCTGCAATGTACAAGCGAAAATATATATATGTATATATATGTAGCGCTGGCGTCCCTGCCCTCTGCTAGGCAGGGACGCTGCTCCCCTCACCGCTCTGCTCCGTGCCCGGCGTCCTCTCCCCGCTCTGCTGTCAGCGCGCGCTCCTGCCCGGCGTCCTCTCCCCGCTCTGCTGTCTGCGCGCGCTCCGTCCCGGCGTCCTCCTCCTGCTCTGCTCTCGGCGCGCGCTCCTTCCCGGCCCCTGTGCTTAGGGCGCGCGCGCGCGCGCTCCCCTCCTCTTAAAGGGGCCGCGCGCGCCGCCCTAAAGAGTCCCCGGCCAATGGCCGGAGGACTTCATCATATAAAAGGCACCTCCTCCAAAATGGAGGTGCCCGAGCAATGTTGTTTGCACCTGTGTCTCACCTGTGCTTCAGCCCTCAGGTCCCGTTGCCAGTTACCTGCCAGTTTCCTGCCAGTTACCTGCCTGATTCCTGCCAGTTACCTGCCTGATTCCTGCCTGAATACTTGTTACCTGTCTGCCAGTCTGAGGTCCGACGGTCTGCCTTACTACTCCTGTCAGTCTGTCTAAGGACCAGCCTGCCCGCTCACCTGGGAGCGCATATCAGCTACCTGCCTGCTTGCCTGAGGTCCGACGGTCTGCCTTACTACTCCGGTCAGTCTGTCTATGGACCAGCTTGCCCGCTCACCTGGGAGCGCTTCTCCGTTACCTGCCTGTTTGCCAGCCCGGAGGTCCCGTTGTCACGTGCGGTGACCACCAGCTATTCCAGAGACTCTTGCCCGCTCACCTGGGAGCGCTTCTCCGTTACCTGCCTGCCTGCCAGCCCGGAGGGTCCGCCGTCACGTGCCGTGACCACCTGCTATTCCAGAGACTCTCGCTTGCTCACCTGGGAGCACCCATCTACCATCTGCCTGCTAGCCTACCCGGAGGCTCTGCCATCACAGGTCGTACCTACCCCTTACCCAGAGACTGCCCTGATCACTTGCCGTATCTCCCTGTCCGTTCACCCAGAGACTGCCCTGATCACTTGCCGTATCTCCCTGTCCGTTCACCCAGAGACTGCCCTGATCACTTGCCGTATCTCCCCGTCCGTTCATCCAGAGACTGCCACCCGCTCCCTTACAAGGGCCGCCCCCTTGTATAGTAGCTCAGAGGTTCCGCCTCCCGGACCCGTTACAGTTTGCTCGGGCCATGGAACCCGGTGGCACCCAAGCTCCCTCGCTCTCGGACCTCTGTCTTGAACTGTCCCGTCAGAGGTCCCAACAGGAGACCATCCTGGGTCACCTGCGGAATGTTAATACTCGCCTGAACACTCTGTCTGATCCACCAACAACCTCCGCCAGTACCATGGTATCCTTTTCCGGACCCCGGCTCTCTGCACCTCCTCGCTTCGGAGGCGACTCCGTCCTGGCTCGGGGCTTCATAAATCAGTGCACCCTGCATTTTGAACTATTATCCCACCAGTTTAACTCCGACCGAGCCAAAATTGCCTTTATCATGTCCCATCTCACCGGGGAGGCCCTGGCCTGGCTAAATCCTCTATGGGAGAGAGGAGATCCCCTGGTGTCCGACTTGCCTGCCTTTCTCATGGCTTTCCGGAAAGCCTTCGACGAACCCGGACGGAGGACCTCATCCGCATCTTCTCTGCTTCGCCTCCGTCAGGGAAGCCTCACCGTGGGCCAATATGCCATACGGTTCCGTACCCTTGCCTCGGAGCTGGCCTGGGATAACGAAGCCCTGGTATCCGTCTTCTGGGAGGGTCTGTCCGGCCGTATTAAAGATGAACTTGCTGGTCGGGACATTCCTACCACTCTCGATGATCTAATAACCCTTGCCACCCGGATTGACCTACGGTTCCAGGAGCGTGCCAAAGAGGTCACCCGTGAGAGAAGGATTCCACGTCTAGCTCCTACTTTCCAGGAACCCGTCATTCCTTCCGTTTCTCCACAGGTACACTCTCCTGAGCCTATGCAGGTCGACCAGACCAAGATGGTCAAATCCCGTCAGGATTTCCGCCGTGCCGAGGGGAGCTGCTTCTACTGTGGCAGTAAGGAGCATCTGATCCGTGCCTGCCCGGAGAGGTCGGGAGAACGCCTGTATCTAGGTTCACTCAGAGGGGTCGATCTAGACAAAAATAAATCCTCTCCATCCCTGCTGTTGTCAGTCTCAATCATCTGCGGGGAGAATCGTTATTCCGAACTAGCCCAACTTGACTCTGGAGCAGCCGGAAATCTTATTTCACAGTCCCTGGTGGAGAAATTCCGCATCCCCACCAAACCTCTGGCTGTACCCTTGTCTGTTGTTGCCGTGGATGGGGGCCTCTTACCTCGCCCCATCCAATTCATCACCGAATCCATTACTCTGCAGGTGGGAATGCTGCATTCAGAGAGTATCTCCTTTCACGTTCTGCCTGGTCTCCCTCACGCCCTCTTGCTAGGTCTGCCTTGGCTCCAGAGACATGCACCCGTGCTTGACTGGCAAACCGGAGAAGTCCTTCACTGGGGACAGGCCTGTCATAAAACCTGCCTGGTTCCCGTCCATTCCGTCCGTCCCTCTCCTATCCCAGCTAATCTACCTGGACTTCCGATTCCTTATTGGTCTAGTGCTGATGTCTTTGTTAAGGAGGAGGCAGAGACATCACCACCTCATAGACCATGTGACTGCCCCATCGATCCCGCCAGAGTAATGCAGGTGGCTCCCGTGAGTCTAAATTGTCTCCCTCCTGGTAAGACGTTCGTATCGGTACCTGATCGGGAGAGAATCCTACACTGGGGTCATTCGTCTAAACTAGCTGACCACGCCGGTCGGAAAAAGACCCTCCAGCTTATTACCCGACACTACTGGTGGCCTAACCTGCACAAGGATGTTATGGACTTTGTTTCTGCCTGTGTGTCCTGCGCCCGCAACAAAGTTCCGAGACACCTGTCGGCCGGCCGCCTTCTTCCTCTGCCAGTACCTGCTGCCCCCTGGCAGCATTTAGCGATGGACCCTCCTCAATTCCGTCCTGGGGATAAAGTCTGGCTCTCGTCCAAATATGTCCGACTCAAGATCCCTTCCTATAAGTTAGGGTCTCGGTTCATCGGCCCACTGGTGGTCATCGGTCAGATCAACCCGGTAGCCTATAAATTGAAACTCCCGGCCAACTTACGGATCCCTAACTCCTTCCATGTATCTCTCCTCAAACCTGTGGTACTTAACTCTTTTTCTAAGTCTACAGGTACGCCTCCTGCTCTGGTTTCTGCTGAGGACAAGTTTGAGGTAGAGAACATTCTTGCCAGCAAAAGGGTAAGAGGAAAGACCTTTTTTCTGGTAGATTGGAGGGGGTTTGGTCCTGAGGAGAGAACGTGGGAGCCCCGGGAGAACATCCATGCCCCTCTCATCCTAGCTAAATTTCTGTCTGGCCTAAAAAAGGGGGGGCCTAAAGGGGGGGGTACTGTAGCGCTGGCGTCCCTGCCCTCTGCTAGGCAGGGACGCTGCTCCCCTCACCGCTCTGCTCCGTGCCCGGCGTCCTCTCCCCGCTCTGCTGTCAGCGCGCGCTCCTGCCCGGCGTCCTCTCCCCGCTCTGCTGTCTGCGCGCGCTCCGTCCCGGCGTCCTCCTCCTGCTCTGCTCTCGGCGCGCGCTCCTTCCCGGCCCCTGTGCTTAGGGCGCGCGCGCGCGCGCTCCCCTCCTCTTAAAGGGGCCGCGCGCGCCGCCCTAAAGAGTCCCCGGCCAATGGCCCGAGGACTTCATCATATAAAAGGCACCTCCTCCAAAATGGAGGTGCCCGAGCAATGTTGTTTGCACCTGTGTCTCACCTGTGCTTCAGCCCTCAGGTCCCGTTGCCAGTTACCTGCCAGTTTCCTGCCAGTTACCTGCCTGATTCCTGCCAGTTACCTGCCTGATTCCTGCCTGAATACTTGTTACCTGTCTGCCAGTCTGAGGTCCGACGGTCTGCCTTACTACTCCTGTCAGTCTGTCTAAGGACCAGCCTGCCCGCTCACCTGGGAGCGCATATCAGCTACCTGCCTGCTTGCCTGAGGTCCGACGGTCTGCCTTACTACTCCGGTCAGTCTGTCTATGGACCAGCTTGCCCGCTCACCTGGGAGCGCTTCTCCGTTACCTGCCTGTTTGCCAGCCCGGAGGTCCCGTTGTCACGTGCGGTGACCACCAGCTATTCCAGAGACTCTTGCCCGCTCACCTGGGAGCGCTTCTCCGTTACCTGCCTGCCTGCCAGCCCGGAGGGTCCGCCGTCACGTGCCGTGACCACCTGCTATTCCAGAGACTCTCGCTTGCTCACCTGGGAGCACCCATCTACCATCTGCCTGCTAGCCTACCCGGAGGCTCTGCCATCACAGGTCGTACCTACCCCTTACCCAGAGACTGCCCTGATCACTTGCCGTATCTCCCTGTCCGTTCACCCAGAGACTGCCCTGATCACTTGCCGTATCTCCCTGTCCGTTCACCCAGAGACTGCCCTGATCACTTGCCGTATCTCCCCGTCCGTTCATCCAGAGACTGCCACCCGCTCCCTTACAAGGGCCGCCCCCTTGTATAGTAGCTCAGAGGTTCCGCCTCCCGGACCCGTTACAATATATATTCATTCTTCTCTGTAGTGCATATTACATTCTGTGTCTAGGGCAACATAAATAATTTGGTGAAAGGTCCTCTTGAAATGTATTGCCCAGGTGCTGTTAGAAAACACTGACTGTATTCTTACCCTGATTCTTACACTCCTTCCCATTTGCTTACTAATTTGTGCTAATCTCAAGCATACATAAACAAATAAATTCTTGTGATAATTTCATATGAATAATAAAATATTTTTTCAACCATGAATTGAAACACTTAGGCCTAGAAATCTAGCATAGAACAGTTTGCTAAATTTTTGCACACTGTGAGGTTGTGGAAGAATTTTGCGACTTTTGGAGTTTTTATTCCAGTTTTGGCCAGTTCTGCCAAAATGGATGGAGCTATAGCTGGATGAGGCATGGCAGCAACTGCTCATATAATTCATGATGAATTGTGGTATACCTTATGTCAAAAACCATACTCCAGTCTCCGAGTGGAGTAAGATTTGTGGTGAGGTGAGGTGCAAGGAAGCGCACACCATTTTTAAGATGAGCCTGATTAATTAATCAATCAGGCGCCGCTAACTCTAACATGCTTCCTCATCAAGACTTGCATGAACAAAATTGGTCTTTATGAATAGGGGTCATAGACTACATACAAACTCCATGGGATTGTTGTCATAGTTAGACACATACAGGATCAATGCATGGTTGCAAAATTGTTCAGAAATTCCCGGAAAATATTTAATTATTAGGCACTGTCCATAGATAATATTGTTGTGTCAGTAAAAGAGATGAGTGAATATATTTGAGTAGAATTGAATTGTACTCAAATTTTACAAAAACCTGCATTCGCCAAAGTGCTGATTTTTGTAATTTGCTTCTGTGCGGATTCAACAGAACTACGACTGGTGTCCGCCATTTTTCTGAACCATAAAAGTCCACCAATACTGATGGTCACATTATTGTTCACCTCTCTGGCCCCTTTACTCCTCACCATCACCTGTCAGATCCTTGTCCCATTTTCTGCTGCGAGCACAAAAATCCCCAAGCCACTCTCTCTAGGTTGGGACTTTGAGCTCTATTGAGGCCACAGATGGTTCACTGTGTGCCATGACCCTTTGCGCACTTGTGCTGAACCTGCTTGCAGAGTTGATAACAAGATGTGTTGATGACCAGACTGGTGATGGTGAGGATTGAAGGAGCCAGAGAGGTGAGCAATAAGGCGACTATAAGTATTTTCTTACATTTTTTAACTTTGTTTATTAATCTCTGCATTCTGGAGAGACCTCAGAACATAATAAAGGACATTACATTTACGTAGAATAACTTCTCTGTAAATTGAATTTTCCCTCATAATCCATGTGGGTAGGAAAATTCGAAATTTTGCCTGATCCACTCATCTCTAGTCAGTAACTTTATATTCAAGCTGGAGAAACTTCTACAAATTCAAACTGAAAAAATTCCACTGTGCTAAATATCCATTTCAATGCAGCATAAATTATGACTAATTGGGAACAAACCAACAGGGTCCACAACTAATAATTTATTAACTAAAAGTGATTCGTTATCATATGTTGCGGAGAATCCTGCACTCTGGTTCGTGTTGGTCAATCTGGACTATACAAATACATCAATGCACATTGCATGAACATATAGTAAAAATTTGTATACCAAAACAGTACCTCACTAAACCAATTAAGTGAACCGTAAATTTGGATAAATAAAGAGAAAGAAAATGTAAAAATATAACCAGTGAAGTTTACATGGAAATAAACAATTTTGCATGAATAATGCATAAGTGAGGATTGCCAAAAGTCCACCGGTATTAATCACTGACAGTGGGTGAGGAAGATAGCAGGACCTGTATTAGAGGGTCCACTTTAACTCACTGTGTTGGCGTTCTTTATGTCCACGGCTCACGGATGCTTGAAACTGCCGGCACTGGTCGCTTGGATGTGGGAGTAGCAGAGCTCGCACGCAGGAAGCCCTGGCCGGTGGTTGAGCTTACTGCGTGTGGAGGGAGCACCACGGCGTGTGACATCACATGCACAGGGATGGAGGCTCAGTGCTTCCAATCCAATCCCTTACACGTTTTGGAGACGCTCTAGTCTCTTTCGTAAGAGGGTGCTGTACTACCCCTGGGCTCCTTCTTATATATGGTCCTTATCTGAGACATATACCTACCCCATAATTATGACCCCTAAGTACATCCCAAAATCTATATAAAAACCTTAAAATATGTACTGTAGATAAAATATACAACTTTAATAAATCACATTAAAACATACATTTAGACATATCCCCCAAAAATAATTAATACAATATTACTATAAATCTATTCTAAAATTACATACATCCATTATTTAATATGAACCCATACATTTTAGCACTCAATATCAACCAATAAATAAATGAACTTAGGTCAGAAGAATTTTGACAATACATTGGGTGATATATTATGTTAATATATTCTAAAAAGCAAATAGTTCTATATCATAGTTTAACCCATTTGGTACCAAGGTATTTAAGTTAAAAATCCATTTGGACTCTTTGCGTGACATTTGTGTCAAATAATTACCCCCCATCCAATTTTTCGGCACATGTTCCACCCCAAAAAATACAACATTTTTACATGGCCTATTGTGTTTAATTAAAAAATGTCACGATAACGGATGACCCTTGAAACCTCATTTTATATTGTATAAATGTTTTCTTATACGATCTGCTAATGTTCGTTTGGTTTTGCCGACATACATCTGGGTGACCCAGACACACAAACAGAGTGGAATAACATGTTTTTTTAATTTTCTAAAAAAACAGTGACCTTTATTATTGACAAAAGAAAGGAGAATGTCCACAACACAGATCGACGTATTAGGGATCTGTTTGATAAACTTCAACAGTTTAAAGAGCTCGAGGAGATTATCAGCATAATAAACCGAATCAAAAGAAGAGAAAAATAACTTCTTGAGAAAAAGCGTGTTAAATTTAGAAGGGATAATGTACCCTTCCATGAACATTTTTTCACTAGAACACTACATCAAGGACTCCTAGATGAATACCAAGAATCTACAAATCTATATATATAATTGTCTTATCCCGTCTGTCTGTCTGTCTTTCTGTCTGTCTTTCTGTCTGTCTAGGAAATCCCGCGTCGCTCATTGGTCCGGCCGCAGTCTGTCCAGGAAATCCCGCGTCACTCATTGGTCCGGCCGCGGCCAATCAGCGACGCGGGATTTCAGAAAAAAGATGGCGGCTGTTAGCGGCTAATCTGCCGGACGGAGGTCAGCGGCGATGCAGCCGGGAGATGAGCGGCGCTAGCAGCAGAACTACCCCGACCGGCGGCGCCGCTGACCTCCATGCGGCTAATGTCGGGAGATCAGCGGCTAGGACCGCTGATCTCCCGACGGCAAGTGTGAACGGAGGACCGGGGAGCGGCGCCGCCGGTCGGGATGCTTCTGCTGCGAGCAGCTGCTCATCTCCCAGCTGCTCGCAGCGGAAGTACCCGCACAGGCAGCGCCGCTCCCCGGTCCTCGCTAATACGGCGCTGATTGGTCGCAGCCATCGGACGCGACCAACAAGCGATATGAGCGGCAAATTTAAGCGCCGCTCTCCTGATTGGTCGCGGCTGCCACCCTCGTCCAATCAGCGATTTGGGCGCCAAATTTAAACTCGCTCTCCAGTACTCACTAACATGGTTCTCTGATTGGTCGCGGCCGCTGGCCACGACTAATCAGCGGTATGGGCGGAAAATTTAAACGCCGCTCTGCTGATTGGTCGCAGCCGCCAGCCGCGACCAATCAGCGAGATTTGCGCCAAACTTAAACAACGCTCTGCTGGCTGGTGGCCACAACCAATCAGCAACATTGGCGCCAGCCGCGAACAATCAGCGAGATTGGCGCCAAATTTAAACACCGCTCTGCTGATTGGTCGCGGTCGCCAGCCGCGAACAATCAGCGAGATTGGCGCCAAATTTAAACAACGCTCTGCTGATTGGTCACGGCCGCCAGCCACGACCAATCAGCAAGATTGTCACTAAACTTAAACAACGCTCTGCTGGCTGGCGGCTGTGACCAATCAGCGACATTGGCGCCAGCCACGAACAATCAGCGAGATTGGCGCCAAATTTAAACACCGCTCTGCTGATTGTTCGCGGCCGCCAGCCGCGACCAATCAGTGAGATTGGTGCCAAATTTAAACACCGCTTTGCTGATTGGTCGCGGTCGCTGGCCGCGACCAATCAGCATTATTGGCACCAAATTTCAACAACGCTCTGCTGATTGGTCGCGGTCGCCGGCCGCGACCGCTCTGCTGATTGGTCACGGTCGCCGGCCGCGACCAATCAGCATTATTGGCGCCAAATTTAAACACCCCTCTGCTGATTGGTCGCAGTCGCCGGCCGCGACCAATCAGCGATATTGGCGCCAAATTTAAACACCCCTCTGCTAATTGGTCGCGGTTGCCGGCGGCCACCAATCAGCGATATTGGCGCCAAATATAAACACGCCTCTGCTGATTGGTCGCGACCACCGGCCGCGACCAATCTGCATTATTGGCTCCAAATTTAAACACCGCTCTGCTGATTGGTCGAGACTGCCAGCCGCGACCAATCAGTGATATTGGCGCCAAATTTAAACACCGCTCTGCTGATTGGTCGCGATTTTATCGCCAAATTTAAACAAGCTCTCCGGTCCTCACTAACACAGTTCGCTGATTGGTCGCGGCCGCCACCCGCGACCAATCACCGATATTGCCGCCAAATTTAAACACCGTTTTGCTGATTGGTCGCAGTTGCCAGCCGCGACCAATCTGCGATTTTGGCGCCAAATTTAAGCAACGTTCTGCTGATTGCGCCCGGTCGGCCGCATACATATTCTAGAATACCCGATGCGTTAGAATCGGGCCACCATCTAGTATAAATATAAGTACAAATAGTTTGATGGAAGATTTTTCAGTGTATGACAACTCTACTATTAATGGTAGTGGTGTTGGATGTACAGAATGCTCTAGAGATACGAGGAGGTCAGGTGCCCCCCCCTTCCATTATCCCCCACAATTGTCGTATCTAATAGACAAAATAAGGTACACATTGGTGGCAGCTCTGAGGATACGAATGATAATAAACAAAAGGACAGCCCAGAATTAAACAATGAATGTATTGTATTTGAAGATTGTGACTCTATCTTTTCAGGTGAATTAAGTATAAATGTGCCCACTGAGAAAAGTCAGAGCGATGTTACCCCATCTCCGAATAGTGGTATTATGAGGTTATCCACCCCTCTAAATAACTCTGGAACACGGTCGAATACTCTTAGTAAGCAAATATCTAAAAGTATTTTGGCCAGTGAGCAACAACGATTGTCATTTATGGACACCCAACTGGTAGTCACCAATCCTGCGAGTGTCCCATTAGCCAACAAGGCGAAATCATAAAATCCCCCAAAGAGAAGCAATAAAAATAATAAAAATGGCAATGAAAGCATTGGGGTCAGAACCAGTAAAAGGAACACTCAGATAAAGAGATTGCCTAATAACAGTGCCCTAAAAAACACTAATAAGGATTTTTTCCGGGTCATCCATTTAACCCCACACAAATAATAATAACAAATAAAAGGAAAGAGAATAAGAAAACAAAAAGAGGAGTGGCCGAACCAATAAAAAATTAACCACAACTAACCAGGATCAGAAAATTTATAATCTTAGAAAGTATGCATTGACAACAGAGGAAGAGATCCTTTTACGTAAAGGATTGAAACTCGCGCAAACCTCACATTTTAAAGCATTTGATGCATTCATTGGAATTAAACAATTTACACATAAACTAGCTTTAAAATTTTTCTTTTATGAAACATCCTAAAGGTAACACCAACCCAAATTCCTCACAGTATATACATACATCATTAAAACAAAAATCTAAATTTAACCAGCTGAATGAATACCGCAATTAAAACATTTGAAACAATGTTAATCAGAGAGGTACGCCAAAAATACCAGCAAAGAGGAGGGGAGAATAGAAAAACTTGCAACATCAAATCTAACTTTAATGCAAGGGAAAGAGCGGCCATTAGGGCACTACAAGATATACATTGTCATTTGATTGGCGGACAAGGGAGGGAGTAGTGTAATTCTGGACTATGCTGCATACGATGAGGAATGTCTCAGTTTATTGGGTGATAAACAAACATACGAAACACTATCAAAGGATCCAACAATAATGTATGTGGAATAGTTAAATAACCTAGCTCAGTTAGGGTGCCGTGATGGAATACTAAATAAAAATGAATTTGAGTACATCTATAGCAAAACACCTCGGCTGGCAGTTTTTTACTGCATACCGAAGCTTCATAAGGATAATCAAACCCCCCCTGGATGCCCTATTATTTTGGAGATTGGAGGGTTAGCTTCTAATCTTTCAAGGTATGCTGATTATCATTTGCAACCATCTGCAGTGACCCTCCCAGCGTATCTGAAGGATACCAAGCATATCATTCAGATTTTACAGACTCTAGAATGGAGAGAAAATACATCCTGGGGACTTTAGATGTCTGCTCTCTCTACACTATTATTGAGCACAATAAGGGATGTGAAACAGCGGAGTTTTTTCTTTCCTCATGTGGTAAATATACACCTAACCAAATCGAGTTCATAAATCAAAGTATATGGTTCATACTATCACATAATTATGTTATTTATGGAAAATAGGTGTACCGCCAGAGATGGGAGACCGCCATGGGGACTAGGTTCGCCCCGAGTTATGCTAACCTGTATATGGGGGTTGGGAACACCGTACCATCTTCCCAGGGGGCAATCTTCGGGGTGACCTGGCCCTGTGGCTGTATATTATTGATATTATTTTTGTATGGAAAGGATCGGAGGACTTTTTGGACCTAAGTATTTTTATTAAAATCAATATAATTTGCACAAGGTGCTATCGGAAACCCGTGGATTCGAACAGTTATATTGTTGTTACTAGCTGCCACTTACCAATATGGTTAACTAACATACCTAAAAGTCAATTTATGAGGGCCCGCCGTAATTGCACGCATGACAAAGATTTTCTAAGTGAGGTGCAATTTTTAAAACAACAATTCCAAAATAGGGGCTATAAACAAGAACTTTTGGATGCAGCAGCCTCGTAAATTCTAGCACAGTTCAGTGAGGGGTTCATAGAGGAGCGCCCTAAAATGGAACAATCTTTCGGAACATCACGACTAGATGAAAACCAGATGAATATAAATATAGGAAAAAGTAAAGATGAGTCAAAAACCCACAATACAATAGCCAATATTCCTATTATTGCTCAATACAATTCTCAAATTGTTTTTTTAGGAATATTGTGAGTAAATTTTGGTCAATTCTGAAGCAGGATCCTATAATTGGTAGTATGGTCCCGGACAAACCAAAGTTTGTGTTCTGTAAAGTCAATAATTTAGGGAATTTGGAAGCTCCATCAGTAAGAGGTGACTACATAACTAAAAATAAGAATTCACAACAAAGAGCGATAGGTACCAATGGTCAATCTATGTACACCCCGGTAGGTTTGTTTTAGATGCGGACAGTGTTATGATTGCAGAAATACATGCAGTAAAAATAAAAATAGTAATAAGATTAAAGAGGTTATGGACTCAGAAAAAAGGAACACTTTCCGCATAAATGGTTTTTTGTCCTGTCAACGAACATTAGCAGATCATATAAGAAAACATTTATGAAATATGAAAAGAGGGTTGAAGGGTCATCCGTTATCACGACATGTTTTAATTAAACACGATAGGTAATCTAAAAATGTCGTATTTTTGGGGTGGAACATGTGCCGAAAAATTGGAGGGGGGTAATTATTTGACACAAATGTCACGCAAAGAGTCCAAATGGATTTTTAACTTAAATACCTTGGTACTAAATGGGTTAGACTATGATACAGAACTATTTGCTTTTTAGAATATAAATAGCATAATATATCACCCAATGTATTGTCAAAATTCTTCTGACCAAACTTCATTTATTTATTGGTTGATATTGAGTGCTAAAATGTATGGGTTCATATTAGATAAGGGATGTATGTACTTTTAGAATAGATTTATAGCAATATTTGATTATTTTTAGGGGATATGTCTAAATGAATGTTTTTAATGTGATTTATTAAAGTTGTATATTTTATCTATATATTTTAAGGTTTCTATATAGGTTTTAGGATGTACTTAGGGTTCATAATTATGGGGTAGGTATATGACTCAGATAAGGACCATATATAAGAAGGAGCCAAGCAGTAGTACAGCACCCTCTAGAGCGTCTCTGAAACGTGAAAGGGATTGGAAGCATTGAGCCTCCGTTCCTGTGCATGTGACGTCACACTCCATGGTGCTCCCTCCATACGTGGTAAGTAGTGATGAGCGAGCATGCTTGGTACTGCTCGGTGCTCGCGTGAACATCTCACTGCTCGAGATGTTCGGCGCTCGCCGAGTATTTCCGGGGTTGCTCGGCAGGAGCTCGGGTCCCCTCTCTGCGTGTTTGGCGCTCTTTAGAGAGCCAATCAACATGCAGGGATTGTCTGCCACAAACTGTAATGCCGCAGACATGTTGGTTGTGGCATTACAGTGATTGGCTGGCCGCACAGCATCATCAGGTCTATATCAGACCTGGAGCCGCCATGCTGGTCACAGTCACTCCGGAATCAGACAGTATAGGGAGAGGTGCTGCTGAGCTAGGGAGAGATTTGCTTGTTTCTAGTTAGTGTAGGTGTACCAAACAATATTAGAGACACATATCCATCTCAACAAACAGTCCTTCTGAGGACTAATCCATCTGCAGAGATATCAGGCAGGCAGTGTATATAGGCAGGCAGGCAGGGTATTTAGCAGACTGCAGTGCACTTAGCACAGGAGTCTCAATTCCAGTTTTGTCTGCTGCTGCTGTTAGATATTTCTAGAAATATGCTAGATATTTCCAGGAATAATTTTTTTTTGGATCTTAATCCTCATTATTTGCTTAAAAAGCAATCCGGAGAACACCGTTTTTCTGCACCATTTTCTTGTTGGCACTGCAGAATACATCCAGGTCCTTTCCATATTACAGCGCTAAAAATCCAGCTATTTAAAACTGTGGTTTGTCTGTCACAAGGATCACATATAATTGCGCTGAAAATACTGCCATTTCTGGCCTCCATTAAAAAAAAATTTCAGTGTGTCAATGAAGCTATTGACACCAGTTTGCTGTTCAAAATAGTTACCTAAAGGCCAGGTATTTAAAACTGTGGTTTGTCCGTCACACTGATCACATATACATTTTCAGAGAATACTGCCATTTCTGACCTCACTTAAAAATTTGATTCAGTTTGTCAGTGAAGCTATTGACACCAGTTTGCGGTTCAAAATATTTACCTACAGGCCAGGTATTTAAAACTGTATTTTCTCCATCACACGGATCACCTACACGCTTTCAGAAAATACTGCCATTTCTGAATTCCATTAAAAAAAATTTTCAGTGTATCAGTGAAGCTATTGACACCAGTTTGCTGTTCAAAATAGTTACCTACATGCCAGGTATTTAAAACTGTGGTTTGTCCGTCACACGGATCACATATAAGTTCGCTCCAAATTCAGTTATTTGTAGTGAGTGTGGAAGATATTGTCAAGGGACAGGGAACTGGACGTGTTGGTGATGGTGCATGCAGAGGCTGAGGCTGTGGGCAAGCTGAAATTATGCCACAACAAACACATCTTCTCACTCGACCTTCCTGTCCCAATTAATAGGGGACCGCAGAACACCACTATTGAACACAGAGCAGTGTGAAAAGGTTACTGATTGGATAGCAGATAATGCTTCCATTCACTTAGCCACCACCACTTTGTCTTCCACATAGTCAAGTCTCAGTAATTGTGAGTCTGGACCGCATATTCCTCACCCTGAACCTCCTTCCTCCCACCATGCCAAGTTCACAGAGACAACTGATCCCACACTTGGACACTCCGAAGAGCTGTTCACTTTTCCATTTATAGATTCGGGCCTCTCGCCCAGTCCACTTGAAGCGGGGCAAGAGGAGATCGCATGTAGTAATGCCCAAATATTTGAGCAGCCACGGTCACACAAAGGCGATGGTGGGAAAGTGTCACAAGTGTCACAAGGTGGACGATGATAAGACACAATTGCCAGAAAGTCAGGAGGAGGACCAGAGTGTGGAAGTGGAAGACGAGGTGGTGGATGAAATAGTAACTGACTCAACCTGGCAGGAGGACATGCAGAGCGACGAGAGCAGCACACCGGGGAAGGGAAGCAGAGCACCCCAACAGGCAGGAAGAAGCAGTGTGGTGGCCGCAGACAGAAGGCAGGCAACCATTCCTCATAACACCAACACGAAGTAAGTTGCCAGCACAACTGAGTCTGGTTGTTTTTTAAAGACTCTGCCAATAACAACAAAAAGGCCATTTGCACCACCTGCCAGGCCAGCATCAGCAGGGGTGGCAAAACGACCAGACTGACCACCACTGGCATGATCAGGCACATGGCAGAAAAGCACCCGACTTTGTGGGCCGAACCCCAGGTCTAGGAACAGTGTCGGCGGGTGGCATCACTGCTTATTCCGCTGTTGTGCATGCAAGCCAATCTCCTGTCCATGGTGCATGCGAAGATGCCTCCTGCTCTGCACCTGTCATTGCACACTCTCAAGTAGCAGCATCAGGAAGCACGTCCACTTTCTTGTCCGAGCACAGCGTTCAGTTGTCCATACCCCAGTCCTTGGAATGCAACCATAAATAAGCAGCCAACAACTCACAGGCCACACTACTAAATTCCTACATTTTGCGACTGCTTGCGCTCGAAATGTTGCCTTTTAGGCTTGTGGAGACGAAAGCATTCCACAACCTGATGGCGGCGGCTGTTCCTCGGTACTCGGTCTTTTTTGGGAGGCATATTCCCATGCATATTTTCACACCCACACATGGGTATACGCTTCCTGATTTTGGCCATTTGCTCTTGTCCTCCTCCTTCTCCTCATCCTCATCATCCACCACCATATCACCAGGGTGGCCATGGTCTGTGATGCAACACAGACATAATTCTTTTAAAGGGTGTTTATGATGCCCATAAAAAAAAATATATATACAGTATGTTCATGTATACCCACCAGGGGTAAATGTTTGTCAGCCCATACACTTAGTGCATGGGCATTACAAGTATAGGAGACACGCTCCTTTCTAATGGGAACATTTTTTTATGAGGCCCTCTAAGTCTCTTCCAAGGAGCAATGGAGTGCCTCCCAATTCTTTCTTCAGACCTTGCATTCACTGCATAGGCCAACACTATGGAAGACCCACTTCCTAATAATAGAAACATTTTTTTATGAGGCCCTCTAAGTCTCTTCCAAGGGGCGTTGGAGTGCCTCCCAATTTTTGGCAGCCCTTGCATTCACTGCATAGGCCAACACTATGGGCGACCCTCTCCTTTCTAATGGAAAATGTCTTACTCCTTACCGTGGCCCTGCTCTACATGTCTTTAAATTCTTAGTGGGGTTTTTCCTAAATTTGGTCAGCCGTTGGACTCACTGCATACCCTATAACTGTATATCAGACTCTTTCCTTTCTAATGGGAACATGTTGTACTCGTTACTGTGGCCCTGCTCTTTGTGTCTTAAAATTCTTAGTCGGGTTTTTCCTAAATTTGGTCAGCCGTTGGACTCACTGCATACCCTATAACTGTATAGCACACCCGATCCTTTGTAATGGAAACATGTTATTACTGTGGCCCTGATCTAGGTGTCTTTAAATTGTTAGTGGGGCTTTTCCCAAATTTTGGCAACCGTTGCAGTCACAGCATGGGCATTACCACAATAGGAGACCTGCTCCTTTTTAATTGGAATTTTTTTTTTTACTCAGACCCTCCTCTATGTCTCTTCAAAGGGGTATTGGGTTGCGTCCAAATCTTTGTCAGCCCTTCCAGTCACTGTTACGCAAAAACAATATAGGAGACCCACTTGTTAATAATGGGAACAACAAAGCATAGCCGGCTGATGGCTCTCTAACAATAGTGAGGGCCGACTGCTGGCCTTTTAAGAATAGTAAGGGCCGCCTGTTGGCCCTATAAAAATAGGCTTTGTGACTTTCAGAGTTCCTCCATCATAAATAAAACTGGATGTGTCTGATAATGTGTCACTCACCACATTGCCAGATTGCCGGTGAATGCATTTGTCTTAAAAAATAATGTAAAAAAAACAAAACAGTACGATCTCTCTTTAGTATAAAAAACAAAGTCGCCAATGTAACCTCAATGTAATCACATTGTTCAGCTCCTGCACATCCTCCATCTTCGAAATGACCACATCAGTCACAAGCTGAAAGCACTGCAGCACTGCCTTGGCCAAGCGGCAACATGCTGTGCTGAAGATAACATGCTTAATGCTTAAGTGACAAATCGCCCAGTGCTGCAGAGTTGTTGAAAGCTGTAACACAGCAGCCTGATCTGTGTCTCTCACCGCTGAACATACAGCCAGGCATGGTCATGTGTGACAATGGGTGGAACCTAGTGATGGAGAAATGACAGCCGGAGTAGATACGGTTTCCCTCTATGCTAGTCCTTTCACCAAGCTAAAGAATATGGCTGTGGTGAAATACAACTCCCACTGAGAAGCTGTTTCAGATTGAAAAACATTGGGCCCACCAAAGGATTTCATTCTGAGGGCTCGCTTTTCTCCCTCGCTCAAGACCCCCATAGTTAGCAAGGTTAGCACTATCATGAACTCTCCTGATGTAGAAGCCAGGGCACACCAGAGGATTCTCTGGTGGGACCGTCCAACCCTGCCAGTCCTGGCTAAGAAAAGTGTGTGGGAACGTTCCCGGACACTCTATGGCTGCTTTTTTACTGAGGTGGAAACCCACACAAACATGGGGAGAACATACAAAATCCTTGCAGATGTTGTCCTTGCTGGGATTTGAACCCAGGATCTCAGCGCTGCAAGGCTTCAGTACTAACCACTAATCCAATGTGCTGCCATTCACCCCCTGATATCTAACAGGCTGGAGAAACATGCACCTACTGCCACTCTATCTTCAGCTCCTTTGTGAGAATCTAATGTATTTGGGCAGCCACTCAGTCTACCAAATAAAATTCCTGAGAAGGAAATTGGGGATGGCTTCGCTACTGGCACTGGGGGCAGTGCTAATACCATGGCGTCGTACCATAGTTTACTGGAAATATTCCAGGCTGGTAGGAGGCAAGAAGATTCCCACAGAAACGTACCAGCAGTAATGTTCAGGCACCCGCGCTTGTAGAAGGCGGAGACAATACCGGGAGAAATAGTGGTGACTGGAGACCGAGTATGGACACCCGGCTGCCGCCGGCATGAGGTTGTGAAAAGCTTCTGCCTCCACGAGCCTAAAAGGACACATTTCAAGTGCAAGCAGCTGCCCAGAAATCTGGCAGTTTAGTATTGCGGCCTGTGGGTGGGTGGCTGGTTGCATACTTGCGCTTGCATTCCAAGTAACAGAAAACTAAGCAGATGATGGCCTCTATCAACATCATGGCCTTACCTCGGCACTATGAACTCTCCTGAAGGAGAAGCCAGGGCCCACCTAAGGAGTCTCCGGTTTTCTTCTGGGCCCGTCCAACCCTGCCGAGAAGCAGCCCTGGCTAAGAAAAATGTGGGGGAAGGTTCCCGGACACTCTATGGCTGCTTTTTTAATGTGGATTGGATGTGCTTATGCATGTTATTTCTCAAACCGCATTGCAGATCAGGCCATTGCTCAACTCTGTAGTCATGAAATTAAAGACGCAAAGAAAGATGTTTGTGTCGAAGCACCACCGACAAGTGTGAGCTGATTTTGCACGGGCTGCCTTTGCTTCTGCAACAAGCTGCATTAGAGGACTTCCTTCGAGAAATGACACCCAGAGGAGATACAGTTTCTGTCTATGCCAGTCCTTTCACCAAGCTAAAGAATATGGCTGTGGTGAAATACAACTCTCAGCAAAAAAAGCTGTGGACTTGTTCCATACCGTCCCTGGCCACATTCACCTGTCCACGTGTTTGTGGTTAGGCGGTCCTTCCCAGTAAGTGCACTGGGGAGGACACAGGTAATGTTGTGAGACCCGTGCTTGTGGAAGGCGGAGACGATACCGGGAGAAATAGTGGAGGCTGGGGACCGAGTATGGACACCCGGCTGCCGCTGGCATGAGGTTGTGAAAAGCTTCCATCTCCACGAGCCTAAAAGGCCACATTTCAAGTGAAAGCAGCTTTAGAGGACTTCCTCGGAGAAATGACAGCAGGAGTAGATATGGTTTCCCAAGTCATTTCACCAAGCTAAAGAATATGGCTGTGGTTAAATACAACTCTCAGCAAAAAAAGCTGTGGACTGGCTCCGTACCATCCCTGGCAGCATTCACCTGTCCACGTGTTTGTGGTTAGGCGGTCCTTCCCAGTAAGTGCACTGGGGAGGGCACAGGTAATGTTGTGGGACCCGTGCTTATGGAAGGCGGAGACGATACCGGGAGAAAGAGTGGCTGCTGGGGACCGAGTATGGACATCCGGCCGCCGCCGGCATGAGGTTGTGAAAAGCTTCCGCCTCCACGAGCCTAAAAGGCCACATTTCAAGTGCAAGCAGCTTTAAAAAATTTGCCAGTATAGTATTGCAGCCTGTGGGTGGGTGTCTGGCTGCATACTTGTGCTTGCATTCCATGGAATGGGGTAGGGACAACTGAACGCTGCACTGGGACAACGACGTGGACGGTGATTGTTGCAAATCTGCAATGACAGGCGCATGGCGGGAGGCATCTTCGCATGCACCAAGGATCACTTATGATGGGCACACTTTTAGGCAGTGACCTGGGAGTCAGAGATGCTTCCAGGGGTCTTCCCCATGCTGTTCTCATGTCTTTTCAGCACTGTATGCATGTGTCTGATGATGTGTTACACACCACATGACCAGATAAGGTTGTAAAATGTTAAAATGACATTTCCCAGTGAATGCATTTGTCTTGGTTGAAAGCAATGCAAAAGTGCTAAAACGCATCAAAAACGCTATTTGTGAACATAGTCCAAGGTGTGGAGGAGTATTTTTGGTTTTGGTTATTGATTTTGCCTTATATACAAGTCATTACCCAGGAAAGGATGTCCCTTAACATTTTTCCCAGGAAAATCCATTTTGGATTTGTTTTTGTATGTTTTATTGTGAGTCCGTAAAAGTGGCGTAATACTTCTGACAACGTTGTTGACAGCAGTGACCTGGGAGTCAGAAATGCTTCCAGGGGTCTTCCCCATGCTGTTCCCATGTCATTTGAGCACTGTTCCCATCGATTTGGGCAATTTTTAGGCCCTCTGCAGACTGTCGGGGGGAGCTGCCTGAAAAATGCTCGAGTTTCCCATAGACTTACATTGGGCTCGTTGCTCGGGTCGAGCACCCGAGCATTCCAATTTGCTCGACCCGAGCATCGAGCACCCGAGCATTTTAGTGTTCGCCCATCATTAGTGGTAAGCTCAGCCGCAGACAAGCCACCAGCCGCGGCTTCCTGAGTGCGAGCGCTGCTGCTCCCACATCCAAGCGACCAGTGCCGTCAGTTTCAAGCATCTGAGAGCCGTGGACACAAAGAACGCCAACACAGTGAGTTAAAGCAGTCCCTCTAATACAGGTCCTGCTATCTTTCTCACCCTCTGTCAGTGATTAATACCGGCGGACTTTTGGCAATCCCCATTTATGCATTATTCATATTCGCATGTTATTCATGCAAAATTGTTTATTTCCATGTAAACTTCACTGGTTATATTTTTACATTTTCTTTTTCTTTATTCAAATTTACGGTTCACTTAATTGGTTTATATAATACAACCAGTGAGGTACTGTTTTTGTATACAAATTTTTACTATATGTTCATGCAATATGCATTGATGTATTTGTATAGTCCAGATTGACCAACATGAGCCAGACTGCAGGATTCTCCACAAACATATGATAACAAATCACTTTTAGTTAATAAATTATTAGTTGTGGACCCTGTTGATTTGTCCCCAATTGGTCATAATTTATGGTGGAAAGGATATTTAGCGCAGTGGCATTTTTTCAGTTTGCATTACCACTATTCATGAATCTAGGGATGTTGTAACATCATTGAATAGAAATGTTCTTGAGGCAGAGATTTTAACAGGATCAGATGAAGGTGATAACACATACAGTGAGATTTCCACGCGATCTGCCCTGGGCAATTCACTTTTTGAATTGGCGAACGTCTCTGTAATCTTCAAAATTTTATTTTTGTTTTCTGTAATGCCGTTTACTAATTTATTAATTATGACAACTTTGTTGTTTATCGTGTAAAAAGGCTAAAAGTAAATAGACATGGATAATTTGAGTTAGTTTTTATTATGTAGAGCACTCTTTTCTAGCTTCCAAAACATTTTTGTTTCAGAACTTGGGCTGCTAGGTTCTAATATTTGCAAAAAGGTTGTCCAGAAAAAAAAAAATAATCAAATTGGCATGGATCAATGATATTTTATTTGTAGAGTGTACAGTACAACAAGATAGGTTCTAATTTTGACTTAATTCATCCTTCATCCTTAAAGTTATTACTAAATTATTATTTATATTTAGAACACCATTAATTCCAAGGTTCTGTGCATATGAAGAAGGTTTAAATACAATATAAATATATATATTTTTTGTAGAATGTTTTTGTACCCAAGGACAATATTTAGGATTTCTTTGTTTCTTGATGCCACCTATATTGTAATGCCAATATGGTGTTCCTTCCTGTAAAGTTGTTTATATACGAAATATTAGAGACATTACTAGAGAGTGATCCCCCAAACAGCTGCAAATTTGTGAAATGATTTATACATTTAATCTTTTGTATATGCAATTCCCTTTAGTGTAACATCCCAGCTGTAAATGCAGTAATGTCTTATATGTTATTGGTTAAGTCATAGGAAATCAGATTTATTTGGTTGATATACTTTAGCTGTTACAGTCACTAGACTCACATATTGAAGTACTGTATATATAATCCACTTGAGTTAGTTCTAGAAAGGATGTAATGTATTTTTTAATCTGACACTTCTTCCTATCTATTCTCAATATTGTCAGGTTTTTTTTTAATCACAAAAGATCAGTTTATTAAAACCGATTCTTAAGTTCACTGACAAATCTTTACAAATCTTTGGGTTGAGTGGGAATAATAAAATTAAAAAGAATCCTAACTTTTCATTAAGGCAGGGATGTACAATATGAAGCCTGGGGGCCACATGCAGCCTGGGATGCCATTCTGTGTGCCATAGAAACCCTATTACTAGCAGTTTATAACAGCACTCATAACAGAGAGTGATAACTGTCTTAGTACAAGTAAAGAAGTAGATGTTAACAGCAGTCCTATGTTTTACACAGTGATACAGTCAGAGGCATAGCTAAGATTTTATCATAGGGGGAACAAAACATGTTTAAATCGGCCCCTAACCTAGATAACAATGTTTACAAATACAGAGGTGCTCCTTAATTATACTGGGTATAGTTGAACCCCAACAGATGTCAAAGCTGTTACTGCATAAAATTCACTGTACAAAGACCAAGATCGACATTACCACCATATAGTAACCGAAAAGTGGTATAAACCAGTCCTGGAGAACATACAAGTGATCACAGTGCAGTAATATAGTGATTTACAGATTATGTCCTTTCTGATGGTGTCATTCATTTTTCCTATGTTTTCCATTTGGTCCTGACCACTATGACTTTTTCCAGCCGCAACTTACCTGAAGAGTTTACAACAAAGAATCAATTGACTCACAATTTCAGCACCACCCCCTTCTATCCCCAACCTGCACAAACTCCTCATCTCACCGTCAACGTAATACTGAGCTGCTGCTGTCCGTAATACTGCACCTTTTGTGTGCCGCAGACACATTAACAGTACTGCTCTTAATGCTCCACATAGTAATAATGTCCACCATGATACCCCTACATAGCAATAATACTCCTATTGTGGCCTCTACACAGTAAAATTGCCCCTAAAAGATTAATGCCCTCTGTAAAACCCTAGAAAGTAATAGTACCCTCTTTTTACCCCTTAGAAAGTAATATTGCCCCCTGTGCACCCTTGTGATTGTTATAATACCCAGAGTAACCCTATAATTTTGCTGAACTACAGAGGACAGCAAAAGGTTATAAAACAAAAAACCTAATATTTATCTCAATGCTCAACTCTCCAGTCACCTCTGCTATTCGCTGTCCTTTGTATTGTTCTCGGCACTTCTTTTTACTGCCGCTGTGTGCTGAAATACTGGGCCTCTTGCAAGGAATTCAGCCACGACCAGGCCTGAAACATCCTTGCACATGTGCGTAGCCACAGCCTACCATGAAGAGGCCCAAGTTTTTGTGTGCGGCAGCAATTAAAAGAGGAGTCGAGGACTGTACAGGGAAAAATGAGCAATGGGGGGTGGACAGAGAGGTGTCTGTTATCCACAGTTTATGTTTATTATGCTCTGGAGGTCCATCCAGAACTGAGACCATAATAAGGGACATTCAATATGAAGATAAAAATTAGCTGCATTTTTATTTCCTGGTAAAATCAGCTTAATTTTGAGCATTAGAACCTTGTCAGATCCGCTCAGCTCTATGCAGAATATAATACCCAGATATATTTGTATTGTCTCTTTTCCAGCTCCCTCTACACTTACACCTTTACCCAAACCAGATTGTGCTATAATCTTGTAAAATAACCCACACAGTAATAATAATAAAGCTATATGGTGTCCTATACAGTAACTGTAACAGTGTTTTATCCTCCTCACAGTAATAGTGGTACCAAACAGTAACAGTGCTCTTTGTGCCTCCACACATTAATAATGCCACCTCTGTTCCTCCACATGGTAATAGTATCCCTGATGCGCCCCCTGGGCCGTGGGGTACACGGTAGCTGGGCCGGTCGATGCTGGGGGATTTCACAGTGGCAGTGACCCAGTCCATGACCCAGGGTGGTCAATTAAAGGGAAAGTAAAAGGGGAAATAAAGTTTTTAGAGATAATGTTCGTGACGCCACCTCTGGTATGCGGCTATATGGGGCAGCTGCTGCGGTGCAGATCCTCTGGAGCTGATGGTGACACAGCAGAGTTGGTTCAGCTCTCCACAGGCAGAGCTAAGCTCCAGGGGAGGATATAGAGGTTTTATGAGGTAGATGTTGCTGGTGCTGTGTAGTGCAGGGCTGGTGATGGCGCAGTAATAATTCCAGGACACAGTGGGGTGCAGTCTTCAAGATCTACTCACAGTTTGTTCAAGACTCCAGGCTACCAGGGCCAGTGTGTAACCTCCCACGTCGTCCTGTGTTCACCGGGGAAGGGGTTCAGCAGCTCTCAAGTCTCTCAGGAGTACTTAAACGGGACCCCGTTCTATGTTCCTTTCATGGTCGGCTCTCACCCTCCTGCTCTGCGCCTCATGATCAGTGTCCCAAGCCGGTAGCCTCGGGTTTTGTCGGGCAACATGCAGTCCCCTGGACTCTATGCGGCAACCTTTTCGGCGATATAATCGTGGTGGTTGGCTACTGCACCTTGCAAATACAGCAGCAGCCTCCTGTTATCTAGCTGAGCCTGATTATTCTCCACTATTTTAGGGGCGGTCCGCTCTGCGGACTGATCCCTCCACGTCCGTGTGGATTCGGGTGCACGGGTGGCTTCCTGCACTCACCGTGCCCCTGGGATCCCCTCTGGTTCTGGAGCCTTTCCTCTGCTCCCGTCCCCTCTCTCCTGGGCCTCTTTAACCAGGTCCACTCTCCTCTCTCTACTCCTCCTGAGGAGAGCTCCTCTAGAGCTCCTGCTCCCAACTCTAGACTCTGAACTTTCTCCTCTCTAGAACCTTCCACCCTCTCTTTTATACTACTACCCTGACGGTGCTCCCCGGAGCTGCTTCTTCCACCCACACCCACTACATGGTTCCACCCTCCAGCTAGGGACCAGGGACTGTGCTCTCCCTTAGGTGCAATCTTGCCCTTTCCTACTGGGGTGGAGTGTGTTGGATGCGGGTGTGTGGGTCTCGGGTCGTACTCCCTCCTTACCTGAGAGTGGGGTACCACACCTCTGTGTGAGATGCAGTACCTTTGTGGTGACTGAACCCGCAGGGGCGCCACATACCCTCCTTGTTAAACACAGCACTTCCACGGGCTGGAACAGAGTAAATCAAATTTTAAGACATCCAAAATTTTAGATGCATCACATATAAGAATAACCATAACTCTTTTTCTTCCCTTTATGGGAGGCACTTTCCTTGAACGTTTCAGGTTAATATAAAACTTTTTTAAATAACATTTTCCTTCACATATATAAAACATTTTTCACATAAAACATTTTTTTTTTTGCAGGCTACAGTGAGATCCATAACCGGGTGTCCATCTCACTGGTGTATGTGCAAAGTGGGGGACCCGTCCACAACAAACCCCCAACGTAGGCCCTGGGCGTGGCTGCAGGGCATAACTGGTCCAGTTGTTGGACCACGTCTTCGACCACGCCAAACAAGTTTTTGTTCGCTCGTCTTGATAAAACCAACAAGAAGCACCTGAAGAAGTGCTAACTATGTACAAATGAAAGGTTTTTTTGGTTGCTCACCGTCCACAACCTATGAGTCTTTGTACCTTAACCGGTTACACTAAACAAATAAGCAAAACTTTTCAAACACACACAATGATTATTGCAATACCCTTCCGGGTAACTATATACATTTTTTTCAAACTTTAAAGAAACAGGTCAGTTCTTTAATAGTGGTGTCCCCTCTGGGGAAGTGTTTCACCACTGTATGACCCAGCTGGGTCATCAGCCTCAGACAGCAGAGGCATGTCCTCCTCCTCCACCACTCTGTGCACATGGAGGGCGTACCACCCCCCGTTCTCCATGGTGATGGGTGTAGGTGACTCTGTCTCCAGGGTACTTAGCTGCAGCCAGAGCAGAAGCTGCTTGTGGACGGCCAGGGTCCGTGACACCAGAAGTCAGGGGCATGTCCTCCGCGCTCCCCTTCTGCACATCAAGCGCGTACCACCCCCTCTCTCATGAGTATTGTGGTAACCAGGCCGCTCCTTGGATGTATGGCATAGACAGCGGCATTATGAGGGCTGTGGCAGCACCCGCTGTTGGAGCTTCTCCTGAGGTTGGCATCTTTCTTCCCCCCTAGTTCACCCTTGTCGTTGTAGGACTCACCACTCCGGATGCTTATGTCGTCGCTCCTTGCACAACCGGTCACTGAGACTGTTCTGCTGGTCACTGTACAGCCGCACTCTTGCTGCACAGCTTCTCACACTTGTGTTGTATTCACAGAGCTGCAGCAGCTGGGATCGTCGGATGAGTGGATGGATTACACAGCACAGGGTGCAGCAGATGGATAGATGGGATCACACAGCACAGGGCTGCAGCATATGGATAGATGGGATCACACAGTACAGGGCTGCAGCAGATGTATTGGTGGGATAACACAGCACAGAGCTGCAGCAGTTGGGATGGATTGGATCACACAGCCCTCTGCAGGGGAGGCAACAATCTCCCCCCTCAGTCTGATGCAAAGGGGAAGTCTGGCACCTTTCAGCCTGAGTGACAGACAACTCTGGTACAGTCTATACAAGTGGGAAGGGCCTATTTTGGTGCCGTTTCCGAGGCTCCGCCCAACATGGGACACCCCACATATCATTAACTCCGCATGTGCTACAGTAATGGCTGCAGTTTATACGGTTATACACAGTCTTTGTGGCACACAGGACCCGGTGTAACGGGTAGGTTCATCATGTTCGTGACGCCAAGTATGACATGCCCCCTGGGCCATGGGGTACTCAGTAGCTGGGCCGGTCAATGCTGGGGGATATCATGGTGGCAGTGACCCAGTCCATGACCCAGGGCAGTGAATTAAAGGAAAAGTAAAAGGGGAAATAAAGTTTAGAGTTAATGTTTGTGACGCCACCTGTGGTATGTGGCTATATGGGGCCACTGCTGCGGTGCAGATCCTCTGGAGCTTATGGTGATGCAGAAGAGTTGGTTCAGCTCTCCACAGGCAGAGCTAAGCTCTAAGGCAGGATATAGGGGTTTTATGAGGTAGATGTTGCTAGTGCTGTGTAGTGCAGGGCTGGTGATGGCGCAGTAATAATTCCAGGATTCAATAAGGTGCAGTCTTCAAGGTTTACTCACAGTTTGTTCAAGACTCCAGGCTACCAGGGCCAGTGTGTAACCTCCCACGTCATCCTGTGTTCACCAGGGAAGGGGTTCAGCAACTCTCAAGTTTCTCAGGAGTACTTAGATGGGACCCCATTCTATGTTCCTTTCACGTTCGTCTTCCCTGCACTGGCTCTCGCCCTCCTGCCCTGCACCTCACGATCAGCGTCCCAAGCCGGTAGCCTCAGGTCTTGTCGTTCAACATTCAGTCCCCTGGACCATATGCGGCCACCTTTTCGGCGATATAATTGTTGTGGTTGGCTACAGCACCTTGCAAATACAGCAGCCTCCGGTTATCTAGCTGAGCCTGATTATTCTCCAATAGTTTAGGGGCCGGTCCCCACTGCGGCCTGATCCCTCCATGTCTGTGTAGATTCGGGTGCACGGGTGGCTTCCTGCACTCACTGTGCCCCTGGTATCCCCTCTGATTCTGAAGCCTTTCCTCTGCTCCTGTCCCCTCTCTCCTGGGTCTCTATTTCCAGGTCCGCTCTCCTCTCTCTACTCCTCCTGAGCAGAGCTCCTCCAGAGCTCCTGCTCCCAACTCTAGACTCTGAACTTTCTCCTCTCTAGAACCTTCCACCCTCTCTTTTATACTACTACCCTGACGGTGCTCCCCGGAGCTGCTTCCTCCACCCACACTCACTACATGGTTCCACCCTCCAGCTAGGGACTAGGGACTGTGCTCTCCCTTAGGAGCAATCTCGCCCTTCCCTACCGGGGTGGAGTGTGTTGGATGCGGGTGTGTGGGTCCCAGGTAGTACTCCCTCCTTACCTGAGAGTGGGGTACCACACCTCTTTGTGAGATGCAGCACCTTTGTGGTGACTGAACCCGCAGGGGCGTCACATCCCCACATGGTAATAGTGCCATCTGAGTTCCAAGACTCGCTAATAATGCAGCCTCACAGTAATAATGCCTCCTCTGAGCTACCCAGACAATATTAAAAATACTCTTTGTGCCTCCATACGACATTAATGACCCACTATTAGTTATTTAATGGCCAATTTCTGACAATAAAAACAAAATCAACTTAAGTTTCACCTCACCCAGCTTCAACGTTGACATACTTTTCGTCCTCAGTCTGCTCGCTGCAGCTTGGCACAGACAGCCCAATCATTTTATGCAGTCACACTGCCTAATTTCTCCTGCACACTCCAGACCTCTTATTGTCTGCAGCTCTGTGGATGGCAAAAGTAAATTGTGGATCTCTTCTTTGTCATAGTTTTCAACTCTTTCTGCTGCATCCTGAGGATGTAAATACAGTTGAAACTGCTGCTTGTCCGGGAGATTTTACAATTCCTTTGAGAGTCCGAAAGGTCTTCCCTATTTCCCAGAGACTCTCTGAAGTTTCTGGAGTATATGAAATTATTGCCTGTACACATGCTCATCACATTCAATAACGTACCCATAGACAGGCTCACTGCATATGTGAGTGCACTTGTCCACCACATAGTTTCAAACAAAATACACATGTACAGTACCAGTCAAAAGTTTAGACACACTTATTCATGCAATGGTTTTCATTCTTATTGGAATTGTACATTGTAGATTCAGACTGTAGGCAAAACTACAAAAAAACCTCCTTTGAAAACAAGATGTAAAGGAATACTTGTGAACCAAACCAGAATATTAACCTTAGATTACTCAAAGCACCCCCACTTTATACTGATGACAGCTTTACACCCCTTTAGCATTTTCTTAAAGAAGCACTCAAACTAAAATGTTTATCCTCTTAATATATTGCAATCATCATATTTTATGGAAATGTGTACTTACAATTGCTCATTTTGCCCTTCTACCCAGCTAATTCTTCACTTTTCCATTAGGTCTACGATATCACGTGATTAATAACTGACTAGCTGAATCCTTCTAAGCTCTACTAGAAGCAGGAGGTCAATTTTCCCTGTATGAGCAGCTGGTTCAGGAGTTGAAGAGGAAAATCATTTCTGCAGGGACAAGATACATCCTGTTTCTACATAGAGTAAATAGAATAATTAGCTGGGTAGAAAGGCAAAATGAGCAAATGTAAGTGTACAGTGCTATATAATATGATGACTGTATAATATATATATATTAAGGGCATAAAAACTTTTATGGGAGTGGTTGTTTAAGCAACTTCATCAGGTAGTCACCTGAAATGGCTTTCTAGCAGTCTTGGTAGAGTTCTCAGAGGTGCTGAGCACTTGGCTCCTTTGCCTTCACTCTCTAGTCCAACTCATCCCAAACATTTTCAATTTTGTTAAAGTCGGGTGATTATGGAGGCCATGTCATATGAAATAACCCTCCTCCCAGTCACATAGCCCTACCATAGGTTGGAGATGTATTTTGAGTCATTGTCTTGTTGTGAATGAAGGTTCCAGTAAATGAAAACCAGATGGGATGGCATGTTATTGTTGAATGCTGTGATAGCCATGCTCGGAAGGTATGTATTGAATTTGGAATAAATTGACGCGCCCCCAGGGCAATGGGTTACTCGGCCGTCGGGCCTATGGATGCTGGGGGGGGGAATATGTCACAGTGGCTGGCCCAGTCCGTGGCCCAGGGCGGTCAACAAAAAGGGGATAGTTTATATGGGATTTGTAGTTTGATCGTGACGCCACCTGTGGTTTCTGGTAATCTGTACTAGCGCTGCTGCAGACCTCTGAGGCGGTTAATAGGGCAGCTAGGATGGAACGGCTCCCCACAGGTGGAGCGGGCCTCAGGGCAGTGTAGAGTTTGATGGTGGGTGGTGATGCTGGGGCTTGTAGTGCAGGCGGGATGGCGCAGCAGGAGTAACTGACAGAGACAGGGGATTCGCTTCAATACCTTTACTGCTGCGGATGTCAGGTACGGTCCAGGGTACTCGGTAGGAAGGGTGCACTTCAGGACTTCTCCCCAGTGAGCGGGTATAAGGTCTCCTGGTCTGTGTCTCCCTCTCTCTAAGCTCCTGGCCAGCCTGCAACTGGGCCTAGCTTATGTCTCGTGCTGTTCCTTCACCTGTCGCTTGGTGGTAGGACCTTCCGCTGGCAACCACTATCCCTGAGCGCTGGGGCCTTCGTGGTTCCTGGTCCTGTAATGGGTGTAGCTTCATGTCGGCCAGGGACTTGTAGTCCTCCTGGTATGCCGGTGATCCCTACTGGGTATAAAGGACCCTGTAGGCGGGGACCCGGTGTCCGGTTTGTACACTCGGGGTGAGCCTATGATGCTCCTCTGCCCCCTCAACTCCTCTCTCCTCTCCTCTTTGCCTTCGGCCACACTTGGGGCCCTCAATACGGCAGCAGACGTGCTGCGTCTTCACTGCTCTCAGCGTCATCACGCTCTCCTCAGACTGAACTTCTGACTGACTGAACTGCCTAACTCCACCCTCCATATTTATATCCCTAACAGGGCTCCCTCTGGTGGTATGAGGTGGAAGGGTGGAGGTGTTTGTTTGTAATGAGGGCCTCTTGTGGAGAAGTCAGTCCATGCACCCTTTTGGGTCCTGTGGTACCTGTGAACAGCAGGGTGCCACATTCCCCCCTAGTACAATTCAGTACTCCTGAACTGAAGCATTTTAAAACAGGTAACAACAAGTAATAACAATAATGATAATAACAACAATAATAGAGTTACAGTATGTCCCGTAATCAGGTGTCCATTTCACCGAAGAAAGTGTAACATGAGGGACCCACCTGAAAACCCTCAACGTAGGCCCTGGGCGTGGCTACAGGGCATAAGTGCTCCAGGTGCTGGACCACATCTTCGGCCACGCCAAACGGGTTTTTGTTCAGTGGTCAGTTAAGGGGAAGTTTTGATGAGTGCAACTATTTACAAGGACAGTTTTTGGCTGCTCACAGTCCTCCGCCTACAAGTCTTTGGACCCTTACGGGTAACTAAATGAGCACATATTATTTGCAGTTTATACAATAATCAATAGTAGGCAATACCCAACTGGGTAACTATTTACATGGTAGGCACTTCGTGCTTATTCCCTAAACCTGGCAGGGATTTGTCCTTGTGTGCTGCGCATGGACCTTTGTAGCACTGGGGTGTTACTAGTGTCTGTGCATGCACTCTGTTAATCTAGCAGGTGTACGTGCTGGTAGATTATAAAACTGCCTTAATCTCTCTATGGGACTGGCAAGTGCACTGATTACTGGGCCTTCAGGCTCTGCTTCAACGAGTGATCCTCCTCTTACTGGGGACTCTTCCTGTTCCTGAGCAGGTTCTTCCAGAGCACTCACAGGTTCTTCTTGTGGCTGATAGAAGTGTATTACGGGTATAATAACTGCTCCATCAAGTTGAGGACAGTCCGCAGGGAAATCTCCTAGAACTGTGTGAAGCACGTCTTCCTTAGGTTCTTCCGGGGCTATAAGAGGTACTACTTCCTCCGCCGTCTTCAGTAGACCTGGGCACACTTTTAGGTGGTCTCTTGAGACTGTTGCAGTTGTTTTACCTCCATCTTTGCTAATCCGGCAGGTTTTACTGTTGTCAAATTTGGAGTTCAACACTGTGTAGAGCTCTCTTTCCCACTGGTCATCGAGCTTGTGACCTCTTCTCTTCCGCTTTAGCACTATCTCTCCAGGTGCCAGGGGTTCTGCTGGTGCATGTTTATTGTACTGTTCTTCCTGTCTTTCCCTTACCCTGTTCAGACTGTCTACGACACAGGCCTGTACCTTCCTGTACTGTTCTTGCCGACTTGTGTCCCAATCTTCCGTGGATGTATCTGCAGCATGTTCTACCACTCCAAGTTCCAGGTCCATGGGCAATTTTCCAGGTCTTGCTCTCATGAGGTACGCTGGGGTATAATTTGTAGAACTCACGGGTATGTGGTTATACAGGTCCACTAGGTCAGGTAGCTTTTCTGGCCACTGGTTCCTCTCTTCTAAAGGTAAGGTTTTCAGCAGGTCAATGATGATGTTGTTCATTTTCTCGCACATACCATTGGTTTGTGGATGATATGGCGTAGTCCGGATCTTTTTGCACCCATACAGGTGGCAGAATTCTTTGAACAGCTCAGCTTCGAAAGCAGGGCCTTGATCTGTGAGCACCTTTTCTGGATATCCATGGGGTCTGCAGAAGTAGGCTTGGAACGTCCTTGCTGCAGTTTCTGCTGTCAGATCCTTGACAGGGGCTACCACCAAGAACCAGGAATAGTGATCCACCATGGTCAGTGCATAGGAATAACCTGATCTGCTGGGTGATAGTTTGACGTGATCCAGAGCGACAATCTCCAGAGGTTGGGTTGTTTTGATGGACTGCAAGGGTGCTTTCTGACTGCCATAGTCTTTCCTTCTGAGGCTACAGGGCCCACAATTCCGGCACCACCTTTCTATGGAACTCTGCATTCCAACCCAATAGAATCGGTCCTTCAACAAGGTTTCCAGCTTCTTCCAGCCAAAGTGACCTGCTTGATCGTGGTAGGCCTCCAACACCATCTGGATATCCGTCCTGGGTACAACAATCTGCCACACCATTTCATGGGTCTTGGGGTTGACATATCTTCTGCACAACTTCTCTCTGTAGATGAACAGCCGACTTCTTTCATTCCACAGGTGTTTGGCTTGCGGGGGAGCATCCTTCTCCAGGTGAGAACCTTCCTGGGTGATCAGTCTTTTGATGAGGCTGACTACCGGGTCACTGTCTTGAGTCTCCTTCCAACTGTGGTGGGGTAGAGGATTCAGCGTCCTTCCATGACGTCTTCTGGTGGCGTGTTGCTCGTGGACCTCTCCGCTTCGGAGGAAAGCAGGTAATTCAACTTCCTCTAAATCATCCACTTCATCCTCAGTGTCTGACAGGTGGGGCAGCCTTGACAGGGCATCAGCATTTGTGTTCTTGTGACGTGCCCGATACTTGATGGTGAACTGATAATTCGACAGTCTGGCCACCCAACGCTGTTCCATGGCTCCCAACCTGGCTGTCTCCAGGTGTGTCAAGGGATTATTGTCAGTAAAGGCTGTGAATTTCATTGAGGCTAGGTAATGCTTGAACCTTTCAGTGATAGCCCAGACCAAGGCCATGAACTCCAGCTTGAAGGAACTGTAATTCTCTGGGTTCCTCTCAGTAGGGCGTTGCTTCCTGCTGGCATACGCAATTACCTTTTCTCTGCCATTTTGCTTCTGGAACAACACAGCTCCCAGTCCCACGTTGCTGGTGTCAGTGTACAGCAGAAAAGGCTGGCTGTAGTCAGGGTAAGCCAGGATTTCTTCACCGGTTAGGACTTCCTTCATTGATGCAAAGGACTCAGTCTGCACTTTGCCCCACTGGAATGGGGGACTGTTTCCTCTTTTGGACTGTCCTACCAGGAGGACTTGTAGAGGTGCTACCTTTTTGGTATAGTCCTTTATGAACCTCCTGTAGTACCTGACCAGTCCCAGGAATTGCCGTACTTCTTTGATGCTTCTCGGTTCAGGCCACTTCAGGATGGCAGTGACCTTCTCCGGGTCTGGTGCTACTCCCTCTGAGCTGACTACGTGTCACAGGTACTGAACCTTCTGCTTGAGCAGGTGGCACTTAGAAGGTTTTAGTTTCATCCCATACCGGGACAATGCTTCATATACCTCCGCCAGGTGCTTCAGATGGTCTTCATACGTCCTCGAGTACACGATAACGTCATCCAGGTACAGCAGCACTGTCTCAAAGTTCCGGTGTCCTAAGCAACACTCCATCAGCCTCTAGAACGTTCCGGGGGCGTTGCAGAGTCCAAATGGCATACTGTTGAATTCACACAGTCCCATCGGGGTGGTGAAGGCTGTCTTCTCCCGGTCCTCCTCAGCAACAGAGACTTGCTAGTACCCGCTAGTGAGATCCAATGTAGAGAAGTAATTGGCAGATTTTAGTGCAGCCAGGGATTCCTCTATACGGGGCAAAGGGTATGCATCTTTATGCGTTATTCGATTAATTTGTCGGTAATCTACACACATCCTCATGCTGCCGTCCTTCTTTCTGACTAGCACTAGGGGAGCTGCCCAGGGGCTACAGCTATCCCTTACTACCCCTGCCTTTTTCATGTCGTGTAACATTTCTTTGGCTTTTTGGTAATGTGCTGGTGGTACGGGTCGGTAACGCTCCTTAATGGGTGCATGGTTACCGGTGGGTATGTGGTGTTGTACCCCTTTAACCCTTCCAAAATCAAGTGGGTGTATACTAAACACTTGTTCATATTCCTGAACCACTCTGTAAACACCGTGTTTCTGATGGACAGGAGTGGCGTCAGTCCCAACATGGAGCTGTTGACAGTATACAATCTGGTAACAGTGGCGTATCGTGGCAATTTAACTTCCTCCTCCCCACAATTTAGGAGACGTATGGGTACCCTCCCATTGCGTACATCAACTACCCCTCTAGCAGTTAAGAGTGTAGGTCTGTGTTCTGAGCTAATGGGCTCCACTACCGCCTGGTAGTTCTGTCCATTGAGACCTATTGCTGCCCTACACCAAATCAGCATCTCACTCATTGGGGGAATCACAATGGGTATCGAGTCTGTCACCCGTACATTACCAATCTCACCACCTGTTAGCTTTACCTGTTGCTGGTACAGGAGGGCTCGAATCTCTCTCTGGAGCACCTTCCTCTGCCCTGGTTTGGCAGTGTCAGCAATCTGTTGGAGTAAAAACAACACTTCTTCCAAACAGTTACCAACCATATTTGTACCAAGTATCATATACAAGTCTGTATCACCAGGGTTAGACTCCACTACAATCAGTCCTTTGTCCTTTAGTTCCACTCTCCCCACCTTCACTGTCACGTCCTTAACCCCTACTAGGTTAAGAGGAAGGCCGTTAGAGGCATACACAGAGAGGTTTGGGGCTGGCGTTCATCTATGGACCAGTACCTTTTGTAGAGGACGTCAGGTATGATGGTTACCTGTGAACCAGTGTCCAGCAATGCTGGTGTTGCTATACAGTCCAGCACGATGGACAGGAAAGGCCTTCCTCCTACAAACCGATGGTACCGGCTTGATGGGCCTGGTTGATTTACTCCTGGGTGTCGGCCCTCGGCCCCAGGGTTTGCCCATTTAAAGGACAGTTCCGCGCGGTGTGGCCTGCCTTGTGGCAACGGTAGCAGATGAAGTCTCCTGGAGGGTGACTTGGTCGTTGGTCCTCCCACGGGGTGGCGTTGTCCTCCTTCTTCTCCCCATCCAGGGGACATCCTCAGGACTGTCGGCGAGTAGGATCCTTCCTTCCGGCTTGGGCTCCGTCTGTAGCTGCAGGGTGCTCAGGACAGTGGCCAGGGTTTTACTTAGCTGACACACTTCAGAGCGCAGGCTGTCCCGCTCGCTAGGGGGCACTGTTTGCATTTTTGTTTCAGCCGTTAATGAAGGAGTAGTGGATGCAGCAGGCACTGGGGTGGCCCCACCCTAGTAATGCTGGATAGCAGTATCTGATGGTTCCAGGGGCTGCCGACCCTTAATAGCCATGTCCTTCAGGGTGTCAAAGGTGGCATTTGGATGATCTAAGGCCCACCACCGTACGGTTCTGCTCTCCTCCTGGGACTTCAACCCCCGGATGAATTGTTCTGTCAGAATTTTATTCTCATCTTGTATGCTGGCTGGACTAACCTGTTTCAGGGCCCGCAGGGCTTCCTGTAAGCGCCAGGCATAGTCCCGGATACTGTCCTCAGGTTTCTGGGTACAGTGGTAGAACCTCATCCGGAGATCTGTCTCAGTGCGGTTTTCAAAAACAGTTTGCAGTCTCTTCAAGATAATGGATAGTGATTCCTGGTCTGCGGCTGGCCAGGTTTCAACTTCCCGCTCTGTGGCACCAGTCAATTGTCCCAGCACAACAGCGGCTCTCTGTTTACCCGTCATAGAATACATGTCCAATATACCGTATATCTTTCTTTTGAATTCAGACAGGGTGTCTGGTTTGCCGTCTTACTGGGGAAGCCATTTTGCTCCAGGGATATACGGCAGGGCCATGGGTATCAATGGAGTCACGACCCCTGCTGGTGGGGCAGCCGCTCCAGCCTGAAAAGCGCCGGGCACGAGTTGAGCATCAAGAGCGTTATCCGGTGCTCCGGCGTCTTGCTTGTCGTCGGCCATGGTTGCGCCCCCCTAGTGAACCGTAGCCTACCTCCTGTTTCTTTAATTGGGTAGGCCGCAGCTCCGCAGATGACGGTCTCCTTCCAGGACCTGACGCTTCCTGGTGCTGTGTCAGAGCGCGAGGCGGGGCTTCAGCTTCGTGCGCTTCCAGCGGTCACGCCTCTCCGATTCCCGCGGTTACGCCCCTCTTCTTCCCGCGCGGCGACGCGGTAATGGCGGCGATGTTCACCACAGTTAAAACACAGTTCAATTACGGCACACAGTACCCGGTGGCAACGGGCACGAAATCCTGTTCGTGACGCCAGAGAATGACGCGCCCCCAGGGCAATGGGTTACTCAGCAGCCGGGCCTATGGATGCTGGGGGGGGGGGAATATGTCACAGTGGCTGGCCCGGTCCGTGGCCCAGGGCGGTCAACAAAAAGGGGATAGTTTATATGGGATTTGTAGTTTGATCGTGACGCCACCTGTGGTTTCTGGTAAATTGTACTAGCGCTGCTGCAGACCTCTGAGGCGGTTAATAGGGCAGCTAGGATGGAAGAGCTCCCCACAGGTGGAGCGGGCCTCAGGGCAGTGTAGAGTTTGATGGTGGGTGGTGATGCTGGGGCTTGTAGTGCAGGCGGGATGGCGCAGCAGGAGTAACTGACAGAGACAGGGGATTCGCTTCAATACCTTTACTGGTGCGGATGTCAGGTACGGTCCAGGGTACTCGGTAGGAAGGGTGCACTTCAGGACTTCTCCCCAGTAAGCGGGTATAAGGTCTCCTGGTCCGTGTCTCCCTCTCTCTAAGCTCCTGGCCAGCCTGCAACTGGGCCTAGCTTATGTCTCGTGCTGTTCCTTCACCTGTCGCTTGGTGGTAGGACCTTCCGCTGGCAACCACTATCCCTGGGCGCCGGGGCCTTCATGGTTCCTGGTCCTGTAATTGGTTTAGCTTCAGGTAGGCCAGAGACTTGTAGTCCTCCTGGTATGCCATTGATCCCTACTGGGTATAAAGGACCCTGTAGGCGCGGACCCATTGTCCGGTTTGTATACTCGGGGTGAGCCTATGATGCTCCTCTGCCCCCTCAACTCCTCTCTCCTCTCCTCTTTGCCTTCGGCCACACTTGGGGCCCTCAATACGGCAGCAGACATGCTGCGTCTTCACTGCTCTCAGCGTCAGCACGCTCTCCTCAGACTGAACTCCTAACTGACTGAACTGCCTAACTCCACCCTCCATACATATATCCCTAACAGGGCTCCCTCTGGTGGTATGAGGTGGAAGGGTGGAGTTGTTTGTTTGTAATGAGGGCCTCTTGTGGAGAAGTCCGTCCATGCATCCTTTTGGGTCCTGTGGTAACTGTGAACAGCAGGGTGCCACAAAATCACCACAAGTGTCACCAGCAAAGTTCCCCTACACAATCAGACCACCCCCTCCATACTTACTGGTAGGCACTAGACATGTAGAAACCTTGTGCTCTTCTTTTCTGTGTCTTACAAAGACAGCTGACAGTACAGATTTCCACTGATCTAATGTCCAGTCTCTTCTCGTTTACAGCTCTCAGTAGTGTCTTTTTTTGCAGCAATTTGACCATAAAAGCCTGCTCCTCACAGTCTTCTATGGACAAATGATGTTGAGATGAAGCTTCTACTTAAGGTCTGTGGATCATTTATGAGGGCTGTTATTTGAGGTGCAGTCAATTTACGTTTTATGAGGCTGGTAACTCTGATAAACGTATCCTCTTCGACAAAGGGAATTATTCATTTTTCTTTACTTGGATAGTCCCTATGAGAGCCAAATTCAACATAATGATTGATGTTTTTCATGACTACACTTGCGTGTATGTAAAGTGCTGCAGAGCGGTAGTCATGACCGAGCTGCTTTCTGGTTTCACTCTGGCACTTTTCAGACAAGGGGTGTTCCAGTGTGCTGTAGGGTGTGGGGTGCATCACACTCACTTGTAGACTCCTTCCGTCCTCAGGAGCCGCTGCACACAATGCATGGGACACCAAGTTCTTTGTAACAGTCAAACATTTACTAGACAGTTCAAGTTCATCAAGTGGGTACAGGTGGAATAGGGGACAGCTATTAACACTTTCCTCCTTCTTAGCACAACTCCTCTTCAGTCCTGTTCCTAAGCTCATCCTGGACTACCCCCAAGCCCACTGATTCTGTCGGTCTCAGGAATTTCTAGTTCACCTTGGCAGTGCTCCCGGGACTGGCCATCACCTTCCGTCTATGCGGGTCCTTGTCCATCTTCCTCTGTACTTCAGAGGACATGATGTGTCCGGCAGTCCCTATGCTAGACCTTAGGCTCCGGACGCTACAGGAGCGACCTCTCGGGATTCCAGTAATGCCTCTCACTACCTGGAACAAGCAACATATGCTGCACCTAGCAAACCACCACACCTAAACTTGGCCTTCACTAGGCACTTCACTAACTCTCACTAAACTCAATCTAACCAGGAAGTGCCCTCCTTTTTATTAATAGTGTCCACACACTGGGCTAATTCTACCATTAACCATTTCCTATCTCATTTGCTAAACTTATTATCCTTACTCTATGTCTTATGCTATCCTAAGCATATCCTATATTATACTCACATTATGCATTAATTCTTCACATGCTGTACATCACCATTTTACATTACATAAGACACACATCACTTTTAAATATAAAACCGCACGACAGCATTCACATGACGCATTTGTTGCCTTCAGGGGCAGGAACAGGGTAAGACAGTCGACATCCCTACATGAACCTTCAGTGTTCTATCAATTTTCCAGCTGGACTGATCTTCATGCCTTAAAGTAATGATCACTGTCATATCTCTAGTTAAGTGGTTCTTGTCATATTATGGCTTAGGGCTCAACACTGTATTGAACAAAAATTATTTTTTATCATTATTTTTGCACTGTGCGATTTATCCATTTACTTCCAGTTATTTGGGTACTTTGCTTGTGTTTGGTTTCCATATGTGTTTCTTCATGGAATTGCTGACTTACCGTATGTTTGAATCTACAAGATGCACATTCCACAAGGAAAACCACTGCATGAACAGTTGTGTCCAAATGTTGACTGGTACTGTAAATAAAATTATATATTTACACACAAATACAGAAATTAATGGTCTCTTAATTTGCAGGTGGTGAGGCCACCTGGCATCTGTGAAGTGTCCCATTGATGGAAAATTAAAGAAATTTCCATGTTGGAATTCTTATATGCTTAAACTAACTGACCCGACTATATATTAATATCTTTCTTCACATTTTTAGCATTTTTGTGCATTATGTGGTTGCTTATTTATTCACAAGGTTGTTGTAAGTTTTCAGACCTGCAATATTATTAAACACCTTGCATAAATTTTATCTTACATAGGTCATTTGATTAATGGCCCGTATACCCTTTTTCCATTTGACATTATTAACACCTCAGAGATGCATGGTTTATTGCTGATTGTGTAAGGGTAGCGGAGTGGATTTTGAGAAGTTCTATGGAACATTTTGCTAAAGTTCAGGCACTCTATCTGTGATTACATGACAGTAGTTTAGGGACTCTCTTTCAGGTAGATATTGCATCACAGAACTGACAGAATGGATAGAGAATGGCCCTTGTGCCTGATCCATAACAGTCATTGCCTGTTACATACATTTCAAGATTCATTCCAACTATGAAGATAATCGAAGCAGCCGACAGTTACCCTGCAGCTGCATGGATTTATGATGCTACTGTCAAGGAAATGAGCCGAAATGACACAGTAGCTGGCTTTAGCTGCAAATAATGTGATAGGCTGTACAGAAGTACTGTAGCAGCTGCTGTCATTGCAGGTAATAGGCTATAAAGAAGGCTGATAGCAATACCTGTCATTTTTTAATGGCTGACTTCACTGAAGAGCTTTTGTGGCCTTTAACATGGAGATAATATAAGATACAACAAATTTTACAGCTTTCATGTTGCATTCATAATTTATCTTTAGAGTACAACCCAACAAGGACAGTATTTGCCAACACAAGAAAGTGCTCTGCTGCTCTATAACTGTCTATTCTGAATATATGCTTAGTGGTTATTAAATCTTTATCTTACTATTACTTAACAAGAATCATAAATCCCTAATATGTGTTGCATGGTTTTTATACAACGCATTACTGAACGATAGCATGTAAAGCTGGAGCTAAATGAGCTGGATTGAGCTAGAAGTAATGAAATAGTCAAGCTCAAAACTTATGAGTTTTAAATAAAAGTTGTCAATAGCATAGGAGGATGTAACTGTGAATAGTACATTTTATTGTGACTGTTTAGGTTTGGATATAATTGTTTTTAAATGTATTTCTATTCTGCTTATAATCTAATTACTGAGTCAAAGGTATGTGCAGAAGCGTAACTATATCGGTGCAGCGGGTGACAGTCTCACCCAGGCCCGGCGTCAGCACCTGGTGCACCCGGGCAAGTGCCGGGGCCCTGAGCAGACAGAGGGGCCCACTTGCCATCGGGCACCCTGGCGCGCTATGGGACCCGTGAGCGGAGGAGAGCGGTGCCAGCGCCCGCCCCACCTCCCCTCTTGCTCAGAGCCCTGGCACATACTTACCTCTCCCCGTGCCTCATTAGCAGGTCCAGTGTCTTCCACGGCTGCTGCACTGTGACGTTTCAGGTCAGGCCCTCTCCTGAGCAGTTACAGTGCAGAGCGGGAAGATGCCGGTGACTCTGAGGAGTCCGGAGCAGCGGCAGCAGGTGAGGAGAAGTGAAGTGAGTATTTGATATTTTTTTATGTGTGGAGGCATGGGGCATTATATGGGAGGGTGACATCCTGAATGGGACATTATATGTGGGGGTGACATCCTGCATGAGGCATTATATGGGGGGGACATCCTGCATGGGGCATTATATGGGGGGGTGACATCCTGCATGGGGCATTATATGGGGACGTGACATCCTGCATGGGGTATTGTATAGGGGAGGTGACATCCTGCATGGGGCATTATGTGGGGGGGACATCCTGCATGGGGCATTATGCTGTGGGGGGACATCCTGCATGGGGAAAAATATGGGGGGTGACATCCTGCATGGGGCATTATATGGGGGGGTGACATCCTGCATGGGGCATTATGTGGGGGGGACATCCTGCATGGGGCAATATATGGGGGGGTGACATCCTGCATGGGGCATTATATGGGGGTCACATACTGCATTGGGCATTATGTGGGGGGGACATCCTGCATGGGGCATTATGTTGTAGGGGGACATCCTGCATGGGGCATTATGTCCGGGAACATCCTGCATGGGGCATTATGTGGGAAGGAAACAGCCTGCATGGGGCCTTATGTGGGGGGCACAGCCTGCATGGAGCATTATGTGGTCGCACAGCCTGCATGGGGCCAATATCCTGTATAGAGCGTTATAAGGGGGCTAGTATTCTGTATTGAGCGTTATAAGGGGGCCAATATCCTGTATGGAGCGTTATATGGGGGCCAGTATCCTGTATGGCGCATTTTATGGGGGCCAGTATTCTGTATGGAGCGTTATGTGGGGACCAGTATTCTGTATGGAGCGTTATATGGGGGCCAGTATTTTGTATGCAGCATTTTATGGGGTACATTATTTTGTATGGAGCATTATATGGGGTCTTTTATTCTGTATGGAGCAATATATGGGGCCCATAATACTGTATGGAGGACTTAGTGGTGCCCATAATACTGTATGGAGGACTATACTGTCTAGTCTGCACTGTGCGCTGCGAGGATTCTCCAGTTTCTGAGCTATTGTAGAATTTACAATAGATATCGCTCATGTAATGTAAAATGTGAAATCTTTGGCATTGTACTATATATATATATTTCTCTGCGGTATCTGTGCATCATGAATTGTGGTATGTGTTAAAGGGGCTCACTGAGACTCTTTCGCCCAGGGCCCACAAAAACCTGTAGCTGGCCCTGGTCTCACTCATGCTCTGAAGCCTAGATACCTACAAAAGGGCCCATTACCCATATGAAAAGATCAATATTATTAATGACCCTTGAAAGCTGGGGGCTCACAAGCTTTACATTATGCCATTGAATGTTTGATATCTGTCTTCAGAAATAAGAGGTAAAAAGTTATCTAGCAGACTATAGAGATGGAACAGGTACGCCCTTCCACTAATAAAAGGCCATAGAGATTCCAGTTATAGCCTCCAGTGTCTTGGATGGTGAATATACAGCTACTTGTCAGAGTATAAGTTCACAAATTGGCTAGTCAGTGAATCCATGAATCCATGAAGAACTCATTTCTTTTGGTCAGATGAAGAGTATCCATACGTTCAAGACTTTCAGAATAAACTGACCTGTGTGTACATGAAGTATTGAGAATTGAAGAATTGCAAATAGAGTGTCTGGTCTTGGCTTTTTATCCTAAGTCATGTGATAAGGCTCCTTAAAGGGTCACTATTGACTTTTAGGATTGCTACTTCCTGTAGGTGGCACTAGAGTTCTAGTCCTCTTCCTCTCTGAAGAGACAATTTACATGAAGAATAACACTATATCTAGGCATTACATGACTTGAATATTGGATTTTCACCAGTTCTCCTCTTTGCATGCTCTATCTCTAGTTTGCAATCCACTCTGAGCTGGGGGGTGAAGACTAGCTGTTGTGATTTCTCCCATAGTATAGAATAGAGTCCTGCACTTCAACAAGAAGGATTTGAGCTGTTTTTCAGAATGGATGAATTTAGGGAAATGGGAAGAAATGTCTTTTAAGTGGTAAGGAAGCAGAAGTCTCTGATTCTATTTAATAATATATTTATAATTAATAAATAATATAAAAGTTTCTTATATTCACCTTTAATTTTGACTCATGCAAAGTTTGTTCCCATTTAATAATTCCCCCTTAATAAAGATTAATAAGCATGGTTGACTCATCTGGATGGGTTTTCCACACCATAGATGGACTGACCACAGCAATTGCAGCCCTAAGTAACACTGTTACCAGTGATAGACTGAGCAGGTATTTTCATTCATTTTCGGTTTAATGAAGACAGAACAAGGAATTACCCACCAGCCTGAACTGTTAAAGAGCAACAATGGGACTTAGAAGGGATTGGGGTTGGTGAGTATATTTTTAATAGTTTAAGTTTTAGAAAACCCCTTAAATGTTAAAGGGTTGGCCACTCTGACTACGATACATTGGGGGGATACATCCATTTTGATAATTTTCTGATAATAGCTGTTGTACTCTGTATATTCATGCTGTATAAGCATGGCCCCCATAAGCCAAGTTTTTTTTGACAGGCAAATCTAATGTTCAATGTTCAGAAAATGGCAAGGAGTTTGTCATGCTATATGACCTTCCCATCAGTAATCGTGTTTCCATGGGAAATATATTAATGGCCTTCTTGAGTGTGAATAAACAGTACAGACCTGCTAATGTCAGCATATTAGTAAATTGGATGTATCCCTATTTCCCACATGTTAGTAAAGATTATACTTTAGATAGAGAAGACAACCCCTTTAATTAAGAATGTTTTGACATGAAATCTATAAATGATTTTTGGATTTTAAGGACATTTTAATTAATACTTACTGAGGTTAAAAAAAAAGCCTGATTAAATGAATTCAAGCGTATTAAAACCAACACAGGATTTATTCGTATATGTACAAAGTTATCACAAATTTAAACTTCTCAACATCTGAAACATTTCTCATTTCTCATTGAAACTGCCTGATGTAGTGAAATCTAAAGGTTTTAAGAACTGGAGAATCATATCGTGGCTTAAAATGTGTATCTTTGCTCTGTACACGCACCATAAATCTTTGAATCCTTTTTTATTAATGCAAATTTGTTTTTAAATGCTGTTTCAACATTTTTGTAAATAAAGAACATATCAAGATAAAATGAGCTAGTTAGCTGGCAGTGCAGCTTCGTGTTGCCTCAATTTGAGCTTTACGTATGGCAGTTTCCATTCTCTTTAATCGTTTTCTCAAGTCGTTCTTTATAATCACATTTTTATAAAATGCAATAACTTTAACTTTCTCATTACTTTTTCTACGATTTGCACTCTAATGTTCACTTTGTCAAGATTTAAAGTATGAGTGTTTAGCTTTGGAAAAGTGGCAAAATAAAAATGCAAGAAATTCAACGCATCTTTGAAACGATTGCACTGCAGTTGTTTATTACTGCATGTTCTAGTGTGCTACTAAAAGATATGTGTTTGCAAGAAGCAATAATTATTCAGCAGAAGAACTAAGTAATACAAAGAAACAGTGATTTTAACATCAGCTAATGACTGCGGAATTACTAACCAGGACTAATTTGTACTTATTTTGCATTTAAAAGTGAGTTTACTATGCAACTTTTTGTAAATTCAGATTGTTAGGATGAAATTGATCCAAAAAATGTAAAGTTTATAAAAGTTTTGAAACTCATTTAATTTTAATTACACTTTGTTGATCCAGAAAAAATACATAAATCAATACAAGTAGATAACTTTTTTGCTCCCTTTCATTACATTACATTATACAGTCATATTAACCATATAATACCTAGTGTTATGACTCATCTGGTTAGGTGGATCCTCAAAGCCAGTGGTCTGTATGAGCAGTTGTAATACAGAAGCATGTATAACATATTTCAAAGTATTTTTATCAAGCCCTCCAAAAAATTATCGCCTTTTGTCTGGAGAATAGTTACTTTGTTTTAAACGTGAAGTTATGGCTTGATGTCACCAAGTCTTTTTAAAAACTAGCCATATTTTGAGAGGTGCTTCATGAGGATACACAAACATGAGACTACATTTTCCAGCATCAGTAGTACTCTCTAGCAAAATAAATCAATGGGCATCCAGGAGATGTGCAACTGGTATGGCTGTGCAGTGGCTATGGCAGGAGCAGTATTTTAGGGAGCTAAGAAGAGGCTGGCAAGGTGATCCATGGCAGTTTAGGACTAGCAATAGCAGCCACAGCAGCATCAGTACAGTCTAGCACTATGAAACACAGTGAGCAGCCAGGAGGTATGTGGCTGGTATGCTTGTGCAGTGGCTGTGGCAGGAGCAGCACTGTAGAGAATTAGGATGGGGCTTCGATGAGATGCTTGGCAGTACTACAATCTAGATGACATGATGGACAGGGAATAGATGCCTGATCGAATGTAGTCCATCACCACTTGTGGCAGCAGAACGATGGTAAGAAGGCAGTTAATGAATTTTCAGGCAGGCAGATAGCTGGTATGGCCGATTTAACCATTTGCAGTCAAAGGTGCATGAAAGTATTCACTGAACCATACTGATTAGTTTTGACGAATGTTAGGTTTTCCATTCTTGTAGTGGAAAAACTGATCTATTTTGGTGTGACAAATACAACCATGTTGAACATCCACTCTGACTTTACATTAGAGGCAGGACGTGATAGTGTACCCATAGTAAACTGGTCCAGTTCTTGCCACTGTTCCAAAGTGTTACCCAGAAATCCATGGGATCAGGTCTGAGGGTATGTATCTGCTTAAGAAAAGCCACAGTCTAGGTATGACTCAACCTGTCTGTTCAGGCAGTGCAACTTTACCAATGTGCTTAAGTTTTTGTGCCAGTAAGAAAACCATCTAATCTATCTTGTTAAATACATTGTAATTGGTGCTGGTGGTTCAGCTATTTGTAAAATTGTTAATTTTGCAAAAGAAAATTGAACTTATGGGATTCAAAGAATTTGGGTCTTAAAATTTTAAACAATTTATCCTATCTATCCACATGCCCCTCAAATCAGCTGTACGTATCGTGTGCCCTTGACTGGTTGAGCAGAGCTAAGTCGAGTGAGTGAAAGAGGAGCTGAATAGAGATGAGAGTATGTTTCAATATTAGGTTCAAATTACGATCACCGATTTTGTAATATTCGCCGATTTATTAGTCAAATATTCACCGAACATAGCCGAACACCATTGAATTCAATGGGGGGGGGTGGTAAAACCAAACGCATACACAACGCCTTCAAACAGGCCCAAAAGCTTGAATTTTATAATGGCACAGCAGCAATCATACATGGGCCATGCATGAGGTATCAGGGTCTGGGCCAGCATTTACAGCTTTGAATTGAACTTCAAATTAAGATGAGGTGGGTGAGGGATCGGTGTAGGTCTGCTGTGCTGGGAGCCCTGATACCACATGCAACAGCTCAACCTGCTTTTATGCTCAGCCACACTCAGATGGCAGAAAAATCATCTTCATAGATTAGTATTGTTACAAAAATGTAAAGGTAATCACATAGGTAGTTGACTGAAAGTAAATGGAGGCCTGCCAGTCTGGGGGGCCTACTGCTACAGGCAACATACATGAAGGAGACCCAACCAGGAGTCTCCTCATTTCCAAAAATTAAATGCTGACACCACCAAAGTGGCATCAATTTCACCAAAGTACAAATATTATAATTAGAACCGACGCCTCTTCCACTACAGCCAATCCAGAAGATGGAGACACAACCAGGAGTGTTCACAATTCCCTAAATAAGGGGCTGACACCACCAAAGTGGCATCAATTTCACCAGAGTAGAAACATTATAATGGGGACCGACACCTCTTCCACTAGAGCCAACCCAGCAGATGGAGACCCAATCAGGACTCTCCATGTTTCCAAAAATTAGTGACAGACACCAACGAAGTGGCATCAAATTCACTACAATAGAAATAGTATAATTAGGACCGACACCTCTTCCACTACAGCCAACCCAGCAGATGGAGACCCAATCAAGAGTCTCCACACTTCAAAAAATTAGTGGCAGACACCACCGAAGTGGCATCAATTTCACCACAGTAGAGCTAGTATAATTAGGACACATTTCAAAAATTTTTTGTTAACACTTGCAGCCGCAGCAACAGCAGGCACAGAAGCCACGCTAAAGATATCACAGACTGCAATTACATGAGATCTATGCAGCAAAATAAAAACTATAACATCGCCTAGTTTTTACAGTCTGCGATTGGGGTGCAAAAGTCCTTGAAGATCCATGACTTGTTCATCTTGATGAAAGTTAGGCAGTCTACACCAGCTGCACTTATCCATCAGGACACCACCAGCAGCACTGAAGACACGTTCTGAAAGAATGCTGGCTACCGGGCATGATAACACTTCCAAGACGTGACAGGCGATCTCAGGACACTCATCCATTTTTTGGCTCTAGATACTCCTGCACCATCCTCTCCAGTCATACACCACGTGTTAGACTTGTACTCTGTTGTGCTGGTGTACGAGCTGGTCTAAAAAATGTGTGAAAGGACTCACCGATATTGCTTCTGCCACTTACACTGCTAAGACTGCTGCTAATGTTTTGGCGTTGATGAACTGACGTGCCAGAGGTTGAAAGTCTACAGCTGCAATGCACACTGTGTGCCTCACTGCTGTTTTGAGGAAAACCTCTCTTAAGATTGTATAAAAGCTTGTTTCGATACTCCAGCATTTGCGTGTATCTTTCCAGTGCAGGAAGCAACTGGCAAAATTTACTCTTATAACGTGGATCTAACACAGTGGCAACCCAGTAGTCAGTACTATTTCGAATCATAACTATGCGGGGATCATATTGCAGATAGTGCAGCAAGAAGGCACTCATATGTCAGGCTCTTCCATGATGTCCAAGCCCATGCTGTCTTGGTGGCTGGGTAACACTGATGCTTGTTTCCTCTGTCCCCTCCGACCAACCACAAACAACAGAAAAGGGATGATTATCCTCTTCATCTTCTGACTGTTGCTCGCCCATCACCTCTTCCTCCTCCATTTGTTCCTCGGCTCTTGCACCTTCACTAACAGTTTGTCTGGTATCACCAGCCCCTCCTCAATCGCAGTAATCCACCCTCCCTTGTCATCCGCCTGTGTGATACAGTCTGGAACTTTAACACATTGTTATCTCTTCCGCATCCTCTTATTCTTCTGGGACCACCACCTCCTGCCACAGGCTATTCAAAGTCTGCTCTAGCATGTAGATGACCGGAATAGTGATGCTGATGGCATCGTCAGCGCTAACCATCTTAGTAGCCGTTTCAAAACTGTACAGAAGGGTGCAGAGGTCCTTAATCTGTGCCCACTCTGTAAACGTGAGATGCCCCACGTCCGTACTGCATTGTCCCAGGCTATACGAAATTTCATACTGTGTCAAAGCTCGTTGCTGCTGCCACAGTTGCTACAACATGTGCAGAGTGGAATTCCACCATGTTGGCACATTGCATATCAACCTGTTAACTGACATGGACAAAGAGCTCTGTATCAATGCAAGTCGATGACCTGAGGGGTGCGAACAGCGGACGTGAGCAAACAGCTTCCGTGCTTTCTGCTGCAGCTCATCCAGGGCAGGATAGTGGCGGAGAAATCGCTGTACCACCAGGTTGAGGACATGAGCCATGCAAAGCACATATGTGAGCGCACCTCGGCATAGGGCAGCCACCAGGTTTGCACCATTTTCGCACCCGGCCTTCCAAAGCTCCAGGTTCAGCAGAGGCAGCCATTGCTCAAACTCAAATTTAATTTTTACACAAACTGATTGCAGTGAGCCCTGGCTGCGCAGTACGGAGGTGGTATGGATTCGCTCAGCACTGTTGAAATGCGTGTCTCATTAAGAGATTTAGTGTGCAGGTGGGGGCCCTAGAGGAGGTGAAGGAGGTAGAAGAAGTGGAGGAAGTGTGAAATACAGAGGTTTGTTCTGCAAGCTTTAGGGATTCCAAGATTTGTGGAGCAGCCCCTTCCCCGCCTGCCCCCACAGCCACCAGAGTTACCCAGTGCCTAGACAGAGAGATGTCACACCCTTGGTCATGCTTACTCGTCCAGGTGTCTGCGATGAAATGCACCTAGTAGACATAGATTTAGTCAAGGAACGGGTGATGTTGTCTGCAACATGCTGGTGTAGCACAGGCACAGCTTTCTTAGAGAAGTGACTTCAACCTCTAAACATTGTCATGTGTAGGATGAAACAATCTTTTATGTGACCACAACTGCGGGACCGAGGGCTGGCTGCAGTACTGAGAGAGGGCAGAGTACGGTGAACCGGACAAACTGCTGGACTGTGAGTGAGGTGCAGGCGAAGATGTTATGGTAGATTGAGAAAGATGTGGTGTGTTCGGTGAAACAAACACAGCAGGCATGTCCGCTTCCGTTACAGCTGATAGGCTCACACTCAGCCTGACTGGAGCTGGTAAAGAACCAGAGGTTCTGCAGTGGGAGACCTGAGTGACAATATGTGGCACGGTAACAGAGGAGGAGGAAGAAGCAGCGGATGCGGTTGATGGGGCTGATGGTTGTTGAGGTCCACTGGTCCACATTGTATCACAGTGAGATTGCCAGAGTAACGCATGTTGATTGTGCATGTGAAGGTTCAAGCATGTAGTAGTCAAATTATTGCACTTTTTCCCTCTACTGAGATTTTTCTTACAAAGTTTGCAGATAACGTGAGCTGGTTCATCCTTTGTAGTGTCAAAAAACGCTCAGGCTAGGCAACACTTGCAAGCTGCAGACCTGCGACCGCTGCTGGCCACCGCCACAGTTGTGGCTAAGGATGCAGTGCTCCTCGTGCTTGCATCACTCTGTGTCTGTGCCATAGGGTGCAACGTAACCTCCTCGTCTTCCTCCTCCTCCACTTCTTCAGATGAGCTACTCAACTACATGCCTCTGGGTTCACATCAAGTGGCATCTACCATCTCATCATCATCCAATGTGTTATCCCATTCCTTGCCATGAGAGTAACCTTTCTCCTCTTCTTGTCCTGACAGCAAAGTACAGTCCGCGTGAGCCTCAGGTATCTGAGTCTCTTCAGGATCACCTCCCCCCCGGGGGTTAACATTTGGTGACAAGGGTCAGGAACCTGCTCAGACCCTACTTCGTCCTGCCCCGAAGCCAACTGAAAAACATTTTGGGCATCAGTGCAGGGAGAGGGAAAAAATATCAGCTCACCCGTTAGTAGACAGCTGGAGGCTCTGTGTTGGAGGTGATCCGACAGCGGAATAGCCTTGGTTCCAGGCAATCACTTGGAATATAGAGCAAGGAAAAGGAGAGCAGCAGGTATCCAGCGGATCTTCATTAAAATATAGCTTTTATTGAAAACATATAAAAGCAGCCATGTCACAACGACAACACACGGAGTACTAATCCACAGAGCATGGTCGTCCCAACGCGTTTCAGCTAAGTGTTAGCCTTAATCATGGGATAAATTCACTGTGAAGCATAGTAGTATATATAACTCAACATAAAAAGGTAGCTCCACCTAGGCACAGGTGGTAAATAACTAATTAGTGAATAGGAGTAAATTTAAAAGTGACATGCTCATATAACAGAATACATGTTAAAAATATTGATATTATACTATCACAGCAAAAAACAAATCTAAGCAAAGTGTATATATAAATCATGAAACAAACAAATAACAAAAGAGAGAATATGAGAGAGATATCCTGTGTGAAAAAAAACAAAAAAAAACAATGGGAACAGTGCTCAAATGACATTGGAACAGCATGCAGAAGACCCCTGGAAGCATTTCCGTCTCCCAAGTCAATGCTGTCAACAATGTTGTCAGAGGTATTACGCCACTTTTATGCAAAATAAATAACCAAAAACAAAAATGCTCCTCCACACCTTGGGCTATGTTCAAATGTAGTGTTTTTGATGTGTTTTGCACTTTTGCATTGCTTTCAACTGTGACAAATGCATTCACCGTGAAATGTCATTTTAACATTTTACAATCTTATCTGGCCATGTAGTGTGTGAAACATCATCAGGCACATACAGTTTCATTTATGAAGGAGGGATTGTCAAAGTCACAAACACTATTTTTACAGCCTTACAATTCTTAAAGGGCCAGCAGCCGGCTATGCTTTGTTGTTCCCATTATTAAAGAGTGGGTATCCTATACTGTTATTGCGCATGCAGTGACTGCAACGGCTGCGAAAAATTTGGACGCAACCCAATACCCCTTTGAAGAGACTTAGAGGAGGGTCTCAGTAAAAAAAAATGCTCTGATTATAGAGTGGCAATGCCCATGCTGTGACTGCAAGGGCTTCCAAAATTTGGGAAAACCCCCACTAACAATTTAAACACACATAGAGCTGGGCCACAGTAACGACATGTTTCCATTAGAAAGGAGAGCGTCTGCTATACTGTTATGGGATATGCAGTGAGCCAATGGCTGCCAAAATTTAGGAAAAACGCTACTAACAATTTAAAGACACATGAAGCTGGGCTACAGTAAAGAGTACAACATGTTCCCATTAAAAAGGAATGGGTCTCCCATACTGTTTGCCTATGGAGTGAATGCAACGGCTGCCTAAAATGTGGAGGAACTCCAGTCTCCTTTGCAAGAGACGTAGAGGTCGGGGGGCCTCCTGAAAACATTGTTCCCATTATTAGGAAATGGGTCTCCCATACTGCTTGCCTATGAAGTGAATGTAACGGCTGCCAAAAATTTGGAGGCACACCAATGCCTCTTGCAAGAGACGTAGATATGGTGATATGGTAGATATGGTGGTGATATGAAGGAAGATGTGGCGGATGTGTATGAGGAGAAGGAGGACAAGAGCAAATAGACAAAATCAGGAAACGTATACCTATGTCTGGGTGCGAAGACAGAGGTGCATGGGATTAGAGTTAGATCTCCCCAAAAAAAGACACTGTATATGAGTTTATGTTAAGCTGCTATCATTCGATGGTGTTGAGAAGTCTGGCCCAATCCAGCTCTTGTTTATTTTTATAGGAGCCAGCCTGTCAGCATTTTCAGTTGACAGGCGGATGCGCCTAATGGTTATAATTCCCCCGGCGGCACAACTGACTGGCCATGCTCTCCTCCTCATCCTCCTACCTGTCCTCAAGCCATTCACCCTGAACAGACGGTATTACAGTTGTGCAGGTAGTAGTGTCTATAGCGCAGGAAAGTAGCTCCTGTTCTTCCTCCTCCTCTTCCTCATTGTCACCCAATACATGTTGGGATGAGATGAGGCTGGGCTGTGTGGAATCACACTGTATGGTTCCTTGCTCCATGTCCTCATGCTCCACCAGCAATGCATCCTCTTCAATTGTAAGCAAAGAACGTTTCAGAAGACTGAGAAGCAGGATGGTGATGCTATTTATGTCTTCATCTCCGCTCACCATCTTGGTGGAGTCCTCAAAGTTTTGGAAGATGTTACATATGTCTGAAATCCATGTCAACTCCTGAGGTCTTATATGTGGTGTCTGACCTGAATACCGACGGCCTTGTTGATGCTGGTAGTCAACAACTGCCCTCTTCTGCTCACAAATCCATCCCAATATCTGCAATGTAGAGTTCCAACACGTGGGGACATCGCAAATCAGTCGATGAGCTGGAAACACTGCTGAAGCACGGCAAGTTCGGCGAAAGCTATAGGTGACTTTCAAAAATGGCACACAGGCGACATACTTTGACAAGCAGATCCATCAGATCCGGGAAGGTTTTGAGAAACCGCTGAACCACAAGGTTAAGCACATGGGCTAGGCATGGTACGTGTGTGAGCTTGCCTCGCCTCAGAGCCGCCACCAGGATCCGGCCATTATCACACATGACCATGCCTGGCTGTAGGGTCAGTGGTGTCAGCCACAGATCGGCCTACTCTTTCAGAGCTATCTACAATTCTTCAGCGTTGTGCGGTTTGTCATCTAAGCATATTAGCTTCAGCACAGAATGTTGCCGTTTGGTTGAGGCAGTGCTGCAGTGCTTCCAGCTTGCTACTGATGTGGTCATTTTGGAGATGGAGGCTGAAGAGGAGGAGGAGGTTGTGCAGGAGCTATAGAATGTGGGGTCAACCCTGATTGACCCAGGGCCCACAATCCTCGGCATCAGGAGGAAGCGTTCCGTCCCAAGGTCCGACTGGGTCCCGGCTTCCACTATATTAACATAGTGTGCCATCAGCGAGATTGTACCGTCCCTGCTCACGAGCACTTGTCCATGTGTCCGTGGTTAGGTGGACTTTCCCAGTAACTACGTTGTTGAGGGCATGGCCGGCTAATATTGTGGGACACGTGCTTGTGTAATGTGAGGACAGTACACCGGGATAAATAGTGGCGGCTGGGGACCGAGTACCAAGGGACGGCCGCCGCCATCAGGTTGTGGAAAGCTTCCGTCTTCACGAGCCTAAAAAACAACATTTCGAGCACAAGCAGTCGTGAAATGTGTGTGTTTAGTAGTGTAGCCTGTGGGGCATTGGCTGCGTATTTGCGCTGGTGCTCTAAGGACTGGGGTAGAGACAACTGAACGCTGCGCTGGGACAAGGAAGTGGACATGCTTGCTGATGGTAATAGTTGAGAGTGTGCACTGACATGTGCAGGGCGGGAGGCATCTTAGCCTGCGACATGGCCAGGGGATTGGCCTCCACGCACAATAGTGGAAGAAGCAGTGGTGTTACCTGCAGACACTGTTTCTGGACCCTGGGATTCGGCCCACTTAGTGGGGTGCTTTGCTGCCATGTGCCTGATCATGCTGGTGTTGGTCAGGCTGCTAGTTTTGCTACCACTGCTGATTCTGGCCTGGCAGGTGGTGCAAATGACCTTTTTTGGGGTTATCTGCAGAGTCTTTAAAAAAATAACCAGACTCGGGAGAACCTAACAGTTGTACTGGCAACAATTGGACTGGCAACTTCCATCGTGTTGGCGTTACGAGGAGTGCTTTCCCGCCTTGTGTCTGTAGCCACAACACTGCCTCTTCCTGCCTGTTCTTCCTCCTCCTGTTTGCTGCTGTCCTTGCTCTGTATGTTCCCCTGCCAGGTTGGGTCAGTTACTTTAAGATCCATCACCTCGTCTTCCAATTCCGCAACCTGATCCTCCTCCTGACTTTCTTACAATTGTGTCACATCATCATCATCCACCTCTTGCGACAGTAATTGCACTTTCCCACCATTGCCTTCGCGTAACCATGGCTGCTCCAGTATCTGGGCATCGCTTCACACGTTCTCCTCTTGACTCGCTTGAAGCTGGCCAGTTGAGAGGCCCAAATCTACAAATAGAAAAGTGAACAGCTCTTCTGAGAGTCCGAGTGTGGGATCACTTGTCTCCGGGCACTCCGCATGGTGGGAGGAGGGAGGATCAGGGTGAGGAATATGCGGTTCAGACTCATGGCTGCTGAGACTTGACCGTGTGGAAGACAGGGTGGTGGTATTGGCAAAGTGACTGTATGCATTATCTGCTATCCAACCAACAACCTTTTGACTCAGCTTTGGGTTCAATAGTGTGGTACTGCGGTCCCCTAGTAATTGGGAAAGTAAGGTCGAGCAACAAGATGTGGGTGTTTGTTGTGGCACAGTTTCAACTTGCCCACGGCCACATTCTCGGCCTCGGCCTTTGCATGCACCATCACCATCACGTCCACATCTCCATCCCTTGCCACGCCCCTCGCCCATTTTAAATGGTGGACAATATTTTTCACGTTCACGAGAAATGGCTGATTTTGGAACGCAGTTATATGTGATACATCTGACAGAGAATCATGGTTTTAAATAGCAGGCCTGTAATTTACTAATATTCTACACAGAGACCTAGTGTAAATAGCTTGATCAACACACTGCAACGAAATGGAAGGCAGAAATGGCTGATTTTGGAACACTGTTATAGGTGATATGTCTGACAGAGAACCACGGTTTTAAATAGCAGGCCTTTAATTTACTAATATTATTCTACACAGAGACCTAGTGTGAATAGCTTGACCGACACACTGCAACGAAATGAAAATGGAAGAAATGGCTGATTTTGGAACACTGTTATAGGTGATATGTCTGACAGAGAAACATAGTTTTAAATAGCAGGCCTGTAATTTACTAATATTATTCTGCACAGAGACCTAGTGTGAATAGCTTGACCTACACAGTGCAACAGAATGAAAAAGGAGGCCAATATTTTCCACGTTCAGTTCAAATTTCTGGATTTTTATAGCTGAAATATGGAACAGATCTGACTGTATTCTGCAGTGCTAACAAGCAAATGGAGCAGAAAAATGGTGTACCCTGGATTGCTTTTTAAGCAAATAACCAGGATTAAGATAAAAAAAAAAAATTTCCCTGACCCCTGATATCTGGGGCTATGTCTACAAATATCTGTAATTATTACAGCAGCAGCAGACAGGACCCGCTATATGCACTGCAGTCTGCCACATACACTGCCTGCCTGCCTAACTCCTGCCTAGCACTGATTATATGCATCTGTATTAGTCCTCAGAAGGACTGTCAGTTCAGATGCTTATATATATACACTGCTCAAAAAAATAAAGGGAACACTTAAACAACAGAATATAACTCCAAGTAAATAAAACTTCTATGGAATCAAACTGTCCACTTAGGAAGCAACAGTGATTGACAATCAATTTCACATGCTGTTGTGCAAATGGAATAGACAATAGATGGAAATTATTGGCAATTATCAAGACACCGTCAATAAATGAGTGGTTCTGCAGGTGGGGACCACAGACCACATCTCAGTACCAATGCTTTCTGGCTGATGTTTTGGTCACTTTTGAATGTTGGTTGTGCTTTCACACTCGGGGTAGCATGAGACAGACTCTACAACCCACAGAAGTTGCTCAGGTAGTGCAGCTCATCCAGGATGGCACATCAATGCGAGCTGTGGCAAGAAGGTTTGCTGTGTCTGTCAGCGTAGTGTCCAGAGGCTGGAGGCGCTACCAGGAGACAGGCCAGTGCACCAGGAGACGTGGAGGGGGCCATAGGAGGGCAACAACCCAGCAGCAGGACTGCTACCTCCGCCTTTGTGCAAGGAGGAACAGGAGGAGCACTGCCAGAGCCCTGCAAAATGACCTCCAGCAGACCACAAATGTGCATGTGTCTGCACAAACAGTTAGAAACCGACTCCATGAGGGTGGTATGAGGGCCCAACGTCCACAGATGGGGGCTGTGCTCACAGCCCAACACCATGCAGGATGCTTGGCATTTGCCACAGAACACCAGGATTGGCAAAGTCGCCACTAGCACCCTGTGCTCTTCACAGATGAAAGCAGGTTCACACTGAGCACATATGATAGACGTGACAGAGTCTGGAGATGCCGTGTAGAGCGATCTGCTGCCTGCAACATCCTTCAGCATGACCGGTTTGGCAGTGGGTCAGTAATGATGTGGGGTGGCATTTCTTTGGAGGGCCGCACAGCCCTCCATGTGCTCGCCAGAGGTAGCCTGACTGCCATTAGGTACCGAGATGAGATCCTCAGACCCCTTGTGAGACCATATGCTGGTGCGGTTGGCCCTGGGTTCCTCCTAATGCAGGACAATGCCAGACCTCAAGTGGCTGGAGTGTGTCAGTAGTTCCTGCAAGATGAATGCATTGAAGCTATGGACTGGCCCGCCCGTTCGCCAGACCTGAATCGATTGAGCACATCTGGGGCATCATGTCTCGCTCCATTCACCAACGTCACGTTGCACCACAGACTGTCCAGGAGTTGGCAGATGCTTTAGTCCAGGTCTGGGAGGAGATCCCACAGGAGACCATCCGCAACCTCATCAGGAGCACGCCCAGGCCTTCTAGGGAGATTATACAGGCACATGGAGGCCACACACAATACTGAACCTCATTTTGACTTGTTTTAAGGACATTACATCAAAGTTGGATCAGCTTGTAGTTTGTTTTTCCACTTTAATTCCACTTTAATTTTGGGGGTGACTCCAAATCCAGGCCTCCAGTGGTTAATAAATTTGATTTCCATTGATGATTTTTGTGTGATTTTGTTGTCAGCACATTCAACTTTGTACAGAACAAAGTATTCAATGAGAATATTTAATTCATTCAGATCTAGGATGTGTTATTTGAGAGTTCCCTTTATTTTTTTGAGCTATATATATATATATGTTGTGCAATACCTATACTAACAGGATATTCAATAGACCCTCTTGCACTATATGCACTGCAGTCTGTCACATACACTGCCTGCCTGCCTCCTGCTATCACCTTCACCACTGAAAATATGCACCTGGATTAGTCCTCAGAAGGACTGTTTGTTCAGATGGATATATATATATATATATATATATATATATTTGTATGTAACGGATCCGGAGGTGGAACCTCTGAGCTGCAATACAAAGGGGAAGTCCTTGTAAGGAAGCGGGTGACTCCCAGGGAAGGCAAGCAGGAAGTCACAGCAAGTGACGGGGACAGTCTCTGGGTAAGCAGGCAGGTGGTCACGGCAAGTGACGGGGACAGTCTCTGGGTAGACAGGCAGGTGGTCACCGCAAGTGATGGGGACAGTCTCTGGGTAGACAGGCAGGAGGTCATGGCAAGTGACGGGGAAAGTCTCTGGGTAGACAGGCAGGAGGTCACGGCAAGTGACGGGGACAGTCTCTGGGTAGACGGCAGGTACCATCAACCCAGCGGACAGATAGACACGGCAGGTACTGGCAGGTGCTTCCGGGTTAGCAGGTGGATAGCCGCGGCAGGTGCTGGCGGGTGCTTCCGGATAAGCAGGTAGAGAGATACAGCAGGTGCCGGCAGGTAGCAGACAGGTGACAGGCAGGAATCAGGCTGGACTAGACAGGTTAGCGGAGGGACCTCAGGGCTGAAGTAGAGGTGAAGACACAGTGCGACAACTGTTGCTCGGGCACCTCCATTTTGGAGGAAGTGCCTTAAATGTGGGAAGTCCTCTGGCCATTGGCCGGAGACTTTTTAGGAAGATGCGCGCAGTCCCTTCAAGAGGGGGGGGTGCACGCGCGCGTGCCCTAAGCACTCTGCTGGAGGAGGAACGCGCGCCGGCCACAGCAGGGAACGGAGAACAGAGAGAAGCCGCGCCAGGAGCCGGGGGGCGAAAGAGACGGTGTCCCTGTCTGACATGGGGCAGAGACGCCGCTGCGACGACAACGAGAGGAGCACTGGAGGGACCCACGTGAGGAGCGCGGAGGTGAGAGGGATGGCATCCCTGCCTAGCAGAGGGCAGGGACGCCGATGCTACAAAATGTATATGCTGTGGAATACCCATACTAAATATAAACAAGAAAATCTCTCCCTCACTCAGCAGCAGCTCTCCCTACTCTGCCTGTTTCCAGGGTAGACTGTGACGAGCATAGCAGCGCTAGGTCTTACATACAGTGGTGGCCAAAAGTATTGGCACCCCTGCAATTCTGTCAGATAATACTCAGTTTCTTCCTGAAAATTATTGCAATCACAAATTCTTTGGTATTATTATCTTCATTTAATTTGTCTTCAATGAAAAAACACAAAAAGAATTGTCCTAAAGCCAAATTGGATATAATTCCACAACAAACCTAAAAAAGGGGGTGGACAAAAGTATTGGCACTGTTTGAAAAATCATGTGATGCTTCTCTAATTCGTGTAATTAACAGCACCTGTAACTTACCTGTGGCACCTAACAGGTGTTGGCAATAACTAAATCACACTTGCAGCCAGTTAACATGGATTAAAGTTGACTCAACCTCTGTCCTGTGTCCTTGTGTGTACCACATTGAGCATGGAGAAAAGAAAGAGATCAAAGAACTGTCTGAGGACTTGAGAAACCAAATTGTGAGGAAGCATGAGCAATCTCAAGGCTACAAGTCAATCTCCAAAGACTTGAATGTTCCTGTGTCTTCCATGCGCAGTGTCATCAAGAAGTTTAAAGCCCATGGCACTGTGGCTAACCTCCCTAGATGTGGACGGAAAAGAAAAATTGACGAGAGATTTCAACGCAAGATTGTGCGGATGGTGGATAAAGAACCTCGACTAACATCCAAACAAGTTCAAGCTGCCCTGCAGTCCGAGGGTACAACAGTGTCAACCCGTACTATCCGTTGGCATCTGAATTAAAAGGGACTGTATGGTAGGATAACCAGGAAGACCCCACTTCTTACCCCGAGACATAACTTGCCAAAACTTACCTGAGAAAGCCTAAAACGTTTTGGAAGAATATTCTCTGGTCAGATGAGACAAAAGTAGAGTTTTGGCAAAAAGCATCAACATAGAGTGTACAGGAAAAAAAATGAGGCATTCAAAGAAAAGAACACGGTCCCTACAGTCAAACATGGCGGAGGTTCCCTGATGTTTTGGGGTTGCTTTGCTGCCTCTGGCACTGGACTGCTTGACCGTGTGCATTGCATTATGAAGTCTGAAGACTACCAACAAATTTTGCAGCATAATGTAGGGCCCAGTGTGAGAAAGCTGGGTATCCCTCAGAGATCATGGGTCTTCCAGCAGGACAATGACCCAAAACACACTTCCAAAAGCACTATAAAATGGTTTGAGAGAAAGCACTGGAGACTTCTAAGGTGGCCAGCAATGAGTCCAGACCTGAATCCCATAGAACACCTGTGTAGAGATCTCAAAATGGCAGTTTGGAGAAGGCACCCTTCAAATATCAGGGACCTGGAGCAGTTTGCCAAAGAAGAATCGTCTACAATTCCATCAGAGCATTGTAAGAAACTCATTGATGGTTACCGGAAGCGGTTGTTCGCAGTTATATTGGCTAAAGATTGTGCAACCAAGTATTAGGTTTAGGGTGCCAATACTTTTGTCTGGCCCATTTTTGGAGTTTTGTGTGAAATGGTCCATGATTTGATTTTTGCTTCATGCTCTTTTGTGTTTTTTCCTTGCAAGCAAATTAAATGAAGATAATAATACCAAAGAATTTGTGATTGCGATCATTTTCAGAAAGAAACTGAGTATTATCTGACAGAATTGCAGGGGTGCCAATACTTTTGGCCACCACTTTAGCTCTGATGAAGCTGTGCGGCCAGCCAATCACTGTACTGCCCACAACCAAAATGGCTATGGAATTACAGTGCGTGGCAGGCGATCCCTGCATGTTCATTTGCTCTCTAAAGAGCCTCAAACATGCAGGGTGTGGAGCACCGTGATGCTCGGGCGAGCACCGAGCAGTGGCGAGCACGTTCGCTTATCACTAATGGAGACCCAATCAGAATTATCCACATTTCCAAAAATTAGTGGCAGACACCAGCAATGTGACATTAATTTCACTACAGTAGAAATTGTAGAATTAGGAACCAAAACCTCTTCCACCACAGCTAACCCAGCAGATGGAGACTCAATCAGGAGTGCAACATCCCCTCCAGTCGTTCACCACGTATCAGACTTGTACTCTGTTGTGCAGGTGCACGAGCTGGTCTAAAAAATGTGTGAAAGGACTCACAGAAATTGCTTCTGCCACTTACACTACTGCTGCTGCTAACATTTTGGGGTTGACAAATTGATGTGCCGGAGGTTGGAAGTGTAGAGCTGCGATGAACTCTGTGTGCCTCACTGCTGGCTTGGGGAAAACCTATGTTAAGGTTGTATAAAAGCGTGTTTCGATACTCCAGCATTCGCAGGTCCCTTTCCAGGGTGGGAAGCATATGGCAAAATTTACTCTTATAACGTGGATCTAACAGAGTGGCAACCCAGTAGTCAGCACTATTTTTAATCATAACTATGCGTGGATCATGTTGCAGATAGTGCAGCAAGAATGCACTTATATGTCGACCTCTTTCCTGAGGTTCAAACCCATGCTGTGTTGGTGGCGGGGTAACTCTGATGCTTGTTTCCTCTGTCCCCTCCCGCCAAACACAAACAGAGAGGGGATGATTATCCTCTTCATGTTCTTACTGTTGCTCGCCCATCACCTTTTCCTCTTCCATTTGTTCCTCACCTTCACTAACACCTTCACTAACAGTTTTTCTGGTATCGCCACCCCCCCTTGAATGCAGTGAACCAGCCTCCCTTGGCACCCTGAGATTTCCCTTAGTGTATGACTTTAGTAACACAAGAAAGTATTTTTTTAGTGTGTATGAAGCCTAAATAACATAGGAGATATGCTACGAACAATTTGAAATTGAGATGTCCCCTACTGTATCACATTAGTAACAGAAGAAAGTATTTTTTTTTATTGTGGATGAGACCTGTATAACATGCGAGATATTCTCCAAACTAATTCAAACTGAGATATCCCCTGCTGTATAACGTTAGGAATCGAAGAAAGTATTTTTTGACTGTGGATGAGGCCTGTATAACATAGAATATATGCTCAAAATATTTCAAATTCTGATTTCCCCTGCTGTATCACATTTGTCACAGTAAAAAATAGATTTTTTTATTCTGCATAAGCTCTGCATACAGCTGAATTTCACCACCACTAAAATAGTATGTGGCTTTTAGCAAAGTGTATCACGCTTGTGACACGAAAAAATCTTTTGTGGACTCTGCCTAGCAAGACAAAAAAAATCTATTTTTGTGTGGCCAAGTGTATGATGTTTGCCACACAAAAAAATCTTTGGTTGACTGTGGCTAGCAACAGAAAAAATATTTATTTTTTACTCTGAAAACAGCTGAAGTTCACTGCCACTAATGTAGTAGCTGACGTATAGCAGAGTTTATGACTTTTGCAACTCCAAAAAATCTTTGATGGACTGTGGCTAGCAACAGGAAAAATTATTTTTTTACTCAGAAAAGAGCTGAAGTTCACCACCACTAATGTAGTAGCTGACGTATAACAGAGTGTATGACATTTGGCACTCAAAAAATATTTTGTGGACTCTGCCTAGCAAGACAAAAAATATTTTTTTTACTTTGAAAACAGCTGAGATTCACCGCCACTAAGATAATAGGTGGCTTTTAGCAGACTGTATCATGTTTGCCACACAAAAAAATCTTTGGTGGACTCTGCCTGCCAGCAGAAAAAATATTTGTTTTACTGAAGCAAATATATGAATTCACCCACCTAAAAAATGACAAACTGGGCTAACACAGCTTGCACTATCACATTAGCTAAAGAAAAAAAAAATTTTTTGTGCTCCTCACTCAGAAGCTCTGCTCTGACAAGCTCTGCAGATAGCTGAATTTCAACCCCACAAAATCAAAACGTGGCCTACAAGGGCTTGCTTGCTTGCTTTATCACATTAACAAGTGCAAAAATAGATTGAAAGTATACCACTGCATGGAGCACAGACAGTATTACCGGTGCACAACACTGTTCTATGCCATAGGCACTGCTCTTTCTGTCCGAATCTCAGTAATTGCACAAAAACAAAAAAAAAGTGCTGCAAAGTCGATTGAACAGGTACACAGCACAGGACTTATCTACACTATCTAACTTCCACAGAAGCGCCCATCTATCTAGCTAATATCTCTCCTTACACAGGAGCTGGGTTCAGGAGTAGAGTCTGTCTTCAGCAGTGACATGCATAAACTGGCGCTGAGGGAACAAGGAAGCTTTTTATATAGAGAAGACGTGATTTCAGCAGCCAATTACAGAAGCCGTTGTCTCTGGGACACTGTGGATGCTTCCTGAGCTCTGATTGGCTAGCTGCGCTTTCCTGACTTAAAGTTATGGCTTACAGAAAAAAAAAAAAACACAGCGTGCTGCTGATCTGACCTGTTCTGAGCTATCATCAGCCCCTCCACTCATTTACCTCATCCCCCCGCTCATCATACACAAGCACTATGCTAGCAAAACCGCTAAAAACACTGTAGTTGCCCCACAATCATGTAACCACGTAAATACGCCGAACGTTACCGATTTTCCAGAATTTAACAAATTTTGCTCGCCTTTCTCATCACGAATCCGAATGTACCAAATTCATGTCGAACTTAGGTTTGTAGATCGAATTTTGAACATATTCGCTCATCACTGCTGCTGAGTGAGAGATAGAATTGGTGGTTGTTTTAGTGAGGTATTCACAGCTATATTTACATCTAAACTAACAGTCCTTCTGAGGACTAATCCAGCTGCATATATTATCAGTGATAGCAGGAATTAGGAAGGGTTTGTGGACAGTGTATACAGCTTAATAGGGTCCATTGCACGTTCTGTTCACGTTCTGTCTGCTGCTGCTGTTACAGATATCCATAGCCCTACATATTAGGGCTATTTTGTTTTACTCTTAATCCTGATCATTTGCTTAAAAAGCAATACAGTACACCATTTTCTGCTTCATTTGCTTCTTGGCAGAATACAGGCAGATGTTTTTTTATTTTATTCACATTGCTGTATTGTGTAAGCAGAAAAACTTTTCCATCATCACACGTGATCCCATATCACTGCGGTAATAATTGTGACACTTTTGAGGGCGTGCCAAATATTCTATTCCATTTAAAGTCAGCCATCTGTCTTTTATTGAACCTATTCACACTTGCTGACCAATACTATACTACAAGGCCACAACCTAAAACCGTGGTAATCTCACCTGATCACATATTACTGTGGTGATAATACAGACATTTTATGGAGCATGCCAAATATATTCCATTTAAAGTAAGCCTTATGTGATTTGTTGAACCTGTTCACACTTGGTCGCTGACCAATACTATACTACATGGCCACAGCTTAAAACCATGGCCATCACACGAGGTTGCATATCACTGAGGTAATAATACAGACATTGTGTGGAGTGTGCCAAATATACTCCATTTAAAGTCAGCCATCTGTGTTTTGTTGAACCTGTTCACACTTGGTCGCTGACCAATACTATACTACAAGGCCACAGCTTAAAATCGTGGTCGTCACACATGATCACATATTGCTGCGATAATAATACAGACAATTTGTGGAGCAGTCTAAATACTACACTCATTTAAAATGGTAAAGGCGTGTGGCAAGGGACGGGGAAGTGGATGTAATGTTGATTGTGCACGCAGAGGCCGAGGCCATGTGCAAGATGAAACTGTGCCTGTTAAGGGAGCACAACAAGCACCCACATCATGTCAACCTAGTTTCCTGTCCCACTAGAAAGGGGGCCACTGTTCACAACTCTTCAAGCGAAGCCAGAGCAGTGTGAAAAGGTTGTTGGTTGGATAGCATATAATGCTTTCAGTCACTCTGCCACCACCACCACCACCCTGTCTTCCACGTGGTCAAGTCTCAGTAGCCGTGAGTCTGGACCACATATTCCTCAGCCTGATCATCCTTCCTCCCACCATGCCGAGAGACAACTGATCCCACACTTGGACACTCCGAAGAACTGTTCACTTTTCCATTTATAGATTCGGGACTCTTGCCCGGTCCACTTGAAGTGGGGCAAGAGGAGATCGCATGTAGCAATGCCCAAATATTTGAGCAGCCATGGTCACACAAAGCCGACAGTGGGAAACTGTCTCAAGAGGTGGATGATGATGACAATTGCCACCAAGTCAGGAGGAGGCCCAGGATGTGTATGTGGAAGACGAGGTGGTGGACAATGAAGTCACTGACTCAACCTGCCAAGGTGACATGCAAAGCGAGGACAGCAGCACACAGGGGGAGGGAGGCATAGCACCACAACAGCCTGGAACAAGGAGTGTTGTGGCCACAGACACAAGGCGGGCAACAGTTCCCCGGAACACCAACATGAGGGAAGCTGCCAGTCCAACTGTTAGGTCTTCCCGAGTCTGGTTCTTTTTTAAAGACTGTCCAGATAACCCCAAAAAGGCCATTTAAAACATCTATCAAGCCCGCAGTCTGATCATCACTAGCATTCTCAGGCACATGACAGCAAAGCACCCGACTAGGTAGGCTGAATGCCAGGGTCCAGAAACAATGTCTGCGGGTGACACCACTGCCTGCACATGTACGCCAGTCCCCTGTCCATGGCACATGCGAACATGCCTCCCGCCCTGCACCTGTCGTTGCACGCTTGCAACCATCATGTCACCATCCACATCCTTATCCCAGCACAGCATTCAGTTGTCCCTGCCTCAGTCCTTGAAACGCATGAGCAAATATGCAGCCAATGCCCCACAGGCCACACTACTAAACACACACATTTCTCGAATGATTGTACTTGAAATGTTGCATTTTAGGTTCATGGAGACGGAATCTTTCCGCAACCTGATGGCGGCAGACTTCCCTCGGTACTTGGTCCTCAGCCGCCACTATTTCTCCCGGTGTGCAATCCCCGCATTATACAAGCACGTTGCCCAGATCATTAGCCATGCCCTCAACAATGCAGTTACTGGGAAGGTCCACCTAACCACAGACACATGGACAAGTGCTTGTGGCCAGGGATAGTACATCTCACTGACAGCACACTGGGTTAATATAGTGGAAGTGGGACCCAGGAGTACCTTGGGACCGAACATGTCCTCCCGACACTGAGGATTGCGAGCCCTGGGTCAATCAGGGTCGTCCCCACATTCTACAGCTCCTGCACCTCCTCCTCCTCAGCCTTCTCAGCCTCCATCTCCAAAAAGACCACAGCAGTCGGAAGCTGGAAGCACTTCAGCACTGCCTCGGCCAAGTGGCACAGGCATTGCTGAAACTAATATGCTTAGGGGACAAACAGAACACCTCTGAAGAGTTGTTGGCAGCTGTAACAGAGCAAGCGGATCTGTGGCTGTCACCGCTGAACCTACAGCCAGGCATGGTCGTGTATGACAATGGCCGGAACCTGGTGGCGGTTCTGAAGCTAGACAACCTCACACACGTACCATGCCTGGCCCATGTGCTCAACCTAGTGGTTCAGCGATTTCTCAAAACTTACTCAAATTTGCCTGAGCTGGTTGTCAAAGTACGCGCGCGTGTGTACCCATTTTCGAATGTCACCTACAGCTTCCGCCACCCTCGTCATGCTTCAGCAGCGTTTGCAGCTTCCAGCTCACCAGCTGGTGTGCGACGTCACAGCATGTTGGAACGCAACCTTGCAGATGTTGGGAAGGATTTGTGAACAGCAAAGGGCAGTTGTTGAGTACCAGCTCCGTACATAAGAACTAAGGAATAGGCATGGATGTCAGACATCTGTGTAGTCCTCCAAAACTTTGAGGACTCCACCAAGATGGTGCCATAATTAGGGTCACCATCCCGCTTCTCTGTCATCTGCTCGCTGCTCACAATTAAAGAGGAGGAATTGTAGGCGCAGCATGATGAGATGGAGCAAGGAACCATACAGGGTGATGCCATACAGCCCAGCATCATCTCATCCCAACACGGATTGGGTGCTAATGAGGAAGAGGAGGATGAGGAGGAACAGGAGCTGGTTTCCTGCGCTAGAGATGGTACTACCCACACCACATTCATACCGTCTGTTCTGCGTAGATGGCCTGAGGAAAGCGTGAATTAGGAGGAGGAGGAGGAGAGAATGGTTAGTCATTCTCTTGGTGAAGACAGGGAAGTCTTGGTTGTTGGCAGTCTTTATGTTCCACTGCCTTTCCCGTGACCCTCGCATTGTACGCATTTTGGCCGACAGTAATTACTGGCTGGTCACGCTTCTAGACCAACATTACAAGGAGAACTTTCTATCTCTCCTTCCTGTGGCGGAAAGGTCTACTAAAATGTTGCAGTACCCGAAGGCCCTTGTAGCGGATTTATTAAAAAAATTCCCATCTGAAAACACTGGTGGCACAGTTCCTTAGGCAACCAAAGAGTACAGGTGAGGAAGACACAAATACGATGCAGCAGAGGCAGGGGAACACTGTCAAAGGTGTGGGACAGTTTTCTCAGACCCTCCCAGCACCCAGGGCCTGATGCGCAGAGTACTTTGACAAGGAGGGAAAAGTTTTGGAAGATGCTGGCTGAAGGACTACCTTGCTGACCATACCAACATTCTCTGTGATATCTTTTTGCATTATAATTATTGGGTATCCAAGCTGGACACGTGGCAAGAACTGGCTCTCTATGCCTTGGAGGTCCTGGCCTGCCCAGCCGCTAGCATCTATTCCCATGCACCTTTTCACACTTAGACATGGGTATACCCTGATTTTTTCTATTTTCTGTTGTCCTCCTCCTTCTCCTTCTACTCATCCTCCACCACCATATCACCAGGGTGATCATGATGCAACACCCACATAATTTTTTTGTAAGTGTGTTTATGATGCCCTTAGGAAATTTTTTTAGAGGCCTACTTCTAATATTCTGTATGGTATACAATATGTTCTGTTCATGTATACCCCCCAAGGCAGCCCTTGCAGTCACGGCATACGCAATACCAGTATAGGAGACCTGCTGCTTTATAATGGGAACATATTTTTTTACTGAGGCCCCCCTCTATGTCTCTTCAAAGGGGTATTGGAGTGCGTCCTAATTTTTGGCAGCCCTTACAGGTACTGCATACGCTATAACAGTATAGGACACCCGCTCATTAATAATGACATTTTTTTTTTAAATCAGGCCTTCTATGTCTCTGCAAAGGTGTATTGTTTTTTTTCTAAATTTTGGGCAGGCCTTACAGCCATTGCATGGGTATTACCACTATAGGAGACCCACTCCTTAATAATGGGAACAAAAAAGGGTAGCCAGCTAATGGGCTTCTAACAATAGTGAGGGCCGACTGCTGGCCCTTTAACAATAGTAAGGGCCACCTGATGGCCCTATAAAAATAGGCTTTGTGACTTTCAGAGTCCCTCCTTAATAAATGAAACAGGATGTGTCTGATCATGTCTCACATACCACATGGGCAGATAGGGTGACGGTATTTTTCACCATTGAAAGCAATGCCAAAGTGCAAAAACGCATCAAAAACACTACGTGTGAACATAGCCCTAGGAGTGGATGAGCATTTTTTTGGTGGTTATTTATTTTGCTTTATATGAAACTCAGCCTGGAAAGAATGTTCCATAATGTTTTTCCTAGGAAAATCCATTTTGGTTTTGTTTTTGTATGTTTTATTGTGAGTCTGTAAAAGTGGCATAATACTCAGAAAACAATGTTCACAGCAGAGACCTGGTAGTCAGAGTTGCTTCCAGTGGTCTTCCCTATGCTGTGTCCATGTCATTTGAGCACTGTTCCCATCGATTAGGGCAATTTTTAGGCCCTCTGCAGACCACTGGGGGAACCGCCGGATAAATGCTTGATTTTCCCGTAGACTTACATTGGGCTCATTGCTCGGGTTGAGCATCCGAGCATTCCAATTTGCTGGACCCGAGCAACATGCACCCGAGCATTTTAGTGCTCGCTCATCAATAGTTAGCAACTGAAAAAAATATTTTTTTTTACTCTTCAACAGCTCTGCACACAGCTGAATTTCAGCGTCACTAAATGACAAGGTGAGATATGGCTTGGTGTATCACATTAGCAACTGAAAAGAAAGTTTTTTTTACTCTGCAACAACTCTACACACAGCTGAATTTCAGCATCACTACTTGAAAAGGTAAGATATGGCTTGCTGTATCACGTTACTAACAGAAAAAAATTGATTTTATACAGATTAATTTCAATGCCACATAATGACAAGGTGGCTTATGGCGTGCTGCGTCACGTTACTCACATAAAAAATACATTATTTTACTCTGCATACAGCTGAATTTCAATGCCACAAAATGACAAGGTGGCTCATGGCTTGCTGCATCACGTTACTCACAGAAAAAATATATATTTTTTTATTCTGCATACAGATGAATTTGAATGCCACAAAACGACAAGGTGACTTGTGGCATGCTGCGTCACATTGCTCACAGAAAAAAATAGATTTTTTTACTCTGCATACAGATGAATTTCACCCCCACAAAATGACAAGATGGGCTACTATGGCTTGCTGTATCACGTTAGCAACTGAAAAAAAACATATTTTTAAAGGTGTACTCGTGCATGGAGCACAATAGAAGCAGTGCACTACAGACTTCTATGAAATGTGTCCTGCTGCCTTTGGACCTCAGTAATGGCACATGAAAAAAAAAATCTGCTGAAAGGTGGATTTCACAGCCACACAGGACACTAGCTAAATAATCTATCTAACTTAGAAGCAACCGCCTATCTAACTAGTTAAAATCTCTAATGAGTCCAGGAGCACAGTCAGCAGCAGCCTCTGTGACCTGTTATATTCACAAAATGGCACTAACATAACATGTTCGCTCTTCATATAGAGAGGGACATGTGATTTCAGCATCCAATGGCACAAGCTCTTGTGTCTCGACTTAATGGATGTTTCTTGCGCAGTGATTGGCTATCCGTGATTTTCACACAAATTTAGGAAAAAAAAAAGATTACAAGCTCCTCTGAGCTCTCCCCAGCCCCTTCCCTCATCAAACAAGGCCCTCCGCTCATCATACACCACCACTATCCTAGCCAAAGTAATAAAAATACTTTAGTTGCAACACAATAATATCCCCCACTTTTACCAAAGTTTACCGATTTTTGCAGATTTTAAGAAAAAATGCTCGTGTTTCCTGATCACGAATCCGAATGTGCCATATTCGTGCCAAATTTGAAATTGGCGATCGTTTTTCGAACATATTCACTCATCACTAGTAGCAACATCATCCATACCACCTAACATCACAGTCGCAACAAAAAGAAGCAGATCCAGCCATACATAAGGGGTGAGTTAATGAAATGTTTGACCAAATATACGTAGCAGGGTCATTTTCAAGTTGATAATTTTGTAAGGCCCCCGAAGGATGGTATAAATATCCTAATGGCCCTTGGCAGAACAAAGGTTCCCCACCCCTGCCCTAAAATATTGCACTGTATCCTCTGCTCGTGTTGTGCTACTGTTGTGCTTTGTATTTTAAAAACCTTATGTGCTCTGACGTAACGCTAATTACTCTTGTAATGAAGCCCTAAGATGCCTTATTGGATTTGATCCCAGACTGACATCCTTTCTTTCTTTTGTCTCTGCCTAACTTCCTGGACTTGACCTTCGTTGTTCATCTGATTACATCTCTGATCTCTGATTATGTCATTATCCCCAACTCTCTAGAATTGGCTCAACTTGCTGACCATTCTATTCTCAACTCACACACTTGATCAGCTTGCACTGAGTATACATGTTTTAATCAGAGCAACATGAACAAAAAAAAACAAAATTAAAAGATCAAACAATAAATTAATAAATAAATAAATTTTGCAAAGATCCAGGTATTAAATATTCGAGACAAAACGAAAATTGTTAACTGTTAAACTGATAATGATAATAATAGAGAGACGTCATCATTTTCACTTGTTTTATGTAATTCTAATACACTAAAAAAATGTGTTGTTTTAACTAATAACATATGATCTTTGTACAAAACAAAGAGAATGCATGTATTGGTAACTCAGCTGTTATTAAGGTCTCTGAATTTCCAATTTCTCAATTTTTCTCTGAACACCAACTGGGCGTTACCTAGGAATAGTATTTCTAGAAACATCAACAAAAATGAATGGTTTTGCATAAGTCTCGTTAACGATCTGGATGTCATTGAAGCACAATTTTTTGAACTTGGCTGTCTGTCCTCAGATATGAAATATATTCTATGTGATTCTGTAAACTTGAATGCAAAGAATGTCTTCTCCAATGACAAATCCTTCCCATTTCATTCTAATGAGTAAGTATTTCAAATTCAGCGTCAGTTTTGAGAATGCTCACTCTGTAACCTTTACATTCATTTCTATTTGAAATATATCTTACCAATCAAGAGCAATACACCATAGGTAGGCTTTGTAAAGTGAATGTAAAGGAAGACCCATTATTCTTAACTAATTAACACCAAAGTGATATATAGAGCCATATGAACAGTACTGTATAAGAGGAAGTAAAAACATTTATGTTTGTAATAGTTTCCTTTCAATGACCTTAAATATGTTAATTTGTCTTTGATGAAGTGAGACTGTCAAGTAAAATGGTCAACATCCTCATTATTTATGGGATTGCATTTTTCTAGTAACAATCTTTAATCTAGATGAGGCATAACCTTGTCTACAGCAGTTCTCTGCTTAGTATGTCTAAAATAATGTTGATGCTGTTTTACTTTGCATGTCATTATGGTTTAGTTTAAATAGCATCTTGCACAATTGGCATTTTTTAAGAAACAATTATTGTTGCTATTATTATTATTCATCTGATAATACTAGTACATTTTGCATTTTATAATTATTATTATTATTAATAATAATAATAATAATAATAAAAATAACAGCAATTAGGTGTAAAACAGTAGATGTCCAAGCTACTCTTAACTTTCCAAGTGTATAACCAAAATCTCTTTCTGCTCAAATCTATTTTCTGGGCCTATCCTATTCCAGCCATGAAAAGATATAGGGCTTTTAAGATTGTGTTGTAAGCTCACACTGCATTGTAATCAGGCAAAATTAGGCAGCTTCAGCACAAAAAATTTTTTTTTTTTTGTTTGAATCTATATTATGTCTTCCTTTTCTACACAGTAGTAATCTTTCAATGTGCTTTCATGTGAAATCAATTATATTTAGGTTGAAGGACGTTGTTAGAGCTTTTAGACCTCTAACTAAAACGTTCATTCTACTGTTTTCCAAATATCGCAGAATGGATGGGCTCTAAGGCCCCATAGCATACAGGCTTACCTCCCTTATCTTAAATTGTGTTGTTTTGTGTCCAGAAGAACACATTCTGCAGCATTATTAGAGCATTCACCTCCTAGTGACCAGGTAGTGGCACTGATGAAACATAAGGGATTGGTAGGCGAGTATGTATTTTTTGAGCCCACTCAGGTCCTTGGTAAAAAGATTGTCACCTAGTGTATGGTGAGGACCCATAAGAGAAAGGGGTGTCATTGTGAAGGAGTCTGCTTTGGAAAGTCTGGAGTGGTCTGTGCAAAAAATCAGTCTAGAGTACACATGTCAAGCTCTGGCCTGCAGGGTTAGTGTATTTAAGTCACGTCGCCGAGCGGGCCCCCTGCTCAGCATCGCACTTTCAACTATATCAATACAGTTGAAAGCAATGATGAAAGAGGGAGCCGTCAGCTGACACTCCCTATTTAATCATTCTCCTTCTGTGTCTGAAGTCTCAGCGTAATGACTTCAATACAACAACACGCCCTCTGTGCTGAGCAGTGCAGAGGTTTAGGCGCTGCTGAGCGCAGAGCAGCGGGGGACTGGGGAGAGGTGAGTTTTTATTTATTTTTTTTTAATGTGGGACCATTATACTTTATGGAGGACTGTGTGGGGCTATTATACTGTATGCAAGGCAATGGACATCACCCCTGCATTACTACAAAAGACCAGTGATTGTCTTTCTGCTGTGTCTAACATTATGTCCTCCCTCTGCTTAAAACTGAATCTGTCAAAAACTGAACTACTCGTATTTCCTCCCTCCACTAACCTACCTGTGCCCGATATTGCCATTTCCGTTTGTGACTCCCCAGCAACAAGCCCGCTGTCTTGGGGTCATTTTTGATTCAGATCTTTCCTTCACTCCTCACATCAAATCACTCACTCGTTCATGTCATCTACACCTCAAAAACATCTCAAGAATCAGGACATTTCTCACCTTTGACTTGGCAAAAACTCTTACTGTAGCTCTTATTCAATCTCGTATGGACTACTGCAACTCTCTACTTATCGGTCTCCCTCTTACTAAACTCTCCCCTCTCCAATCCATCCTTAACGCAGCAGGAAGGATCATATTCCTTGCCAACCGCTACATCGATGTCTCTTCACTGTGCTAGTCATTGAATTGGTTACCTATCAAATATAGAGTTCAATTTAAACTTATCACGCTTACCCACAAAGCGCTCCATGCTTCAGTACCCCCCTACATCTCCTCCCTTGTCTCAGTCTACCACCTTACACGTGCCCTCCGTTCTGCCAATGACTTAAAACTAAAATCCTCCATAATCCGAACTTCCCACTCCCGTCTCCAAGATTTCTCACGTGCTGCACCAATTCTTTGGAATGCACTACCCAGGACAGTTCGATTAATTCCCAATACCCACAGTTTCAAGCGGACCCTAAAAACATATTTCTTTAGACTGGCGTATCGCCTAAACACACTATCTGTCCGTCCCAGTTTTCCCCCATATTAAAATCTTCTTCAATTTCAGGTTCATACCATCCATGTACTTAATAGCCTCGGTCAGGACTGTACACATACTGGCTGGCGACCAGTCCATGTATTATTTATCCTATTTAGTATATCAAGGCTGCATTATACAATATATGTACACTTTACCTTTTGTGTATCCCCCATTTCCTCATAGACTGTAAGCTTGCAAGCAAGGCCCTCATTCCTTTTGATTTGAGATATTCTTATTCTGTATTGTCTGTATAAGTCCCCCCCTAAAATTGTAAAGTGCTGCGGAATATGTTGGCGCTATAAAAATAAAAAGATATTATTATTATTATTATTATTATTATTATTAATGCAGGGCTGATTATACTGTATGGAAGGCAAAGCAGGCCTCATTGTACTGTATGAAGGACTATGTGGAGCTATTATACTGTAGGAAGACAATGCAGGCCCCATTGTACTGTATGGAAAACTATTTGGGGCCATTATACTGTATTGAAGGCAATGCAGGGGCTATTATACTGTATAGAGAACTATTTGGGCCATTATACTGTATGGAAGGCAATGTAGGTGCCATTATACTGTTTGGAGGACTATGTGGGGCCATTATACACTATGAAGAACTATGTGGGGCTCATTATACTGTATGGAGGACTATGCGGGGCCATTATACTGTATTGAGGACTATATGGGGCCAATTATATTGTATGGAAGGCAATACTGGGCCCATTATACTGTATGGAGAACTATGTGGGGCCATTATATTGTATAGAATGCTATGCAGGGCCCATTATACTGTATGGAAAGCAATGCAGAGCCCATTATACTGTATGGAGGACTATGTGGGGCCATTAAACTGTATGCAAGGCAATGCAGGGCCCATTATATTGTATGGATCATTATGTAGGGCCCATTATACTGTGTGGAGGATTATGGGGGGCCATGATACTGTATAGAAGACTATGTAGGGTCATTATACTGTATGGAGGACTAAGTATTGCCCATTATAGTGTGTGGAGGGCTGTGTGGGGATCATAGTTGGGGAATCATACTGGGATAGAATTACCATACTTTGCCAGGGAGGAAGAAAGGGGGGCAGGAGGGTCATCATAACATGCATGTGGAGGGTACTGTGGATTTGGTTGTGTAGTAGGTAGTGTAGGGAGAAAACAAGTACATTACACATATCCATCTCAGCAAACAGTCCTTCTGAGGACTAATCCATCTGCCGAGATATCAGGCAGGCAGTGTATATAGGCAGGCAGGCAGTGTACTGTATATAGAAGACTGCACTGCATATAGCAAAAGAGACCCCATTACAGTTCTGTCTTCTGCTGCTGTTAGATATTTCCAGAAATAGGCCCAGGTCTCAGGGGCCAGGAATATTTTTTTTTGGATCTTAATCCTCATTATTTGCTTAAAAAGCAATCCAGGGAACACCGTTTTTCTGAGTCATTCACTTGTTGGCACTGCAGAATACAGCCAGGTCCTTTCCATATTACAGTTCTAAAAATCCAGCTATTCAAAACTGTGGTTTGTCCATCACATGGATCACATGTAATTGCATTGAAAATACTGCCATTTTTGGCCTCCATTAAAAAAAATTTTCAGTGTGTCAGCAAAGTTTTTGGCATCGGTTGCTGTTCAAAATAGTTACCTACAGGTCAGGTATTTAAAACTGTGGTTTCTCCATCACACGGATTACATATAACTTCGCTCCAAATTCAGCCATTTGTAGTGCGCGTGGAAGATATTATCCTCCATGTAAAATGGGCAAGGCCCGTGGAAAGGGACGGGGTACTGGACATGATGGTCATGGTGCATGCAGAGGCCGAGGCCAAGGCCGTGGGCAAGCTGAAATTGTGCCACAACAAACACCCACATCTTCTCGCCTGACCTTCCTGTCCCAATTCCTAGGGGACCGCAGCACACCACTATTGAACCCGAGCAGTGTCAAAAGGTTGTTAGTTGGATAGCGGATAATGCTTCCAGTCACTTAGACACCACCACCCTGTCTTCCACATGGTCAAGTTTCAGTAGCCGTGAGTCTGGACCGCATATTTCTCACCCTAATCCTCCTTCCTTCCACCGTGCCAAGTGCCCGGAGACAACTGATCCCACACTTGGACACTCAGAAAAGCTGTTCACTTTTCCATTTATAGATTCGGGCCACTCGCCCGTTCCACTTGAAGCGGGGCAAGAGGAGATCACATGTAGCGATGCTCAAATATTGGAACAGCCATGGTCACACGAAGGCGAATGTGGGAAAGTGTCACAAGAGGTGGACGATAATGAGACACAATTGCCAGAAAGTCAAGAGGAGGACCAGGGTGCGGAAGTGGAAGACGAGGTAGTGGATGATAGAGTAACTGACCCAACCGGGCAGGAGGACATACAGAGTGAGGACAGCAGCACACAGGGTGAGCGAGGCAGAGCACCCCAACAGGCAGGAAGAAGCAGTGTGGTGGCCGCAGACAAAAGGCAGGCAACCATTCCCCGTAACACCAACACGATGGAAGTTGCCAGTACAACTGTTACGTCTTCCCGAGTCTGGTTGTTTTTTAAAGACTCTACCGATAACCCCAAAAAGGCTATTTGCACCACCTGCCAGGTCAGTATCAGCAGGGGTGGCAAAACTAGCAGCCTGACCACCACCAGCATGATCAGGCACATGGCAGCAAAGCACCCGACTTTGTGGGCCGAACCCCAGGGGCCAGGAACAGTGTCTGCGGGTGGCACCATTGCTTCTTCCGCTGTTGTGTATGCAAGCCCATCCCCTGTCCATGGTGCATGCGAAGATGCCTCCTGCCCTGCACCTGTCGCTGCACACTCTCAAGTAGCAGAATCAGAAATCACGCCCACGTCCTTGTCCCAGTGCATTGTTCAGTTGTCCATACCCCAATCCTTGGAATGCAAGTGAAAATACGCAGCCAATGCCCCACAGGCCACACTACTAAATTTCCACATTTCACGACTGCTTGCGCTCAAAAATTTGCTTTTTGGCTCGTGGAGAAAGAAGAATTCCGCAACCTGATGGCGGAGGCCGTCCCCAGCTGCCACTTTTTCTCCTGGTGTGCCATCCCCGCATTACACAAGCACGTGTCCCAAAACATTAGCCGTGCCCTCAACAACGCAGTTGCCGGGAAAGTCCACCTAACCACGGACACGTGGACAAGTGCTTGTGGGCAGAGACGGTACATCTCGCAATGGCACACTGGGTTAACATAGTGGAAGCCAGGACCCAGTCAGACCTTGGGAAGGACCATGTCTTATCGACGCCAAGGATTGCGGGCCCTAGGTCAGTTAGGGTTGCCCCCACAGTCTAAAGCTCCTGCACCTCATCCTCCTCAGCCTCCATCTCCTCTTCAGCCTCCATCTCTGAAATGACCCTGTCAGTCACAAGGTGGAAGCACTGTAGCACTGCCTCGGCCAAGGGGCAACCGGCTGTGCTGAAGCTAATATGTTTAGGTGACAAACTGCACAATGCTGAAGAGTTGTGGACAGCAGGCAGATCTGTGGCTTACACCGCTGAACCTACAGCCAGGCATGGTCGTGTGTGACAATTGCCGGAACCTGGTGGCAGCTCTGAGGCGAGCTCACACACTTACCATGCCTGGCCCATGTGCTTAACCTCGTGGTTCAGAGGTTTCTCAAATCCTACCCGGAGCTGCCAGATCTGCTTGTTAAAGTACGTTGCCTGTGTGCCCATTTTAGAAAGTCACCTACAGCTTCCGCCGCACTTGCCATGTTTCATCAGCATTTACAGCTTCCGGCTCACAGACTGGTGTGTGATGTCCCCACATGTTGGAACTCTACACTGCATATGTTTGGAAGGATTTGTGAGCAGAAGAGGGCAGTTGTTGAGTACCAGCATCAAAAAGGAAGTCGGTATTCAGTTCAGACTCCACACATAAGACATCAGAAGTGGACATGGATGTCAGAAATATGTACCATCCTCCAAAACTTTGAGGACTCCACGAAGATGGTGAGCGGCGATGAAGCCATAATTAGCGTCACCATCCCGCTTCTCTGTCTTCTGAAATGTTCTCTGTTCACAATCAAAGAGGAAGCATTGCAGGCTGAGCATGATGAGATGGAGCAAGGAACCATACAGGGTGATTACACACAGCCCAGCCTCATCTCATCCCAATGTGGATTGGGTAACAATGAGGAAGAGGAGGAGGAAGAACAGGAGCTAGTTTCATGAGTTATAGATGGTACTACCTGCACAGCTATCATACCGTCTGTTCAGCGTGGATGGCCAGAGGGCAGAGAGGAGGAGGAGGAGAGCATGGTCAGTCATCCCCTTGGTGAGGACACGGAAGTCTTGCCTGTTAGTAGTCTGGCATGCATGGCTGAGTTTATGTTACGCTGCCTTTGCCATGACCCTCGCGTTCTCAAAATTTTGGGTGACAGTCATTACAGGTTGGTGACACTTCTAGACCCATGCTACAAGGAGAACTTTATATCTCTTATTCCTGAGGCGGACAGGTCTACAAAAATGGGGCTGTACCAGAAGGCCCTTGTTGGGGCACTATTAAAAATTCCCATCTGAAAATGTTAGCGGGAGAGGTCACACTTCGTTGGACAATCAAGGAGTACAGGTGAGAGAGACACAACTTCAATCCAGTAGAGGCAGGAGAAAACTGTCAGAGTTCTTGGAGAATTTTCTCAGCCCCTCCCATCGCACAAGCCCTGAGGCGGGGGGTACTCTCACAAGAAGTGAAAAGTTTGGGAAGATGCTGAGGGAGTACCTTGCCGACCGTACCAATGTCCTCAGTGATTCCTCTGTGCCTTATAATTATTGTGCATCCAAGCTGGATACTTGGAATTAACTGGCTGTCTATGCCTGGAGGTCCTGGCCTGCCCTGCCGTCAGCGTTTTATCAGAGTGGGTTTTTAGTGCCGCTGGTGGAATTATAACTGATAAGCGCATCCACCTGTCAACTGAAAATACTGACAGGCTGACTCTTATCAAAATGAACAAGGGCTGGATTGGGCCAAACTTCTCAACACCACCGAATGATAGCAGCGTAACATAAACTCAAATCCAGTGTCTTTTTTTGGGAGGTGTATTCCCATGCACCTCTTCACACCCACACATGGGCATACGCTTCCTGATTTTGTCTAATTGCTCTTGTCCTCCTCCTTCTCCTCATCCTCCACCACCATATCACCAGTGTGACCGTGGTTCATGATTCAACACCCACATAATTTTTTTAAAGGGTGTTTATGATGCCCGTAAAAAAATTTTTTATACAGTATGTTCATGTATACCCCCCCAGAGGTAAATGTTTGTCAGCCTATACACTTAGTGCATGGGCATTACAAGTATAGGAAACCCTCTCCTTTCTAATGGGAACATTTTTTATGAGGCCCTCCATGTCTATTCCAAGGGGCATTAGAGTGCCTTCCAATTTTTGGCAGCCAGTGCATTCACTGCATAGGCAAACACAATGGGAGACCCACTTCCTAATAATGGGAACAGTGTTTTAAGGAGGCCCTTTGACCTCCATGTCTCTTCCAAGGGGCATTGGAGTGCCTCCACATTTTTGGCAACACTTGCATTCACTGCATAGGCAAACACAATGGGAGACCCACTTCTTAATAATGGGAACATTGTTTTAAGGATGCCCTCTGACCTCCATGTCTCTTCCAAGGGGCATTGGAGTGCCTCCAAATTTTTGGCAACCCTTGAATTCACTGCATAGGCAAACACAGTGGGAGTCCTACTTCCTAATAATGGGAACATTGTTTTCAGGAGGCCCTCCACTAAGTCTCTTCAAAGGGGTATTAGGGTGCATCCAAATTTTGGGCAGCCCTGCCACTCACTGGATATGCAATAACAGTATAGGAGACCCATTCTTTAGTAATGGGAACACTAAAACATAGTCTGTTGATGGCTCTTTAAGAATAGTGAGGGCCGACAGTAGGCCCTTTAAGAATAGGAAAGGTGACCGGATGGCCCTATAAAAATAGGCTTTGTGACTTTCAGAGTCCCTCCTTCATAAATTAAACATGATGTGTCTGATGATATCTCAAACACCACATGGCCAGATAAGGTTGTAAAATGTTAAAATGACATTTCCTGGTTAATGCTTTTGTCACGGTTGAAAGCACTGCAAAAGTGAAAAAACGCATCCAAAACTCTACGTGTGAACATAGCCCAAGGTGTGGAGGAGCATTTTTGTTTTTGGTTATTTATTTTGCTTCATATTCAAGTCACTACCCTGGAAAGGATGTTTCTTAACATATTTCCCAGGAAAATCCATTTTGGTTTAGTTTTTATATGTTTTATTGTAAGTCCGTAAAAGTGGCGTAGTAGCTCTGACAACATTGTTGAAAGAAGTGACCTGGGAGTCAGAAATGCTTCCAGGGGTCTTCCCCATGCTGTCCCCATGTCATTTGAGCACTGTTCCCATCGATTTGGGCAGTTTTTAGGCCCTCTGCAGACCGCCGGGGGGGAGCCGCCTGAAAAATACTCGAGTTTCCCATAGACTTACATTGGGCTCGTTGCTCGGGTCGAGCACCTGAGTATTCCAATTTGCTCAACCCGAGCAACGAGTGCCCGAGCATTTTAGTCCTCGCTAGTGTTGAGCGAACATACTCGACACTGCTCGGTACTCGGGCGGGAGCTCGGGTCTCCGCCCTGCATGTTTGGCGCTCTTTACAGAGCCAATGAACATGCAGGGATTGCCAGCCAGTCACTGTAATGCCGCAGCCATGTTGTTTGTGGGCATTACAGTGATTGGCTCGCCGCCATCTAGGACACAGTCGCTCCGGATCAGACAGTGTAGGGACAGCGCTGCTGATTTAGGGAGAGATATATCCTGCAAAATAGTTAGTGTAGGGTCTGTAAAGGCTGTCAGATCAAACAAACAGTCCTTCTCAGGACTAATATCCAGAAGACGCAGTGGTTATACCAGCAAACGCTGCATTACAGTCCTCTGTGCTGCTCCTGTTGCTGAAATTGCTGGACTTAGCTCCAGGTCCCGGGGGCCAGGAAAATCCTTTTTTTTATCTAAATCCTCTTTTTTTTTTCTCCTTCACTCCTTCACAATGTACAAATACCCATCTTATTAACATTTTGGTGCCCCCCCCCCAAAAAAAACCGTGTCTCCCTGATTTTTCAGACACAAATATATCTGTTGAAAATAGTCTGGTGTAGGCCAGAGAGACAGAAGTGTGCTTTTGCTGTTCCACAGTAAAAAATCTCTATTATCCTGCTTTTTGCATTTTTTTGCTGTAAAAAAAAAAAAATAGTGTCTCCCTGATTTTTCAGACGCAAATATATCTGTTGAAAATAGTCTGGTGTAGGCCCGAGAAATACAAGTGTGGTTTTGCAGTTCCATGGTACAAACCTCTGTATTATCCACTTTTGGGCCATTTGTATCTAAAAAAAACAGTTTGAGTGTGTCGCTCACTGTTCAGCCGCAAATATATATATATTTTAAAAAGCCTGGTATACACCAGTAAATTATTACTGTGGTTTTGATGTTCCACGGTAAAACATCTCTATTATCCTGTTTTTGGCATTTTTTGCTGTATAAAAATAATAATAGTGTCTCCCTGATTTTTCAGACACAAATATATCTGTTGAAAATAGTCTGGTGTAGGCCAGAGAGACAGAAGTGTGCTTTTGCTGTTCCACGGTAAAAAATCTCTATTATCCAGCTTTTTGCATTTTTTGCTGTAAAAAAAAAAAAATAGTGTCTCCCTGATTTTTCAGACACAAATATATCTGTTGAAAATAGTCTGGTGTAGGCCCGAGAAATACAAGTGTGGTTTTGCAGTTCCACGGTACAAACCCCTGCATTATCCACTTTTGGGCCATTTGTATCTAAAAAAAACAGTTTGAGTGTGTCGCTCACTGTTCAGCCGCAAATATATATATATTTTAAAAAGCCTGGTATACACCAGTAAATTATAACTGTGGTTTTGCTGTTCCACGGTAAAAAATCTCTATTATTCAGGTTTTGGTAGTTTTTTCCGTAAAGAAAAACAGTAGTGTCTCCTGACTGTTGTGACACAAAATTATATCTGTTGAAAATAGTCTTGTGTAGGCCCGACATCCCAGTGTGGTTTCACAGTTCCACGGGTCAAATCGCTGTACTATCCAGTTTTGGGCCTTTGGTATCTAACAAAAAAGCACTTTGAGTGTGTCGCTCACTGTTCAGCCGCAAATATCTCTATTTAAAAAAGTGTGGTATACCCCAGTAAACAATAACTGTGGTTTTCCTCTTCCACGGTTCTAATCTACTCTTTATTACCCTTTTTCCATTGATAGTGCAAGTGTAAGCTATTTTACTTCATTTACAATGGGCAAGGCGCGTGGCAAGGGACGTGGAAGTGGACGTTCTGGTGATGGTTCGTGCAGAGGACGGGGCCGTGGCCAAGGTGAAAATGTGCCACAACCAACAGCCACATCTTCTCGCTCCCACTTCTTGACCAAATTACTAGGGAAGCACAGAACAACACCAGTATTGAGAACTGATCAGTGTGAACAGGTTATTAATTGGATAGCAGACAATACTTCCAGTTACCTGGGCACCACCACCTCCTGTCTGTCTTCCACACGGTCAACTCTTAGTAGCCGTGAGTCTCGTCCGCATACTCCTCCTCACCCTGATGCTCCTTCCTTCCACCATGCCGAGTGTCGTCAGACAGCAAGTGATCCCACACTTGGACACTCTGAAGAGCTGTTCACTGGTCCATTTCCATATTTGGGCCCCTCGCCTGATACGCTTGAAGTGGTGGAAGAGGAGATCCCATGTTGCGATGCCCAAATATTTGAACAGCCACGGCCACAGGAAGTCGACGTTGGCAATCTGTCACAAGAGGTGGATGATGAGACACAATTGCCAGGAAGTGAAGAGGAGGATCGTGGTGCGCAAGTGGAAGAGGAGGAGGTGGTGGATGATCTAGTAACTGACCCAACGTGGAAGGAGGACGTGCAGAGTGAGGCCAGCAGCACACAGGGGGAGGGAGGCAGAGTACCCCAACAGGCAGGAAGAAGCAGTGTGGTGGCTGCAGACAGAAGGCATGCAACCGTTCCCCGAAACACCAACACGAGGGACAATGCCAGTACAAGCGGTAGGTCTTCCAGAGTCTGGAATTTCTTTAAAGACTCTGCTGATAACCCCAAAAAGGCCATATGTTCCACCTGCCATGCCAGCATCAGCAGGGGTGACAAAACTACCAGCCTGACCACCACCAGCATGATCAGGCACATGGCAGCAAAGCACCCGACTTTGTGGGGCGAAACCCAGGGTCCACGACCAGTGTCAGCGGGTGTCACCACTGCTTCTTCCACTGTTGTGCATGCAATAGAACCCCCTGTTGTGTGTGCAAGGCAATCCCCTGTCCATACTGCATGTAAAGATGCCCCCTCCTCTCAGTCTTCACTTGTTATGGCAGTTTCTCAAGACACAGCATCAACGTCCACGTCCACGTCCCACTGCAGCGTTCAATTGTCCATATCCCAGACCTTTGAACGAAAGCGGAAATTTGCAGCTAACGCCCCACAGGCCACAGTCCTAAATTCGCACATTTCACGACTGCTTGCATTGGAAATGCTGCCTTTTAGGCTGGTGGAGACGGAATCCTTCCGCAATCTTATGGCGGTGGCCGTCCCTCGGTACTCGGTCCCCAGCTGACACTATTTTGCCCGGTGTGCCATCCCCGCACTACACAAGCACGTGTCCCAAAGCATCTGCCGTGCCCTCAACAACGCAGTTACTGGGAGTGTCCACCTGACAACGGACACGTGGACAAGTGCTTTTGGCCAAGGACGGTACATCTCTCTGACGGCACACTGGGTAAACATAGTGGAAGCTGGGACCCAGTCGGACCTTGGGACGGAACACATCCTCCCCACACTGAGGATTGCGGGCCCTATGTCAGTCAGAGTTGCCCCCACAGTGTACAGCTCCTGCGCATCCTCCTCCTCCTCCTCATGTTCAGCCTCCATCTCAGATATCACCACATCAGTTACAAGCTGGAAGCATTGCAGTACTGCCTCTGCCAAGCGGCAACAGGCTGTGCTGAAACTCATAAGCTTAGGTGATAAACCTCACACTGCTTGTGGACAGCTGTGAAAGAGCAGGCAGATCTGTGGCTGAGACCGCTGAACCTACATCCCGGCATGGTCGTGTGTGACAATGGCCGTAACCTGGTGGCGGCTCTGAGGCGAGGTGAGATCACACACGTACCATGCCTGGCTCATGTGCTTAACCTCGTGGTTCAGCGGTTTCTTAAATCGTACCCTGAGTTGCCAGATCTGCTCGTGAAAGTACGCCGCCTGTCAGCTCATTTTCGCAAGTCGGCTACAGCTTCCGCCGCCCTTGCTGTGTTGCAGCAGCGTTTGCAGCTTCCGGCACACCGACTGGTGTGTGATGTCCCCACACGTTGGAACTCTACCCTCCACATGTTGCAAAGGATTTGTGAGCAGAAGAGAGCAGTTGTGGAGTACCAGCTGCAACAAGGCCATCGATATTCAGGTCAGACTCCACACATAAGACCTCAGGAGTGGACCTGGATGTCTGACATATGTACCATCCTGACAAACTTTGAGGAGGCCACCAAGATGGTGAGTGGCGATGACGCCATCATTAGTGTCAGCATCCCACTTGTCTGTCTTTTGCAACGCTCTCTGCAGAGAATTAAAGAGGAAGCATTGCAGCCAGAGTATGATGAGATGGATCAAGAAGCCGTAGCGGGCGATTGCACACAGCCCAGCCTCATCTCATCCCAACATGCATTGGGGGACAATGAGGGAGAGGAGGAGGAGGAGGAGGAAGAACAGGAGCTGCTATCATGCGTTGTAGACGGTAGTACCTGTACAAGTGTCATACCGTCGGTTCAGCGTGGGTGACCTGAGGACAGGGGGAAGGAGGAAGAGGAGGAGGAGGAGGAGGAGGAGAGCATGGTCAGTCGTCATCCTGGTGAGGACACGGAAATCTTGCCCGTTACCAATCTGGCACGCATGGCTGACTTTATGTTACGCTGCCTTAACCGTGACCCTCGCGTTGTCAAAATGTTGGGTGACAGTCATTACTGGTTGGTGACACTTGTAGACCCCCGCTACAAGGAGAACTTTCACTCTCTTATTCCTGAGGTGGAGAGGTCTACAAAAATGGGGCAATACCAGAAGGCCCTTGCTGCAGAACTCTTAAAAAAATTCCCATCTGAACACGCTAGCGGCAGAGGTCACAGTTCATTGCCCAACCAAGGCGTACAGGCGAGAGAGATGCAACTCCAATCCAGCAGAGGCAGGGGAACACTGTCAACGTTCTGGGACAGTTTTCTGACACCCGCCCAGCTTACAGGCCCTGAGGCGCAGGGTACTCTCACAAGGAGTGGAAAGTTTCAAAATATGGTGAGGGAGTACCTTGCCGATCGTACCAGCGTCCTCCGTGATTCCTCTGTGCATTTTAATTATTTGGTATCCAAGCTGGACACTTGGAATGAACTCGCTCTGTACGTCTTGGAGGTCCTGGCCTGCCCTGCCGCTAGCGTGCTATCGGAGCGTGTTTTTAGTGCCACTGGGGGAATCATAACTGATAAGCGCACTCACCTGTCAACTGACAATGATGACAAGCTGACCCTTATCAAAATGAACAAGGGCTGGATTGGGCCAGACTTCTCATCACCACCAAATGACAGCAGAGTAACATAAAGTCAAGTCCACTGTGTTATTTCGGGAGGTGTATTCACATGCACCACTTCAAACTCACACATGGGTATACGCTTCCTCGTTTCGGCTGTTTAATCTTCTTCTCCTTATCCTCAGCCTCCACCACCACTATACCACCAGGGTGCCAGCATTGCAAGTTCCTCCGTCCTAATTTTTGGCAGCTTTTGCTGGGAAAGCATAAGCAAATACCATGGCACACCCACTCCCCAATAATGGGACTTATGTTTGTAATATGCTGTACTGCATGGCTCTTGTAAGGGGCATTGCAAGTTGCTCCATCCTAATTTTTGGCAGCTTTTGCTGGGAAAGCATAAGCAAATACTATGGGAGACCCACTCCCCAATAATGGGACTTATGTTTGTAATATGCTGTACTGCATGGCTCTTGTAAGGGGCATTGCAAGTTGCTCCATGCTAATTTTTGGCAGCTTTTGCTGGGAAAGCATAAGCAAATACTATGGGAGACCCACTCCCCAATAATGGGACTTATGTTTGTAATATGCTGTACTGCATGGCTCTTGTAAGGGGCATTGCAAGTTGCTCCATCCTAATTTTTGGCAGCTTTTGCTGGGAAAGCATAAGCAAATACTATGGGAGACCCACTCCCCAATAATGGGACTTATGTTTGTAATACGCTGTCCTGCATGGCTCTTGTAAGGGGCATTGCAAGTTGCTCCGTCCTAATTTTTGGCAGCTTTTGCTGGGAAAGCATAAGCAAATACTATGGGAGACCCACTCCCCAATAATGGGAATAATGTTTTTAATATGCTGTACTGCATGGCTCTTGTAAGGGGCATTAAAATCGTCTTGTTAAGCTACTGTGACCTCCACGTCTCTTCCACGGGGCATTGATATTGGCTTTTTATTCCACTGTAACCTCCACCACTCTTCCAAGGGGCATTAAAACTGTCTTGTTAAACCACTCTGAACTCCACGTCTCTTCCAAGGGGCATTAAAACCATCTTGTTAAGCTACTGTGACCTCCACATCTCTTCCAAGGGGCATTAAAACTGTCTTGTTAAACCACTCTGAACATCACGTCTCTTCTAAGGGGCATTAAAACCGTCTTGTTAAACCACTCTGAACTCCAGAGCTCTTCCAAGGGGCATTGACATGTTGTTTTTAATTACCTCTAACCTCCACGACACTTGCAACGGGCATTGCATTTCCTCCTAATTTTTGTCAGCTTTTTCTTTTCAATGCATAGGCGAACACTAAGGGAGACCCACTCCCCAATAATGGGTAGAAGGATTTTAATACGCTGTAATCCACATCTGTTTCAAGGGGCATTGCAGTGCCTAATAATTTTTGGAAAGCCTTCCATTCCCTGCTTAGGCCAGCAGTGTACAGGAGACCCAGTTGCTATAAATGGAAAAAATGGTTTAGTTAAGGCACTCTGACCTCCATGTCACTTCCAAGGGGCATTGGAGTGCCTCGAAATTTTTGGTAGGCATTGCATTCACTGTATGCCTTATAACTGTGCAGCTGAACCGCTCCTTTTGGTACAGAAACATATCCTACAAGACATGTGTGGTTGGCTGGCCTGATGTTAATGTGAATGGTCCCTGTTCCTCCTGCTCTTTCTCCTTTGCCACCACCTCATCCATCATTCATCACCTGAAGCTTTGTTTTAACGGGAGTCATAGAACTGGGATAGTAGCAGGAAAACATCCAGCAATCCTCGAAGGAGGTAGAATATGCGCCAAAACGCTCACCACCTCAGGCCTAGCTGCTACTACATACATGCGCTTGCATTCCAAGGAACAGAAAGCTAAGGAGGTGGATGGCCTCATGATCATGAATAATTTACTCGTTGTGTAGGAGGCCGACCACTGCTGCTGTCTACCTTCTGAACTTTGTGTTGAAGCCTGATTGACCTAGGACCCGCAATCCTCTATGTCTTGAGGACGTGTTGCATCCCAGTGTCCAACTGTGTCCCGGCTTCCACAATATTAACCCAGCGTGAAGGCGTCAGTGAGATGGACCATTCCTGGCCACATTCACTTGTCCATGTGTTTGTGGTTAGGCTGTCCTTCCCACTAAATGCACTGGGGAGGGCACAGGTAATGTTTTGGTATGCGCGCTTGTGTTTAAGGCGCACCGGGACAAATAGGGGCGGCTGGGGACCGTTTATGGACACCCGGCCACCCCCACATGGCTGGGGACTGTGTGTGGGCACCCGGCCGCGGGGCGGCTGGGGACTGAGTATGGACACCCGGCCGCCCCCTGGCGGCTGGGGACCAAGCGTGGACACCCGGCTGCCGGGCGGCTGGGGACTGAGTATGAATACCAGGCTACCGACGCAGCCATGACGTGGTGGCCAGATTCCACCTCCACATGCCTAAAAGGCCCAATTTCAAGTGCAAGCAAGCTAACAGTATGGTATTGCATCCTGGGGGTGGGTGGGTGGCAGGCTTCATACTTGCGCTTGTATTGCAAGTTATGGGGGAGGTGCAATTGAACACTGCCCTGGGACAAGGACTTGCACGGGGATAGTTGCAAGTCTACATCTTCTGATGCGGCAAGGATCACTTCTGATGGGCACACTTTTAGGCAGTGACCTGGGTGTCAGAGATGCTTCCAGGGGTCTTCCCCATGCTAATCCCATGTCTTTTTAGCACTGTATGCATGTGTCACACAGCACATGGCCAGATAAGGTTGTAAAATGTTAAAATGACATTTCCCGGTGAATGCATTTGTTACGGTTGAAAGCAATACAAACGTGCAAAAACGCATAAAAAATGCTACTTGTGAACATAGCCCATGGTGTGGAGGAGTATTTTTGTTTTTGGTTATTTATTTTACCTTATACACAAGTCTTTACCCTGGAAAGGATGTTCCTTAACCCCTTTCCGACTTGATCAGTAATAGTACGCACCAGGTCGGGAAGGCCGGTTTAGCGGGGGCTCCGGCGGTGAGCCCGCACTGAAGCGAGCACATGTCAGCTGATTATTGGAATTGCAATCCACCCACGGCTGTTAACATGTTAAATCTCTGACAGTGGCATTTAACTCACTCTTCCGGGAGTCCTAAGCCCCGCCCATCAGTGACCCCGTCACGTGATCGCTGGTCACCAATGGGTGGGCATGACAACTCAGGGTCTGCAGCAGACGCCTGTGGTTGTCATGTCTCAATTGCTATGAGCGCCACCTAGTGGTCAGCGCTCATAGCAAGTGAGCATTTCTCCTGCATACAAGCGATCTGCTCATCGCTTGTATGCAGTAGAAGCAATCAGACAACTGCTGCTTCTAGTCTCCTCTGGAGACTATAGAAGCAAGCAGAAAGTGTAAAAAAAAAGTTTTTAAAAAAAATAAAAAATATATAAAAGTTTAAGTCACCCCCTTTCGCCCCATTCAAAATAAAATATATATATATATATATAAAAAAACACATACACATATTTGGTATCGCCGCGTTCAGAATCGCCCGATCTATCAATATAAAAGAAGAATTAATACAATCAGTAAACGGCGTAACGAGAAAAAAATTTTAAACGCCAGAATTAAGTTTTTTTTGGTCGCTACAACTTTGCAATAAAATGCAATAACGGGCAATCAAAACATCGGATCTACCCCAAAATGGTATCAATAAAAACGTCAGCCCGGCATGCAAAAAATAAGCCCTCACCTGGCCCCAGATCCCGAAAAATGGAGAAGCTAAGGGTCTCGGAAAATGACGTCATTTTTTTTTGTTTTTTTTAGCAAGCTTTGGATTTTTTTTTCACCACTTAAATAAAAAAGAACCTATACATGTTTGGTGCCTATGAACTCATAACAACCTGGAAAATAATGATGGCAGGTCAGTTTTAGCAATCTGTGAACGTGGTAAAAAAAGGACCCAAAAAACAACTGTGGAATTGCATTTTTTTTGCAGTTTCACTGCACTTGGAATTTTTTTCCCATTTTCCAGCACATGATATGGTAAAACCAGTGATGGTGTTTAAAAGTACAACTCGTCCCGCAAAAAATAAGCCCTCACTTGGCCATATTGAATGAGAATTAAAAAAGTTCTGGCTCTGGGAAGAAGGGGAGCAAAAAAGGAAAACACAAAAACAGAAAGAGCCATGGTCGTTAAGGGGTTACCATATTTCACAGGAAAGCACTTTCACTTTCGTTTTTGAACGTTTTATTGTGAGCCTATAAAAGTGGCTTAATACCTCTGACCACGTTGTTGACAGCAGTGACCTGGGGGTCAGAAATGCTTCCAGGGGCGATCCCCATGCTGTCCCCATGTCATTTGAGCACTGTCACTATCGTTTTGGGCACTTTTTAGGCTTTCTACAGACTGCTGGGGGAGCCGCCGCAAAAATGTTTGGGTCTCCCATAGACTAACATTGGGCTCGTTGCTCGGGTCGAGCACCCGAGTATCACAGTGAGCTCGGCCCAAGCTTCGAGCACCCGAGCATTTTAGTGCTCTCTCAACACTAGTCCTCGCTCATCACTAGTGATTAGCATATAGACATGGAGTCAGACCAACCGTAACACACATTTTGCATTAGTTTCTTCCAAGAGGGAAGAAGCTAATGTGAGATGCCATTGGGGTTGATCTGTCTTTCCCATCCACTACTTCTTATCACCATTTGAACCCCTTTGTTAGAATATGTATTTATTATATTGTTCACTATTGTTCCATCAGGTGGTGTAGCAATATAGCTTTGTGCATTGTAGATTTGGATTATATCTGGGTGGTACAGACATTTTTGTGCTACATTCTCTTTTAATCAGATGTTTGTAATGATGTATTTTGATGAATTCTAAAAACATTTTTTATAAGGAATATAGATGTTCATTATTTTTTATTAATATAATATGCATGTGTTGTAGGAGTTAATGATTTTTATTCTGTATTCAAAAATATATTTAAAAAATCTTTTAAATATTGAGAAACGTGATAATTTGAAAGTGTGCAGATATATCTTAATAGAAAAAATATTTTCTTTTCAGCTACTTTTTTCTGTTTATTTGTTCTGTATTTTTTCTCTTTTTCTACATTGAAAATGGTCTAAACCGAAAGAAATGAACTGTAGTCAAGTTGGTATCCATGCAAAATAGGAGCATGTTCACACTGGCCGAAAAACAGACAAAACCCTAGACAGAAACAAAATAAAAAACTAAATACCCTTCTGTAAGTAAGTAAGTAAAAGCAATATTGCATATAAATAACATTGGGTACTTAGTAAACACCTTTTTTGATAATAAAGCGTAAAAGCCATCCCACCGACATCAAGGTGTACCCAAGTTTGGGATGGTCCTAACCTCTAATATTAAAACCTTACCCTGCCTCATAGTGACATCCTGTGTGAATAAGGGCTGAGCACGACCGGGTCCCAAACATGGAAGGAAGGGATGCCACACCCTTACCTGCACTCAATGCAGAAACCTGAAGTTAAACTGAAAAAAATGAACTAGAATCAAGTTGGTATGCATACAAAATAAGAGCATGTTCACACTGTCCGAAAAACAGACAAAACCCAAGACAGAAATAAATATCCTTTGAGCTGGATATCACATTTAAAAAGCACCTTACTACCTGTGTGTCCATGTTTGGGATCTGGTCCTGCTCAGCCCATATTCACACATGACGTCAATATGATGCAGGGTAAGATGTTAATATTACAGGTTAGGATCATCCTGTACTTGGGGACACCTTGACGTTGGTGGGATGGTTTTTATGCTTTTTTTATCTTTCAAAAACGGTGTTAGCTAAGTACCCAATGTTATTTGTATGCATTATTGCTTTTACTTATTTACTTACAGCAGGGTATTTATTTTATTTCTGTCTTGGGCTTTGATTGAAAATGGTCTACCTGGAAGATAGCTTAAGACTCAAGACTAGAGATGAGCGGTGTTCGACTCGAACTGTTCGCCAATCTCAAATTTGAGCTGTTTTGGGTGGTGTTCGAGCCGTTCGGCGAACACGAACAATTTGAAAAAAATTTGGCTGTTCGAGGTTATGTTGGATAACTGTTCGTGCACCAAAATCATAACTGGATTTTTTCTCAGTAATGCTGAAAATTAATGTTAATACGCAGTTTGAGTGTACAGCGGGGTGGGGGGAGGGGCAGGGGATGGATCTCTGCATAAATAATGAAGATCTCCATTTTTTTTCTCTTTCCCGCATTTACAGTGGGGAGGTGCAATCTGTCAGTCTATCAGCAGCGCACACACGGAGCAAACTGCTTTTTTTCACACAAGCAAGGGCATGTGTGATTGGCAGTGTATGTCACATGTCCTAGCCCAATAAGACCCAGCCATTTTCCACGTAGCCACCATTTTCTCACTGCTGCAGCTGCGTCTTAGACGGCACCTCTGTTGCGGTGTGCGCTATACTTTCAGTGTTAATTTCAAGCCAATTTTAGCACAAATCTACAGATAGCTTGGGAGTAGGGAATAGTTGTGATTGCAGTCCTTTTGAGGACTAGGTTACATCATTTCCTACGACTTTTATCAGGAAGGTCTGTGCTCTTAAATAGATAGGTTGGGAGTAAAGACTAATTGTAATTGCAGTCCTTTTGAGGGCTAGGTTTCATCAGTTCCTATCAGTTTTTGCCAGGCAGGTCTGTGCCAGTGCTGTGCAAGTTTTTTTCACAGCATTTGGCTAAATCTAGCTAAGCAAGTCCTTTTTGGCCTCTTGCAGTGTGTGTTAGTCAGTGGAGTAGCCTATCTGTGTTGCAAGCTACACCACCTGTGTATAGAATACAAAATTTTTTACTGCACCTAGCCAAGTAAAACCTTTTGGGCATAGCATCATTTTATTAGTCCATCTATACTAACCTCCACCAGGATACAAATTCAAAGTAATTTTTATCTGCATCTAGCTCTGAAAAAATATTTGGGCTTGTAGCAGTGTGTGGGACTTGTCCTATTAGTCCATCTATACTAACCTCCACCAGGTTGCAAATTCAAAATAAGTTTTATCTGAATCTAGCTCTGAAAAAATATTTGGGCTTGTAGCAGTGTGTGGGACTTGTTCTATTAGTCCATCTATACTAACCTCCACCAGGTTGCAAATTCAAAATAATTTTTATCTGCATCTAGCTCTGAAAAAATATTTGGGCTTGTAGCAGTGTGTGGGACTTGTTCTATTAGTCCTTCTATACTAACCTCCACCAGGTTGCAAATTCAAAATAATTTTTATCTGCATCTAGCTCTGAAAAAATATTTGGACATGTAGCAGTGTGTGGGACTTGTTCTATTAGTCCATCTATACTAACCTCCACCAGGTTGCAAATTCAAAATAATTTTTATCTGCATCTAGCTCTGATTAAATATTTGGGCTTGTAGCAGTGTATGGGACTTGTTCTATTAGTCCATCTATACTAACCTCCACCAGGTTGCAAATTCAAAATAATTTTTATCTGCATCTAGCTCTGAAAAAATATTTGGGCTTGTAGCAGTGTGTGGGACTTGTTCTATTAGTCCATCTATACTAGCCTCCACCAGGTTGCAAATTCAAAATAATTTGTATCTGCATCTAGCTCTGAAAAAATATTTGGGCTTGTAGCACTGTGTGGGACTTGTTCTATTAGTCCATCTATACTAACCTCCACCATGTTGCAAATTCAAAATAATTTTTATCTGCATCTAGCTCTGAAAAAATATTTGGGCTTGTAGCAGTGTGTGGGACTTGTCCTATTAGTCCATCTATACTAACCTCCACCAGGTTGCAAATTCAAAATAAGTTTTATCTGCATCTAGCTCTTAAAAAATATTTGCGCTTGTAGCAGTGTGTGGGACTTGTTCTATTAGTCCATCTATACTAACCTCCACCAGGTTGCAAATTCAAAATAATTTTTATCTGCATCTAGCTTTGAAAAAATATTTGGGCTTGTAGCAGTGTGTGGGACTTGTTCTATTAGTCCATCTATACTAACCTCCACCAGGTTGATAAATTCAAAATAATTTTTATCTGCACCTAGCTCTGAAAAAATATTTGGGCTTGTAGCCGTGTGTGGGACTTGTTCTATTAGTCCATCTATACTAACCTCCACCAGGTTGCAAATTCAAAATACTTTTTATATGCATCTAGCTCTGAAAAAATATTTGGACATGTAGCAGTGTGTGGGACTTGTTCTATTAGTCCATCTATACTAACCTCCACTAGGTTGCAAATTCAAAATAATTTTTTTCTGCATCTAGCTCTGAATAAATATTTGGGCTTGTAGCAGTGTGTGGGACTTGTTCTATTAGTCCATCTATACTAACCTCCACCACGTTGCAAATTCAAAATAATTTTTATCTGCATCTAGCTCTGAAAAAATATTTGGGCTTGTAGCAGTGTGTGGGACTTGTTCTATTAGTCCCTCTATACTAACCTCCACCAGGTGGCAAAATGAAAATAATTTTTATCTGCATCTAGCTCTGAAAAAATATTTGGGTTTCTATCAGTGTGTGGGTCTTGTTCTATTAGCCCATCTATACTAACCTCCACCAGGTTGCAAATTCAAAATAATTTTTATCTGCATCTAGCTCTGAAAAAATATTTGGGCTTGTAGCAGTGTGTGGGACTTGTTCTATTAGTCCATCTATACTAACCTCCACCAGGTTGCAAATTCAAAATAATTTTTATCTGCATCTAGCTCTGAAAAAAATTTTGGGCTTGTAGCAGTGTGTGCGACATGTTCTATTAGTCCATCTATACTAACCTCAACCAGGTTGCAAATTCAAAATAATTTTTATCTGCATCTAGCTCTGAAAAAATATTTGGGCTTGTAGCAGTGTGCGGGACTTGTTCTATTAGTCCATCTATACTAACCTCCACCAGGTTGCAAATTCAAAATAATTTTTATCTGCATCTAGCTCTGAAAAACTATTTGGGCTTGTAGCAGTGTGTGGGACTTGTTCTATTAGTCCATCTATACTAACCTCCACCAGGTTGCAAATTCAAAATAATTTTTATCTGCATCTAGCTCAGAAAAAATATTTGAGCTTGTGGCAGTGTGTGGGACTTGTTCTATTAATCCATCTACACTAACCTCCACCAGGTTGCAAATTCAAAATAATTTTTATCTGCATCTAGCTCTGAAAAAATATTTGGGCTTGTAGCAGTGTGTGGTACTCATTATATTAGTCCATCTATACCAAGCTCCGCCAGCTTTTAAATTAATAATAATTTTTAGCTGCATCTAGCCCGGAAAATAATTGTTGGGCTTGTAGCAGTGTGTGGGACTTGTTCTATTAGTCCATCTATACTAACCTCCACCAGGTTGCAAATTCAAAATAATTTTTATATGCATCTAGCTCTGAATAAATATTTGGGCTTGTAACAGTGTGTGGGACTTGTTCTATTTGTCCGTCTATACTAACCTCCAAAAGGTTGCAAACTCAAAATAATTTTTATCTGCATCTAGCTCTGAAAAAATATATAGGCTTGTAGCAGTGTGTAGGACTTGTTCTATTAGTCCATCTATACTAACCTTCACCAGGTTGCAAATTCAAAATAATTTTTATCTGCATCTAGCTCTGAAAAAATATTTGGGCTTGTAGCAGTGTGTGGGACTTGTTCTATTAGTCCATCTATACTAACCTCCACCAGGTTGCAAATTCAAAATAATTTTTATCCGCATCTAGCTCTGAAAAAATATTTGGACATGTAGCAGTGTGTGGGACTTGTTCTATTAGTCCATCTATACTAACCTCCACCAGGTTGCAAATTCAAAATAATTTTTATCTGCATCTAGCTCTGAAAAAATATTTGGGCTTGTAGCAGTGTGTGGGACTTGTTCTATTAGTCCATCTATACTAACCTCCACCAGGTTGCAAATTCAAAATAATTTTTATCTGCATCTAGCTCTGAAAAAATATTTGGGCTTGTAGCAGTGTGTGGGACTTGTTCTATTAGTCCATCTATACTAACCTCCACCAGGTTGCAAATTCAAAATAATTTTTATCTGCATCTAGCTCTGAAAAAAATTTTGGGCTTGTAGCAGTGTGTGGGACATGTTCTATTAGTCCATCTATACTAACCTCAACCAGGTTGCAAATTCAAAATAATTTTTCTCTGCATCTAGCTCTGAAAAAATATTTGGGCTTGTAGCAGTGTGCGGGACTTGTTCTATTAGTCCATCTATACTAACCTCCACCAGGTTGCAAATTCAAAATAATTTTTATCTGCATCTAGCTCTGAAAAACTATTTGGGCTTGCAGCAGTGTGTGGGACTTGTTCTATTAGTCCATCTATACTAATCTCCACCAGGTTGCAAATTCAAAATAATTTTTATCTGCATCTAGCTCAGAAAAAATATTTGAGCTTGTGGCAGTGTGTGGGACTTGTTCTATTAATCCATCTACACTAACCTCCACCAGGTTGCAAATTCAAAATAATTTTTATCTGCATCTAGCTCTGAAAAAATATTTGGGCTTGTAGCAGTGTGTGGTACTCATTATATTAGTCCATCTATACCAAGCTCCGCCAGCTTTTAAATTAATAATAATTTTTAGCTGCATCTAGCCCGGAAAATAATTGTTGGGCTTGTAGCAGTGTGTGGGACTTGTTCTATTAGTCCATCTATACTAACCTCCACCAGGTTTGCAAATTCAAAATAATTTTTATATGCATCTACCTCTGAATAAATATTTGGGCTTGTAGCAGTGTGTGGGACTTGTTCTATTTGTCCGTCTATACTAACCTCCAAAAGGTTGCAAACTCAAAATAATTTTTATCTGCATCTAGCTCTGAAAAAATATATAGGCTTGTAGCAGTGTGTGGGACTTGTTCTATTAGTCCATCTATACTAACCTTCACCAGGTTGCAAATTCAAAATAATTTTTATCTGCATCTAGCTCTGAAAAAATATTTGGGCTTGTAGCAATGTGTGGGACTTGTTCTATTAGTCCATCTATACTAACCTCCACCAGGTTGCAAATTCAAAATAATTTTTATCTGCATCTAGCTCTGAAAAAATATTTGGACATGTAGCAGTGTGTGGGACTTGTTCTATTAGTCCATCTATACTAACCTCCACCAGGTTGCAAATTCAAAATAATTTTTATCTGCATCTAGCTCTGAAAAAATATTTGGGCTTGTAGCAGTGTGTGGGACTTGTTCTATTAGTCCATCTATACTAACCTCCACCAGGTTGCAAATTCAAAATAATTTTTATCTGCATCTAGCTCTGAAAAAATATTTGGGCTTGTAGCAGTGTGTGGGACTTGTTCTATTAGTCCATCTATACTAACCTCCACCAGGTTGCAAATTCAAAATAATTTTTATCTTCATCTAGCTCTGAAAAAATATTTGGGCTTGTAGCAGTGTGTGGGACTTGTTCTATTAGTCCATCTATACTAACCTCCACCAGGTTGCAAATTCAAAATAATTTTTATCTGCATCTACCTCTGAAAAAATATTTGGGCTTGTAGCAGTGTGTGGGACTTGTTCTATTAGTCCATCTATACTAACCTCCACCAGGTTGCAAATTCAAAATAATTTTTATCTGCATCTAGCTCTGAAAAAATATTTGGGCTTGTAGCAATGTGTGGGACTTGTTCTATTAGTCCATCTATACTAACCTCCACCAGGTTGCAAATTCAAAATAATTTTTATCTGCATCTAGCTCAGAAAAAATATTTGGGCTTGTAGCAGTGTGTGGGACTTGTTCTATTAGTCCATCTATACTAACCTCCACCAGGTTGCAAATTCAAAATAATTTTTATCCGCATCTAGCTCTGAAAAAATATTTGGACATGTAGCAGTGTGTGGGACTTGTTCTATTAGTCCATCTATACTAACCTCCACCAGGTTGCAAATTCAAAATAATTTTTATCTGCATCTAGCTCTGAAAAAATATTTGGGCTTGTAGCATTGAGTGGTACTCATTGTAGTAGGCCATCTATACCAAGCTCCTTCAGCTTTGAAATTAATAATAATTTTTAGCTGCATCTAGCCCGGAAAATAATTTTTCTTCCCAAAAGTGGTAGCAATAGAAATATGGGGCGGGCGCCTGGCTAACAAAAATATACGCTTCATAGCAAAAAACACCAGCCTAGCGCACTGCATTAATAAGATGGCATCATCGTCTCTCCCAGTGCTAGGCCTACTATGCCGGCTAGCATTACTGTGCCTAAAACACAATGTATGGGTCCGCGCTAGCCGCGATGCTGAGGGGTCTAACGCTGCTGCTAACGCTTTATCACAATTCAATTGGCAGATTTTCACAGAGCTCCCCCCCAACGCCCACCCATCGGGCAACAGTTGCCCACCCTCCCTATGGGATCTTGTGGCGAATAGTTGATGCCATTAATCAGAGCGTCAGTTGCCCTGTCGACGTGGCAAGCATTCGGTAAGGCAAGGGAAGAGTGGACACGACTAGTAGCAGGCAGACGGGTTGACCAAGCCAGATTACAAGTCACCATAGAATTTCTCCACCAGCTAATGATGAGGGGCATATCAGGGGTGTCAGCGCAGCGGTGTCTGACCGGAGTAGCATTTCACTTCCAACTACTGAATTGGGGAGATGTGTCAAAGAGATTCACCATCAGACAATCCATAAAAGGGTGGAAAAGGGGTCAGCCAATTCAGGAGTATAGACGTCCCGTCCCGTGTCACTAAAACTGATTTCTCATATCATATCCCTAACACCATTAACATGACACTCAGATTTTGAAGCAACACTACTGTCTACTGCATTTGCGATCGCCTTCATCGGGGCGCTATGCATAAGCGAATTAGTCCCTCAATCCAAAATTACCACCAGTGGAGGCTTATTACACCAGGACGTAGTCATAGCCAATAATGCATACGTCTACGCATAAGCAAATCGAAAGCGGTTCCAGCGGGCAGGGGCACTTGGTACTTCTACAACCCACAAACGGTACACTGAGTCGGGTAACAATAGTAAAAACATATATAACCATCAGATCACAATGTAATTTCTTCCTATCACACATTGATGGAACGCCATTATCAAGATACCAGTTCCAAGCTATATTTAATAAATGCCTAACATCGGCAGGGAACCACCCCAAAGATTACGGGACACACTCATTCCGCATAGGCGCTGCCACGAAAGCAGCAAGAGCAGGACTGTCAGAAACGGAAGTTCAGAGGATAGGGAGATGGCGATCCACGTGTTTGGCAAGATACATAAGACCGGACTTGTTATCCTAACGTGGTTTGTTTCTTTTACAGGTGACGCTAAGCCAACAGTGTGGGTGATAGGCCACTCGTATATATATTGGGCAGAAAAAAGGGCGAAAGTCCGCTCAGGCGGGAGGAAATTAGAGTTTCATAACACATATTTCAACTGGAGAAGTATTAGAGGCCTGCTATGGCCACAGGTACTAATGGAGGTAATCAAGGTAGGGAGAGAGGCAAGAGGTCCGGTCATCTTAGCTATACAGGCCGGGGGAAACGACCTAGGTCATCACAAGAGCGCATAACAAATGGCAATAATGAAACTAGACACTGAGCGCTTCAGAGAATTTTTCACAAAACTAACTATAGTATGGTCAGAGATTGTGCCGATAGCGGTATGGCAAGGTGCGCGAGACTACACGGCCATCGAACGGACAAGGCGGGTAATAAATATATGGATGGTAAAATTTAGAAGAGACAGAGGCGGTGTAGTGATACAACACCGACAACTGGAAGGAGATAAAGCAGGCCTCATACGGCCCGACGGTGTTCACTTAATGGATATTGGACTGGACATATTCCTGTCAGGACTCCAGGACGGAGTGGAAGAAGCGCTAAGAGTGATGGATGGGGGTCAGAGTCCTGCATACGAGTTTGCAGAATCCTCCGTGGCCTGGAAATAGAAAGGACATGTTGGAGAGTTACACTTGTTGGCCAAGTTGCCGGTGTGGAGACACAGGGCATGCTGCAACAAGTTGAATTATTTTAGAAATAAAATGCCTTTCTAATGGAATGAGTATAAAGAGTTAATAAAGCTGTGACCGATCCTCACCCATCCAGTTGTAAGAGTTACATTATTGTATTGTCAAGGAAAGGGGGGCGGTAGGGGGGCTAAGCGTCTGGGTTTGGTTGGGGGTGCCCACAGTCTGCCTAGGCTAGATGCATTTAAAAATTCTTATTAGATACACAGGTGGTGCAGCTTGCTTCGCAGCTGGGCTACTACGCCCAAAGTATTGCCTAAGCTAGATGCAGTTAAAAATTCTAGGCTGACTAACAGATACTGAAGCTTTGGAGCAGACCTCTGAGTAAACAGCTCTTCAGACTCAACCATCTGTGTTACCCCAAGCCATAGTGTATGTAGTTTCTTACAGTTAAAAAGGGGGGGGGCACCCAACCCACCTGGAATTGACGATGCCAACATCACGTAAAACACAGCAAGGGGACTCCAAAAAGAGTCACCATTTTTTCCAAAAATTGTGGCACAGGCACCACTTAAGTGGCATCAATTGCCCCAGAGTTGCTTAAAATGGTTGGTGAGGTGATTTTACCAAATCCTCAAGCTTTTAGTCTCCCCAGGATGACACAGGGGTAGAAAAGTCCTTGCGGATCCATGATTTGTTCATCTTTATGAACGAGAGTCTGTCTACATTCTCAGTGGACAGCCGCGTGCGCTTATCTGTCAGCACACCACCAGCAGCGCTGTACACACGTTCAGACAGAATGCTGGCTGAGGGGCATGACAAGATCTCCAAGGCGTGAGTGGCGAGCTCCGGACATTTTTCCAGATTGGAATCCCAAAATGAGCAATGGTCCAGTGACACAGTCATGGCTTCGATGTTCAATTGGAGATACTCCTGTACCATCCTCTCTAGGCGTTGAGTATGTGTCAGACTTCTTGTCTCCTGTGGCCTTGCAAAGGATGGTCTAAAAAAGTGGTGAAACGATTCCACAAAATTGCTGTTACCAGGAGATACTGTGTTACTGTTACGGTTTGAGTGATGAAGACTCGACAGTCCCACGGTTTGCAAGTTAGAACTGGGAGATTCACTACATGCACCACTGGTGTTTTGTGGAAAAGCACATGTAAGATTCTGCAACAGCCTCTGCTGATACTCCTGCATGCGTGAATTCCTTTCTATGGCAGGAATTATTTTGGCAAATTTACTTTTGTACCGGGGATCTAAGAGTGTGGCAACCCAGTAGTCGGGATTACTTCGAATTCTGACAATCCAAGGGTCATGTTGCAGGTAGTGCAGCAAGAAGGCACTCATATGTCTTGCGCATTCAGGAGGACCAAGTCCTTGTTGTGCTGGTAGCGAGGTAAGAATCATGCTTCCTTCCTCTGCCCTCTCCCCCCAACCTCACACAACAGAAATGTGATCAAGGTCTCCCTCATCTGATGAGTCTTACATGCCCATTGCCAGTTCGTCCTCCACTTCTTCCTCGGCTCCTGCACCTTCCTCAACAGTTTGGCTGCTACCATGCACCCTGGTTAATCCCTCTCCCCCACCCTCCCATGCCTGCCGCTTTGGTGATGCAGCCCGTCTGGACCTTGGAGATGTTATCCCTTCCGTATACGACTCCTCCTCTACTTCCTCCACCTCCTCTTGTCCCACCACCTGACTCTGAATTCTGTTTAACGTGTGCTCCAGCATGTAAATCACCGGAATAGTCATGCTGATAATGGCATTGGCGTCAGCACTAAACATCTTCGTCGCCATTTCAAAACTGTGCAGAAGGGTGTGTGGCGCCCCTGAGGGTTCAGTCGCCACAGAGGTACTGCATCTCACCCAGAGGTATGGTATCTCACCCTCAGGTAAGGAAGGAGTATGGCTCGGGACCCTAACACCTGCATCCAACACATACCCGCAGTGGGGGTAGGGCGAGATTGCTCCTAAGGGAGAGCACAGTCCAAGGTCCCTAGCTGGCGGGAGGGTCCTTTGTAGTGGGTGTGGGTGGAGAAAGCAGCTTAGGTGAGCACATGACAGGGAGTGTATAAATAGGAAGCCATCTTAGAAAGAGCAAGCCAGTCAGAGGAGAAGTGACAGGAGCAGAGGCTCAGCATGAGCTCTGCTCCGGAGGCGGGCCTAGCCTGGGAGGCCCAGGACTGAAGGAGAGAAGAGAGGAGTGGGAGCAGGAAGGCTCCAGGAACTGAAGGGACCCTAGGGGTACGGGCTGTGCAGAAGGCCACCCGCATGCCCGCTGCTACCAGGAGGTAGAGGGGTCAGGCCAGATAAGGGGAACCGGTCGTTCAACTAGCGGAGAAACAGCAAGGCTCAACTAGAAACCGGAGGCTGCAGCATTTCATGTACTGCAGGCCAAAGTCCACACCAGTCTCACTAAGAAGGTAGCCACATAGGACCCAGGGGACGGAACACACGTCACCCGCCAAGGCCCGAGGATACCGGATAGAAGTGTCACTGGGTGTGAGGTGCAGGGAGAAGGCCAGAGAAAGGACACACAGAAGGGGGTCCTGCTAAGTACTCCGGAGCTATCTGGGGGTGGACTGAGCCCCTCACTGAGTATGCACAGCTCGACGGGGGAGACTGCTCTGGTACCGGTAATCTGGACTGCAACAACTGTGAGTGAAGATCTTGGGACTGCATCACACGGACTTTGTGTTCATTACTAGTGTTGAGCCACCTCCGTAGTGTTCGGGTTCGCGTCGAACACCGGGATGTTCGAGGAACTGTTCGTCGAACTGTTCGTGGAACACCTTAGAACACCGTCGAACACCGTTAAAACCAATGGCAGGCAAACAAAAACACATAGAAAACAACTTCAAAGGTGTCCAAAAGCTGACAAACTGCTCAGAAGACACTCTCTTTAAAAAAGCTGGCCGGCAAATTCAGCAGCGGCATACACCGGTACCCGACAATTTAGACAAGAAAGAATAGAGCATCACACATAGATTAGATAGATAGAAACATGTCAGTCACACATATAAGAAACACAGTGACAGTGTTGGTTACCGCACTTGTCATTTAGTGTAAAGGATTTATTAAAAAAAAATATTAGTATTTTCATGCACCGTCTCTTTAAAAAAGCCGGCCGGCAATTCAGCTGCGGTACCCGACAATTTAGAACAGAAAGAATAGAGCTTCACACATAGATTAGATAGATAGAAACATGTCAGTCACATATATAATAAGTACAGTGACAGTGTTGCTTACTGTACTTGTCATTTAGTGTAAAGGATTTATTTAAAAAAATAATAGTGTTTTCATGCACCGTCTCTTTAAAAAAGCCGGCCGGCAATTCAGCATCTGTACCCGACAATTTAGAACAGAAAGATAGAGCATCACACATAGATTAGATAGATAGAAACATGTCAGTCAGATATATAATAAGTACAATGATAGTGTTGGTTACTGTACTTGTCATTTAGTGTTAAAATAAAGGATTTATTTAAAAAATTTAGCGTGGGGTTCACCGTAATTTTAGTCTCTAGCGGAGGCTAAGCAGACCGCTGGGGCAGATGTTTGAAGCCTGGGAAGGGGGTAATACCCACGGAGCTACCCATATCAGCCCCCAGCTGAATACCTAGCCTTTACTAGCTATTAAAATGGGGGACCCCCCAAAAAAATGACGTGCGGTCCCCCCTATTTTAATAGCTAGCAAAGGCTAGGCAGACAGCTGGGGGCTGATATTAATAGCTCAGGAAGGGTGCCATGAATATTGTCCCCCTCCCAGGCTAGAAACAACAGCCTTCAGCCGCCCCAGAAATGGCGCATCCATAGGATGCGCCAATTCTGGCACTTAGCCTCGCTCTTCCCACTGCCCTGTAGCGGTGGCAGTGGGGTAATAGGGCTGGGGTTGATGTCAGCTTATAATGCCAGCTGACATCAAGCCCAGGTTAGTAATGGAGAGGCGTCTATAAGACACCCCCATTACTAACCCCATAGTGAAAGTTAAAAAAAACACAAACACCCAGAATAAAGTCCTTTAATTGAAATAAACACACAATTCTTTATTGTTCTAAATTAAACCATACTTACCGTCACGCCCATTCCAGCTGAAGCCAACGATCTCCTGCAATAAAAATAAAATAATAAACCAACATCATCCTTACCTTTCGATGGTTCCGAGGACAGCTCCAGCTCTGCTACATCGAGATGACAGGATGGACCGCAGCAGAACGCTGCCATCCAGCCTGTCAACCCGCAGACACTGAGAAGAGCAGGCTTGCTTGCGCTCCTCAGTGTCTCGCTGTGGCGGCATCCAGATGAGCCGAGGTCATGTCCAATGAACTCGGCTCACCTCATGCACGTCACTGACAGCGTGGGAAAATTCTCATGCACTCAGCGCTTCAGCGTGAGAATTTTCCCACGCTGTCAGTGACGTGCATGAGGTGAGCTGAGATCATTGGACATGAACTCACCTCATGCACGTCACTGACAGCGTGGGAAAATTCTCACGCTGAAGCGCTGAGTGCAGGAGAATTCTCCCACGCTGTCAGTGACGTGCATGAGGTGAGCTCATGTCCAATGAACTCAGATCACCTCATGCACGTCACTGACAGCGTGGGAAAATTCTCACGCTGAAGCGCTGAGTGCAGGAGAATTTTCCCACGCTGTCAGTGACGTGCATGAGGTGAGCTGAGTTCATTGGACATGAGCTCACCTCATGCACGTCACTGACAGCGTGGGAGAATTCTCCTGCACTCAGCGCTTCAGCGTGAGAATTTTCCCACGCTGTCAGTGACGTGCATGAGGTGAGCCGAGTTCATTGGACATGACCTCGGCTCATCTGGATGCCGTCACAGAGAGACACTGAGGAGCGCAAGCATGCCTGCTCTTCTCAGTGTCTGCGGGATGACAGGCTGGATGGCAGCGTTCTGCTGCGGTCCAGCCAGTCATCTCGATGTAGCAGAGCTGAAGCTGTCATGGGAACCATGGAAAGGTAAGGATGATTTTGGTTTATTATTTTTCTTTTATTGGGGGTTAGGGCCAGCTTGGCATTATCAGCTGGCCCTAAGCCCGAAATTCATGGGGTCACGCCAATATTAGACATGACCACCATGAATTTCTAGTAAAGTATTTAAAAAAAAACACAACACCCAGAAAAAAGTCCTTTAATTGAAATAAACACACAATTCTTTATTGTTCTAAATTAAACCATACTTACCGTCACGCCCATTCCAGCTGAAGCCAACGATCTCCTGAAATAAAAGAAAAATAATAAATCAACATCATCCTTACCTTTCCATGGTTCCCATGACAGCATCAGCTCTACTACATCGAGATGACAGGCTGGACCGCAGCAGAACGCTGCCATCCAGCCTGTCATCCCGCAGACGCTGAGAAGCGCAGGCTTGCTTGCGCTCCACATTGTCTCTCTGTGAGGGCATCCAGATGAGCCGAGATCATGTCCAATGAACTCGGCTCACCTCATGCACGTCACTGACAGCGTGGGAAAATTCTCCTGCACTCAGCGCTTCAACGTGGGAGAATTCTCACGCTGAAGCGCTGAGTGCAGGAGAATTTTCCCACGCTGTCAGTGACGTGCATGAGGTGAGCTGAGTTCATTGGACATGAGCTCACCTCATGCACGTCACTGACAGCGTGGGAGAATTCTCCTGCACTCAGCGCTTCAGCGTGAGAATTTTCCCACGCTGTCAGTGACGTGCATGAGGTGAGCCGAGTTCATTGGACATGAACTCGGCTCATCTGGATGCCGTCACAGAGAGACGCTGAGGAGTGCAAGCAAGCCTGCGCTTCTCAGTGTCTGCGGGATGACAGGCTGGATGGCAGCTTTCTGCTGCGGTCCAGCCTGTCATCTCGATGTAGCAGAGCTGAAGCTGTCGTGGGAACCATGGAAAGGTAAGGATTATGTTGCTTTATTATTTTTCTTTTATTGCAGGGGATCGTTGGCTTCAGCTGGAATGGGCTTGATTGTAAGTATGGTTTAATTTAGAACAATAAAGAATTGTGTCTTTATTTCAATTAAAGGACTTTATTCTGGGTGTTTGTGTTTTTTTTTAACTTTGACTATGGGGTTAGTAATGGGGGTGTCTTATAGACGCCTCTCCATTACTAACCTGGGCTTGATGTCAGCTGGCATTATAAGCTGACATCAATCCCAGCCCTATTACCCCACTGCCACAGCTACAGGGCAGTGGGAAGAGCGAGGCTAAGTGCCAGAATTGGCGCATCCTATGGATGTGCCATTTCTGGGGCGGCTGAAGGCTGGTGTTTCTAGCCTGGGAGGGGGCCAATATTCATGGCACCCTTCCTGGGCTATTAATATCAGCCCCCAGCTGTCTGCCTGGCCTTTGCTAGCTATTAAAATAGGGGGGACCCCACGTCAATTTTTTGGGGGGTCCCCCATTTTAATAGCTAGTAAAGACTAGGCATTCAGCTGGGGGCTGATATTAGTAGCCTGGGAAGCTCTGTGGGTATTATCCCTTCCCAGGCTTCAAACATCTGCCCCAGCTGTCTGCTTAACCTCCGCTAGAGCCTAAAATTACGGGGAACCCCACGCCAATTTTTTTTTAAATAAATCCTTTATTTTAACACTAAATGACAAGTACAGTAATCAACACTGTCACTGTACTTCTTATATATGTGACTGACATGTTTCTATCTATCTAATCTATGTGTGATTCTCTATTCCTTCCATTCTAAATTGTCGGGTACCGCTGCTGAATTGCCGGCCGGCTTTTTTAAAGAGACGGTGCATGAAAACACTAATATTTTTTTTAATAAATCCTTTACACTAAATGGCAAGTACAGTAATCAACACTGTCACTGTACTTCTTATATATGTGACTGACATGTTTCTATCTATCTAATCTATGTGTGATTCTCTATTCCTTCCATTCTAACTTGTCGGGTACCGCTGCTGAATTGCCCGCCGGCTTTTTTAAAGAGACGGTGCATGAAAACACTAATATATTTTTTTAATAAATCCTTTACACTAAATGACAAGTACAGTAAGCAACACTGTCACTGTACTTCTTATATATGTGACTGACATGTTTCTATCTATCTAATCTATATGTGAAGCTCTATTCTTTCGGTTCTAATTTGTCGGGTACCGTTGTACGCCGCTGCTGAATTGCCGGCTTTTCATGTTTCACTGTGAGCACAGTTCCCATCGATTTGGGCAATCACTCTAATGCCACAACCACCATGGCTGTGGCATTACAGTGAGTGGCAGACAATCCCTGCATGATTGGTGCTCTAAATAGCGCCAGACATGCAGGACACGCTTTTCGTGCACGAACAGTTATCGAACATAACCTCGAACAGCCGAATTTTTTGCAAATCGTTCGGGTTCGTTGAACAACTCGAACATCGCCCAAAACAGCTCGAATTTGAGATTGGCAAACAGTTCTAGTCGAACACCGCTCATCTCTATTCATTACTGACTCCCTGCACTACAACCACCATCATCCACCCACACTGCCCTGAAGCTACACTCTTCCTGTGGGGAGTAATAATACCATTGCTGCAAAACCACCAGCTTCAGAGGACTGTTCCACAGCGGCGGCCCCTTTGGCCTCACTCCACAGGTGGCGTAGTCGGACATTATAAAACCCATATATACAAATTACCCTTGGATTGACCGCTCTTGGTCACAGACCGGGTGACCGCCACAGTGACTACAACCCCCAGCATCTACCGGCCCGGCTCTGGGTACCCCACGGCCCAGGGGGCGCATCAACTTCATAGGTCACTGATCTGAGACCACTCCTGCAGCATGATTTGCCCCACCTCTGGATCTCGTTGACCCAGGCTATACGTCAGAACGTATTGCACCAGGGCTTGTCGGTGCTGCCACAGTCGCTGCAACATGTGCAGAGTTGAATTCCACCGTGTCGGCACATCGCATTTCAGCCGGTGAACTGGCAGGCCCAACGACTTCTGTAGAGATGTAAGTCGTTGAGCTGCGGGATGCGAACGGTGGAAGTGAGCACACAGGACCGTGCACTCTGCAGAAGGACATCTAGTCCGGGATAGTGGGCTAAAAATTGCTGGACAACCAGGTTCAACACGTGAGCCATACAAGGCACATGTGTGACATTGCCCCGGCGAAGGGCCGCACCCAGGTTTGCAGCATTGTCGCACACGGCCTTCCCTGGTTTCAGGTCCAGTGGAGACAACCATTCATGAAACTGGGTCTCCAGAGCTGACCCCGATTTCTCAGCTGTGTGACTCACATTTCCCAGACATTTCAAAGTAAACACCGCCTGATGCCTTTGAGCCCTGCTGCCAGCATAGTAAGGAGGTGTGCAGGATTCCTTCTGCGCAGTTAGAAAGCGGGTGGCATTACCAGACAGACTTTGGGTGCAGGTGGAGGACCGAGAGGAGGTTGAGGAGGACGAAGCAGTGGAGGAACTTCTAGATAAAGAGGATTGACGTACAACTCGTGGGGACGGCAAGACTTGGACAGCAGCCCCTTGTCCTGCTGTCACCATAGTAACCCAGTGCCCAGTCAGTGACATGTAATGAACCTGTCCATGCCTACTCCTCCAAGTGTCTGTGGTGAAATGCACCCTGTCATACACAGAGTTTCTCAAAGAAGGGGTGATGTTGTGTGCGACATGCTGGTGGAGCGCAGGCACACCTTTCTTTGAGAAGTAGTGCTGACTGGGCATCTGGTACCGGGGCACTGCGACGGACATAAGGTCTCGAAAATCCTCTGGGTCCACCAGGTGGAAAGGCAGCATTTCTGTAGCCAACAGCTAGCTGATGGTGAAATTCAACCTCTTAGCTTTGTCATGGCTAGGAGGAAATGGTCTTTTTCTTGTCCACATCTGAGGGACCGAGGGCTGGCTGTTGAGCTTAGACGGGGTTGAGTAGGGTGTCCCCGACAAGTTTGCCGGTCTGTGAGGAAGATACAGGCGGAAAAGTTAGGTTGCCTTGATCCAAAGGTGGTGCTCTCCATGTCGGAGAGCGCTCAACACCAGCTGGTGTTTCCACTTCCAAATGAAATGATGACCTGCCAATCACACTGGCTGTTGCGGGTAAAGAGGTGGCAGGTCTGCATCCAAAAACATGTGTGACTGCTGTCCCCCCAGTCACAGAGGATGAAGAGGCCGCGGATGCACAAGATGGGGCAGACGGTGGTTGGCCCGACCCGCTAGGCCGCATTGTAGCACAGTGAGCTTCCCACTGCAACTTATGCTTCATATCCATGTGACAGTTCATGCATGAAGTACTCAAACTATTGATTTTTTGGCCTCTACTTAGCTTTTGGTGACAAATATTACAGATAACACGAGTTGGGTCATCCTTATCGATCTGAAAAAATGCCCAGGCTATGCAAGGCTTAGAGCCCATGCGACCTGAAGAGCCACTACGACTTGTGGTCAGTGGCAGAGTTGTGGTTGAGGATGCAGTTGTTGACGTGCTTCCAGTACTCCGTCTCTGTCCAGGAAGGCGCAACCTAACCTTGTCGTCAATAGCATCTGTGACGCCCAGCTGCGCTTGGTATCACAGATCCTAGAAGAGTGCATTGATGAAATCCTCCACAAGAGGCCCCCATAAACATTCACACATCTCCACCTTACACCTCAGACCAGCAGAGGGAGCCCGTTAGGGATATAAATAGGGAAGGTGGAGCTAGGCAGTTCAGTTCCTCTGAAGAGTTCCTGCAGTAGAGAAGCCTAAGAGAGGTCAGTCTGCAGTGGAGCTCAGTCTAGTCTAGAGAACTCAGTTAATAGTTCAGCAGTGGAGCACGAGGATCCTTTTGGCAAGATTCAGGGAGCCCAGTTAGAGCTTGAGGTGTGCCGGCGCCATAATATTGGTGAAGCGCGGCAAGCTGCCGTTAGTGTGTATAGCCTAGTGAGGGCCCGAGTAGGCCGAAGGTGAGTGGAGAGTTAGTACATAGGGGGCAGAGGAGCTTAACCACTTCACCCCGAAGAATTTACCGGATACCGGATCCAAGCTTACCGGGATCTCTATGACCCAGTAAGGCATAACCGGAATCCCTGGAGAACTACAAGTCCCAGGATTGCTAAGGTGCTGATACGTAACAGAGCCAGGAGACGCTTAGGCCCCGCATACTGGGAGTGTGAACTCCAAGACAAGACCCTACCGCAAGGTCAGCCAGCGCAGGACAGAGACAAAGTTAGGCCTAGCTCCAGGCAGGTCAGAAACTTACTACGCAGAGGCAAGAAACAGGAGGCCCTACACCCGCTCATTGGGGATGATCTTGATATGCACCCTTCACCCTACAGTGCTCCGGGATGTGCCTGAATTTCCACCAGTAAAAGGTACTGAAGTGACTACCGTGTCTGTTCCCGTTCTTGCTCTGACCCAGCTGGGTCTAGCCTGTCCTGCATTCCCCCTGTATACGCTTTTCTGAGGCCTAGCTCCACCTGTGGGGAGCTATACCATCGAGCTGCCTTATCACTGGCCTCAGTGGACTGCTGCAGCACTGGTGCTACTCACCAGATACCACACGTGGCGTCACTCTTATAAAATTAACAATTATCCACCCTTTTAAAGAGTGATCCCAAGGTACAGGCCCGGGAGCCGACCACCGCGACCTCCCAAAGGCCAGGCAAAGGCCCGGGTACCGAGTCATCCCCATCTCCTGGGCTAGTCCCATCCTCCTCCACCTCCTCTGCTGACCACATCGACTGGCTGACTGTGGGTTGACAGTAAGTGGGATCTCCAACCTCGTCATCATCACCCTGTGTGCTCTCACACCCGTCGTCCTCAGAACCAACCTCTACCTGCCCTGACCGAAAAGTCAAGTTGTCGCTCCAATCAGGTATTTGAGTCTCATCATCGTCTTCCTCATTGTCTCCACCAACAGGAGTTACAGTTTGGGAACAAGGGTCTACATTATGCTCAGAACCTTCTTCATCTGGTCCTGGATCCGACTCATAAAGATTCTGGGCATCAGTGCAGATCATTTCCTCGTCTGGATTAACAGAAGCTCTGGAGCAGACCTCCATTTCCCAGGCTATAGTATGAGTAAACAGCTGTGCAGACTCAACCATCTGTGTTACCCCATACTCAGACGGGCAGCTGGAGACTTGTGAGCTGTGAGGAAGCAAGTACGATTGGGGTGACACCTCTGAGGACTGGAGTATTTGTGATGTTGAAGTTGAGGTGGAGGAGAGCCCACTTGAAGGAGCACTTGAAATCCGTTGAAGCACCTGCTGCTTTTGTGCCTCATCTGAAATTTGTAGCGATGGGCGTGTCCGTAAGAAAGGGATCGTATCACATTGTCCATTGTCGATAGCGTGCCACATAATAGGTTGGTATACAAAATGAGAATGATGTGGCTGGGGGAAAATGTTTGCAAGTGGGTAGCAAACTGGCTAAGGGATAGAAGGCAGAGGGTAGTTATAAATGGAATATACTCAGATTGGGTAAGCGTCACTAGTGGGGTACCACAGGGGTCTGTACTAGGCCCAATGTTATTTAATATCTTTATTAACGACATAGTCAACGGGATAAATAGTAAAATATCAATATTTGCAGATGACACAAAGTTATGTAAAACAATTAATACAAAAGAGGACAGTGCAGACCTACAGAGGGATTCGGATAAGCTGGGTAGGTGGAGCATTAAATGGCAAATGAGGTTTAACGAGTAGAAATGTAAGGTCATACATATGGGAAGGAAAAATGGATGTCACCAGTACTCACTGAATGGGAAATCATTGGGGAATTCAGAGATGGAGAAGGACTTGGGCATCTTGATTGATAGCAAACTAAATTGGAGTGCCCAAAGTCAGGCCGCTGCTGTAAGGGCAAACAGGGTAATGGGATGTATCAGAAGAGGTATAGCTGCAAAGGATGAGAACATTGTTCTTCCACTGTACAAAGCACTGGTCAGACCACACTTGGAATACTGTGCTCAGTTATGGGCCCCAATATATAGAAAGGATATAAATGAGCTTGAAAAGGTACAATGGAGGGCAACAAAATAAATAAAGGGAATGGACGGACTACAATACCCAGAGAGGTTGGCAAAACTAGGACTATGCAGCCTGGAAAAGAGAAGGTTGAGGGGGGACATAATAAATGTGTACAAATATGTTAGGGGACAGTATAGAGATCTCGCCCGGGATGTGTTCAAAAGGAGGGATACTACGGTAGCAAGAGGGCATTCACTAAGACTGGAAGAGAAAAGGTTTCAGCACCAGCATAGGAAGGGGTTCTTTACGGTAAGAGCAGTGAGAATATGGAATTCACTGAGTGAGGAGACGGTAATGTCGGATTCACTACACCAGTTCAAGAGGGGTCTGGATGCATTTCTAGATACCAGGCATATTTCAGCGTATACTTAAAAATAAAATAAAATAGTAGGTTGAAACAGGGATTTATTCTGACTGCTGGTTTCAGAGTCGGGAGGGAACTTTTCCTCAGGTGAAAATTGGCTAAATCATTTGGGGTTTATGCCCTCCTCTGGATCATCTTTAGCAATTACAGAACTAACAGGTCGAACTTGATGGACGCAAGTCTTTATTCGGCTTTACAAACTATGTTACTATGTTACTATGTTACTAAGTAGACCTCTTAGTTTGGCTGGAAGATGGTGTTTCTTCTGCAGATGTTACTCCCCCCCACCGCGGGGGGGCTCGACCCACCAGCGGACAGGCACCAGTATTGGGAGAGGGGGGCTGGCCGTCAGGGTCCACCGCGGCTCTGGCACAAACTCGGCGACACAAAGGTCGCACGGGCAGGAACGGACTGGCAGTGTCGGCTTCGCACTCCAGCATAGTCCCTCTGCCTGCTCACGCCCGCAACCTCAAAGGGATGCGCAAGTGGCTTTTCTTCCCAGGGCTGTTCCCCGCCCAGCAGGAACGTGGGGGAGCTCAGGTCGGCCTTCCACTGTACTCCATTACCTCCCTCACCCTCTTTCCTTCTTCTGTTCTCCATCTAACCCCTCGTCTCTGTGGTGTCTGCTCTCCCTCCAGCTCTCTCCTTCTAACAGGTCGACTACCACGTGTATTCACACTGTGGCGAAACTTTTGGGCCAAGGCATAAGAAGTTGTCGAGGTAATGGATAATATGTGCCCCCTTAGAAACGTCCATTACAACCCATTCGAGGAAGCTACTAAATGCCTCAAATAGTGAGCAGGATCTGGAGCACCCCATGGGCAAACAGCGATCTAAATAGTATGCTCCTTCCCAGAAGCAGCCCAATAGGTGAACACTATTCGGAGGCACAGGTAGTAAGTAACCGGAACGCCGCATCAATGTCTGTTTTGGCCATTAGGGTGACCCTTCCCAACTTCTTGATCTGCCTGATTGCCTTGTCAAAGGATGTGCAGTATATACTACTGTACTTGGTTCCGCGTCGATGTTGTCGTTTACGGACCTGCCCCTTGGATATGACAAATGGTGGATTAGTCCGAATGTATTGGGTTCCGTTTTTGGCACAACTCACAATGGGGATACCACTACGTCTTGTAAGGAAAGTGTTCTGAATGGAACCGCCATTCTACCTAAAGATATTTCTTTTTTTAATTTTCTTGTCACGACGTCTGGGTGTTGGTAGGCTGATTTTAGATTTTTACTCCAGCCTTTCTTGATTTTAGAAGGGCATGACATGCCTATATCTGTGTCTCCCCCTCCTTTTACTCCTCCACCTCTTTTCTTTTTGCATGACTATATGTACTTGTCACTTTTCCATGTGTTAGTTGTGTCTTCTGAGCAGTTTGTCAGCTTTTGGACACCTTTGAAGTGTTTTCTATGTGTTTTCTATGTGTTTCTATGTGTTTTTGTTTGCCTGCCATTGGTTTTAACGGTGTTCAAAGGTGTTCGACGAACAGTTCGACGAACAGTTCGGCGAACATACGGGTGTTCGACGAACCGAACCGAACTCGAACACTACGGGGGTGGCTCAACACTACTCAAGACTGAGACAACAAGGAATAAAATCGAGAGTGGCAGAGTAAATTTTTAAAGGATTTATATCTAATTATTTGAAATTATTTATCCCTTAAAGTACATGGAAAATAAATGGAATCTAATAGTGGGACATCTTCATTTGGAAAATTTATTATTGAAATGTTATCGTAAAAGAGAAAAGTGAACCATACAATGACTAAGACTGGGGGCACATTGTCCCAGCAAAGAAAATGGTTTAATTTTCCATCATTTAATGAAACATCTTCAATGAATGGGGATAGAACAGTTCATATATATGTAAGAGGTCAGAAGAAACTTGGTCATTTCCCTCGTGACATAGGACCTAGCTAGCTCTCTGAATGCCTGAGGCAAAAAGAGGCTGGTCATCCCTCCGGTGACTATAGACTGGTCACAAGTCTGCATGTGCCTTAGGCATTATATATTAGATTGGAAGCTTCAAGGGGTAGATATTCCCTGTGAATGAATAATTCCATATACTGATCTGCTTAGCCTGTCACAGTTATATAAAGACATAACAGTCATTGTCTCAGTCTCCAAGGCTTTTTATCCTACTTGACAAATTGTTCCTAATTATTAAATAACAAAAAAAGCTCTCCACAGGATTATTTTTTTTTCATTCAGTGATTCCACTATAAAAGACAGTTATTTTTCATAAAATTTTAAAACTGAGGAAGACTTTGGGTCATAGACAGAATGATTCCCAATTATTAATAAGTTAAATGCAATCATAAATTGTAAGGACTCATTAAGTGTGATAATTGTGTATTTGTGGTAGACATTTAGAATTTTTGGCATCTGTAAAATTTAAATTTAAACTTCTAGGTAAAGGGTTAGTATATGGTAAAAGTCTAAAATAATACATTTATCTTCTAGAAAGACTCTTTCTTTTTCTGGAGAACCTACTGTTGTTTAATCATGCCATTGAGTTCAAAATGTCACACATAATTCTTCATTATCGTTTTGGTGATGCTGTATGAGAATTGTTTACTTTATAAAAAAAAATTGGGAAAACTTGTGATTAGCCTTTTTTGGAGGGGCAGTCTCATGAAAAATGATGATAACCATTCAAATTATTTAACAATGTTTACAAAAAACTAAAAAGGGAATATAAAATGGGAAGGGTAGGGGAAGGAAAATAAAAATTGAGGGGTTTTTATTTCAACACACATTTAAAACTGGTCAAAACAAAGAAACTGTTATAAAATAAAGAAAGAAGACCAAAAGTAATGATGCCCGAACTATATAGTCACCTTACTCCTGAGATAGATGAAATTACATCACTTCCAGTCAGGGACAGACATAAAAATCAATCATAGATCCTTATAGCAGAAGTTCTAATTGTGCCCCCCCTCCACAACCCCCCCAAAAATTGTCGGGGTTACAGAAAAGCATATTTCACAACCTTTTAGCTGTTACCTAGTAAATTTCCTTCTGCTGAAGTCCTAGATTCCTTTTTCATTGCCCCCATAAAGTATGATGCCAACAAAAGTGTCTTCCAAACACAGTATGATACCCCCTGGTGAATTCCTCCACATTAGCCTCCACATGCACCGTATAATGACCCTACTATAACCAACCTCAACTCCCAAGTATGGTGGCCGCAAAACAGTATGAACCCCCCAACTGTGACCCCCACACAGCCATCCATGCAGTATAATGGACCTACATACAGTATAGTGACCCCACACCTCTCCACACTGTATAATGGCCCACCATATCCCTCCAAGCAGTATAATTGCCCCCATACAGTTCTCCACACAGTATGAGGGACCCCTCACAAACCTTTACAATGTATAATTGCTTGCATACAGTATAATGGCCCCCCACATAGCCCTCCAAATATTTGAATGGCCTCACATAGCCTTCCATATAGTATAATGGGCCCCATATAATCCTCCATATGGTATAATGAGCCACCCTCCATAATCCTCCATACAATATAATGCTCTCCCCATGTTCTTCCACACAATATAAGGCACTCCCCATGGTTCTCCATACAATATAATGCACTCCCCATGGTCCTCCATATAATATAATGCACTCCCCATGGTCCTCCATACAATATAATGCACTCCCCATGGTCCTCCATATAATATAATGCACTCCCCATGGCCCTCCATACAATATAATGCACTCCCCATGGCCCTCCATACAATATAATGCACTGCTTCCAGTAAGATGATATCTCATTCATCAGTCAACTGACAGTACAGTGAATCATTGGCTTCAGCGCCCAGAAGAAGCGGGAAGTCATCACTTCCAGTCGTGATGCAGCCCACTGTTTTGGTGGTGTTGGAGCACTAAACAAGTTGAGTGTTAATAATGCTTCTTTATTTTATAATGGCACCTTTCCTCTGGCCAGTTTTGAAGAGGCGTTTCCATAGTATTTTAGCTTATGCAACACATATTGTACGAGTATATACGTATGCAAATTAAATATACTGCAAACCTCCTCTATTATGATATTTTTTGATGTTGCATATTTTAATTTTAATGTTTGCAATATTCTAGCATGGCTTGGCTTCTGTTTTTTTTTTTTCACTTAGATACTATTTCTCCTATCAAAGACCAATCTAGAAGGTATAGAGGTTTTATGGCAAGACTTCCTGGGAAAGTATGTCATTTACCTCTGCTAAAAGGAAGTTAACTGTCTCTCTAATGCCTTTTTCTAATTTTTTTCTCCTCCTCCATAATCACTTGAGCTTATTCCTAGATTCTAATTGTCCACAAATCCCCAAAGTGCCTAAATAATTTCCAGTTCTCCATAACTATAATTTATATCTAGATTTATGATTGACTAATAGCATTTAGTCTGACAGTAACATATTTTACAGCACTAATGGGAACATCTAGTCACATTGGTCACTTTTCAAAGAGGGCTCACTATCATATATTCTTACCTTATGTTAGTTCACACACATTTTCATATTAAGTGAATTATGCACAATAAGATGTTCATGGAGCTTGGCAAAATAAACAGATATTACTACACAGAACCAAAATTAAATAGAAAGAAGTGCTCCCAAGCACACAAAAACACACAACAAAAATAACTATAAATTTCAGTCACTCACCCAAGTACAGTGGGGTATAAAAAAGTATTTAGTCAGCCACCAATTGTGCAAGTTCTCCCACTTAAAAAGATGACAGAGGCCTGTAATTGACATCATAGGTAGACCTCAACTATGAGATACAAAATGAGAAAACAAATCCTGAAAATCACATTGTCTGATTTGGAAAGAAATTTTTTTCAAATTTTTGATGGAAAATAAATATTTGGTCAATAACAAACCAGCAATATTTCTGGCTCCCACAGACCTGTAACTTCTTCTTTAAGAGGCTCCTCTGTCCTCCACTCATTACCTGTAGTACTGGCACCTGTTTGAACTTGTTATCAGTATAAAAGACACCTGTTCGCAACCTCAAACAGTCACACTCCAAACTCCACTATGGTGAAGACACCAGAAACAAAATTGTAGCCCTGCTACAGGCTGGGAAGACTGAATCTGCAATAGGCAAGCAGCTTGGTGTGAAAAATCAACTGTGGGAGAAATAATTAGAAAATGGAAGACATACAAGACCTGACCTCTAATCTGACCTCTAATATAGGCATACAGTTGATAGAACTGTAAATCTATACCTACCTGTATGCCTCATATTAGAGGTCTTGTAGCTGTGAAATGTCTTTTTATTCCTACAAGTTTCTGATGTGTTCCAGTCCCAGTGCCTGGAAGAAATCCCCGCCTCCTGTGTGAATTACAATGTTTCCAACCTCCCCTGCATGTCACAGCAGCCAAATCCAGGCACTGTGACATGCAGGGGAGGTTGGAAACTCCGAGAAGGCTAATCTGAGCTTTGACCACTATGACACGAAAAGTAATGTGGATCTCTAGAAAGCTTCTTTTGTCCACAAACCTCACTGTTAACATATTGGGTGGCGTGTAATACTGTGTAATACAGTGTAATACTCTTATGAATATACAGTAGCAGGTTCATAACTAGTGTTGAGCCACCCCCGTAGTGTTCGGGTTCGGTTCGGTTCGTCGAACACCGGGATGTTCGTGGAACTGTTCGTCAAACACCTTAGAACACCGTCGAACACCGTCGAACACCGTTAAAACCAATGGCAGGCAAATAAAACACATAGAAACACATAGAAAACACCTTCAAAGGTGTCCAAAAGCTGACAAACTGCTCAGAAGATACTCTCTTTAAAAAAGCCGGCCGGCAATTCAGCAGCGGCATACACCGGTACCCGACAATTTAGAACAGAATGAATAAAGCATCACACATAGATTAGATAGATAGAAACATGTCAGTCACATATATAAGAAGTACAGTGACAGTGTTGCTTACTGTACTTGTCATTTAGTGTTAAAGGATTTATTAAAAAAAATAATATTGTTTTCATGCACCGTCTCTTTAAAAAAGCCGGCCGGCAATTCAGCATCGGTACCCGACAATTTATAACAGAAAGAATAGAGCATCACACATAGATGAGATAGATATAAACATGTCAGTCACATATATAAGAAGTACAGTGATAGTGTTGATTACTGTACTTGTCATTTAGTGTTAAAATAAAGGATTTATTAAAAAAAAAAATTGGCTTGGGGTTCCCCGTAATTTTAGTCTCTAGCAAAGGTTAAGCAGACGGCTGGGACAGATGTTTGAAGCCTGGGAAGTGGGTAATACCCACGGAGCTTCCCAGGCTACTAATATCAGCCCCCAGCTGAATACCTAGCCTTTACTAGCTATTAAAATGGGGAACCCCCAAAAAAAATGACTTGGGGTCCCCCCTATTTTAATAGCTAGCAAAGACTAGGCAGACATCTGGGGGCTGATATTAATAGCCCAGGAAGGGTGCTATGAATATTGGCCCCCTCCCATGCTAGAAACACCAGCCGTCAGCCGCCCCAGAAATGGCGTATCCATAGGATGCGCCAATTCTGGCACTTCCCACTGCCCTGTAGCAGTGGCAGTGGGGTAATAGGCTGGGGTTGATGTCAGCTTATAATGCCAGCTGACATCAAGCCCAGGTTAGTAATGGAGAGGCGTCTATAAGACACCCCCAATACTAACCCCATAATCAAAGTAAAAAAAAAACACAAACACCCAGAATAAAGTCCTTTAATTGAAATAAACACACAATTCTTTATTGTTATAAATTAAACCATACTTACCATCACGCCCATTCCAGCTGAAGCCAACGATCTTCTGCAATAAAAGTAAAATAATTAAGCAACATCATCCTTACCTTTCCATGGTTCCCATGACAGCTTCAGCTCTGCTACATTCACATGACAGGCTGGATCGCAGCCGAAAGCTGCCATCCAGCTTGCCATGCCGCAGACACTGAGAAGCGCAGGCATGCTTGTGCTCCTCAGTGTCTCGCTGTGACGGCATAAAGATGAGCCGAGGTCATATCCAATGAACTCAGCTCACCTCATGCACGTCACTGACAGCGTGGGAAAATTTTCCTGCGCTTGCATTCAGTGTGAGAGAATTTCCTTGCTTAAGCGCTGAGCGCAGGAGAATTTTCCCACGCTAAGAGTGACGTACATGAGGTGAGCTCATGTCCAATGAACTCAGCTCACCTCATGCACATCACTGACAGCGTGGGAAAATTCTCCTGCTCAGCGCTTGAGACGGAGAATTCTCTCACGTTGGGATGGCATTGAGATGACAGTCTGGATGGCAGCTGAGCGCTGCCATCCAGCATGCCAGCCTTCATAGACACTGAAGAGCGCAGGCATGCTTGAACTCTGCAGTTTCTCTGAAGGATGACAAGCTGGATGCCAGCGCTCAGCTGCGATCCAGCCTGTCATCTCAATGCCATCCCAGCGTGAGAGAATTCTCCGGCTCAAGCGCTGAGCAGGAGAATTTTCCCACACTGTCAGTGATGTGCATGAGGTGAGCTGAGTTCATTGGACATGACCTCGGCTCATCTTTATGCCGTCACAGCCAGACACTGAGGAGCGCAAGCTTGCCTGTGCTTCTCAGTGTCTTTGGCATGGCAAGCTGGATGGCTGCGTTCTGCTGTGGTCCAGCCTGTCATCTCGATGTAGCAGAGCTGGAGCCATCCTGGGAACTATGGAGAGGTAAGGATGATGTTGCTTTATTATTTTACACTGTGTTCCAATAGCCCAGGAAGACTCTGCTGTGCATAATAATTTGGAACATGCATTTTGAGTGCAGTTTGAGTTTTTTATTTTTTTAAAAATATACTGTTATCATAGGCAGTTTGTACAAAAACCTTTCAGTTGTACTCTAATAGTTATTTGACTGGAAAATTACAATGACTGCAATTCATATAGATAGATAGAAACATGTCAGTCACATATATAAGAAGTACAGTGACAGTGTTGCTTACTGTACTTGTCATTTAGTGTTAAAGGATTTATTAAAAAAAATAATATTGTTTTCATGCACCGTCTCTTTAAAAAAGCCAGCCGGCAATTCAGCATCGGTACCCGACAATTTATAACAGAAAGAATAGACGCCTCTCCATTACTAACCTGGGCTTCATGTCAGCTGGCTTTATAAGCTGACATCAACCCCAGCCCTATTACCCCACTGCCACAGCCACAGGGCAGTGGGAAGAGCGAGGCTAAGTGCAAGAATTGGCGCATCCTACGGGGGCACTCATTATTGGTGGAAGAAAGGCGATTCCAGCAGCTAAATAGGAAAGGATACTTTACTGTTAGAGCAGTCGGACTGTGGAATGCCGACCATAAGAGGTAGTGATGGCAGACACTATAACAGCTTTTAAAAAAGGGCTGGATGATTTCCTCAGTACAGATAACATTGTGGGTTATAGTTAAATTAGTGACTAAATGTACAATTGGGGAAGGAAGTTAGAACTTGATGGACCAAGGTATTCAACTTACGTAACTATGTAACCTTCAATGCGTTTCTTATGCATAATGCATCCTTAGTCATGGCCCGTGAGCATCAGGCAGTATCAGTTTATAATACAGTAAGTCTTGAAAGTTTGTGAATCCTTCAGAACTTTCTATATTTCTCCATAAATTTGACTTAAAATTACATCAGATCTTCATACAAGTTCTAAAAGCAGATATAAAGAGCAAAATCAAACACAAGTTTCAAAAATATTTGACTTAGGAATAATTTTTTTTTTAAAAAATGCCAATTTCACATGTCTTTTAAATGGCAAAAGAAGGTAAAACATTAGGATTGGCAGTTAATTTGAAAGCGCTTACTTACTGAACAAATATGAATTGAACTGATTGTAGATAGTATTAATCGATTAATCTACTGAATGAACTATTGGATGTTCACATTCTTTCTGGAGAAGGGGCGGAGCTATTGCGTATAAAACACCCTCCTGTATTACCAGAAGTATACACCCTCACAAAGGGGAACCATGTATTCTCTGAAACGCGTTGGTTTGCTTTTTGGTCTTCTTGGGTCTCCGTACCTCGTGACATCACATACCTTCTCGAGCATGTCGACCATTTCCTGCTTTGTATCCAGGGACACTACCGGCCGCAGTGCCCCTGGCTCTACGTGTGCAGCTTCTTTGATCCAGCCTGCTCTTGCGCACATCTAGATCCACAGACACAGCTTCATCCACAGTTTGCTCTCACACGTCAGATCCTCATGGCATCAAGCATACATCCATCAAGTTCAGTGAGTAACTTGCTTCAACATGCCGCACAACGATGGCACATGGCGATTAACATCTAAAAGTATTATGCGCAATCAGCACCTTATTTCTTGAAGCAGGCGTTTTTGAGCCGAAAATTGTTTGGAGTGCAGTAACTTTACGGGTACACTTGGTACATCTGTATTTCCTAAGGAGATTATTATTAGGACTATTTTATATGGACTAAATACCACTTCAATTATTTCTTATTGTTATATAAACATACAGTGGGAAAAAAAAGTATTTAGTCAGCCTCCTATTCTGCAAGTTCTCCCACTTGAAAAGATGAAAGAGGCTTGTAATTGACATCATAGGTAGACCTCAACTATGAGAGACAAAATGAGAAAACAAATCCTGAAAATCACATTGTCTGATTTGGAAAGAATTTTTTTCAAATTTTGGTGGAAAATAAGTATTTGGTCAATTACAAAAGTTCATCTCAATACTTTGATATATATCCTTTGTTGGCTATGACAGAGGTCAAACATTTTCTGTAAGTCTTCACAAGGTTGGCACACACTGTTGCTGGTATGTTGGCCCACTCCTCCAAGCATATCTCCTCTAGAGCAGTGATGTTTTGGACTGTCGCTGGGCAACACGGACATTCAACTCCCTCCAAAAGTTTTCTATAGGGTATAGATCTGGATACTGGCTAGGCCACTACAGGACCTTGAAATGCTTCTTACGAAGCCACTCCTTCATTGTCCTGGCGGTGTGCTTGGGATCATTGTCATGCTGGAAGACCCAGCCATGTTTCATCTTCAAAGTCCGTGCTGATGGAAGGAGGTTTACACTCAAAATCTCACAATACATGGCCCCATTTATTCTTTCATGTACACGGATCAGTCGTCCTGGTCCCTTGGCAGAGAAGGAGCCCTAAAGCATGATGTTGCCACCCCCATGCTTCACAGTATGTATGGTGTTGTTTGGATGCAACTCTGCATTCTTTCTCCTCCAAACATGCCGAGTTGTGTTTCTACCAAACAGTTCTACTTTGGTTTCATCTGACCATATGACATTCTCCCAATACTCTTCTGTATCATCCAAATGCTCTCTAGCAAACTTCAGACGGGCCCGGACATGTAATGGCTAAAGCAGGGGGACACATCTGGCACTGCAGGATCTGAGTCCCTGGCAGCATAGTGTGTTACTGATGGTAGACTGTGTAATCTTGGTCCCAGCTCTCTGCAGGTCATTCACTAGGTCCCCCCATGTGGTTCTGGGATTTTGGCTCACCGTTCTTGAGATCATTTTGACCCCATGCGGTGAGATGTTGTGTGGAGCCCCAGATCGAGGGATATTATCAGTGGTCTTGTATGTCTTCGATTTTCTAATTAATGCTCCCACAGTTGATTTCTTCATACCAAGCTGCTTTCCTATTGCAGATTCAGTCTTCCCAGCCTGGTGCAGGGCTACAATTTTGTTTCTGGTATCCTTTGACAGCTCTTTGGTTTTCACCATAGTGGAGTTTGGAGTGTGACTGTTTGAGGTTGCGGACAGGTGTCTTTTATACTGCTAACAAGATCAAACAGGTGCCAGTACTACAGGTAATGAGTGTGTGAGAGTGTGAAATGTGATAACAGCTGGAGAGCTCTAGGACCCTGTGACTTTTGCATGGCTGGGCTCAGAGGAGGGGCAGGGCTAGAAACTGTGTGTATTTTGAGAGCGTCTGATGTGTGAGTCTAGACAGGAAGTCTGAGAGAAGGAGCTGCAAGAAGACGCTGTCTTTACTCTCTTCTGTGTGGAGTTTGTTGACCCCTATCCCTGTTTAAGGACAAGTGCTGAGCTGGGGAAGCTGTGTGGCTCTGTGGAGTTTTGTGAAAGTCCATGCTGAGTGGATTATAGACTTTGTGCTTGGGGAGTCACTGTCGGGTGATGAAAAGGCTGAGCAATCCATCTCTGTGACTGAACACATGTATGGTGTACTGGATAACAGTGAGAGACTTCGGGAGGAAAGACTATTTCTGGTGCTATTTCCACTGAGAGGATATTGACAAGACTTTGTGAAGAGATCTTCCCAGACCTTAATCTGAGGCTACAGGACTTAAGTCCCCGGCGTGTGGGCTCGGCATCGGCCGACAAGACAAGGAATTTTTGCTGTTTTGTGAACTCTGTTTTTGTTTTGGCGCCAAAGTTTTCTGGGACTAGCTGCAGCCACCGCGATTCACAGGCCTGTGATAGACTGCATCCGAGGTTAACGGTACCATAACTTTAAGATATCCGGATATCCTAATAATAAGAGCAATTGATATAGTTTCATGCATTATTATTGTTTTAAGTGGTAGGATTGTATGCAGTGTGCCATCTCAGGGGGTCCCCATATACCGCCCTCACTAGTCTGACACTGTTTTTAGGTAAAATTGTTCCAGATCTATAGAATAATTTACATGAGCTGGAAACCTTGAGATTGGCACATTGATTTCAGCTCTTGCTGATTGTGTGTATCTAGTAGAGGTAGTGTCCCAGGCAGAACCTGAGACTGATTCATCCAATACTGAATTTTAGTCTAATCTCTGTTTTAGTAAAGAAAGTGTTGTTTATTTCTGTCTCTGTCTCAGTTTGTGACTCACTGGATCTCTCTTGGACCAACGGTCATTACATTTTTGGCGTAGTCGGCAGGATCCAGTGCTTGTCATGGACGGAGACGAGGGAAGAAATGACTCTCCCGCACCAGCAGCCCCCCCGCTGGTAGCGGAACCCCTGGCAGCCGCGACGACTGTGGGAGGATATGTGCCGGTAGGAGCTTTACTCCAGCACATGCCAAAATACGACGGGCGTAACATGCAGTTGCAGGATTGGGCTGAGAGGGTTTGGAGTGTGCTGCGGATGTGTAATCTGGCCCCCGCATTACGGGCAGAGTTGGCATTAAATGCACTAGAGGGCGACGCTAGGCGGATGGTGATGGTACGTCCAGAGTCAGAGAGGAGCACGTTAGAGAAAATCTTGGAGCTGTTAGAGGGGAGTTCAGGAGGCCGGGCTCGTGTTGCCCAGCTTCGTTCCTTGTTTTTCAATCGTCCCCAAAGGGAATGTGAGACTTTGATGCAGTACTCGATCACTTTACAGGAAACGTTGAATGAGGTGCAGCGATTAGACACAGGGGCCATGGGGGCATTCAGAGAGGTAGACCGCTTACTCCGGGATCAATTCATAATGGGGTTAGCCAATAGACTCCTTCGAGACAAACTGATGGAGATGTCCCGAGCTACCCCAAAATTATCCTTCTGGCAGATTTATCGGGCCGCGGTGGAAAGGGAGGAGTCTACTCTGGTGGCCGTGGGGGCAGTGGACAGTGCACAGCTGGAGGGAGGTTTGGCGCCAGTTTCAGGAGGGGGTGGACTGGTAAACGTTGTACAGGCTCTGCGTGCCGAACTGAAGGAGTTAAAGCTGGAGGTGTCTAAACTCAGAGCTGGGCCGGTCCCTACTCCTACGGAAGGGCCTCCCGCCCCGTCCTCTGGAATGGTGGTTCCACAGCCTGCCAGGTCGCCCCCCTCGAATGATCCAAGTTCTCGTCCACGAGGGGCAGTCACCTGCTGGAGGTGTGGGCGTCGGGGACACATCTCCCGGTACTGCCGGATGTCTGCAGCCCCGGAGCCTCCTTCACCGGCGTTAAACTCCCAGCCGCTGCCATGAGAGGGCGAGCAGCAGCGGCCCACCCCACACAAAGCCCTCGACGGGAAGAACAAGATTTGTTCGCATGCAGTCCAGTGCTGGAAGCAGAGTTTGAAGGGCGGAAGATGAGATGCTTGGTCGACACAGGATCCGAATGTACCATAATGCCCTTAGAGGTGTACGAAAGGCATTTCAGTCAACTCGTGGTTCCCGAGGATGGCCGAGTGATAAGGCTTACAGCCGCAAACAATGGCCAACTGTCGGTGAAGGGGATCGTGTGGATGCAACTGAAAATGTTTGGTCAAGAGCTGGGTCAGAAAGGGATAGTGCTGGTGGACCACCCTCCCAGAAGAGGGATGGAGGTGACGCTCGGAATGAACGTTCTGCGAGATTTAAATCATCAGATGTATGCCAGAGAGGGACCCAGATACTGGGCAAGTGCTACCCACCATCGACCAACCCAGAGAATGTTACACCGTCTAGTGCTGAGTTGCGATCTCCTGAAGAGTGCGGTCCCTGGGGGTCGGGTGGGCCTGGTCCGAGTGCCATCGCGGACCACGATCTCGCTAGCGCCCCGGCATGAAGAACTCTTAATGTTACCGGTGGGGGCTGCGCAGAGACTAAATGGGCTTGAAGTACTCATCGAGCCAGCCCCAGAGAAGTCCTCGTTCCGAAGGCGCATGTGGCCCGGTCTCTGGCGATTGTGAAGAATGGATGGGTGCCAGTCAGATGTATCAACGTTTTAGATGAGGCTGTTACAATTCCTGCTGGGACCATTCTGGCTGAATTGTTCGTGCCAGCAGGGAAGGTGCCTGATAATACAGTGTTTGAACTTCGCTCGGATGAACAGTCTTCCTGGACATTTGCGGTTGAAGTAGGCCAGACCGAATCTACTACCGAAGAATGGAATGGTCGTGTGATCATGGACCCGATGGGAGTGGATCGGGAGAAACTGACCCCCGTGCAATTGGAGCAGCTGGAGAGGGTCTTGTGGGAACATCAAGAGACCTTTTCGCGACATGCGGAGGATTTCGGTTGTTCCCGGACGATTGAGCATGAGATTCCCACAGGGGATACTCCTCCTATTAGGGAACGTTATCGTCAAATCCCCCCAACACTCTATCAAGAGGTGAAGCGCATGGTGGCCAGTATGCTTGACAACCAAGTGATCCGAGAAAGCCAGAGCCCCTGGGCGGCCCCTGTGGTCTTGGTGCGGAAGAAGGATGGGACCCTTCGGTTTTGTGTGGACTATCGCAAATTGAATGCTCACACGGTGAGGGACGCATATCCATTACCTCGCATAGAAGAGTCTCTGTCGGCATTGGGTCGGGCCAAATATTTCTCGACATTGGATTTAGCAAGTGGCTATTGGCAGGTACCAATGGCCGAAAAAGACCGAGCCAAGACGGCGTTTGTCCTACCAATGGGGCTCTTTGAATTCAACCGGATGCCCTTCAGGCTCACTGACGCCCCGGGAACTTTTCAGCGCCTGATGGAACATTGCTTAGGTGACCTGAATTTTGAATCAGTCCTGATATACCTAGATGACATTGTGGTGTTCGGGGCCTCATTTGAAGACCATCTTGAGAAGTTACGTCAAGTTCTCCGACGGCTCAGTTGTTATGGCCTAAAAATAAAACCAAAGAAGTGCCAACTGTTACAGAGTCAGATTGAGTATCTAGGTCACGTGGTGACTCCGGACGGGGTTCTGCCCGCGACCAGTAAGGTCATGGTTGTGCAGGAGTGGCCACCCCCCCGTACCCTGCGAGAGGTTCGGGCCTTCTTAGGTTTAGCGGGGTACTATCGGCGATTTGTACCTAAGTTTTCACAAGTAGTGAGTCCCTTGAATGAGCTCTTAAGAGGGACTGCACAAGGCCCCCAAAATCGCCCCATCCCATGGGGACCCCAGCAGCGAAAGGCATTTGAGGAGGAGAAGGCCGCCCTAACAAGTGCTCCGTTGTTAGCGTATGCCCGGTTCGATTCCCCTTTCCTGCTATATACCGATGGCAGTCTGCATGGGCTGGGGGCGGTACTAGCACAAGTGCAGGATGGTCAGGAGCGAGTAATTGCCTATGGCAGCAGGTCTTTGAGAGACACTGAACGCAACCCAGCTAACTACAGTTCGTTTCGCCTAGAGCTACTGGCCCTGGTGTGGGCGATGACGGAACGCTTTGCCGAGTATTTAACGGGAGCTGAGGTCCTGGTCATGACTGATAATAACCCTCTGGCTCACCTAGAAAACGCAAAGCTGGGAGCGTTGGAGCTGCGGTGGGTTGCTCGCCTTGCTAAGTTTAACTATCGAATTAAGTTTCGATCTGGGCGGGGAAACGGAAATGCGGATGCACTCTCAAGGGTGCCCCTTGGGTCCTCGGGGGAAAATGTTGATGACCAGCTGGAGGACACTGAAACCCCTGACTGGGGGCAGGTACCTATCTTCTGAAGTGTGGTACATTCAAGTGGGGTGGCATCAGGGATGCCGTGTGTTCTGGGGAAAACACCCTCGGATTGGGCGAAGGACCAGAACGATTGCTTTGACATTGCACTAGTGCGCAGTTGGGTACAAAAAGGGGTCTGGCCGCGTGCAGAGGAAAAGGCCCAGCTGTCCGTGGAAGGAGTGAAACTACTGCGACAGTGGGATAAGTTGTGCGTGGAACAGGGCCTCTTGTACCGTAAGGTGTACCTGCCATCTGAGCTGCAGCACCAGTACCAGCTAGTAATTCCTATGGTGATGGGTCCGGTAGTCGCTCGCGAGGCGCATGAGAAGGGGGCCCACTTTGGGAGTGAAAAGACACTCCAGTGGCTGCAGCGAGTCCTCTATTGTCCTGAATTGGGGGAGATGGTGACAGAGGCGTGTCGGCAGTGTCGGGTCTGTGGTCTCAGTAAGAGCCCTGAGCAGCGGGCGCCCAAGCAATCTATTAAGACTTCCGCTCCTTTAGAGCTGCTCATGATTGACTATGTCCTGATAGGATACTCAACGTCTGGGTATTCCTATTGCTTGGTAATGACAGACCACTTCACCAAGTATGCTGTAGCAGTGCCAACAAGAGATCAGATGGCGGAGTCGGCGGCTGAAGCCGTGTGTCGATATTTCATTCAGGTGTTTGGGTGTCCGCAAAGAATACACTCAGATCAAGGGGCATGTTTTCAGGGGGCACTGATGAAGGAGCTGTACCAGCTGTATGGTGTCGCACAGTCAAGAACGACACCTTACCACCCCCAAGGTAACGGAGCTTGTGAGCGCTTTAATCGGACTCTGTTGCAGATGTTGAGGATGTTGGAGGGTAAACAACAGGTACGCTGGCCTGAGTATCTTCCCGAATTGATGTGGGCCTACAATAATAGAGTGCACAGCACTACTGGCTACTTACCACACATGTTGCTGTTCGGGAGGCCAGGGCAGGACATTGAGGATTTGAGCATGCCAGATCCCTCCTCCAATCCCCCTCGGACCGGGTCAGAATGGGTTCGGGAACACCGGCGCCGATTGAGGGTGGTGTATCAGGTGGTGGGTGATCGACTCAGTCAGGTGACCCATAAGGACACGCGCCCTGTGCAAACCGAGCCTTTCTCCCCGGGGGATAGAGTGTTGGTGAGAATCAAACGACGGTTCGGAAAGCTGAGTGAACGGTGGGAGGCGACTCCGTACCTGGTAAAAAAACGACTGAGCCCTGAGACTCCAGTCTACGAGGTTGAACGAGTGGGGACAGGGGGACCATCCCGTAATCTTCATCGTAACATGCTACAACGGTGCTGGTTTAAAGATGCTGTCCCCATTTCCCCGGAACCACCGGCTGTGTCCCGAGGGGTGAGCATCCCTAATACTCTCGAATTTGATGGTGAGTCTGTCTCCGCCCCTGCATACTCACCCCCTGCAACCGATCTGTCCCCGTGTGGAGAGAGTATTGAGAATGTGGTATGTCCTACAGAGAACGGGGACTCAGGTCAGTTACCTGATCCGTCTGGTGTGGCACAGGTCGCTACACCTCAGGAGGGAGCAGCCTCATTGGCTCCCGTTGAAGAGACATCTGCTCCCTCAGGAGCCGAGCCTGTTGGGGTGGGTCTCAGGAGAACTACTCGAGCTATGGCGGGTATACCACCACGACGCTATGCACAAGATGACTTTGAGTGGGGAGGTGTGTCGAGAACGCCAACCTCTAGTGGGGTGGCATGTGAGAGTGTGAAATGTGATAACAGCTGGAGAGCTCTAGGACCCTGTGACTTTTGCATGGCTGGGCTCAGAGGAGGGGCAGGGCTAGAAACTGTGTGTATTTTGAGAGCGTCTGATGTGTGAGTCTAGACAGGAAGTCTGAGAGAAGGAGCTGCAAGAAGACGCTGTCTTTACTTTCTTCTGTGTGGAGTTTGTTGACCCCTATCCCTGTTTAAGGACAAGTGCTGAGCTGGGGAAGCTGTGTGGCTCTGTGGAGTTTTGTGAAAGTCTATGCTGAGTGGATTATAGACTTTGTGCTTGGGGAGTCACTTTCAGGTGATGAAGAGGCTGAGCAATCCATCTCTGTGACTGAACACGTGTATGGTGTACTGGATAACAGTGAGAGACTTCGGGAGGAAAGACGATTTCTGGTGCTATTTCTACTGAGAGGATATTGACAAGACTTTGTGAAGAGATCTTCCCAGACCTTAATCTGAGGCTACAGGACTTAAGTCCCCGGCGTGTGGGCTCGGCATCGGCCGACAAGACAAGGAATTTTTGCTGTTTTGTGAACTCTGTTTTTGTTTTGGCGCCAAAGTTTTCCAGGACTAGCTGCAGCCACCGCGATTCACAGGCCTGTGATAGACTGCATCCAAGGTTAACGGTACCATAACTTTAAGATATCCGGATATCCTAATAATAAGAGCAATTGATATAGTTTCATGCATTATTATTGTTTTAAGTGGTAGGATTGTATGCAGTGTGCCATCTCAGGGGGTCCCCATATACCGCCCTCACTAGTCTGACACTGTTTTTAGGTAAAATTGTTCCAGATCTATAGAATAATTTACATGAGCTGGAAACCTTGAGATTGGCACATTGATTTCAGCTCTTGCTGATTGTGTGTATCTAGTAGAGGTAGTGTCCCAGGCAGAACCTGAGACTGATTCATCCAATACTGAATTTTAGTCTAATCTCTGTTTTAGTAAAGAAAGTGTTGTTTATTTCTGTCTCTGTCTCAGTTTGTGACTCACTGGATCTCTCTTGGACCAACGGTCATTACATTTTTGGCGTAGTCGGCAGGATCCAGTGCTTGTCATGGACGGAGACGAGGGAAGAAATGACTCTCCCGCACCAGCAGCCCCCCCGCTGGTAGCGGAACCCCTGGCAGCCGCGACGACTGTGGGAGGATATGTGCCGGTAGGAGCTTTACTCCAGCACATGCCAAAATACGACGGGCGTAACATGCAGTTGCAGGATTGGGCTGAGAGGGTTTGGAGTGTGCTGCGGATGTGTAATCTGGCCCCCGCATTACGGGCAGAGTTGGCATTAAATGCACTAGAGGGCGACGCTAGGCGGATGGTGATGGTACGTCCAGAGTCAGAGAGGAGCACGTTAGAGAAAATCTTGGAGCTGTTAGAGGGGAGTTCAGGAGGCCGGGCTCGTGTTGCCCAGCTTCGTTCCTTGTTTTTCAATCGTCCCCAAAGGGAATGTGAGACTTTGATGCAGTACTCGATCACTTTACAGGAAACGTTGAATGAGGTGCAGCGATTAGACACAGGGGCCATGGGGGCATTCAGAGAGGTAGACCGCTTACTCCGGGATCAATTCATAATGGGGTTAGCCAATAGACTCCTTCGAGACAAACTGATGGAGATGTCCCGAGCTACCCCAAAATTATCCTTCTGGCAGATTTATCGGGCCGCGGTGGAAAGGGAGGAGTCTACTCTGGTGGCCGTGGGGGCAGTGGACAGTGCACAGCTGGAGGGAGGTTTGGCGCCAGTTTCAGGAGGGGGTGGACTGGTAAACGTTGTACAGGCTCTGCGTGCCGAACTGAAGGAGTTAAAGCTGGAGGTGTCTAAACTCAGAGCTGGGCCGGTCCCTACTCCTACGGAAGGGCCTCCCGCCCCGTCCTCTGGAATGGTGGTTCCACAGCCTGCCAGGTCGCCCCCCTCGAATGATCCAAGTTCTCGTCCACGAGGGGCAGTCACCTGCTGGAGGTGTGGGCGTCGGGGACACATCTCCCGGTACTGCCGGATGTCTGCAGCCCCGGAGCCTCCTTCACCGGCGTTAAACTCCCAGCCGCTGCCATGAGAGGGTGAGCAGCAGCGGCCCACCCCACACAAAGCCCTCGACGGGAAGAACAAGATTTGTTCGCATGCAGTCCAGTGCTGGAAGCAGAGTTTGAAGGGCGGAAGATGAGATGCTTGGTCGACACAGGATCCGAATGTACCATAATGCCCTTAGAGGTGTACGAAAGGCATTTCAGTCAACTCGTGGTTCCCGAGGATGGCCGAGTGATAAGGCTTACAGCCGCAAACAATGGCCAACTGTCGGTGAAGGGGATCGTGTGGATGCAACTGAAAATGTTTGGTCAAGAGCTGGGTCAGAAAGGGATAGTGCTGGTGGACCACCCTCCCAGAAGAGGGATGGAGGTGACGCTCGGAATGAACGTTCTGCGAGATTTAAATCATCAGATGTATGCCAGAGAGGGACCCAGATACTGGGCAAGTGCTACCCACCATCGACCAACCCAGAGAATGTTACACCGTCTAGTGCTGAGTTGCGATCTCCTGAAGAGTGCGGTCCCTGGGGGTCGGGTGGGCCTGGTCCGAGTGCCATCGCGGACCACGATCTCGCTAGCGCCCCGGCATGAAGAACTCTTAATGTTACCGGTGGGGGCTGCGCAGAGACTAAATGGGCTTGAAGTACTCATCGAGCCAGCCCCAGAGAAGTCCTCGTTCCGAAGGCGCATGTGGCCCGGTCTCTGGCGATTGTGAAGAATGGATGGGTGCCAGTCAGATGTATCAACGTTTTAGATGAGGCTGTTACAATTCCTGCTGGGACCATTCTGGCTGAATTGTTCGTGCCAGCAGGGAAGGTGCCTGATAATACAGTGTTTGAACTTCGCTCGGATGAACAGTCTTCCTGGACATTTGCGGTTGAAGTAGGCCAGACCGAATCTACTACCGAAGAATGGAATGGTCGTGTGATCATGGACCCGATGGGAGTGGATCGGGAGAAACTGACCCCCGTGCAATTGGAGCAGCTGGAGAGGGTCTTGTGGGAACATCAAGAGACCTTTTCGCGACATGCGGAGGATTTCGGTTGTTCCCGGACGATTGAGCATGAGATTCCCACAGGGGATACTCCTCCTATTAGGGAACGTTATCGTCAAATCCCCCCAACACTCTATCAAGAGGTGAAGCGCATGGTGGCCAGTATGCTTGACAACCAAGTGATCCGAGAAAGCCAGAGCCCCTGGGCGGCCCCTGTGGTCTTGGTGCGGAAGAAGGATGGGACCCTTCGGTTTTGTGTGGACTATCGCAAATTGAATGCTCACACGGTGAGGGACGCATATCCATTACCTCGCATAGAAGAGTCTCTGTCGGCATTGGGTCGGGCCAAATATTTCTCGACATTGGATTTAGCAAGTGGCTATTGGCAGGTACCAATGGCCGAAAAAGACCGAGCCAAGACGGCGTTTGTCCTACCAATGGGGCTCTTTGAATTCAACCGGATGCCCTTCAGGCTCACTGACGCCCCGGGAACTTTTCAGCGCCTGATGGAACATTGCTTAGGTGACCTGAATTTTGAATCAGTCCTGATATACCTAGATGACATTGTGGTGTTCGGGGCCTCATTTGAAGACCATCTTGAGAAGTTACGTCAAGTTCTCCGACGGCTCAGTTGTTATGGCCTAAAAATAAAACCAAAGAAGTGCCAACTGTTACAGAGTCAGATTGAGTATCTAGGTCACGTGGTGACTCCGGACGGGGTTCTGCCCGCGACCAGTAAGGTCATGGTTGTGCAGGAGTGGCCACCCCCCCGTACCCTGCGAGAGGTTCGGGCCTTCTTAGGTTTAGCGGGGTACTATCGGCGATTTGTACCTAAGTTTTCACAAGTAGTTAGTCCCTTGAATGAGCTCTTAAGAGGGACTGCACAAGGCCCCCAAAATCGCCCCATCCCATGGGGACCCCAGCAGCGAAAGGCATTTGAGGAGGAGAAGGCCGCCCTAACAAGTGCTCCGTTGTTAGCGTATGCCCGGTTCGATTCCCCTTTCCTGCTATATACCGATGGCAGTCTGCATGGGCTGGGGGCGGTACTAGCACAAGTGCAGGATGGTCAGGAGCGAGTAATTGCCTATGGCAGCAGGTCTTTGAGAGACACTGAACGCAACCCAGCTAACTACAGTTCGTTTCGCCTAGAGCTACTGGCCCTGGTGTGGGCGATGACGGAACGCTTTGCCGAGTATTTAACGGGAGCTGAGGTCCTGGTCATGACTGATAATAACCCTCTGGCTCACCTAGAAAACGCAAAGCTGGGAGCGTTGGAGCTGCGGTGGGTTGCTCGCCTTGCTAAGTTTAACTATCGAATTAAGTTTCGATCTGGGCGGGGAAACGGAAATGCGGATGCACTCTCAAGGGTGCCCCTTGGGTCCTCGGGGGAAAATGTTGATGACCAGCTGGAGGACACTGAAACCCCTGACTGGGGGCAGGTACCTATCTTCTGAAGTGTGGTACATTCAAGTGGGGTGGCATCAGGGATGCCGTGTGTTCTGGGGAAAACACCCTCGGATTGGGCGAAGGACCAGAACGATTGCTTTGACATTGCACTAGTGCGCAGTTGGGTACAAAAAGGGGTCTGGCCGCGTGCAGAGGAAAAGGCCCAGCTGTCCGTGGAAGGAGTGAAACTACTGCGACAGTGGGATAAGTTGTGCGTGGAACAGGGCCTCTTGTACCGTAAGGTGTACCTGCCATCTGAGCTGCAGCACCAGTACCAGCTAGTAATTCCTATGGTGATGGGTCCGGTAGTCGCTCGCGAGGCGCATGAGAAGGGGGCCCACTTTGGGAGTGAAAAGACACTCCAGTGGCTGCAGCGAGTCCTCTATTGTCCTGAATTGGGGGAGATGGTGACAGAGGCGTGTCGGCAGTGTCGGGTCTGTGGTCTCAGTAAGAGCCCTGAGCAGCGGGCGCCCAAGCAATCTATTAAGACTTCCGCTCCTTTAGAACTGCTCATGATTGACTATGTCTTGATAGGATACTCAACGTCTGGGTATTCCTATTGCTTGGTAATGACAGACCACTTCACCAAGTATGCTGTAGCAGTGCCAACAAGAGATCAGATGGCGGAGTCGGCGGCTGAAGCCGTGTGTCGATATTTCATTCAGGTGTTTGGGTGTCCGCAAAGAATACACTCAGATCAAGGGGCATGTTTTCAGGGGGCACTGATGAAGGAGCTGTACCAGCTGTATGGTGTCGCACAGTCAAGAACGACACCTTACCACCCCCAAGGTAACGGAGCTTGTGAGCGCTTTAATCGGACTCTGTTGCAGATGTTGAGGATGTTGGAGGGTAAACAACAGGTACGCTGGCCTGAGTATCTTCCCGAATTGATGTGGGCCTACAATAATAGAGTGCACAGCACTACTGGCTACTTACCACACATGTTGCTGTTCGGGAGGCCAGGGCAGGACATTGAGGATTTGAGCATGCCAGATCCCTCCTCCAATCCCCCTCGGACCGGGTCAGAATGGGTTCGGGAACACCGGCGCCGATTGAGGGTGGTGTATCAGGTGGTGGGTGATCGACTCAGTCAGGTGACCCATAAGGACACGCGCCCTGTGCAAACCGAGCCTTTCTCCCCGGGGGATAGAGTGTTGGTGAGAATCAAACGACGGTTCGGAAAGCTGAGTGAACGGTGGGAGGCGACTCCGTACCTGGTAAAAAAACGACTGAGCCCTGAGACTCCAGTCTACGAGGTTGAACGAGTGGGGACAGGGGGACCATCCCGTAATCTTCATCGTAACATGCTACAACGGTGCTGGTTTAAAGATGCTGTCCCCATTTCCCCGGAACCACCGGCTGTGTCCCGAGGGGTGAGCATCCCTAATACTCTCGAATTTGATGGTGAGTCTGTCTCCGCCCCTGCATACTCACCCCCTGCAACCGATCTGTCCCCGTGTGGAGAGAGTATTGAGAATGTGGTATGTCCTACAGAGAACGGGGACTCAGGTCAGTTACCTGATCCGTCTGGTGTGGCACAGGTCGCTACACCTCAGGAGGGAGCAGCCTCATTGGCTCCCGTTGAAGAGACATCTGCTCCCTCAGGAGCCGAGCCTGTTGGGGTGGGTCTCAGGAGAACTACTCGAGCTATGGCGGGTATACCACCACGACGCTATGCACAAGATGACTTTGAGTGGGGAGGTGTGTCGAGAACGCCAACCTCTAGTGGGGTGGCATGTGAGAGTGTGAAATGTGATAACAGCTGGAGAGCTCTAGGACCCTGTGACTTTTGCATGGCTGGGCTCAGAGGAGGGGCAGGGCTAGAAACTGTGTGTATTTTGAGAGCGTCTGATGTGTGAGTCTAGACAGGAAGTCTGAGAGAAGGAGCTGCAAGAAGACGCTGTCTTTACTTTCTTCTGTGTGGAGTTTGTTGACCCCTATCCCTGTTTAAGGACAAGTGCTGAGCTGGGGAAGCTGTGTGGCTCTGTGGAGTTTTGTGAAAGGCTATGCTGAGTGGATTATAGACTTTGTGCTTGGGGAGTCACTTTCAGGTGATGAAGAGGCTGAGCAATCCATCTCTGTGACTGAACACGTGTATGGTGTACTGGATAACAGTGAGAGACTTCGGGAGGAAAGACGATTTCTGGTGCTATTTCTACTGAGAGGATATTGACAAGACTTTGTGAAGAGATCTTCCCAGACCTTAATCTGAGGCTACAGGACTTAAGTCCCCGGCGTGTGGGCTCGGCATCGGCCGACAAGACAAGGAATTTTTGCTGTTTTGTGAACTCTGTTTTTGTTTTGGCGCCAAAGTTTTCCGGGACTAGCTGCAGCCACCGCGATTCACAGGCCTGTGATAGACTGCATCCAAGGTTAACGGTACCATAACTTTAAGATATCCGGATATCCTAATAATAAGAGCAATTGATATAGTTTCATGCATTATTATTGTTTATAGTGGTAGGATTGTATGCAGTGTGCCATCTCAGGGGGTCCCCATATACCGCCCTCACTAGTCTGACACTGTTTTTAGGTAAAATTGTTCCAGATCTATAGAATAATTTACATGAGCTGGAAACCTTGAGATTGGCACATTGATTTCAGCTCTTGCTGATTGTGTGTATCTAGTAGAGGTAGTGTCCCAGGCAGAACCTGAGACTGATTCATCCAATACTGAATTTTAGTCTAATCTCTGTTTTAGTAAAGAAAGTGTTGTTTATTTCTGTCTCTGTCTCAGTTTGTGACTCACTGAATCTCTCTCGGACCACCGGTCATTACAAGTGGAAGACAGAGGAGCCTCTTAAAGAAAAAGTTACAGGTCTGTGAGAGCCAGAAACCTTGCTTGTTTGTTATTGACGAAATACTTATTCTCTGCCAAAATTTGAAAAAAAATTCTTTCCAAATCAGACAATGTGATTTTCAGGATTTGTTTTCTCATTTTGTATCTCATTGTTGAGGTCTACCTATGATGTCAATTACAGGCCTCTCTCATCTTTTTAAGTGGGAGAACTTGCACAATTGGTGGCTGACTAAATACTTTTTTATACCCCACTGTACTTGGGTTTTTTTCCCCACTGTATTTGCAATATTTACTTCTTTTTAACTTTTGTCTCATGGGAACCAATATTTGTCTATAGATAGGTCAGTAAATTAATCCTATCTACAACTAGTTCAAATCATATTTTTTCAGTAAGTAAGCGTGACAGAATTTTTATTTTGAGTATTTTAGGTACCCTTTCACGGACTTTCACACAGGATCCATGTGCCTGTCTGCCGCTGCTTCCCTTTTACCTACCCTTTTACCTCTATACTTTAGGGCGCAAGTGTATACTCCCCTTTTGTATTGAATGTGAAATTAGTCTGGTGTTTTCAAAAATGGGATGACAATCAGGTGTGAGTAAGCAACCTGTTTTTTTCAAAATAAAGGGATCTATCAAAGTCTGATCTTCAAAACATGCTTGTGGAAGTGTATCATACAATGAATAAAGGAGATTTTTGAGGACCTGAGTATAAGAGATGTTGATCATCATCAAGCTGAAAAATGCTACAAAATCATTTTTAAAGAGTTTGAATTCCACCAATACAGAGTCAAATATATTGGGTACAAATGGAGGAAATTTGAGACCATTATTACACAACAGTAGTTGCTGACCAACAAAGATCACTTCAATAGCAAGGCGCTTAATAGTCCTCTAAGCAACTAAACATCTCTCACATTAGCTAAAGTTATCTATTTCCTGACTAACAATAGATTTTAAATGTACATGCAGTCCACACTTTACTCTGCGCTGACATTCTAAAACATCAATGCAGAGTAAGAAGCTTTCTATAGAGAAGGTAGAGAGAGATTATTACTCTGCCTGCCTTCCTAATTGTTCAATACCTTCACTTGTGTACACAGATTAAGAAGCACGATCGTTGCTCCTCCCTTAGGCCCAGTGATCATGTGTAGGGAGGGAACGGAAGGAGACTTAGTCAACTGTGCTATGCAACCAGGATGCTGAATTTCACTTGTAACTGTGGCTAATATAAAAAAATGTATTAATATGATAAATGGCCCTGCCATATTCTTTTAAGACCTTAAGACCTTTAGTGAGGCAAAGTGTGTAAAATAAATGAAAAATTAAATGAAAAAAGCAAGGTAATAAACAAACAAAATAAGATGCTTCAAGTTCAATTTGCTGCTTTGAGCCCCTCCTCTGTTGAAAAAAAATTGTGACCAATATACAAAAATACTTCCTACAGAAATGGGTATACAATTAATTTTTTTTAATGGTTGTTCGTGGTAGTAAAACAAATAAAAATAAAATATGTGAAAAACAAACATTTATTTCTTATTTTTCGTCACATTTTCCCCTCCCCCGTTTTGAACAGAAAATAAAGAAATATACCAATTAACCTCCATATATTAAACAAAGTTCAGTTGAATGTCCAAACAAGAAAAAAATTCAAAGCAGTTAAAAGTGCATGGAAAAAACAACCATAAGGAGGTCACAAAATAAAAATGGTGTATGGTATCAAGTTTTGAGCCTGTTTTGCTGCATCTGGGCCATGACAGCTTATCATCATTAAAGGGGTTGTCCACTAATGGGACAACCACTCTTCAACCTGAATGTTTGCCCCGGTTAAGATAAAAACACCTATACTCAACTTCGATGCCAGCACTGTTCCAGTGGTATTAGCACTCGCATTCCCAGGGCTCACATGAGTTTGTTACATCAGGAGAGCACTGTGCCCAATCAGCACCGACGTCACTGTTCCTGACTAGAGATGAGCGGTGTTCGACTTGAACTGTTCGCCAATCTCAAATTCGAGCTGTTTTGGGCGGTGTTCGAGCCGTTCGGCGAACACGAACGATTTGAAAAAAATTAGGCTGTTCGAGGTTATGTTCGATAACTGTTCGTGCACCAAAATCATAACTGGATTTTTTCTCAGTAATGATGAAAATTAATGTTAATATGCAGTTTGAGTGTACAGAGGGGCGGGGGGAGGGGCAGGAGATGGATCTCTGCAGGAATAATGAAGATCTCCATTTTTTTTTCTCTTTCCCGCATTTACAGTGGGGAGGTGCAATCTGTCAGCCTATCAGCAGCGCACACACGAAGCGAAGTGCTTTTTTTCACACAAGCAAAGGCATGTGTCATTGGCAGTGTATGTCACATGTGCTTGCCCTATAAGACCCAGCCATTTTCCCCGTCGCCACCATTTTCTCACTGATGCAGCTGCGTGTTAGACGGCACCGCTGTTGCTGTGTGCGCTATACCTTGTTAATTTCAAGCCAATTTTCGCACAAATCTACAGATAGCTTGGGAGTAGGGAATAGTTGTGATTGCAGTCCTTTTAAGGACTAGGTTACAGCATTTCCTACGACTTTTATCAGGCAGGTCTGTGCTCTTAAATAGATAGGTTGGGAGTAAAGACTAATTGTAATTGCAGTCCTTTCCAGGACTAAGTTAGATCGGTTCCTATCAGTTTTTGCCAGGCAGGTCTGTGCCAGTGCTGTGCAAGTTTTTTTCACAGCATTTGGCTAAATCTAGCAAAGCTAATCCTTTTTGGCCTATTGCAGAGTGTATTAGTCAGTGGAGTAGCCTATCTCTGTTGCAAGCTACACCACCTGTGTATAGAATACCAATTTTTTTACTGCACCTAGTGAAGTAAAACCTTTTGGGCATAGCATCATTCTATTAGTCCATCTATACTGACCTCCATAAGGTTGCAAATTGAATATAATATTTTTCTGCATCTACCTCTGAAAAATATTTGGGCTTCTAGCTGTGTGGGACTTGTTCTATTAGTCCATCTATACTGACCTCCATCAGGTTGCAAATTGAATATAATTTTTTTCTGCATCTAGCTCGGAAAAAATATTTGGCCTTCTAGCAGTGTGTGAGACTTGTTCTATTTGTCCATCTATACTGACCTCCATCAGGTTGCAAAATGACTGTAATATTTTTCTGCATCTAGCTCTGAAAAAATATTTGGGCTTCTAGCAGTGTGTGGGACGTGTTCTATTAGTCCATCTATACTGACCTCCATCAAGTTGCAAATTGAATATAATTTTTTTCTGCATCTAGCTCTGAAAAAATATTTGGGCTTCTAGCTGTGTGTGGGACTTGTTCTATTAGTCCATCTATACTGACCTCCATCAGGTTGCAATTTGAATATAATTTTTTTCTGCATCTAGCTCTGAAAAAATATTTGGCCTTCTAGCAGTGTGTGGGACTTGTTCTATTAGTCCATCTATACTGACCTCCATCACGTTGCAAATTGAATATAATTTTTTTCTGCATCTAGCTCTGAAAAAATATTTGGGCTTCTAGCTGTGTGTGGGACTTGTTCTATTAGTCCATCTATACTGACCTCCATCAGGTTGCAAATTGAATATAATTTTTTTCTGCATCTAGCTCTGAAAAAATATTTGGCCTTCTAGCAGTGTGTGGGACTTGTTCTATTAGTCCATCTATACTGACCTCCATCAGTTGCAAATTGAATATAATTTTTTTCTGCATCTACCTCTGAAAAAATAATTGGGCTTCTAGCTGTGTGTGGGACTTGTTCTATTAGTCCATCTATACTGACCTCCATCAGGTTGCAAATTGAATATAATATTTTTCTGCATCTAGCTCTGAAAAAATGTATGGCCTTCTAGCAGTGTGTGGGACTTGTTGTATTAGTCCATCTATACTAACCTCCATCAGGTTGCAAATTGAATATAATATTTTTCTGCTTCTAGCTCTGAAAAAATATTTGGCCTTCTAGCAGTGTGTGGGACTTGTTCTATAAGTCCATCTATACTGACCTCCATCAGGTTGCAAACTGAATATAATTTTTTTTCTGCATCTAGCTCTGAAAAAATATTTGGCCTTCTAGCTGTGTGTGGGACTTGTTCTATTAGTCCATCTATACTGACCTCCATCAGGTTGCAAATTGAATATAATTTTTTTCTGCATCTACCTCTGAAAAAATATGTGGGCTTCTAGCTGTGTGTGGGACTTGTTCTATTAGTCCATCTGTACTGACCTCCATCAGGTTGCAAATTGAATATAATTTTTTTCTGCATCTAGCTCTGAAAAAATATTTGGCCTTCTAGCAGTGAGTGGGACTTGATGTATTAGTCCATCTATACTGACCTCCATCAGGTTGCAAATTGAATATAATATTTTTCTGCTTCTAGCTCTGAAAAAATATTTGGCCTTCTAGCAGTGTGTGGGACTTGTTCTATTAGTCCATCTATACTGACCTCCATCAGGTTGCAAATTGAATATAATTTTTTTCTGCATCTAGCTCTGAAAAAATATTTGGCCTTCTAGCTGTGTGTGGGACTTGTTCTATTAGTCCATCTATACTGACCTCCATCAGGTTGCAAATTGAATATAATTTTTTTCTGCATCTACCTCTGAAAAAATATGTGGGCTTCTAGCTGTGTGTGGGACTTGTTCTATTAGTCCATCTATACTGACCTCCATCAGGTTGCAAATTGAATGTAATATTTTTCTGCATCTAGCTCTGAAAAAATATTTGGCCTTCTAGCAGTGTGTGGGACTTGTTCTATTAGTCCATCTATACTGACCTCCATCAGGTTGCAAATTGAATATAATTTTTTTCTGCATCTAGCTCTGAAAAAATATTTGGCCTTCTAGCTGTGTGTGGGACCTGTTCTATTAGTCCATCTATACTGACCTCCATCAGGTTGCAAATTGAATATAATTTTTTTCTGCATCTACCTCTGAAAAAATAATTGGGCTTCTAGCTGTGTGTGGGACTTGTTCTATTAGTCCATCTATACTGACCTCCATCAGGTTGCAAATTGAATATAATATTTTTCTGCATCTAGCTCTGAAAAAATTTTGGCCTTCTAGCAGTGTGTGGGACTTGTTGTATTAGTCCATCTATACTAACCTCCATCAGGTTGCAAATTGAATATAATATTTTTCTGCTTCTAGCTCTGAAAAAATATTTGGCCTTCTAGCAGTGTGTGGGACTTGTTCTATAAGTCCATCTATACTGACCTCCATCAGGTTGCAAACTGAATATAATTTTTATTCTGCATCTAGCTCTGAAAAAATATTTGGCCTTCTAGCTGTGTGTGGGACTTGTTCTATTAGTCCATCTATACTGACCTCCATCAGGTTGCAAATTGAATATAATTTTTTTCTGCATCTACTTCTGAAAAAATATGTGGGCTTCTAGCTGTGTGTGGGACTTGTTCTATTAGTCCATCTGTACTGACCTCCATCAGGTTGCAAATTGAATATAATTTTTTTCTGCATCTAGCTCTGAAAAAATATTTGGCCTTCTAGCAGTGTGTGGGACTTGATGTATTAGTCCATCTATACTGACCTCCATCAGGTTGCAAATTGAATATAATATTTTTCTGCTTCTAGCTCTGAAAAAATATTTGACCTTCTAGCAGTGTGTGGGACTTGTTCTATTAGTCCATCTATACTGACCTCCATCAGGTTGCAAATTGAATATAATTTTTTTCTGCATCTAGCTCTGAAAAAATATTTGGCCTTCTAGCTGTGTGTGGGACTTGTTCTATTAGTCCATCTATACTGACCTCCATCAGGTTGCAAATTGAATATAATTTTTTTCTGCATCTACCTCTGAAAAAATATGTGGGCTTCTAGCTGTGTGTGGGACTTGTTCTATTAGTCCATCTATACTGACCTCCATCAGGTTGCAAATTGAATATAATTTTTTTCTGCATCTAGCTCTGAAAAAATATTTGGCCTTCTAGCAGTGTGTGGGACTTGTTCTATTCGTCCATCTATACTGACCTCCATCAGGTTGCAAATTGAATGTAATATTTTTCTGCATCTAGCTCTGAAAAAATATTTGGCCTTCTAGCAGTGTGTGGGACTTGTTCTATTATTCCATCTATACTGACCTCCATCAGGTTGCAAATTGAATATAATTTTTTTCTGCATCTACCTCTGAAAAAATATTTGGGCTTCTAGCTGTGTGTGGGACTTGTTCTATTAGTCCATCTATACTGACCTCCATCAGGTTGCAAACTGAATATATATTTTTTCTGCATCTAACCCAGACAATAGTTTTGGCCTAATACCACAGTTTGGCCACTCAGATCTGCTCGGTTCCCATCCATTTTTTTTTGTGCAAACAATTCCAGAGTTGTGAATTAGTTAACCACCAAAATGAGTGGAAAAAGGCCTGCTGCTTGTGGAAAGGGGAATAGGCGCGTTGGGAAGGGGAAAAAAGGTTGTTTCCGTGGAGTAGGTCTTAAAGCAACAGTAACATCTGCAGAAGAAAGACCATCTTCCAGCAAAACTAAAATGTCTACTTCTTTTAGCGGACAATGTGATTAGATCCCTTTCTTACGGCCACGCCAATCGCTACAAATTCCAGATGAGGCACAAAAACAGCAGGTGCTTCAACGGATATCAAGTGCTCCTTTAAGTGGGCTCTCCTCTACATCAACTTCAACATCACAAATACTCCAGTCCTGAGAGGTGTCACCCCAATCGCACTTGCTTCCTCACAGCTCCCAAATCTCCAGCTGCCCGTCTGAGTATGAGGTAGAACAGATGGTTGAGTCTGCAGAGCTGTTTACTCATACTATAGCCTTGGAATCAGAGGTCGGCTCCAGCGCTTCTGTGAATCCAGACGAGGAAATGATCTGCACTGATGCCCAGAATCTTTATGAATCGGATCCAGGACCAGACGCAGAAGGTTCTGACCATAATGTAGACCCTCATTCCCAAACTCTAACTCCTGTTGGTGGAGACAATGAGGAAGACGATGATGAGACTCAAATACCTGATTGGAGCGACAACTTTAGTTTTTTGTCAGGGCAGGAACAGGTTGGCTCTGAGGACGACAGGTCTGATAACACACAGGGTGATGATGATGAGGTTGGAGATCCCACTTACTGTCAACCCACAGTCAGCAAAGAGATGAGGTCAGCAGAGGAGGTGGAGGAGGATGCTAGTGACGATGAGGTCAGGTTGCGCCTTCCTGGACAGAGACGTAGTACTGGAAGCATGTCAACAACTGCATCCTCAAACACAACTCTGCCTCTGACCACAAGTCGTGGTGGCTCTTCAGGTCGCATGGGTGCTAAGCCTTACATAGCCTGGGCATTTTTTCAGATCAATAAAGATGACCCAACTCGTGTTATCTGTAACATTTGTCAACAAAAGCTAAGTAGAGGCCAAAAAATACATAGTTTGAGTACTTCATGCATGAACCGGCACATGGACATGAAGCATAAGTTGCAGTGGGAAGCACACTGTGCTACAATGCGGCCTAGCCGGCCGGGCCAACCACCGTCTGCCCCATCTTGTGCATCTGCGGCCTCTTCATCCTCTGTGACAGGGGGGACAGCAGTCACACCTGTTTTGGGATGCAGACCTACAACCTCTTTACCCGCAACAGCCAGCGAGATTGGCAGGTCATCATTTTCTTTGAAGGTGGTAACACCAGCTGGTGTTGAGCGCTGTCCGACATCAATAGCACCACCTTTGGATCAAGGCAACCTAACATGTCCGCCTTCCTCACAGACCGGCAGTTTGCCGGGGACACCCTTATCAACCCCGTCTAAGCACAACAGCCAGCCTTCAGTCCCTCAGATGTGGACAAGTAAAAGACCATTTCCTCCTAGCCATGACAAAGCTATTAGGTTGAATTTCACCATCTGCAAACTCTTGGCTACAGAAATGCTGCCTTTCCGCCTGGTGGACACAGAGGATTTTCGAGACCTTATGTCTGTCGCAGTGCCCCAGTACCAGATGCCCAGTCGGCACTACTTCTCAAAGAAAGGTGTGCCTGCGCTCCACCAGCATGTCGCACACAACATCACCGCTTCTTTGAGAAACTCTGTGTGTGACAGGGTGCATTTCACCACAGACACTAGGACGATTAGGCATGGACAGGGGCGGTACATGTCTCTGACTGGGCACTGGGTAACTATGGTGACAGGAGGACAAGGGGCTGCTGTCCAAGTCTTGCCGTCCCCACGACTTGTGCGTCAATCCTCTTTATGTCAAAGTTCTTCCACTGCTTCTGCCTTCTCAACCTCCTCTCGGTCCTCCACCTGCACCCAAAGCCTGTCTGGTCATGCCACAAGCTTTCTAACTGCGCAGAAGGGATCGTGCACACCTCCTTACTATGCTGGCAGCAGGGCTCAACGGCATCAGTGTTTACTTTGAAATGTCTGGGAAATGTGAGTCACACAGCTGAGGACTTATGGTCAGCTCTGGAGACCCAGTTTCATGCATGGTTGTCTCCACTGGACCTTCAACCAGGGAAGGCCGTGTGCGACAATGCTGCAAACCTGGGTGCGGCCCTTCGCCGGGGCAATGTCACACACGTGCCTTGTATGGCTCACGTGTTGAACCTGGTTGTCCATAAATTTTTAGCCCACTATCCCTTACTAGATGGCCTTCTGCAGAGGGCACGGTCGCTGTGTGCTCACTTCCGCCGTTCGCATCTCGCAGCTCAACGACTTACATCTCTACAGAAGTCGTTGGGCCTGCCAGTTCACCGGCTGAAATGCGATGTGCCAACACGGTGGAATTCAACTCTGCACATGTTGCAGCGACTGTGGCAGCACCAACAAGCCCTGGTGCAATACGTTCTGACTTATAGCCTGGGCCAACGAGATCTAGAGGTGGGGCAAATCACGCTGCAGGAGTGGTCTCAGATCAGGGACCTATGAAGTTGACGCGCCCCCTGGGCCGAGGCGTACCCTGAGCCGGGCCGGTAGACGCTGGGGGTTGTAGTCACTATGGCGGTGACCCGGTCCGTGACCCATTGCGGTCAATCCAACGGTAATTTGAATATATGGATTTTATAATGTCCGACTGCGCCACCTGTGGAGTGTGGCCAAAGGGGCCGCTGCTGCGGAACAGTCCTCTGAAGCTGGTGGTTTTGCAGCAATGGTATTATTACTCACCACAGGAAGAGTGTAGCTTCAGGGCAGTGTGGGTGGATGATGGTGGTTGTAGTGCAGGGAGTCAGTAATGAACACAGAGTCCGTGTGATGCAGTTCTAAGATCTTTACTCACAGTTGTTGCAGTCCAGATTACAGGTACCAGAGCAATCTCACCCGTCGTGCTGTGCGTACTCAATGAGGGGCTCAGTCCACCCCCAGATAGCTCCGGAGTACTTAGCAGGACCCCCTTCTGTGTGTCCTTTCTCTGGCCTTCTCCCTGCACCTCACACCCAGTGACACTTCTATCCGATATCCTCGGGCCTTGGCGGGCGACTTGTGTTCCGTCCCCTGGGTCCTATGTGGCTACCTTCTTAGTGAGACTGGTATGGACCTTTGCCTGCAGTACATGAAATGCTGAAGCCTCCGGTTTCTAGTTGAGCCTTGCTGTTTCTCCTCTAGTTGAGGGACGGGTTCCCATTATCTGGCCTGACCCCTCTACCTCCTGGTATCAGCAGGAGTACGGGTGTCCTTCTGCACGGCCCGTAGCCCTAGGGTCCCTTCTGTTCCTGGAGCCTTCCTGCTCCCACTCCTCTCTTCTCTCCTTCAGTTCTGGGCCTCCCAGGCTAGGCCCGCCTCCGGAGCAGAGCTCATGCTGAGCCTCTGCTCCTGTCACTTTTCCTCCTCTGACTGGCTTGCTCTTTCTAAGATGGCTTCCTATTTATACTCTCCCTGTCATGTGCTCCCCTAAGCTGCTCCCCTAAGCACCCACTACATAGGACCCTCCCACCAGCTAGGGACCTGGGACTGTGCTCTCCCTTAGGAGCAATCTCGCCCTACCCCCACTGCGGGTATGTGTTGGATGCAGGTGTTAGGGTCCCGAGCCATACGCCTTCCTTACCTGAGGGTGAGATACCACACCTCTGGGTGAGATACAGTAACTCTGTGGCGACTGAACCCTCAGGGGCGCCACACACCCTTCTGCACAGTTTTGAAATGGCGACGAAGATGTTTAGTGCTGACGACGATGCCATTATCAGCATGACTATTCCGGTGATTTACATGCTGGAGCACACATTAAACAGAATTCAGAGTCTGGTGGTGGGACAAGAGGAGGTGGAGGAAGTAGAGGAGGAGTCATATGCGGAAGGGATAACATCTCCAAGGTCCAGACGGTTGGCAGCTCCAAGGCGGCAGGCATGGGAGGGTGGGGGAGAGGGATTATTCAGGGTGCATGGTAGCAGCCAAACTGTTGAGGAAGGTGCAGGAGCCGAGGAAGAAGTGGAGGATGAACTGGCGATGGGCATGGAAGACTCATCAGATGAGGGAGACCTTGATCACATTTCTGTTGTGCGAGGTTGGGGGGAGAGGGCAGAGGAAGGAAGCATGATTCTTACCTCGCTACCAACACAACAAGGACTTGGTCCTCCAGGATGCGCAAGACACATGAGTGCCTTCTTGCTGCACTACCTGCAACATGACCCTCAGATTGCAGAATTCGAAGTAATCCTGACTACTGGGTTGCCACACTCTTAGATCCCCGGTACAAAAGTAAATTTGCCGAAATAATTCCTGCCATAAAAAGGGATTGACGCATGCAGGAGTATCTGCAGACGCTGTTGCAGAATCTTACATGTGCTTTTCCACAAAACACCAGTGGTGCACGAAGTGAATCTCACAGTTCTAACTTGCCAACCGTGGGACTGTCGAGTCTTCATTACTCAAACCGTAACAGTAACACAGTATCTGCTGGTAACAGCAATTTTGTGGAATCGTTTCACCACTTTTTTAGACCATCCTTTGCAAGGCCACAGGAGACAAGAAGTCTGACACATAGTCAATGCCTAGAGAGGATGGTGCAGGAGTATCTCCAAGTGAACATCGAAGCCAAGACTGTGTCACTGGACCCTTGCTCATTTTGGTATTCCAATCTGGAAAAAAGGCCGGAGCTCGCCACTCACGCCTTGGAGATCTTGTCATGCCCTGCAGCCAGTGTTCTCTCTGAACGTGTGTTCAGCGCTGCTGATGTTGTGCTGACAGATAAGCGCACGTGGCTATCCACTGAGAATGTAGACAGACACGTTCATAAAGATGAACAAATCATGGATTCGCAAGGACTTTTCTAACCCTGTGTTATCCTTGGGAGACTAAAAGCTTGAGGATTTGGTAATATCACCTCACCAACCATTTTAAGCAACTGTGGGGCAATTGATGCCACTTAACCCTAGAACGCATGACCTTAAAAATCTACACTTTCATATACCTGGGGCCTTTTAGGCCCGTCTGCAAATAACATGGAATAACTCAAACTCAAATGACAAACAACTATATACATGAAGAATACCTAGAGTTTCAAAATTCTAACTAAAGTAATCTTGCAGAAAATAGAAAACAATTAAAAGGGCGGGACTGCGAGGCCCCAGGTATGCGTTCTAGGGTTAAGCGGTGTCTGTGCCACAATTTTGGGAAAAAATGGAGACTCTTTTTGGAGTCCCCTTGCTGTGTCTTACGTGACGTTGGCATCATCAATTCCAGGTGGGTTGGGTCGCTCCCCCCCCCTTTTAACTGTAAGAAACTACATACACTATGGCTTGGGGTAACACAGATGGTTGAGTCTGAAGAGCTGTTTAATCAGAGGTCTGCTCCAAATCTTCAGTGTCTGCTAGTCAGCATAGAATTTTTAACTGCATCTAGCCTAGGCAATACTTTGGGCGTAGTAGCCCAGCTGCGAAGCAAGCTGCACCGCCTGTGTATCTAATAAGAATTTTTAAATGCATCTAGCCTAGGCAGACTGTCGGGACCCCCAACCAAACCCAGACGCTCAGCCCCCCTACCGCCCCCTTTCCTTGACAATACAATAATGTAACTCATACAACTGGATGGGTGAGGATCGGTCACAGCTTTATTAACTCTTTATACTCATTCCATTAGAAAGGCATTTTATTTCTAAAATAATTCAGCTTGTTGCAGCATGCCCTGGGTCTCCACTCCGGCAACTTGGCCAAGAAGTGTAACTCTCCAACATGTCCTTTCTATTTCCAGGCCACGGAGGATCCTGCGTACTCGTATGCAGGACTCTGACCCCCACCCATCACTCTTAACGCTTGTTCCACTATGTCGTGGAGTCCTGACAGGAATATGTCCAGTCCAATATCCATTAAGTGAACACCGTCGGGCCGTATGAGGCCTGCTTTATCTCCTTCCAGTTGTTGGTGTCGTACCACTACACCGCCTCTGTCTCTTCTAAATTTTGCCATCCCAATATTTGTTACCCGCCTTGGCCGTTCGATGGCCGTGATGTCTCGCGCACCTTGCCATACCGCTATCGGCACAATCTCTGACCATACTATAGCTAGTTTTGTGAAAAATTCTCTGAAGCGCTCAGTGTCTAGTTTCATTATTGCCATTAGTTATGCGCTCTTGTGATGACCTAGGTTGTTTCCCCCGGCCTGTATAACTAAGATGACGGACATCTTGCCTCTCTCCCTACCTTGATTATCTCCATTAGTACCTGTGGACATAGCAGGCCTCTAATACCTCTCCAGTTGAAATATGTGTTATGAAACTCTAATTTCCTCCCACCTGGGTGGACTTTTGCCCTTTTTTCTGCCCAATATATATACAAGTGGCCTATCACCCACACTGTTGGCTCAGCGTCACCTGTAAAAGAAACAAACCACGTTAGGATAACAAGTCCGGTCTTATGTATCTTGCCAAACACGTGGATCGCCATCTCCCTATCCTCTGAACTTCTGTTTCTGACAGTCTTGCTCTTGCTGCTTCCGTGGCCGCGCCTATGCGGAATGAGTGTGTCACGTAATCTTTGGGGTGGTTCCCTGCCGATGTTATGCATTTATTAAATATAGCTTGGAACTGGTATCTTGATAATAGCGTTCCATCAATGTGTGATAGGAAGAAATTACTTTGTGATCTGATGGTTAGATATGTTTTTACTATTCTTACCCGACTCAGTGTACCGTTTGTGGGTTGTAGAAGTACCCAAGTGCCCCTGCCCGCTGGAACCGTTTTCGATTTGTGTATGCTTAGATGTATTGCATTATTGGCTATGACTACGTCCTGGTGTAATAAGCTTCCACTGGTGGTAATTTTGGATTGAGGAACTAATTCGCTTATGCATAGCGCCCCGAAGAAGGCGATCACAAATGCAGTAGACAGTAGTGCTGCTTCAAATTGTGAGTGTCATGTTAATGGTGTTAGGGATATGATGTGAGAAATCAGTTTTAGCGACACGGTACGGGACGTCTACACTCCTGACTTGGCTGACCTCTTTTCCACCCTTTTATGGATTGTCTGATGATGAATCTTTTTCACGTCTCCCCAATTCAGTAGTTGGAAGTGAAATGCTACTCCGGTCAGACACCGCTGCGCTGATGCCCCTGATATGCCCCTCATCATTAGCTGGTGGAGAAATTCTATGGTGCCTTGTGATCAGGCTTGTTCACATTGGTCAACCCGTCTGCCTGCTACTAGTCGTGTCCACTCTTCCCATGCCTTACCGTATGCTTGCCACGTCGACGGGGCAACTGACGCTCTGATTAATGGCATCAACTATTCGCCACTAGATCCCATAGGGAAGGTGGGCAACTGTTGCCCGATAGGTGGGCGTTGTGGAAGAGCTCGGTGAAAATCTGCCAATTGAATTGCTATAAAGCTTTAGCAGCAGCTTTAATGTTTTAGGCACAGGAATGCTAGCCTGGGTAGTAGGCCTAGCAGTGGGAGAGACGATGATGCCATCTTATTAATGCAGTGCGCTAGGCTGGTGTTTTTTGTTATGAAGCGTATATTTTTGTAAGCCAGGAGCGCGCCCCATATTTCTATTGCTACCACTATTGGGAAGAAAAATTATTTTCAGGGCTATATGCAGCTAAAAATTATTATTAATTTCAAAGTTGGTGGAGCTTGGTATAGATGGCCTAATACAATGAGTCCCACACACTGCTAGAAAGCCAAATATTTTTTCAGAGGTAGATGCAGAAAAAAATTATATTCACTTTGCAACCTGATGGAGGTCAGTATAGATGGACTAATAGAACAAGTCCCACACACTGCTAGAAGGCCAAATATTTTTTCAGAGCTAGATGCAGACAAAAAAATATTTTGAATTTGCAACCTGATGGAGATCAGTATAGATGGACTAATAGAACAAGTCCCACACACTGCTAGAAGGCCAAATATTTTTTCAGAGGTAGATGCAGAAAAAAATTATATTCAGTTTGCAACCTGATGGAGGTCAGTATAGATGGACTAATAGAACAAGTCCCACACACTGCTAGAAGGCCAAATATTTTTTCAGAGGTAGATGCAGACAAAAAATTATTTAGAATTTGCAACCTGATGGAGGTCAGTATAGATGGACTAATAGAACAAGTCCCACACACTGCTAGAAGGCCAAATATTTTTTCAGAGCTAGATGCAGAAAAAAATTATATTCAATTTGCAACCTGATGGAGGTCAGTATAGATGGACTAATAGAACAAGTCCCACACACAGGAAGAAGCCCAAATATTTTTTCAGAGCTAGATGCAGAAAAATATTATTTTCAATTTGCAACCTGATGGAGGTCAGTATAGATGGACTAATAGAAAAAGTCCCACACACAGCTAGAAGCCCAAATATTTTTTCAGAGATAGATGCAGAAAAAAATTATATTCAGTTTGCAACCTGATGGAGGTCAGTATAGATGGACTAATAGAGCAAGTCCCACACACTGCTAGAAGGCCAAATATTTTTTCAGAGCTATATGCAGACAAAAAATTATTTTGAATTTGCAACCTGATGGAGGTCAGTATAGATGGACTAATAGAACAAGTCCCACACACTGCTAGAAGGCCAAATATTTTTTCAGAGGTAGATGCAGAAAAAAATTATATTCAGTTTGCAACCTGATGGCGGTCAGAAAAGATGGACTAATAGAACAAGTCCCACACACTGCTAGAAGGCCAAATATTTTTTCAGAGATAGATGCAGACAAAAAATTATTTAGAATTTGCAACCTGATGGAGGTCAGTATAGATGGACTAATAGAACAAGTCCCACACACTGCTAGAAGGCCAAATATTTTTTCAGAGCTAGATGCAGACAAAAACTTATTTTGAATTTGCAACCTGATGGAGGTCAGTATAGATGGACTAATAGAACAAGTCCCACACACTGCTAGAAGGCCAAATATTTTTTCAGAGGTAGATACAGAAAAAAATTATATTCAGTTTGCAACCTGATGGAGGTCAGTATAGATGGACTAATAGAACAAGTCCCACACACTGCTAGAAGGCCAAATATTTTTTCAGAGCTAGATGCAGACAAAAAATTATTTAGAATTTGCAACATGATGGAGGTCAGTATTGATGGACTAATAGATCAAGTCCCACACACTGCTAGAAGCCCAAATATTTTTTCAGAGCTAGCTGCTGAAAAAAATCATATTCAATTTGCAACCTGATGTTGGAGGTCAGTATAGATGGACTAATAGAACAAGTCCCACACACAGCTAGAAGCCCAAATATTTTTTCAGAGCTAGATGCAGAAAATATTAGATTCAATTTGCAACCTGATGGAGGTCAGTATAGATGGACTAATAGAACAAGTCCCACACACAGCTAGAAGGCCAAATATTTTTTCAGAGGTAGATGCAGAAAAAAATTATATTCAGTTTGCAACCTGATGGAGGTCAGTATAGATGGACTAATAGAACAAGTCCCACACACAGCTAGAAGGCTCAATATTTTTTCAGAGGTACATGCAGAAAAAAATTATATTCAGTTTGCAACCTGATGGAGGTCAGTATAGATGGACTAATAGAACAAGTCCAACACACAGCTAGAAGCCCAAATATTTTAACAGAGGTAGATGCAGAAAAAAATTATATTCAGTTTGCAACCTGATGGAGGTCAGTATAGATGTACTAATAGAACAAGTCCCACACACTGCTAGAAGGCCAAATATTTTTTCAGAGCTAGATGCAGACAAAAAATTATTTAGAATTTGCAACCTGATGGAGGTCAGTATAGATGGACTAATAGAACAAGTCCCACACACCTCTAGAAGGCCAAATATTTTTTCAGAGCTAGATGCAGAAAAAAATTATATTCAATTTGCAACCTGATGGAGGTCAGTATAGATGGACTAATAGAACAAGTCCCACACACAGGAAGAAGCCCAAATATTTTTTCAGAGCTAGATGCAGAAAAATATTATTTTCAATTTGCAACCTGATGGAGGTCAGTATAGATGGACTAATAGAACAAGTCCCACACACAGCTAGAAGCCCAAATATTTTTTCAGAGATAGATGCAGAAAAAAATTATATTCAGTTTGCAACCTGATGGAGGTCAGTATAGATGGACTAATAGAGCAAGTCCCACACACTGCTAGAAGGCCAAATATTTTTTCAGAGTTATATGCAGACAAAAAATTATTTTGAATTTGCATCCTGATGTAGGTCAGTATAGATGGACTAATAGAACAAGTCCCACACACTGCTAGAAGGCCAAATATTTTTTCAGAGGTAGATGCAGAAAAAAATTATATTCAGTTTGCAACCTGATGGAGGTCAGAATAGATGGACTAATAGAACAAGTCCCACACACTGCTAGAAGGCCAAATATTTTTTCAGAGCTAGATGCAGACAAAAAATTATTTTGAATTTGCAACCTGATGGAGGTCAGTATAGATGGACTAATAGAACAAGTCCCACACACTGCTAGAAGGCCAAATATTTTTTCAGATGTAGATACAGAAAAAAATTATATTCAGTTTGCAACCTGATGGACGTCAGTATAGATGGACTAATAGAACAAGTCCCACACACTGCTAGAAGGCCAAATATTTTTTCAGAGCTAGATGCAGACAAAAAATTAATTAGAATTTGCAACCTGATGGAGGTCAGTATAGATGGACTAATAGATCAAGTCCCACACACTGCTAGAAGGCCAAATATTTTTTCAGAGCTAGATGCAGAAAAAAGTTATATTCAATTTGCAACCTGATGATGGAGGTCAGTATAGATGGACTAATAGAACAAGTCCCACACACAGCTAGAAGCCCAAATATTTTTTCAGAGCTAGATGCAGAAAATATTATATTCAATTTGCAACCTGATGGAGGTCAGTATAGATGGACTAATATAACAAGTCCCACACATTGCTAGAAGGCCAAATATTTTTTCAGAGCTAGATGCAGATAAAAATTAGTTTTAATTTGCAACCTGATTTAGGTCAGTATAGATGGACTAATAGAACAACTCCCACACACAGCTAGAAGGCTCAATATTTTTTCAGAGGTAGATGCAGAAAAAAATTATATTCAGTTTGCAACCTGATGGAGGTCAGTATAGATGGACTAATAGAACAAGTCCCACACACAGCTAGAAGCCCAAATATTTTTTCAGAGGTAGATGCAGAAAAAAATTATATTCAGTTTGCAACCTGATGGAGGTCAGTATAGATGTACTAATAGAACAAGTCCCACACACTGCTAGAAGGCCAAATAGTTTTTCAGAGCTAGATGCAGACAAAAAATTGTTTTGAATTTGCAACCTGATGGAGGTCAGTATAGATGGACTAATAGAACAATTCCCACACACTGCTAGAAGGCCAAATATTTTTTCAGAGGTAGATGCAGAAAAAAATTATATTCAATTTGCAACCTGATGGAGGTCAGTATAGATGGACTAATAGAGCAAGTCCCACACACAGCTAGAAGCCCAAACATTTTTTCAGAGGTAGATCCAGAAAAAAATTATATTCAGTTTGCAACCTGATGGAGGTCAGTATAGATGGACTAATAGAACAAGTCCCACACACTGCTAGAAGGCCAAATATTTTTTCAGAGCTAGATGCAGACAAAAAATTATTTTGAATTTGCAACCTGATGGAGGTCAGTATAGATGGACTAATAGATCAAGTCCCACACACTGCTAGAAGGCCAAATATTTTTTCAGAGCTAGATGCAGAAAAAAGTTATATTCAATTTGCAACCTGATGATGGAGGTCAGTATAGATGGACTAATAGAACAAGTCCCACACACAGCTAGAAGCCCAAATATTTTTTCAGAGCTAGATGCAGAAAATATTATATTCAATTTGCAACCTGATGGAGGTCAGTATAGATGGACTAATAGAACAAGTCCCACACATTGTTAGAAGGCCAAATATTTTTTCAGAGCTAGATGCAGATAAAAATTAGTTTTAATTTGCAACCTGATGGAGGTCAGTATAGATGGACTAATAGAACAACTCCCACACACAGCTAGAAGGCTCAATATTTTTTCAGAGGTAGATGCAGAAAAAAATTATATTCAGTTTGCAACCTGATGGAGGTCAGTATAGATGGACTAATAGAACAAGTCCCACACACTGCTAGAAGCCCAAATATTTTTTCAGAGCTAGATGCAGAAAAATATTATATTCAGTTTGCAACCTGATGGAGGTCAGTATAGATGGACTAATAGAGCAAGTCCCACACACTGCTAGAAGGCCAAATATTTTTTCAGAGCTATATGCAGACAAAAAATTATTTTGAATTTGCAACCTGATGGAGGTCAGTATAGATGGACTAATAGAACAAGTCCCACACACTGCTAGAAGGCCAAATATTTTTTCAGAGGTAGATGCAGAAAAAAATTATATTCAGTTTGCAACCTGATGGAGGTCAGAAAAGATGGACTAATAGAACAAGTCCCACACACTGCTAGAAGGCCAAATATTTTTTCAGAGCTATATGCAGACAAAAAATTATTTTGAATTTGCAACCTGATGGAGGTCAGTATAGATGGACTAATAGAACAAGTCCCACACACTGCTAGAAGGCCAAATATTTTTTCAGAGGTAGATGCAGAAAAAAATTATATTCAGTTTGCAACCTGATGGAGGTCAGAAAAGATGGACTAATAGAACAAGTCCCACACACTGCTAGAAGGCCAAATATTTTTTCAGAGCTAGATGCAGACAAAAAATTATTTAGAATTTGCAACCTGATGGAGGTCAGTATAGATGGACTAATAGAACAAGTCCCACACACTGCTAGAAGGCCAAATATTTTTTCAGAGCTAGATGCAGACAAAAACTTATTTTCAATTTGCAACCTGATGGAGGTCAGTATAGATGGACTAATAGAACAAGTCCCACACACTGCTAGAAGGCCAAATATTTTTTCAGAGGTAGATACAGAAAAAAATTATATTCAGTTTGCAACCTGATGGAGGTCAGTATAGATGGACTAATAGAACAAGTCCCACACACTGCTAGAAGGCCAAATATTTTTTCAGAGCTAGATGCAGACAAAAAATTATTTAGAATTTGCAACATGATGGAGGTCAGTATAGATGGACTAATAGATCAAGTCCCACACAATGCTAGAAGCCCAAATATTTTTTCAGAGCTAGCTGCAGAAAAAAATCATATTCAATTTGCAACCTGATGATGGAGGTCAGTATAGATGGACTAATAGAACAAGTCCCACACACAGCTAGAAGCCCAAATATTTTTTCAGAGCTAGATGCAGAAAATATTAGATTCAATTTGCAACCTGATGGAGGTCAGTATAGATGGACTAATAGAACAACTCCCACACACAGCTAGAAGGCTCAATATTTTTTCAGAGGTAGATGCAGAAAAAAATTATATTCAGTTTGCAACCTGATGGAGGTCAGTATAGATGGACTAATAGAACAAGTCCCACACACAGCTAGAAGCCCAAATATTTTTTCAGAGGTAGATGCAGAAAAAAATTATATTCAGTTTGCATCCTGATGGAGGTCAGTATAGATGTACTAATAGAACAAGTCCCACACACTGCTAGAAGGCCAAATAGTTTTTCAGAGCTAGATGCAGACAAAAAATTGTTTTGAATTTGCAACCTGATGGAGGTCAGTATAGATGGACTAATAGAACAATTCCCACACACTGCTAGAAGGCCAAATATTTTTTCAGAGGTAGATGCAGAAAAAAATTATATTCAATTTGCAACCTGATGGAGGTCAGTATAGATGGACTAATAGAGCAAGTCCCACACACAGCTAGAAGCCCAAACATTTTTTCAGAGGTAGATCCAGAAAAAAATTATATTCAGTTTGCAACCTGATGGAGGTCAGTATAGATGGACTAATAGAACAAGTCCCACACACTGCTAGAAGGCCAAATATTTTTTCAGAGCTAGATGCAGACAAAAAATTATTTTGAATTTGCAACCTGATGGAGGTCAGTATAGATGGACTAATAGATCAAGTCCCACACACTGCTAGAAGGCCAAATATTTTTTCAGAGCTAGATGCAGAAAAAAGTTATATTCAATTTGCAACCTGATGATGGAGGTCAGTATAGATGGACTAATAGAACAAGTCCCACACACAGCTAGAAGCCCAAATATTTTTTCAGAGCTAGATGCAGAAAATATTATATTCAATTTGCAACCTGATGGAGGTCAGTATAGATGGACTAATAGAACAAGTCCCACACATTGTTAGAAGGCCAAATATTTTTTCAGAGCTAGATGCAGATAAAAATTAGTTTTAATTTGCAACCTGATGGAGGTCAGTATAGATGGACTAATAGAACAACTCCCACACACAGCTAGAAGGCTCAATATTTTTTCAGAGGTAGATGCAGAAAAAAATTATATTCAGTTTGCAACCTGATGGAGGTCAGTATAGATGGACTAATAGAACAAGTCCCACATACTGCTAGAAGCCCAAATATTTTTTCAGAGCTAGATGCAGAAAAATATTATATTCAGTTTGCAACCTGATGGAGGTCAGTATAGATGGACTAATAGAGCAAGTCCCACACACTGCTAGAAGGCCAAATATTTTTTCAGAGCTATATGCAGACAAAAAATTATTTTGAATTTGCAACCTGATGGAGGTCAGTATAGATGGACTAATAGAACAAGTCCCACACACTGCTAGAAGGCCAAATATTTTTTCAGAGGTGGATGCAGAAAAAAATTATATTCAGTTTGCAACCTGATGGAGGTCAGAAAAGATGGACTAATAGAACAAGTCCCACACACTGCTAGAAGGCCAAATATTTTTTCAGAGCTATATGCAGACAAAAAATTATTTTGAATTTGCAACCTGATGGAGGTCAGTATAGATGGACTAATAGAACAAGTCCCACACACTGCTAGAAGGCCAAATATTTTTTCAGAGGTAGATGCAGAAAAAAATTATATTCAGTTTGCAACCTGATGGAGGTCAGAAAAGATGGACTAATAGAACAAGTCCCACACACTGCTAGAAGGCCAAATATTTTTTCAGAGCTAGATGCAGACAAAAAATTATTTAGAATTTGCAACCTGATGGAGGTCAGTATAGATGGACTAATAGAACAAGTCCCACACACTGCTAGAAGGCCAAATATTTTTTCAGAGCTAGATGCAGACAAAAACTTATTTTGAATTTGCAACCTGATGGAGGTCAGTATAGATGGACTAATAGAACAAGTCCCACACACTGCTAGAAGGCCAAATATTTTTTCAGAGGTAGATACAGAAAAAAATTATATTCAGTTTGCAACCTGATGGAGGTCAGTATAGATGGACTAATAGAACAAGTCCCACACACTGCTAGAAGGCCAAATATTTTTTCAGAGCTAGATGCAGACAAAAAATTATTTAGAATTTGCAACATGATGGAGGTCAGTATTGATGGACTAATAGATCAAGTCCCACACACTGCTAGAAGCCCAAATATTTTTTCAGAGCTAGCTGCAGAAAAAAATCATATTCAATTTGCAACCTGATGATGGAGGTCAGTATAGATGGACTAATAGAACAAGTCCCACACACAGCTAGAAGCCCAAATATTTTTTCAGAGCTAGATGCAGAAAATATTAGATTCAATTTGCAACCTGATGGAGGTCAGTATAGATGGACTAATAGAACAAGTCCCACACACAGCTAGAAGGCCAAATATTTTTTCAGAGGTAGATGCAGAAAAAAATTATATTCAGTTTGCAACCTGATGGAGGTCAGTATAGATGGACTAATAGAACAAGTTCCACACATTGCTAGAAGGCCAAATATTTTTTCAGAGCTAGATGCAGATAAAAATTAGTTTTAATTTGCAACCTGATGGAGGTCAGTATAGATGGACTAATAGAACAACTCCCACACACAGCTAGAAGGCTCAATATTTTTTCAGAGGTACATGCAGAAAAAAATTATATTCAGTTTGCAACCTGATGGAGGTCAGTATAGATGGACTAATAGAACAAGTCCAACACACAGCTAGAAGCCCAAATATTTTAACAGAGGTAGATGCAGAAAAAAATTATATTCAGTTTGCAACCTGATGGAGGTCAGTATAGATGTACTAATAGAACAAGTCCCACACACTGCTAGAAGGCCAAATATTTTTTCAGAGCTAGATGCAGACAAAAAATTATTTAGAATTTGCAACCTGATGGAGGTCAGTATAGATGGACTAATAGAACAAGTCCCACACACCTCTAGAACGCCAAATATTTTTTCAGAGCTAGATGCAGAAAAAAATTATATTCAATTTGCAACCTGATGGAGGTCAGTATAGATGGACTAATAGAACAAGTCCCACACACAGGAAGAAGCCCAAATATTTTTTCAGAGCTAGATGCAGAAAAATATTATTTTCAATTTGCAACCTGATGGAGGTCAGTATAGATGGACTAATAGAACAAGTCCCACACACAGCTAGAAGCCCAAATATTTTTTCAGAGATAGATGCAGAAAAAAATTATATTCAGTTTGCAACCTGATGGAGGTCAGTATAGATGGACTAATAGAGCAAGTCCCACTCACTGCTAGAAGGCCAAATGTTTTTTCAGAGTTATATGCAGACAAAAAATTATTTTGAATTTGCATCCTGATGTAGGTCAGTATAGATGGACTAATAGAACAAGTCCCACACACTGCTCGAAGGCCAAATATTTTTTCAGAGGTAGATGCAGAAAAAAATTATATTCAGTTTGCAACCTGATGGAGGTCAGAATAGATGGACTAATAGAACAAGTCCCACACACTGCTAGAAGGCCAAATATTTTTTCAGAGCTTGATGCAGACAAAAAATTATTTTGAAATTGCAACCTGATGGAGGTCAGTATAGATGGACTAATAGAACAAGTCCCACACACTGCTAGAAGGCCAAATATTTTTTCAGATGTAGATACAGAAAAAAATTATATTCAGTTTGCAACCTGATGGAGGTCAGTATAGATGGACTAATAGAACAAGTCCCACACACTGCTACAAGGCCAAATATTTTTTCAGAGCTAGATGCAGACAAAAAATTATTTAGAATTTGCAACCTGATGGAGGTCAGTATAGATGGACTAATAGATCAAGTCCCACACACTGCTAGAAGGCCAAATATTTTTTCAGAGCTAGATGCAGAAAAAAGTTATATTCAATTTGCAACCTGATGATGGAGGTCAGTATAGATGGACTAATAGAACAAGTCCCACACACAGCTAGAAGCCCAAATATTTTTTCAGAGCTAGATGCAGAAAATATTATATTCAATTTGCAACCTGATGGAGGTCAGTATAGATGGACTAATATAACAAGTCCCACACATTGCTAGAAGGCCAAATATTTTTTCAGAGCTAGATGCAGATAAAAATTAGTTTTAATTTGCAACCTGATGGAGGTCAGTATAGATGGACTAATAGAACAACTCCCACACACAGCTAGAAGGTTCAATATTTTTTCAGAGGTAGATGCAGAAAAAAATTATATTCAGTTTGCAACCTGATGGAGGTCAGTATAGATGGACTAATAGAACAAGTCCCACACACAGCTAGAAGCCCAAATATTTTTTCAGAGGTAGATGCAGAAAAAAATTATATTCAGTTTGCAACCTGATGGAGGTCAGTATAGATGGACTAATAGAACAAGTCCCACACACTGCTAGAAGGCCAAATAGTTTTTCAGAGCTAGATGCAGACAAAAAATTGTTTTGAATTTGCAACCTGATGGAGGTCAGTATAGATGGACTAATAGAGCAAGTCCCACACACAGCTAGAAGCCCAAACATTTTTTCAGAGGTAGATCCAGAAAAAAATTATATTCAGTTTGCAACCTGATGGAGGTCAGTTTAGATGGACTAATAGAACAAGTCCCACACACTGCTAGAAGGCCAAATATTTTTTCAGAGCTAGATGCAGACAAAAAATTATTTTGAATTTGCAACCTGATGGAGGTCAGTATAGATGGACTAATAGATCAAGTCCCACACACTGCTAGAAGGCCAAATATTTTTTCAGAGCTAGATGCAGAAAAAAGTTATATTCAATTTGCAACCTGATGATGGAGGTCAGTATAGATGGACTAATAGAACAAGTCCCACACACAGCTAGAAGCCCAAATATTTTTTCAGAGCTAGATGCAGAAAATATTATATTCAATTTGCAACCTGATGGAGGTCAGTATAGATGGACTAATAGAACAAGTCCCACACATTGTTAGAAGGCCAAATATTTTTTCAGAGCTAGATGCAGATAAAAATTTGTTTTAATTTGCAACCTGATGGAGGTCAGTATAGATGGACTAATGGAACAACTCCCACACACAGCTAGAAGGCTCAATATTTTTTCAGAGGTAGATGCAGAAAAAAATTATATTCAGTTTGCAACCTGATGGAGGTCAGTATAGATGGACTAATAGAACAAGTCCCACACACTGCTAGAAGGCCAAATATTTTTTCAGAGGTAGATGCAGAAAAAAATTATATTCAGTTTGCAACCTGATGGAGGTCAGTATAGATGGACTAATAGAACAAGTCCCACACACTGCTAGAAGGCCAAATATTTTTTCAGAGCTAGATGCAGACAAAAAATTATTTAGAATTTGCAACCTGATGGAGGTCAGTATAGATGGACTAATAGAACAAGGCCCACACACTGCTAGAAGGAGAAATATTTTTTTAAAGCTAGATGCAGAAAAAAATTATATTCAATTTGCAACCTGATGGAGGTCAGTATAGATGGACTAATAGAACAAGTCCCACACACAGCTAGAAGCCCAAATATTTCTGCAGAGGTAGATGCAGAAAAAAATTATATTCAGTTTGCAACCTGATGGAGGTCAGTATAGATGGACTAATAGAACAAGTCCCACACACTGCTAGAAGGCCAAATATTTTTTCAGAGCTAGATGCAGAAAAATATTATATTCAATTTGCAACCTGATGGAGGTCAGTATAGATGGACTAATAGAACAAGTCCCACACACAGCTAGAAGGACAAATATTTTTTCAGAGGTAGATGCAGAAAAAAATTATATTCAGTTTGCAACCTGATGGAGGTCAGTATAGATGGACTAATAGAACAAGTCCCACACATTGCTAGAAGGCCAAATATTTTTTCAGAGCTAGATGTAGATAAAAATTAGTTTTAATTTGCAACCTGATGGAGGTCAGTATAGATGGATTAATAGAACAAGTCCCACACACAGCTAGAAGCCCAAATATTTTTTCAGAGGTAGATGCAGAAAAAAATTATATTCAGTTTGCAACCTGATGGAGGTCAGTATAGATGGACTTATAGAACAAGTCCCACACACTGCTAGAAGGCCAAATATTTTTTCAGAGCTAGATGCAGACAAAAAATTGTTTTGAATTTGCAACCTGATGGAGGTCAGTATAGATGGACTAATAGAACAAGTCCCACACACTGCTAGAAGGCCAAATATTTTTTCAGAGGTAGATGCAGAAAAAAATTATATTCAGTTTGCAACCTGATGGAGGTCAGTATAAATGGACTAATAGAACAAGTGCCACACACTGCTAGAAGGCCAAATATTTTTTCAGAGCTAGATGCAGAAAAATATTATTTTCAATTTGCAACCTGATGGAGGTCAGTATAGATGGACTAATAGAACAAGTCCCACACACAGCTAGTATCCCAAATATTTTTTCAGAGGTAGATGCAGAAAAAAATTATATTCAGTTTGCAACCTGATGGAGGTCAGTATAGATGGACTAATAGAACAAGTCCCACACACTGCTAGAAGGCCAAATATTTTTTCAGAGGTAGATGCAGAAAAAAATTATATTCAGTTTGCAACCTGATGGAGGTCAGTATAGATGGACTAATAGAACAAGTCCCACACACTGCTAGAAGGCTAAATATTTTTTCAGAGCTAGATGCAGACAAAAAATTATTTAGAATTTGCAACCTGATGGAGGTCAGTATAGATGGCCTAATAGAACAAGTCCCACACACTGCTAGAAGGCCAAATATTTTTTCAGAGGTAGATACAGAAAAAAATTATATTCAGTTTGCAACCTGATGGAGGTCAGTATTAATGGACTAATAGAACAAGTCCCACACACTGCTAGAAGGCCAAATATTTTTTCAGAGCTAGATGCAGACAAAAAATTATTTAGAATTTGCAACCTGATGGAGGTCAGTATAGATGGACTAATAGATCAAGTCCCACACACTGCTAGAAGGCAAAATATTTTTTCAGAGCTAGATGCAGAAAAAAATTATATTCAATTTGCAACCTGATGATGGAGGTCAGTATAGATGGACTAATAGAACAAGTCCCACACACAGCTAGATGCCCAAATATTTTTTCAGAGCTAGATGCAGAAAATATTATATTCAATTTGCAACCTGATGGAGGTCAGTATAGATGGACTAATAGAACAAGTCCCACACACAGCTAGAAGGCCAAATATTTTTTCAGAGGTAGATGCAGAAAAAAATTATATTCAGTTTGCAACCTGATGGAGGTCAGTATAGATGGACTAATAGAACAAGTCCCACACAATGCTAGATGGCCAAATATTTTTTCAGAGCTAGATGCAGAAAAAAATTAGTTTTAATTTGCAACCTGATGTAGGTCAGTATAGATGGACTAATAGAACAACTCCCACACACAGCTAGAAGGCTCAATATTTTTTCAGAGGTAGATGCAGAAAAAAATTATATTCAGTTTGCAACCTGATGGAGGTCAGTATAGATGGACTAATAGAACAAGTCCCACACACAGCTAGAAGCCCAAATATTTTTTCAGAGGTAGATGCAGAAAAAAATTATATTCAGTTTGCAACCTGATGGAGGTCAGTATAGATGGACTAATAGAACAAGTCCCACACACTGCTAGAAGGCCAAATATTTTTTCAGAGCTAGATGCAGACAAAAAATTATTTTGAATTTGCAACCTGATGGAGGTCAGTATAGATGGACTAATAGAACAAGTCCCACACACTGCTAGAAGGCCAAATATTTTTTCAGAGGTAGATGCAGAAAAAAATTATATTCAGTTTGCAACCTGATGGAGGTCAGTATAGATGGACTAGTAGAACAAGTCCCACACACTGCTAGAAGGCCAAATATTTTTTCAGAGCTAGATGCAGACAAAAAATTATTTAGAATTTGCAACCTGATGGAGGTCAGTATAGATGGACTAATAGAACAAGTCTCACACACTGCTAGAAGGCCAAATATTTTTTCAGAGCTAGATGCAGAAAAAAATTATATTCAATTTGCAACCTGATGGAGGTCAGCATAGATGGACTAATAGAACAAGTCCAACACACACCTAGAAGACCAAATACTTTTGCAGAGGTAGATGCAGAAAAAAATTATATTCAGTTTGCAACCTGATGGAGGTCAGTATAGATGGACTAATAGAACAAGTCCCACACACTGCTGGAAGGCCAAATATTTTTTCAGAGCTAGATGCAGAAAAATATTATATTCAATTTGCAACCTGATGGAGGTCAGTATAGATGGACTAATAGAACAAGTCCCACACATAGCTAGAAGGCCAAATATTTTTTCAGAGGTAGATGCAGAAAAAAATTATATTCAGTTTGCAACCTGATGGAGGTCAGTATAGATGGACTAATAGAACAAGTCCCACACATTGCTAGAAGGCCAAATATTTTTTCAGAGCTAGATGCAGATAAAAATTAGTTTTAATTTGCAACCTAATGGAGGTCAGTATAGGTGGACTAATAGAACAAGTCCCACACACAGCTAGAAGGCCAAAAATTTTTTCAGAGGTAGATGCAGAAAAAAATTATATTCAGTTTGCAACCTGATGGAGGTCAGTATAGATGGACTAATAGAACAAGTCCCACACACAGCTAGAAGCCCAAATATTTTTTCAGAGGTAGATGCAGAAAAAAATTATATTCAGTTTGCAACCTGATGGAGGTCAGTATAGATGGACTAATAGAACAAGTCCCACACACTGCTAGAAGGCCAAATATTTTTTCAGAGCTAGATGAGGACAAAAAATTGTTTTGAATTTGCAACCTGATGGAGGTCAGTATAGATGGACTAATAGAACAAGTCCCACACACTGCTAGAAGGCCAAATATTTTTTCAGAGGTAGATGCAGATAAAAATTATTTTTAATTTGCAACCTGATGGAGGTCAGTGTAGATGGACTAATAGAACAAGTGCCACACACTGCTAGAAGGCCAAATATTTTTTCAGAGCTAGATGCAGAAAATTATTATTTTCAATTTGCAACCTGATGGAGGTCAGTATAGATGGACTAATAGAACAAGTCCCACACACAGCTAGAAGCCCAAGTATTTTTTCAGAGGTAGATGCAGAAAAAATTATATTCAGTTTGCAACTTGATGGAGGTCAGTATAGATGGACTAATAGAACAAGTCCCACACACTGCTAGAAGGCCAAATATTTTTTCAGAGGTAGATGCAGAAAAAAATTATATTCAGTTTGCATCCTGATGGAGGTCAGTATAGATGGACTAATAGAACAAGTCCCACACACTGCTAGAAGGCCAAATATTTTTTCAGAGCTAGGTGCAGACAAAAAATTAGTTTAGAATTTGCAACCTGATGGAGGTCAGTATAGATGGACTAATAGAACAAGTCCCACAAACTGCTAGAAGGCCAAATATTTTTTCAGAGCTAGATGCAGAAAAAAATTATATTCAATTTGCAACCTGATGGAGTTCAGTATAGATGGACTAATAGAACAAGTCCCACACACAGCTAGAAGCCCAAATATTTTTTCAGAGGTAGATGCAGACAAAAAATTATTTTGAATTTGCAACCTGATGGAGGTCAGTATAGATGGACTAATAGAACAAGTCCCACACACAGCTAGAAGGCCAAATATTTTTTCAGAGGTAGATGCAGAAAAAAATTATATTCAGTTTGCAACCTGATGGAGGTCAGTATAGATGGACTAATAGAACAAGTCCCACACATTGCTAGAAGGCCAAATATTTTTTCAGAGCTAGATGCAGATAAAAATTAGTTTTAATTTGCAACCTGATGGAGGTCAGTATAGATGGACTAATAGAACAAGTCCCACACACAGCTAGAAGGCCAAATATTTTTTCAGAGGTAGATGCAGAAAAAAATTATATTCAGTTTGCAACCTGATGGAGGTCAGTATAGATGGACTAATAGAACAACTCCCACACACAGCTAGAAGGCTCAATATTTTTTCAGAGGTAGATGCAGAAAAAAATTATATTCAGTTTGCAACCTGATGGAGGTCAGTATAGATGGACTAATAGAACAAGTCCCACACACAGCTAGAAGCCCAAATATTTTTTCAGAGGTAGATGCAGAAAAAAATTATATTCAGTTTGCAACCTGATGGAGGTCAGTATAGATGGACTAATAGAACAATTCCCACACACTGCTAGAAGGCCAAATATTTTTTCAGAGGTAGATGCAGAAAAAAATTATATTCAATTTGCAACCTGATGGAGGTCAGTATAGATGGACTAATAGAGCAAGTCCCACACACAGCTAGAAGCCCAAACATTTTTTCAGAGATAGATCCAGAAAAAAATTATATTCAGTTTGCAACCTGATGGAGGTCAGTATAGATGGACTAATAGAACAAGTCCCACACACTGCTAGAAGGCCAAATATTTTTTCAGAGCTAGATGCAGACAAAAAATTATTTTGAATTTGCAACCTGATGGAGGTCAGTATAGATGGACTAATAGATCAAGTCCCACACACTGCTAGAAGGCCAAATATTTTTTCAGAGCTAGATGCAGAAAAAAGTTATATTCAATTTGCAACATGATGATGGAGGTCAGTATAGATGGACTAATAGAACAAGTCCCACACACAGCTAGAAGCCCAAATATTTTTTCAGAGCTAGATGCAGAAAATATTATATTCAATTTGCAACCTGATGGAGGTCAGTATAGATGGACTAATAGAACAAGTCCCACACACTGCTAGAAGGAGAAATATTTTTTCAGAGCTAGATGCAGAAAAAAATTATATTCAATTTGCAACCTGATGGAGGTCAGTATAGATGGACTAATAGAACAAGTCCCACACACAGCTAGAAGCCCAAATATTTTTGCAGAGGTAGATGCAGAAAAAAATTATATTCAGTTTGCAACCTGATGGAGGTCAGTATAGATGGACTAATAGAACAAGTCCCACACACTGCTAGAAGGCCAAATATTTTTTCAGAGCTAGATGCAGAAAAATATTATATTCAATTTGCAACCTGATGGAGGTCAGTATAGATGGACTAATAGAACAAGTCCCACACACAGCTAGAAGGACAAATATTTTTTCAGAGGTAGATGCAGAAAAAAATTATATTCAGTTTGCAACCTGATGGAGGTCAGTATAGATGGACTAATAGAACAAGTCCCACACATTGCTAGAAGGCCAAATATTTTTTCAGAGCTAGATGTAGATAAAAATTAGTTTTAATTTGCAACCTGATGGAGGTCAGTATAGATGGATTAATAGAACAAGTCCCACACACAGCTAGAAGCCCAAATATTTTTTCAGAGGTAGATGCAGAAAAAAATTATATTCAGTTTGCAACCTGATGGAGGTCAGTATAGATGGACTTATAGAACAAGTCCCACACACTGCTAGAAGGCCAAATATTTTTTCAGAGCTAGATGCAGACAAAAAATTGTTTTGAATTTGCAACCTGATGGAGGTCAGTATAGATGGACTAATAGAACAAGTCCCACACACTGCTAGAAGGCCAAATACTTTTTCAGCGGTAGATGCAGAAAAAAATTATATTCAGTTTGCAACCTGATGGAGGTCAGTATAAATGGACTAATAGAACAAGTGCCACACACTGCTAGAAGGCCAAATATTTTTTCACAGCTAGATGCAGAAAAATATTATTTTCAATTTGCAACCTGATGGAGGTCAGTATAGATGGACTAATAGAACAAGTCCCACACACAGCTAGTAGCGCACATATTTTTTCAGAGCTAGATGCAGAAAAAAATTATATTCAATTTGCAACCTGATGATGGAGGTCAGTATAGATGGACTAATAGAACAAGTCCCACACACAGCTAGATGCCCAAATATTTTTTCAGAGGTAGATGCAGAAAAAAATTATATTCAGTTTGCAACCTGATGGAGGTCAGTATAGATGGACTAATAGAACAAGTCCCACACAATGCTAGATGGCCAAATATTTTTTCAGAGCTAGATGCAGATAAAAATTAGTTTTAATTTGCAACCTGATGGAGGTCAGTATAGATGGACTAATAGAACAACTCCCACACACAGCTAGAAGGCTCAATATTTTTTCAGAGGTAGATGCAGAAAAAAATTATATTCAGTTTGCAACCTGATGGAGGTCAGTATAGATGGACTAATAGAACAAGTCCCACACACAGCTAGAAGCCCAAATATTTTTTCAGAGGTAGATGCAGAAAAAAATTATATTCAGTTTGCAACCTGATGGAGGTCAGTATAGATGGACTAATAGAAAAAGTCCCACACACTGCTAGAAGGCCAAATATTTTTTCAGAGCTAGATGCAGACAAAAAATTATTTTGAATTTGCAACCTGATGGAGGTCAGTATAGATGGACTAATAGAACAAGTCCCACACACTGCTAGAAGGCCAAATATTTTTTCAGAGGTAGATGCAGAAAAAAATTATATTCAGTTTGCAACCTGATGGAGGTCAGTATAGATGGACTAGTAGAACAAGTCCCACACACTGCTAGAAGGCCAAATATTTTTTCAGAGCTAGATGCAGACAAAAAATTATTTAGAATTTGCAACCTGATGGAGGTCAGTATAGATGGACTAATAGAACAAGTCCCACACACTGCTAGAAGGCCAAATATTTTTTCAGAGCTAGATGCAGAAAAAAATTATATTCAATTTGCAACCTGATGGAGGTCAGCATAGATGGACTAATAGAACAAGTCCCACACACAGCTAGAAGACCAAATATTTTTGCAGAGGTAGATGCAGAAAAAAATTATATTCAGTTTGCAACCTGATGGAGGTCAGTATAGATGGACTAATAGAACAAGTCCCACACACTGCTGGAAGGCCAAATATTTTTTCAGAGCTAGATGCAGAAAAATATTATATTCAATTTGCAACCTGATGGAGGTCAGTATAGATGGACTAATAGAACAAGTCCCACACATAGCTAGAAGGCCAAATATTTTTTCAGAGGTAGATGCAAAAAAAAATTATATTCAGTTTGCAACCTGATGGAGGTCAGTATAGATGGACTAATAGAACAAGTCCCACACATTGCTAGAAGGCCAAATATTTTTTCAGAGCTAGATGCAGATAAAAATTAGTTTTAATTTGCAACCTAATGGAGGTCAGTATAGGTGGACTAATAGAACAAGTCCCACACACAGCTAGAAGGCCAAAAATTTTTTCAGAGGTAGATGCAGAAAAAAATTATATTCAGTTTGCAACCTGATGGAGGTCAGTATAGATGGACTTATAGAACAAGTCCCACACACTGCTAGAAGGCCAAATATTTTTTCAGAGCTAGATGCAGACAAAAAATTGTTTTGAATTTGCAACCTGATGGAGGTCAGTATAGATGGACTAATAGAACAAGTCCCACACACTGCTAGAAGGCCAAATATTTTTTCAGAGGTAGATGCAGAAAAAAATTATATTCAATTTGCAACCTGATGGAGGTCAGTATAAATGGACTAATAGAACAAGTTCCACACACTGCTAGAAGGCCAAATATTTTTTCAGAGCTAGATGCAGAAAAATATTATTTTCAATTTGCAACCTGATGGAGGTCAGTATAGATGGACTAATAGAACAAGTCCCACACACAGCTAGTAGCCCACATATTTTTTCAGAGCTAGATGCAGAAAAAAATTATATTCAATTTGCAACCTGATGATGAAGGTCAGTATAGATGGACTAATAGAACAAGTCCCACACACAGCTAGATGCCCAAATATTTTTTCAGAGGTAGATCCAGAAAAAAATTATATTCAGTTTGCAACCTGATGGAGGTCAGTATAGATGGACTAATAGAACAAGTCCCACACAATGCTAGATGGCCAAATATTTTTTCAGAGCTAGATGCAGATAAAAATTAGTTTTAATTTGCAACCTGATGGAGGTCAGTATAGATGGACTAATAGAACAACTCCCACACACAGCTAGAAGGCTCAATATTTTTTCAGAGGTAGATGCAGAAAAAAATTATATTCAGTTTGCAACCTGATGGAGGTCAGTATAGATGGACTAATAGAACAAGTCCCACACACAGCTAGAAGCCCAAATATTTTTTCAGAGGTAGATGCAGAAAAAAATTATATTCAGTTTGCAACCTGATGGAGGTCAGTATAGATGGACTAATAGAAAAAGTCCCACACACTGCTAGAAGGCCAAATATTTTTTCAGAGCTAGATGCAGACAAAAAATTATTTTGAATTTGCAACCTGATGGAGGTCAGTATAGATGGACTAATAGAACAAGTCCCACACACTGCTAGAAGGCCAAATATTTTTTCAGAGGTAGATGCAGAAAAAAATTATATTCAGTTTGCAACCTGATGGAGGTCAGTATAGATGGACTAGTAGAACAAGTCCCACACACTGCTAGAAGGCCAAATATTTTTTCAGAGCTAGATGCAGACAAAAAATTATTTAGAATTTGCAACCTGATGGAGGTCAGTATAGATGGACTAATAGAACAAGTCCCACACACTGCTAGAAGGCCAAATATTTTTTCAGAGCTAGATGCAGAAAAAAATTATATTCAATTTGCAACCTGATGGAGGTCAGCATAGATGGACTAATAGAACAAGTCCCACACACAGCTAGAAGACCAAATATTTTTGCAGAGGTAGATGCAGAAAAAAATTATATTCAGTTTGCAACCTGATGGAGGTCAGTATAGATGGACTAATAGAACAAGTCCCACACACTGCTGGAAGGCCAAATATTTTTTCAGAGCTAGATGCAGAAAAATATTATATTCAATTTGCAACCTGATGGAGGTCAGTATAGATGGACTAATAGAACAAGTCCCACACATAGCTAGAAGGCCAAATATTTTTTCAGAGGTAGATGCAAAAAAAAATTATATTCAGTTTGCAACCTGATGGAGGTCAGTATAGATGGACTAATAGAACAAGTCCCACACATTGCTAGAAGGCCAAATATTTTTTCAGAGCTAGATGCAGATAAAAATTAGTTTTAATTTGCAACCTAATGGAGGTCAGTATAGGTGGACTAATAGAACAAGTCCCACACACAGCTAGAAGGCCAAAAATTTTTTCAGAGGTAGATGCAGAAAAAAATTATATTCAGTTTGCAACCTGATGGAGGTCAGTATAGATGGACTAATAGAACAAGTCCCACACACTGCTAGAAGGCCAAATATTTTTTCAGAGCTTGATGCAGACATAAAATTGTTTTGAATTTGCAACCTGATGGAGGTCAGTATAGATGGACTAATAGAACAAGTCCCACACACTGCTAGAAGGCCAAATATTTTTTCAGAGGTAGATGCAGAAAAAAAATATATTCAGTTTGCAACCTGATGGAGGTCAGTATAGATGGACTAATAGAACAAGTCCCACACACTGCTAGAAGGCCAAATATTTTTTCAGAGCTAGATGCAGATAAAACTTAATTTTAATTTGCAACCTGATGGAGGTCAGTATAGATGGACTAATAGAGCAAGTGCCACACACTGCTAGAAGGCCAAATATTTTTTCAGAGCTAGGTGCAGAAAAATATTATTTTCAATTTGCAACCTGATGGAGGTCAGTATAGATGGACTAATAGAACAAGTCCCACACACAGCTAGAAGCCCAATTATTTTTTCAGAGGTAGATGCAGAAAAAAATTATATTCAGTTTGCAACCTGATGGAGGTCAGTATAGATGGACTAATAGAACAAGTCCCACACACTGCTAGAAGGCCAAATATTTTTTCAGAGCTAGATGCAGACACAAAATTATTTTGAATTTGCAACCTGATGGAGGTCAGTATAGATGGACTAATAGAACAAGTCCCACACACTGCTAGAAGGCCAAATATTATTTCAGAGGTAGATGCAGAAAAAAATTATATTCAGTTTGCAACCTGATGGAGGTCAGTATAGGTGGACTTATAGAACAAGTCCCACACACTGCTGGAAGGCCAAATATTTTTTCAGAGCTAGATGCAGACAAAAAATAATTTAGAATTTGCAACCTGATGGAGGTCAGTATAGATGGACTAATAGAACAAGTCCCACACACTACTAGAAGGCCAAATATTTTTTCAGAGCTAGATGCAGAAAAAAATTATATTCAATTTGCAACCTGATGGAGGTCAGTATAGATGGACTAATAGAACAAGTCCCACACACAGCTAGAAGGCCAAATATTTTTTCAGAGGTAGATGCAGAAAAAAATTATATTCAGTTTGCAACCTGATGGAGGTCAGTATAGATGGACTAATAGAACAAGTCCCACACACTGCTAGAAGGCCAAATATTTTTTCAGAGCTAGATGCAGACAAAAAATTATTTTGAATTTGCAACCTGATGGAGGTCAGTATAGATGGACAAATAGAACAAGTCCCACACACTGCTAGAAGGCCAAATATTTTTTCAGAGCTTGATGCAGAAAAATATCATATTCAATTTGCAACCTGATGGAGGTCAGTATATATGGACTAATAGAACAAGTCCCACACACAGGAAGAAGCCCAAATATTTTTTCAGAGCTAGATGCAGAAAAATATTATTTTCAATTTGCAACCTGATGGAGGTCAGTATAGATGGACTAATAGAACAAGTCCCACACACAGCTAGAAGGCCAAATATTTTTTCAGAGCTAGATGCAGAAAAAAATTATATTCAATTTGCAACCTTATGGAGGTCAGTATAGATGGACTAATAGAATGATGCTATGCCCAAAAGGTTTTACTTCACTAGGTGCAGTAAAAAAATTGGTATTCTATATACAGGTGGTGTAGCTTGCAACACAGATAGGCTACTCCACTGACTAACACACTCTGCAATAGGCCAAAAAGGATTAGGTTTGCTAGATTTAGCCAAATGCTCTGAAAAAAACTTGCACAGCACTGGCACAGACCTGCCTGGCAAAAACTGATAGGAACTGATGTAACTTAGTCATGAAAAGGACTGCAATTACAATTAGTCTTTACTCCCACAACCTATCTATTTAAGAGCACAGACCTGCCTGATAAAAGTCGTAGGAAATGCTGTAACCTAGTCCTTAAAAGGACTGCAATCACAACTATTCCCTACTCCCCAGCTATCTGTAGATTTGTGCGAAAATTGGCTTGAAATTAACAAGGTATAGCGCACACAGCAACAGTGGTGCCGTCTAACACGCAGCTGCAGCAGTGAGAAAATGGGGGCGACGGGGAAGATGGCTGGGTCTTATAGGGGAATGACATGTGACATACACTGCCAATGACACATGCCCTTGCTTGTGTGAAAAAAAGCACTTCGCTCCGTGTGTGCGCTGCTGATCGGCTGACAGATTGCACCTCCCCACTGTAAATGCGGGAAAGAGAAAAAAAAATGGAGATCTTCATCATTCCTGCAGAGATCCATCCCCTGCCCCTCCCCCCGCCCCTCTGTACACTCAAACTGCGTATTAACATTAATTTTCATCATTACTGAGAAAAAATCCAGTTATGATTCCAGTTATCGAACATAACCTCGAACAGCCGAATTTTTTTCAAATCGTTCGTGTTCGCCGAACGGCTCGAACACCGCCCAAAACAGCTCGAATTTGAGATTGGCGAACAGTTCGAGTCGAACAACGCTCATCTCTAGTAATAATCTACACGGATCACAAAAACTTGGCTTATCTTCAGAGTGCCCAAAGACTTAACCCACGCTAAGCCCGGTGGTCCTTGTTCTTCGCCCGCTTTGATTTCATTCTTCATTTTCACCCGGCAGACAAAAATATCAAAGCTGATGCCTTGTCCCGATACCTTTTGTTCTCCGATCTAGAGGAGGAGCCAAAGCACATCATCGACCCCGCCAAGGCAATGTTGGTGGCTCCCGTGGATCTAAATCGTCTTCCACCCGGTAAGACGTTCGTAACAGTACCTGATCGTGAGAAAGTCCTACACTGGGGACATTCGTCTAAGCTAGCTGGCCATGCTGGCCAGAAAAAGACCCTCCTGCTTATTACCCGGCATTACTGGTGGCCTACCCTGCACAGGGATGTAATAGACTTTGTCTCAGCCTGTGCGTCCTGCGCCCGCAACAAGGTTCCTAGACATCTGCCAGCCGGCCGCCTTCTGCCTCTTCCCATACCTGCTGCCCCATGGCAGCATATAGCCATGGACTTTATAATGTTTCTCCCTGTCTCTGCTGGTTGTACGGTCATTTGTGTGGTCGCTGACCGCTTCTCTAAGATGGCTCACTTCATTCCCCTGCCAGGTCTTCCGTCTGCATCTAAATTGGCTAAAGACTTTATCCATCATATTTTCCGTCTTCATGGTCTCCCTCTCTACATCGTATCTGACCGAGGAGTTCAGTTCACCTCTCGCTTCTGGAGAGCCATGTGTAAACTGCTGGGGGTCACCTTGGACTTCTCCTCTGCTTATCACCCACAGTCCAATGGTCAAGTAGAGCGGATCAACCAAATTTTAACCAGTTACCTCCGGCACTTTGTTAATGCCCACCATTCCGATTGGGTGGATCTTTTACCGTGGGCCGAATTTTCCTATAATAATCATGAGAGCGAGTCTTCCTCCAAATCCCCGTTTTTTATTGTCTACGGTCAACATCCTCGGATCCTGTTTCCCGTCTCCGCCTCGGTGGATAATCCGGCCGCGGAATCTCTTGCTAGCGAATTCTCCTCCATTTGGGAGAGTACCAGATCCGCACTTCTTCAGTCCTCCGAGTGGATGAAGAAACAGGCTGACAAAAGATGTCTGGATCCGCCCCAATTCCATCCTGGAGATAAAGTCTGGCTCTCGTCCAAGTATGTCCGGCTCAAGATTCCTTCCTACAAGTTAGGGCCTCGGTTCATCGGCCCACTGGAAGTTATCAAACAAATCAACCCGGTGGCCTATAAATTGAAACTCCCGGCCAACTTGGGGATCCCTAACTCCTTCCATGTATCTCTCCTCAAACCTGTGGTACTTAACTCTTTTTCCAAGTCTACAGGTACGTCTCCTGCTCCGGTTTCCGCTGAAGACGAGTTTGAGGTAGAGAGCGTTCTGGCCACCAGAAGGGTAAGAGAAAAGACCTGGGAGCCCCGGGAGAACATCCATGCCCCGCTCATCCTTCATAAATTTCTCTCCGGCCTAAAAAAGGGGGGGCCTAAAGGGTGGGGTACTGTAGCGTCGGCGTCCCTGCCTCCTGCTAGGCAGAGACGCCGTTCCTCTCACCTCCCTGTTCTGTCCTCGGCGCCCTCTTCCCGCGCTACTGGCACTTCCTGGGCACTGTGCTTAGGGCGCACGCACGCTCCCTCTCTCTTAAAGGGGCCGCGCGCGCCGTCCTAAGGAGTCCCCGGCCAATTGCCGGTGGAGCTCCCATATATAAGGCACCTCCTCCAAAATGGAGGTGCCCGAGCAAAGTAATTGCAAAGCCTTTCACCTCTGCTTCAGCCCTCAGGTCCCATTGCCAGTCTGTTTTCCAGCTCTGTCTACCTGCTTGCATTCCCTGCGGTCCGACTGTCTGTCTACCAGCAACCGCCAGTCTGTCTATGGACCAGTCCGCCTGCGGATCAGGAAGCACCTGCCTGATACCTGCCTGATACCTGCCTGAGACCACCTGCCAGCCAGCCGAGAGACTCTTACCCGCTCACCTGGGAGCGCTCACCTGCTACCCGCCAGCTAGCCTACCTGGAGGCTCTGCCGTCACTTGCCGTGACCACCTGCCAGCCAGCCGAGAGACTCTTACCCGCTCACCTGGGAGCGCTCACCTGCTACCCGACTGCTAGCCTACCTGGAGGCTTTGCCGTCACTTGGCGTTACCACCTGCCTGTCTAGAGACTCTTACCCTGCTGTCACTTGTCGTGACCACCCGCCTGTCAAGAGACTTTCCCCGTCACTTGCCGTGACCACCTGCCCTTCTACCCAGAGACTGTTCCTGTCACTTGCCGTGTCTACCTGCCTGCCTTCCCTGGGAGCCACCTGCTTCCTTTCAAGGACTGCCCCTTTGTATAGTAGCTCAGAGGTTCCACCTCCCAGACCCGTTACAATTTTATTACTGATCTTCCTGTGTCCGAGGGTTTTACTATCATCTGGGTGGTTGTGGACGGTTTTATTAAGTTGTGTCATTTGGTTCCATTCATTACGTTGCCCTGCGCCAAGACACTAGCTAAGGCGTTTGTTAATGAGATTGTCAAGCTCCATGGCGTTCCCACGGATATTGTTTCTGATAGAGGACCTTAGTTTGTTGCTGGCTTTTGGCGCGCTTTTTGTGACAGGTTGGGAGTCCATTTGTCATTTTCGTCTTGGTATCATCCTGAGTCTAATGGTCAGACTGAAAGAAAGAACCAGGATGTTGAACAGTTTTTGCGTTGTTTTGTGGCGGACAATCAAGAGGTGTGGTCTGAATTTCTGCCTCTCGTAGAATTTGCTCTTAACAATCATACATTCTCCTCTGCTAGGTGTTCTCCTTTTTTTTGTTGTACTGGGAGACATCCGTCTTTTGGTTCATTCTCCAAATTGGGGTTGGCAGTGCTGGAGGAGGAGAATTTTTCCGGTGATTTGGAGAGAGTTTGGACTAACGTACGTTGCAACCTGCAAGAGGCTAACAGGAAGTCCAAGAAGTATTTTGACAGGAAACGTAAGGAGGTTTTATTTACTGTGGGTGACATGGTTTGCTTGTCCTCAAAGAACCTGCGGTTGAGGATTCCCTCTAAAAAACTGGGTCCTAAGTTTGTGGGTCCATTTAAAGTGCTTCAGGTTGTTAACCCGTCAGCTGTTAGGTTGGATATCCCTACTTCCTGGAAGATTAATCTTGTGTTTCATGTTTCCTTGTTGAAAAAGGCTGATGTATCAGATAGGGATTCCACTGTCTCAGTTCCTTCTGTGGTGGAAGACGGCGAATATGAAATTTCTCGTATCTTGAATTCTAGATGACATAGAGGGAGATTACAGTATCTTGTCTCCTGGAAGGGTTTCGGTCCCGAAGACAACTCCTGGGTAAGGACGGAGGATGTCTCTGCTCCTAGGCTTGTTAAAGCTTTCCACAAGAAGTTTCCGCATAGGCCTGGGTCTGGAGGATCCGGAGATCCTCATAAAAGAGGGGGTACTGTTAGAACCCTCCTGTTTGCTTTTTCCATCTTGTGTTTTGCAGTCAAGTGACCATCTGCCTTTATATTCCATCTCCGCCCTTTTGGCTGTGCTGGACTTCAGTGTTTAACTGTTTCTTTAGCCAGGTGCTTCTGTGCCTTTCTCTGTCAGTTTGTTTTGTCCTTCTGGGACCTCTAGTACTTTTTCGTCTGTTTGTCTTTTTGTGTTCTGTAGCAACTTCTCTGTTTAGAAGGTGTCCCATTTTTGTCCCAGTCCTTAGTTCTTTTAGGGACCCCTCCCCTTATGCTATAGGTCTTCGTCAGACTAGCCGAGGACTATGGCGGGTCTGTTTGCTAGGAACAGGCAGCCCGCTACATCATAGGGATTCAGCTTAGTTTTACTGTAGGGACAGTTTTCCCTTATCTTTCCTTAGTACATGTTGCAGATCATAACAGAAACACCCGATCACTCCCGTATTCTATGTATTACCTAAGATACATAAGAGCCTCGAACAACCACCCTGGAGACCCATAGTAGCCTCCATAGATTCACTACTATCGCCTCTTTCTATTTTTCTGGAAAAAATCCTTACACCCCTGACCCAACTTAGTCCATCCTATCTATTGAACACAGGGGCCTTTTTAACTGCTCTAAATGGTTTAAAACAGGCCCCCCCTGATGCCATCCTGGTATCTTTTGACGTTAAAAACCTATATACATCCATACCTCATGATCGTGGTATTAACATGGTCTGGCAACTTTTGACACAATCACAAACTGATCCAAGAATCACAGATCTTTGTGTTGATTTTTTAACACTTGTACTCTCAAAATTTTTTTTCCTTTTCCAAGACACCTACTACCTCCAGGTCAAAGGCAGCACCATGGGATCTAATGTAGCCCCCCCCGTACTCAAATTGTTATATGGCAGCTTTTGAGAACCAAATTGTTTATTCTCATCCATTGTTCCAGAGACATTCCATCATCTGGAAGTGATTTATTGATGACATTTTTTGCATATGGGGGGGCCCCAGAGATTCTCTGATTGAGTTTTTTTCTGACTTGAACTCGGCATGGCCTGACCTTGGCCTGACCTTGGCTTCACCATGACTAGCGATACACATCAAGTTAGTTTTCTCGACACTATGGTGATTAAGGACGAACTGGGTGTTCTGTCTACGGATTTGTTTTCCAAGCCAACGGACCGTAACAGCTTTCTACATTTTACCAGTAACCACCCTAGGGCCATGAAGTGCTCAATCCCCAAGTCACAGTTCAAAAGGGTTAACAGCATAGTCACCAACGAACAACTAAGGCAAACAAGAACCCGTGAAATGAAAGAAAAATTCCTAGAAAGGGGGTATCCCCCGGCCATTCTTGATCAACAACAATCTGATCCCCGGGCTGACCGAACCTCCACCAAAGATTGAATCCCATTTGTGCACACTTTTCATCCATACGCATACATACTCCACAAAGCCATACGTAGACACTGGAACATATTGGGGACTGGTTACCCTGGCATCACTGCTTACCAGGTCCCATTTCTACCTTGTTTTAAACAACCGACCAATTTGAAAGATTCTTTAGTACGTGCTGACATCGGCAGCACTAAACAGGGGCCCCAACAGAGATTTTTACAGAATCCCAGAATGGGAACATTCCCGTGCCTCCAATTTAGCTAATGTAACAATGTGCTAAGGGGTAACCTTGTCCATCATCCACATACGGGCAAGAAATATTCAATGAAAAACTTTTTCACCTGTGAAACATCCTTTGTGGTTTACTTGATCAAATGCCCTTGTGGTTTGATCTATGTAGGAGAGACCACCCAGCCCATTAGGGACAGGATATCGAAACACTAGTCCACTATACGGTGCAAGAATTTATTATTACCCATCCCATTACACTTCATTACAGCGGGACATAACATCTCCCAACTGAAGTTTCAGGTTCTGGAACAAGTTCTTCCACCAAACAACGCGAGGCTTATTGGATGCATAAACTTCAGTCCCTCGCGCCTAAAGGTTTGAATAGGGATTATGATTTATTATCTTTCATTTAATGTATTATTTCCCATTGTAACCCTCCTTCTCTAGGTAATAACAGTAAAGGTTTCTATTACTCCATTGAGACTGTACCTTTAAATCCTGTCATGACAATTTTAGATGTGTGTTCCCGCGTTTCAATTTTGAATTATACTGTAGTTTGTTTGATTTATGTGATCTGTTACCATTGCTTATGCAGCACATTTATGTTTCAGATGGCGCGCCATGTCCTTATCCTCATCTCCTGGGGCACCCACTGTGGACCTATCACATGGCCATCATGCACAAATCCATCCCTCAGCCTGTGGAACGCACACTCCTGGCCTTAGAGCGTGCACTTCTGGGACAGGTACCACAGGTATTTGTTTTTCTGCACATCCCTGCTGTATTTAATACCTCAGCCCTCATTTTAATGAGCTGCTTATATATGTCTTTTAGTGATGCACATCACCCGAGGCACATCGCCCATTCTCTCCCTCCACACCTGAGTTTTCATCAGTCTGGTATGTCCTATTTGTGCTGATATACTGTAGGGCCTTCTGAGGCAGGCAGAGGAATGCATTCTTACGCATTTGACACTGATGTTCGGATGTATAATACTTTATTTGCTTTTGCTTTGTTTTGTTCATTATTTTTTCTGTTTTTGTAGACCACACTGATGAAGGCCTTATGTTTAGGCCGAAACGTTTGTTTTGATTTTGGACTGCATTAAATTCAATATAAATTCTTCATAATTTGAGTGCCGAGGTTATTTCACAAGTATTTGGGTTTGGGCCCTACTCGTGCACCAGTCCAGTAGTGCGGTGTTTTCTCTTCAACCATTCTCCATGTAGACACAAATCCCATAACTGGGATATGCCATATATGTTCCTGATGGGACACCCCATTTTGCTGGATGTAGTAACAAAATAAAAATTAACATGACTGGGGGGGCAGGACACATTATTTATTTACACTATTAACTTTATATTTACATATCTTTTTCTATGGTTTTACTGAAAGTTTAACATTACAAGAAAGAAAACAGGAGAAGTTAGCTAACCAACGATGAAAACACCTGTGCCATGAGGAGGAACAGCGCACGGAGCCGCCCAGACCAGGGCTGCAGCAGCATGAAAAAAAAAAGTAGATTCTCCCAGCAAAACGTCCTCAGGTAAGTAAAATTTGAAGTTTATTTCACGAAAACATTAAAACCAGGAATAGCAGACCAGACTACAGAGAAAAGAAGCCTCAACCGACTAGTTGCGGCACACAACCTTAACTATGGTTAAGTGTCTATGCCGAAACCAGTCGGTTACTTACCTGAACATGTTTTTCTTGAAAATCTACTTTTTTGTTTCTAAAATCTTCTTTTTTTTCTACCAGTGTAACATTACAGGCCTTTAGTATGAGTTTCACAAATGACCCGTAATAATTGCACAATAAGCTTGAGAATATAAATTTGCTGATCACTCTGTCCTGCGTCTGATTTCGACTTGTCAAGCTCAACTATCTCTGTGCTTTTAGAAACTCTATATTACATTACATTTTTTTGTAGATACTCTGTTTTGAGAACTTCAAGTATTTCTTTGGTTTTGACTGAAAAAATTAGCACTTAAATTGTCAGATAAAAACCTGCAGTTACTGAGCTAGAAAGTGATTTTCTTCTCCTGCAGCTGCAAAATCAAGTGCCTTAGCTGAGTTAATGCTTTTCATTTCTTTTGCATGTGTCAGCATTCACAGAGGGAAGCTTCAATACAGACTACCATGTGAAGATGGTGCTGAGTAGTCTAGATTCTATTCTGTTGAAGGCATTTTGCATTTTTTGGAATACCTCACAAAGGGAGACTTCAAATCAGGCTGAACTTCAAGCAAAGGTTAATGCTATTCTCTTTTGGGTTCAACCACCCACTTTGCTTTAGGTCACTGGTTGAGGCTAATGCATCACACAAGGGCTACTGCAAACTTGGCATCTACTTGATTAGGCTCCCTGCTGATCTTATACACATACCAGCTCCCTTGCCAAGTCAAATAACACATTTAGTGAATTGGAAATAAGATTTAAGTGGGCTAGCACAATGCAGCTTACCCTCTTATCTTTTACTGAATTCTTTCTTTTGAATTGAAGACTGTGAAAACTGCTCTTGTTAGAGGATTTAATCTTCATTTTTGCTCTACATTATTTGGAAACAGGTCAATTGAATGTTGGATCTACTAACTCCACCTACCCATAGAAAATGCACTGAGTGACAGGCTGATTTTAGAGGCTTAGTAAAATTAAATGTTCTTTTTTTTTAGAAATAGACTTTGTTGTATTTTATATGTCAAGCAATTTATTGTATTAGTCCTAGTGCTGCATAAAATGCAAGTAATTACAATATTACATGTAAAATAAAAATGCTTCATATTGAGATTACATGGCATTGTGTGCCATGTGAACACCTATGTTACAAACCAAGCCGGACCAAGACTTCTTTGTGCCTTATAAAGAGAGGGAGCCAGGAGAAAGAACAGCAATACATGGGTATTTAAGATGGAGAGTTAACATTTTTAGTTCTCCTACATAATATTGACTTTTCCTTTTCAGTAAGAATATGTTTACCACTATGCAAATAGAGGAAACACATTCAACTTTTTGTGTGATAGGTTGAATTGAATTGACAATTAGAGAAAGAGAAATATACTAAGTTGTCAACACTGGCGGACACAGACAGAAAAGGTCCCCGGTGCAAGAACAGCATATATGCCCTTTGAAGTCCAATAGTTCATGATAATGCACAATGTCACCTGATTTGGAAGTGGCCCCCTAACTTATTGGGCCCCTGTGCAGCTGCACAGGTAGCAAAAAGGATATCTCTGCCCATGGTTGTCAATTCAATACACCTCCGTCTCTTGATGGGTCAACAATCTGCACTTAGAGTGAAAAAAGTACTGTGGTCCCTTAAGTTAATATCAGGTCACAATTTTTTCAAATTACAGTACAATGGTCAGGAAAGACCTGGCTATCATAGTTTGCTAACATCAATCGATGGAACATAGGATTAGAACTAAAACCTAACCAAATATCATACCTGTTTAATCAGTATAATGCCTGTAATTGGCCATAATAACTAGCCAAATGTGGTCACATGTATAGTCAATCAGTGTCTTTTGTTTTACTGGACTACATGGCTGTCTAATAGCACCTTTATACAGTACAATATTATGCTGTATGTGCTACTGTCAACCTGTACAATATACAGTATAATGTACTTAATGAAAAACAAAAAAAGGGCTTTCGGTAAACTTAAACAAGAAGGCAGCGAGGAAGCGCTAATATCTTATAGGGAAAAAAACAAAATCTGTAAGAAACAAATAAGAATAGCAAAAGAGGAGACAGAGAGACTAATTGCCAAGGAAAGTAAAATGAATCCCAAACTGTTCTTTAACTATATAAACAGTAAAAGGATTAAAACTGATTTAGTTGGCCCATTGAAAAATAACCTGGGTAAAATCATAGAGGGCGATGAGGGTAAAGTAAACCTACTCAATAGCTTCTTCTCCACTGTTTTCACAAAAGAAAACAATTTATCGGAGGAAATGCAGAGTGATAAAGTAAACCCTCCGCTAAATATCACCCACCTAACCCAGGAGGAAGTTCAGAAACGCCTAAATAATATCAAAATAGACAAGTCACCCGGCCCAGATGACATACACCCCCGGGTACTAAAAGAATTAAGTAACGTGATAGGCAGGCCGCTGTATCTTATATTCAAGCACTCTTTATGGACAGGGACTGTCCCACTAGACTGGCGCCAAGCAAATGTGGTACCAATATTCAAAAAGGGGTCTAAAAGTGACCCTGGGAACTATAGACCAGTCAGCTTAACGTCTGTTGTGGGTAAATTGTTTGAAGGATTTCTTAGAGATGCTATTGTAGAATATCTTAATGATAATAACTGTCTAACTCCATATCAACATGGATTCATGAGGGATCGCTCCTGCCAAACAAACCTGATCGCCTTCTACGAGGAGGTGGGCTCACAGCTGGACCGGGGAGAGTCAGTGGATGTTGTATACCTTGACTTCTCCAAAGCGTTTGATACCGTGCCACACAAAAGGTTGGTATAAAAAATCAGAATGCTTGGTCTGGGGGATAATGTGTGCAAGTGGGTAAATAGCTGGCTGAGTGATAGAAAGCAGAGGGTGGTTATCAATGGAGTAAGCTCAGGGTGTGTCAGGGTTACTAGCGGGGTGCCTCAAGGGTCTGTCTTGGGCCCTATATTATTTAATATATTTATTAATGATCTAGTGGAAGGGTTGCATAGTAAAATAGCAATATTTGCAGATGATACTAAACTTTGTAAAGTAGTTAATACAGATGAGGATAGGGCACAGCTACAGGAGGATTTAGATAAATTGGGGAGTTGGGCCAAAAAATGGCAAATGGGGTTCAATGCCGATAAATGTAAGGTCATGCACATGGGAAAGAAAAACAGCAGTCACCCATACATATTAAATGGGAAACCGTTGGGGAAATCTGACATGGAGAAGGACCTGGGCGTCTCGGTTAATAGCAAATTAAATTGGAGTGCCCAGTGTCAGGCAGCAGCTGCGAAGGCAAATAGAGTCATGGCATGCATCAGAAGAGGAATAGGGGCATATGATGAGAACATTGTTCTTCCTCTGTATAAAGCGCTGGTAAGGCCGCACTTAGAATATTGTCCACAGTTCTGGACTCCGGTGCTCAGGAAAGACATATTGGAGCTAGAGAGGGTACAAAGGAGGGTGACTAAGGTAATAAAGGGAATGGAGGGACTAGAATACCCAGAGAGGTTGTCAAAATTAGGCCTATTTACGTTGGAAAAGAGAAGGCTTAGGGGAGACCTCATAAACATGTATAAATACATCAGGGGGCAGTACAGAGATCTCTCCCATGACCTGTTTATACCAAGGATGGTGACAAAGATGAGGGGGCACACTATGCATCTGGAGGAAAGGAGGTTCCTGCACCAGCATAGAAGGGGATTCTTTACGGTCAGAGCCGTGAGACTCTGGAACTCTCTGGGAGAGGAAGTGGTGATGTCCAACTCACTTAAAGAGTTCAAGAGAGGCCTGGACGCCTTTCTTGAGTACAATAAAATTACATCTTATGCTTAGTTAATTAATCCAGGGATTTAATCTGACTGCCAGATTGGTGTCGGGAAGTGAATTTTTCCGCAATGATGTCAATTGGCCTATACCGCATGGTTTTTTGTTGCCTTCCCCTGGATCAACGCAGCGGAATAGCTGCAGTGCACAAGAAATAGGCTGAACTGGATGGATGCTTGTCTTTTTTCGGCCTTATAAACTATGTAACTATGTAACTTCTTTATACGTCAACTGTCCTGCTCTCTGTGCTGCATCTCCTTTACTACTCTGTGATAAGCTATGATATAACTGTACTGCTCTCTACCTGTAAAATATGTTCTATACTGCTCTCTCTGTGTTTAGCATTGCTCTCTACCTACAGTGGTGGCCAAAGGTATTGGCACCCCTGCAATTCTGTTAGATAATACTCAGTTTCTTCCTGAAAATGATTGCAATCGCAAATTCTTTGGTATTATTATCTTCATTTAATTTGCTTGCAAGGAAAAAACACAAAAGAGAATGAAGCAAAAATCAAATCATTGATCATTTCACACAAAACTCCAAAAATGGGCCAGACAAAAGTATTGGCACCCTCAGCCTAATACTTGGTTGCACAACCTTTAGCCAAAATAACTGCGAATAACCGCTTCCGGTAACCATCAATGAGTTTCTTAAAATGCTCTGCTGGAATTGTAGACCATTCTTCTTTGGCAAACTGCTCCAGGTCCCTGATATTTGAAGGGTGCCTTCTCCAAACTGCCATTTTGAGATCTCTCCACAGGTGTTCTATGGGATTCAGGTCTGGACTCATTGCTGGCCACCTTAGAAGTCTCCAGTGCTTTCTCTCAAACCATTTTATAGTGCTTTTGGAAGTGTGTTTTGGGTCATTGTCCTGCTGGAAGACCCATGACCTCTGAGGGAGACCCAGCTTTCTCACAGTGGGCCCTACATTATGCTGCAAAATTTGTTGGTAGTCTTCAGACTTCATAATGCCATGCACACGGTCAAGTTTCCAGTGCCAGAGGCAGCAAAGCAACCCCAAAATATCAGGGAACCTCCGCCTTGTTTGACTGTAGGGACCATGTTCTTTTCTTTGAATGCCTCTTTTTTTCCTGTACACTCTATGTTGATGCTTTTTCCCAAAAAGCTCTACTTTTGTCTCATCTGACCAGAGAAGATTCTTCCAAAACGTTTTAGGCTTTCTCAGGTAAGTTTTGGCAAACTCCAGCCTGGCTTTTTTATGTCTCGGGGTAAGAAGTGGGGTCTTCCTGGGTATCCTACTATACAGTCCCTTTTCATTCAGACGCCGACGGATAGTACGGGTTGACACTGTTGTACTCTCGGACTGCAGGGCAGCTTGAACTTGTTTGGATGTTAGTCGAGGTTCTTTATCCACAATCCGCACATTCTTGCGTTGAAATCTCTCGTCAATTTTTCTTTTCCGTCCACATCTAGGGAGGTTAGCCACAGTACCATGGCTTTAAACTTCTTGATGACACTGCGCATTGTAACTTTAAGGACCATTTCACACGTCAGTATTTCCGGTACATGTGGTGACAGTTTCCACACATACTGGAGACACTGACACACGCAGACCCATTCAAATCTATGGGTCTGTGCACATGTCAGTGTGTTTCCACGAACCGTGTGTTTGTGCACTCCACACGCTGACATACCCGTTTTTTTTACTGATGCACGGTCCGCAAAACATACCACACGGATGACATCCGTGTGTCATCAGTGTGACACGTACCAGCACCTGGGAATCAGCGCTACAGTTAGGGCTGTTCCCAAGTGCTAGTGCTGAACGCTGCCCTCATCATGGTTCCCTGCCGGCGCTGTGATCAGTACCAGCAGGGACAATGATGAGGGTTGTAGTGTCTGCTTCCTCGGTGTCCCTGTGTAAAAATAAGAATAAAATAATAAAATCCATATACTCACTTGTCCGGAGTTGTCCCCCGCTGTAATCCATGTGACCAGTGACACAAAGGAGTCGGGGAGAATGAGCCGGCAGGGAACCATGATGAGAGCTGCGTTCAGCAACGGCGCTTGGGAACCTCACTAACTATACACTGTTTCCTAGGCATGATCCTGATGTGGCACACGGGCCACATACGGATGCAACACGTAAAACACACATGGACACACGTGACACGGATATCTCCGGTACTTTTTTTCCAGTACCGGAAATATACGGACACGTGAAACTGGTCTAAGGCCACATTCACACGTTCAGAATTTTACATCAGTAAGCCGAAATCAGGAGTGGGTGAAAAGTGAAATGGTGCACGAGTTTCTATTATACTTTCCCTCTGATTGTTCCACTCCTGATTTAGGCTTACAAATACTGATGTAAAATACTGAGAGTGTGAACATGGCCTCAGGGTTATCTCCATAATTGCAGGTTATCACCTATCTACAAGATACTTTAGAATGCCCTGTTAGAATGTGGTGGTGTCTTGCATGTCTCTCATCGTCTATGGGACTGGTGAAAATACCCAAGTACATAGCTCTGCTATCTCCCACTGTCGCAATAAATGGAGCACCAATGCAAATGCATGGACAGAATATTTGAAAATCCTGTTCTTGGGATAATTGAAGGTCTCAGAGGTCAAAGTTGGGATAACCCTTTAAAGAAGCACTGCATAATATTAAGAAGTCATATTTGCAGGCTTTAAAACCATGATCAGATATCGGATAAAACAGTCATTTTTGTTATCTTGAATTTTCAATCGAAATAATGGACAAAATTTAGTTGAAAAATGTTTAAAAAATGTGGGATATTGCAGGAAGAAGGATGGGGAAAGAAAGTTTCCTTTATGAAATTAAAGTTTGTTTATTTAAAATAAGAATTTTCCCTTTAATACACAGTGCTATGGGAAAAAAAATTAATCCAGCAATAATGAGGAATTCAATGACTGTCATTTACGCTTTTTCTCAAATAGGCTTGGAAATAATGGTTTGCGCAATTGACAGTACTAAATAAACTTGGAAAATGTCTACAACATTACCTTTGTAGTAACTTGAGCATGGGTAGCGATACATTTTTCATGACAAACTATATGGAAACAAATCTAAGGGCTTTTTATGTCTAATAGATTCTATAAAGTAAATACATATCACACATTCCAGACAATTGTAATATGGCAGCGCTGGGAAACATATTACATATGTCAACCACACCTAGAATCCCCTAAACTAAGTATAAAAGACAGCAGAATCCTAACATGCAGAAGTATTATGAGTGTCTGAAAAATATAAAAATAAACGACTAGGCATTTTATTCTGGCAGTCTTCCATTGCATGAAGATGAGTCTCTCTGTTTGTTTTCTTCCACAGCTCTCCATCACCATATGGATAGACAATGCTATGATTTTAACTGCATCATGTCACAGTAAGGGTTGGTTCTCACAACAGTATAAAAAATCATTCAGAATTCCATCCTGAAAAGTGGGGCGATTTTTTTTTCTCACTTGTCATCCGTGTGCTGTCAGTATACAATCCGTTTTTTTTTACTCTCCATCTACTAATCATTTATAGGACCATTTTTAGTTTGTTTTGCTACAGAATTGTAATGTAAAAATTATATACAGTGGCTCCTTTTGGCATCCAATCTTTTTCTCATACCTGTACACTTCAATGGGTGAGACTCATTACATTTTTAGAGGAAAATCGTGCATGCTGTGATTTTTTTCACATGCACATTGTCAGTGAAAAAAATTGTTAATTTCCACTGCCCCATTGAATAACATTGGTCCGAGTGCAATCGGTTTTTTTAATATGATCATGTGCACAAGGCCTAAGAGATACAAACATATGTGACTGTGGGGTGTATAGCCAAGTGCTAGAATACCTACATAATGTGAACAAGGGTCTATCAAAACAGAAAACCAAAAAGAAAATAACCCTTTAAAAATGCCTTTTATTTGAATTGATTAAAAATACCAACTAAAGACCTGATTAAATAAATAAAGACAATAAGGGTCACATAGAATATAAGATGTCAGGTCAGTATAGTCAAAATATTAAATCAAAATACAGGAAATAATTTAAGGCAATAGAAGGTGTCTTACCCTAAGTGTCCCTTCCTGACAGCGGAGGTTGGCACCCTTGGGATACGATATGGAGCCCTCGCTCAATGTATGCTATCTCTACCTGACCCTTAAAAATGCCAACACCAACACCTAAATAAAGTGCATAAGTGCTATAAAAACATAGGCTAAGTCTGGCTTGGCTAATAAGGTAACTTATAATAGGTCAAATGACCATAAGATGTTATCAAATAAGTGTGGTAAATGTTAAAATCTCTCAAAAACTGCAGCCAGTTCTAGAATAAATCTGATGCCAGAAAGGTACTATAACGGTTACCAGAGATTTTACCAAGTGCTTAAATATTTCTCAAGGCTGCAGCTGCTGCAGCTAAAGCCAAGTCACAGACTGTCAGGGACGTCAGCATCAGAAAGACGACATCGGGGAGATCACACAATATCTCGCCGCTGCCATCACTTTATCAAGATTGGTCAGGGATTCGCACACACGATCCCGATTACCCACTACATAGCTATCGGCAAGCGAGCATAAAGCATATGGCATACACACCTTTGGATCGCAACGCATGGAATATGTGTATACACCCCCATACGGTTACTGGCAGTTTCATGATAGCTCAGTTATAATTATTCGCTGCCATCACCGACCCAATTTGAAGTATAATACAGGCCAGGTCGGACACCTGCATTCTAGTAGCGTATATGGTTTCGGGGGAGGGAACGATTACAAAACAAAAGAAACAGGACTATTACATTTTATATTTAATCCAAAAGGGAGGCAGGCTTTAGGAAAAATATACAAAAGGTTTTACAAAAGGAGACAATACAATACATATGCAGTTACACAAAATAATAAGGATTAAAGAAGATCTTCCTATAAGATTGCCGAGACGATTCAGTATAGCTAGAGGGCGTGTGCCCCACTTTGATTTGACCATTATTGAATGTGATCCTTTATTTATAGTCTCTATAATCACCAGCAATGAATTCTGACCCCCCCTTCCGCTGTGTCTTTTATGCTGAAGGGAGAGACTTACCTACACTCCCCTGTAATGAAATCACGTGGGCTTGGCTCCAGCCTTCATATTTTTATTACAATCTCTAACTTCTGGGATAACTTATCGCTGGTGGATCGTAGGAGCCCGAAAGTGGTACCATATTTTCTATTATGAATTTACCTTTCTCCAGAGACCACACATGACCTGGCTGCAGTCCGTTATTCTGGTACTTTTGAGCCACAGCTCACCGGAGAGGCTTACAGCTATGGTAAAATAAGCATACTGTTCTTTAGCTGACCCTGCCACTAAAAATATGGGTCCCATTATTATCGGACGTATGAAACTTTAGATATTCCATATTTTGCACCGGTGCCGGCCTGGCTATAGATTTCTATTGAATTCCTTTTGAAGCTTTGAGAATACAACCTTCTCACCTAGATGAAGATTTATGGCAAGCCTGTGTTAATTGGGTTTGGTAGCACACTTTGTACTAGCATTTGCTTGCAAGCTATTTCCCCTGTGTATGTTAATTTGCATAGATGCCACTGACCAAGTGTCAGCTCTTCTCCTTTGACAAATACTATAGGGGAGGGGGGATGAAGAGGGGTCTTGGAGAGAGAAATTCTTAATATTTCTATGACATCTCCCCCTCTTTGAGATGACGTAGGGGCCGATTTACAGATCGCCCCTTAAGCCTACCTCCTCGGTATCTCCTTGACGGGATAGCCCATCGGCATTACCATGTTCACTACCCTTCTTGTGCTGAATGGTGAAATCGTACTGCTGTAGAGCCAGGCTCGACCGTAGTAGTTTACCGTTGTCACCGGATACCCAGCGGAGCCAGTTGAGGGGGTTGTGGTCAATCACTATGGTGAAGTTGCGCTTGTATAGATAGGGCTGCAGCCTCCACAGGGCCCACACAATAGCGATTCATTCCTTCTCCACAGTAGCATATGCCACTTCTCGGGGTAAGAGCTTGTGGCTGACTTCCGCACCTCTGGTGTGTGGTTGGCTTCATAGGTATCCGTGATCTGGGCTGCTTTGGCGGCTTCCTTCGGCTCCCTGTCCAGCACAAACTGTCTCTCTTCCACAGGGCAAAGATGATTATATAGATCCAGTAAGTGAGTGGGATCTATAAACATATATATGTAAAGTTATTGACCATAAGAAATACTAGTCCCAATGTCATCAATTGCACATATTCCACAATAAATATATACCATCAGCATATCAATAATCAGGTTAATTAGCAAGTAAATCAGACTATAACACTTAAAAGTCACAGTGTCATCGCTTGCACAAGTCAGACATTAACTATATGTGAACAGCATATTCATATTAGAATTCATACAAAGCATATATGAGTAAAGCAGACCAATAATCAACTTATGTTAAGGTAGAGTACCCCATCCCGACGAGTTTCCCCCCTTGTATATTCAGTAAGAGGTTCATCAGGGGATATATGCCAGGTAAAAAGCAGAGCTAAGATAAAACTCTGCCATCTGGACCACGTTTGACATGATGGCCTTATTGTTATTGATTCATTTAATCAGGTCTTTAGTTGTTATTTTTAATGAAAACAAATAAAGGGTATTTTTTAAAGGGTCATTTTCTTTTGGTTTTCTGTGTAGCCTTGTGCCAAACCTTGCTGCTCAGGGGCAAATTGTACATCCCAATTCCTTGTATAAAAACATCCAAATTTTATTCCATCTTGATTTAAAAAAAAAAACAGCATGTTGTATTATTGCATATAATCCATAGAAAACATCTGATGCGTTTCTGGCATGTATATGCCCCTAGTCATAGTGAATAATAAAAAAGAAAAACTATACACAATTTATAATAATAATAATAATAATAGTTTATTTTTATAGCGCCAACATATTCCGCAGCACTTTACAATTTTAAGGGGGACATATACAGACAATACAGAATAAGCATATCTCATATCGAACGGAGTGAGGGCCCTGCTCGCGAGCTTACAGTCTATGAGGAAGTGGGGGAGACACAAAAGGTAAAAAGTACATAAAAAGAAAGAAAGAAATGTTTATTAAATGGAAAGAGGGAGGCATATCTAAAGAAGATTATAATGTAGTCTGCAGATCCTGCAGGGCACGTATCAGGTTAGCTAAAGCTGACAATGAATTAAGGCTTGCAAGAGATGTCAAAAGCAATAAAAAAGGATTTTGGGGGTATGTCAAAAGTAAAAGAAAAGTCAAAGATGCTATAGGATTTTTACAGGATGAAAATGGAGAAATGGTAAGAGAGGATGTTGAGAAGGCCGAACTTTTTAATTCCTATTTTGCATCTGTTTTCTCTCAGAAAGAAAATGTAACATCAACTGATCTTCACTGTCCTTTTAAAGGAATAGAGGAATCCAAGTTATCAGTAAACAGAAAGATTGTGAGGGAATATTTAGCTAACATAAATGAGTTCAAGTCTCCAGGTCCAGATGAATTACACCCCAGAGTACTGAAGGAGATTGTAGAAGAAATTTTAGAACCACTCTCCATAATCTTTGAAAATTCTTGGAGAACAGGAGAAGTCCCAGAAGACTGGAGAAGAGCAAATGTTGTTCCTATCTTCAAAAAGGGGAAGAAGGTGGACCCAGGGAACTATAGGCCGGTGAGTCTGACTTCTATACCAGGAAAGATCTTTGAACAAATTATTAAACAACATGTATGTAAGTACATGGATAAGAATGAAGTGATTAACCAGAGTCAGCATGGGTTTGTAACTAACAAGTCATGTCAGACTAACTTAATTTCCTTCTATGACAGAATCACTGACTGGGTGGATCAGGGAAATGCTGTAGATATAGTATGTCTTGACTTCAGCAAAGCATTTGACAAAGTATCTCACATCATCCTTATTGAAAAAATGACCAAGTATGCAATGGACCAGGCAACTGTTAGGTGGATTCATAACTGGCTTAGTGATCGGACTCAAAGGGTGGTTGTAAATGGCTTCACATCCAGCTGGATGAATGTCTCAAGTGGGGTACCACAGGGCTCCGTCCTGGGACCTGTATTGTTCAACATCTTTATCAATGATTTAGATGAAGGAATTGAGGGTAAACTGATTAAATTTGCTGATGACACAAAGCTAGGAGGGATAGCTAATACTAGAGAAGAGAGAGAGAGGATTCAAAAAGACCTAAATAAACTGGAGCAGTGGGCAGCAACCAACAGAATGGTTTTTAACAGGGAAAAATGCAAAGTACTACATCTGGGCAATAAAAATGAAAAAAGCATATACAGAATGGGAGGAATAGAGCTAAGCAACAGTACATGTGAAAAAGACTTAGGTATACTAATAGATCATAGACTGAACATGAGTCAACAGTGTGATGCAGCAGCAAAAAAGGCAAATACAATTCTGGGATGTATTAACAGAAGCATACAGTCTAGATCACGTGAAGTCATTATCGGTCTTTACTCCTCTTTGGTCAGACCTCATCTGGAATACTGTGTACAGTTTTGGGCACCACATTTTAAAAAAGACATAGACAAACTGGAGCAAGTTCAGAGAAGAGCGACCAGAATGGTGACTGGTCTGCAAACCATGTCCTATGAGGAACGGTTGCAGGATTTGGGAATGTTTAGCTTGCAAAAAAGAAGACTGAGAGGAGACTTAATAGCTGTCTACAAATATGTCAAGGGCTGTCACATTGTAGAAGGATCATCTTTATTCTCATTTGCACAAGGAAAGACTAGAAGCAATGGGATGAAACTAAATGGGAGGAGACACAGATTAGATATTAGAAAAAACTTTTTGACAGTTAGGGTGATTAATGAGTGGAACAGGCTGCCACGAGAAGTGGTGAGTTCCCCTTCAATGGACGTCTTCAAACAGAGGCTGGACAGACAACTGTCTGAGATGATCTAGTGAATCCTGCTTTGAGCAGGGGGTTGGACCAGATGACCCAGGAGGTCCCTTCCAACTCTACCATTCTATGATTCTATGATTCTATGATTCTACATATATTGTATAATGCAGCCTTTAAAACCCTTAGCAGCCTATCCACAACAAGTAAATCATGATTATGACAATTGACTGCACATATGTAACTAAACATTACCCTACCCAAAAATCACTATAAGGCTGTGTGCCCACGATGCGTTTTTTAAGCGTTTCCGCAGTGGCAAAAACACTGCAAAAATGCATAAAAAACGCATGGTAGAAGGCCTGCCATGTTCCTCAATGATAATCTGCATGTGCTGTGCACATGCTGCGGAAATTTCCGCTGCGGATTATCATTGCGGAAAAAAACGCAGCACTACCAATTATTTTGCGGCAGTGCTGCGTTTACGCCGCCATTGACTTGCATTAGAACGCATGCATTCCGCTTCACTAGATAAGGACATGCGGAATGCATGCGTTCCAATGTGCGGATGGTACCCAGGTCTAGAGGAGAGGAGACTCTCCTCCGGACCCAGGTACCATAGAAACTGTGAAAAAAAGAATAAAATAAAAAATAAAGATTATATTTACCTTCTGACGGCCCCCGCTGCACTCGTCCTTTCATGCCGGCAGATCGCGATGGACTGAAGGACCAGCGCTGACGTCATAGTCATGTGACGGGTCACGCGATGCTGACGTCGGCAGGTCCTTCAGTGTACTGCTGCCGGCAACTAGGACGGAGGGAAGCAAGACACCGGGGGCCATCAGATGGTAAGTATATATTTATTTTTTTATTTTTTACCATTCTTTCGGTCACACTATATAAATCCATGCCGTTTGCATGGATTTATATAGTGTGACCAAGTTGTCAAGCACTTTCCAAGTGATGCTAAAATCTCTTGGAAAGCGCTTGTCAACTCGCATGCGGAAATGCAAGTGAAGAACGCTTCACATCCGCATGTCCCTGGCAGGAAAACACATGTACAATCCGCATGCGTTTTTTTTTGCCAGGGAGATGCAGAAACGCTCAGGAAAAAATCCTGAGCATTTCTGCATCGTGGGCACATAGCCTTAGACCTCATTCAGGCATCAGCAACTGACCAGCATGTGACTTTATGTCAAAACCAGGAGTGATACTCACAGAGAGAGCCCCTGCTCTGTATCCTGGAGACACTCCTGACCCCAGCACACAAACACCAACCAATCCTGACCAAAACCACAGATGTGTGAACAAAGCTCATCAGCTTGCATATCCAAATTACTAAGAAAAATATTACATTCCCAATTAAGATTAATAGATGAATGACAAAGCTTGTTTAGAATTCATACCATTAGGATATCTGGTGTTTAATTTGAAATTCCATGATGCTTTCCTCGAAAGCACCTGTCTGCGCAAATCTCCGCCTCTTGGTGGACAATTGACTTTTTCGATGTCATAAAGCATAAAATACTCCACACTAGCACCGGAGGTGTTTAACCACTCCTCAATAGGATGCACTTTTACTATAAATATTGGAAATGTGTTTGCCCATTCTCTACTGAAGATTTCTGATTGTACTCCCTATGTATTTAACCCTACATTTTTTGCATTCGATACAATATACCACATGGTGCGTGTCAGGGTTAATGAAAGAGCCAATACTGTGACTAGCTCCATGTGGCAAATCCAGTCTGTCATTTCTCAGCCCTAATGCACACACTGCATCTTTGTTTACCTCATTTAAAAAAAAAAACTTCAGGGCTAACCATGTTGTAGTGTTTTTTTTTCTCCCCGTATATAAAGTTGGGGATAAAAGATCACAAAGTGATATTTCTCTCCCCAGTACAGCCTGAAACCCATTTTCTTTGATAATTTTCTCAGATTTCACATCCTGATTCAGAATAAGTAAATATTTCCGTAAAACGGATTTTATTTGATTGAATTGAACTATAAGGTGTACTGAAAAAAAGTTTATTGAAACCTTTTTTTCTTTTTGTTATTATATATAAGTAAACTCCTGACCATACCTGTATTTATGATTTTTTCTTCTGATGTTTTAATGGGTTTTTTATTCTAACCTCTAGCTAAGGGTATGTGCCCACGTAGTGTTTTACAAGCGTATTTGATGCGGAAATTCCACAGCGGAAACGCTTGTAAAACGCTTGTTAATCCGCACCCCATGGTCCCCAATGAGAATCCGCAAGTTCCATGCTCATGCTGCGGATTTTTCTGCAGCGTTTTTGATGAGCACAAAAATCTGCAGCATGTCAATTAATTTTGCGTTTCCGCATGCGGAATTGCCTTTGCAATGCAATAAAAAATGCAAGGCAATTCCGCATGTGCAAAAAGCGCGAAAAACGCATATGAAATTCCGCATGCGTTTTTCCGGGAAAGAACATGCATAAATGAAGCGCAAAATTTCCGCAACGTGGGCACATAGCCTAATAGTCTGCTTTTAATGATATGTTTTTCCTCACAAAATACCCAGTGATCTGAACATATGCATTTGGTTCTCATAAATTCTCCTTAAAGGATTGATTCTAAAGTGTGGATGGGATAAGCACTAGTTGCATGCAGTGTGGTGTTGCCCTCCCACCTTTTTCTGATGCATATAGATGTGAACCAGGTTTGATGTCGTGTCACCAGAAAAAACTAAATCAAAAAATTCCATTCTTGAATTTGGACAGGAATGAGTGAAACGTAAATTACATTGGTTATCCCTGAGATAATCAATGAAACTTGGCTAAGTTGCCAGACCACACTATTAGTATGTAGTCCACATAGCGACCATACCAAAATAAATACTCTGCAAATTGATTGTCTACAGAAAAAAATTAAATGTTCCTCCCACCATCCCACCATCCTACAAATAAAATTGCAGGTGATGGGGAGAAACGTGATCCCTTCGGAGCTCCCTCCATCTGCAAAAAAATTAATTATTGAAACTGAAAAAGCTATGTTGCCGCAAAAATTGTGTGGTCATAATAAAAATTATTTTAGATCTCTAGAGTAGGGACTGTAATTATTAAGGTGAAATTGCAAACTTAGCATTGCCTTGTTATGAAGAAGGCATGAATAAAAATTTACGCAAGTAAAAAAACTCTATTTTTTTGCCATTTAAAACTATCCATGGCTTTCAATACTTTCAATGCTGCTGTCCTTCAAAAAACTGGCAAACTGGATGCTAGGGGTTTCAAATGTTCATCAATCTATGCACTCAGCCCCTCATTGAGAGACCCTATGCCTGAGATGATGGGACAGAGGGGTGGGGAAATAAGTATTTATGCATTTTAGGGAGGCTATGAAAAATGGTTGTAATAGGGTTTCTTTGAAAAGTAACTTTACTGTATGTTAATTTAAAATTCCCATTTTTAATCCTTCATCCACAATATCATTTAACGCTTTAGAAAAGGCATCAGTTGGATTGAACTTCAGTCTACAAAATGTCATATACTAACTTTTTAAATAAAGAGGCATCCAACAGTACAATGCATTCCGCCTTCTCTGACTTACGTATAACCAAGTTGTTATTTTTTAGTTCACAAATGGTGACTACCTCTTGAAGCTCATCAAGAGATTGCCAAGAGTGTGCAAAGCAGTCATCAAAGCGAAAGGTGGCTACTTTGAAGAACCTAGACTATAAGACATATTTTCAGTTGTTTCAAACTTTTTTGTTAAGTATATAATTCCACATGTGTTAATTAATAGTTTTGATGCCTTCAGTGTGAATGTACAATTTTCATAGTCATGAAAATACAGAAAAATCTTTAAATGAGAAGGTGTGTCCAAACTTTTGGTCTGTACTGTATGTCACACAAAATACTTAATAAATAATATTTCCCAAATGTCTACTTTACATCAGCACAATTTTGGAACCAACATTTTTTTGGGTTAGGGAGCTATAAGGGTTAAAAAAACAAAAATTTACAAAACCATTTTTTTTAGGGACCACATCACATTTGAAGTCACTTTGAGGGGTCTTTATGACAGAAATACCCCAAAATGACACCATTCTAAAAACTGCACCCCTCAACGTGCTCAAAACCACATTCAAGAAGTTTATTAACCCTTCACGTGCTTCACACCAATTAATTGAACGTGAAAGGAAAAAATTAACATGTAACTTTTTTTCACTAAAATTTTAGTTTAGACTCCATTTTTTTTATTTTTACAAAGGTACCAGGAGAAATTGGATGCCAAATGTTGTTGAGCAAATTCTCCTGAGTATGCCAATACCTCATATGTGGGGGATAGCCATTGTTTGGGCACACGGCAGGGCTCGGAAGGGAAGGAGTGCCAATTGACGTTTTCAATGCAAAACTCGCTGGAATTGACAGCGGACCCCATGTCGCGTTTGGAGAGCCCCTGATGTGCCTAAACAGTGGAAACCCCCCCACAAGTGACCCCATTTTGGAAACTAGACCCCTTAAGGAACTTATTTAGATGTGTGGTGAGCACTTTGAACCCCCAAGTGTTTTGCAAAAGTTTATGACGTACAGCAGTGAAAAAAAAAATCTTTTTTTTCCCACAAAAACGATCTTTTTGCCCCAATATTTTTATTTTCACGAGGGTACCAGCAACTTATTTAGATGTGTGGTGAACACTTTTAACCCCCAGGTGCCTCACAGAAAATTCTAATGTTGACTTGTGAAAATAAAAAAAGCATTTTTTCCACAAAAATGTTAAAAAAATATTTTCACAAGTGTAACAGGGGAAAGTAGACCTCAAAATCTGTTGTCCAATTTCTCCTGAGTACGCTGATACCCCATGTGTTGGAGAAAACTACTGTTTGGGCGCATGTCAGGGCTCGGAAAGGAAGGAGTGACGCTTTGGAATGCAGACTTTGATGGAATTGTCTGTGGGCATCATGTCACATTCTCAGAGCCCCTGATGGGCCTAAACAGTGGAAATGCCAAACAAGTGCCCCCTTTTTGAAACTGATATCTGATTTTTGAAGTTTATAATGTAGCGTTATACGTCAGTTGTGTAGGACAACCTGACGAACATTACACAACTGACTTATGACAATCTGACGAACACTACGTTAGTTGTGTAGTGTTCATCAGGTTGTCATAGGTCAGAAATTAATTTAGTAGTGCATGTAAGTATGGTACCTTTTTGAAGCATTCTTTCATGCACAGGCCAGGTGTCACATTGATCAATGGTGTCCTTGCATATTCCCCTTTTTTAACACACTCGGCACCTCTTTTGTGACTTACCTTTTTTGCGACTTAAGGGATCTCCCCTGGGAAATGCTGGCCTGGTACAATTCGAGGTCCTTCTGTTCTGGAGGTACTGGGGCCCGCTCTGTCACCGCTGCCAAATATCAGGGCCTTGATAACTGTCTCCTGGAAGTGAAGGTATGATGCAGAAGTCTGGCCTGCACATAGTGACAGAAGGAAAGCGTTGTGCATTGCCATCTGTACAAGGTGCACCGCCAACTTCTTGTACCACACCTTGGCCTTTCTCAAAGCACTGTACGGTTGGAGGACTTGATCAGAAAGATCAACTCCCCCCATAAACTTGTTGTACCCCACTACACAGTCTGGTTTGATGACCTGTGTAGTGGAACCTCGTACAGTGCTGAGGGTGCTGCCATCACCATGTATGGTGGTCAAGATAAGGACATCCCTCTTGTCCTTGTACTTGACCACCAGCAGATGGTCACTACATTGGGCTCTGTTCTCACCCCTTCTGAGTAGCTGCCCAATTAGCATCTTTTGAAGGCCTCTCTGATTTTTGCAGACAGTACTGCAGGCTGTGGTACGGCGCGCTGAGAGGGACTTGAAGAGAGGGACACTGGTATAAAAGTTATCCACGTACAGGTGATAACCTTTATCCAGCAGTGGGTGCACCAAGTCCCACACAATTTTCCCACTCACTCCCAGAACAGGGAGACATTCAGGGGGTTTAATCCGGGAGTCCTTCCCTTCGTAAACTCTAAACTTGTGAGTGTAACCTGAGGTACTCTCACAGAGTTTATACAGCTTGATTCCATACCTGGCCCTCTTACTGGGCAGGTACTACCGGAATCCAAGCCGCCCCTTTAAAGAAATTAAGGATTCATTCACACAGATGTCCCTTTGGGGCACGTACACTTCAGCAAACTTGTTGTTGAAGTGTTCGATGACCAGTCGAACTTTGAAAAGACGATCAAAGTTCGGGTCATCGCATGCAGGACACCTTGCATTATCGTTGTAATGCAAGAACTCGTGGATGGCCTCAAAACATGTCCGGGTCATGACCATTCAGAACACTGGAGTGTTATACAAAACGTCAACACTCCAGTATTGCCGAACTTTTGGCTTCTTGAGGATCCCCATATGAAGGACCAGGCCCCAAAACTTCATCATTTCTATTGCATCTACAGGCAACCAATTAGAAAATGATAAAGAGGAGTTTTGTTCCAAAAACTTATGAGCGTACAAATTAGTTTGGCCCACCGTGAGATTTATAAAATCCTCAGTGAAAAAGACTTTGAAAAAGTCTATTTCTGTGAGGCCAGTGGTGTCAAACTTGATTCCTGATTCCGCCACGAAATCAGGAATCAGTGGCTCATAATTTTTGGGGGGTGAGGTCCATATGGGGTCAGTAGTGGGGGGCGCTGGTTCATCTTCTCTCCTGGGACGACTGCGGGGTGGTCCAACAGCACCTGAGGAGGATGAAGAGGAGGAGGAAGAAGAGGAGGAAGAGGAGGACGACGAGGAGTCGGAAAAATAAATAAATGTGCTATCCTCGCCCTCGATGTCAGTGTCGGAGACAAGAAAAGCGTATGCCTCCTCCGCTGAATAGCGAGTTTGGGATGAGCGGGACATTTTTTTTTTGTTATGTATGTGGTGCGTGCGTGTCTGTACTTTATTCAGTGTGTGTGGGTGTGTCAGCACTTTATTTAGAGTGTATGTGTGTCAGTGTACTTGGTGTGAACTTTTTACTGAAAAAAAAGGGAAAAAGGGACTACTGTATGTGGTGCATATAGCGAGCACGAGTGTGGATCGGTGAACTATGTCACCGATCAATGCTCGGCAGCTGCTGGATGTGTGCATGGATGTGTGGGGAGTGGGAAGAGCAGGAGCCCGGGCCCAGAGCAGGAGACCGGGCCCAGAGCAGGAGACCGGGCCCAGAGCAGGAGTCAGTGCCCGGAGCAGGAAACCGAGCCCTGAGCAGGAGTCGGTGGGAAGGGGGGTGAAAAGAGGGGCGGGGGGGGAGAGAGGGGATTGGGGTGGATGAGGGGAGAACAGAGATGGACTCACCAAAGTCTTCTCTGTTCTTCTTTCTGCAGGCTCTGGAGCAGGATCTTAGGAGCACCGATCCTATGCTGCACATCACTGTTTCGGGCAATGTGATTGCTGGAAACAGTGAGAATGCTGGGATTGGCTGTTCAGAATTGAACAGCCAATCACAGCGATCGTGGGAGTGGGGTGGCTGCGACACCCCCCGGGATGCCGGCGCCATCTACCCTGAGGTAAGATGGCGCCAGAAATTTAATGCGATCACCACGACTTTAGTCGCGGGACCGCATTAAAAACCATGACCTAATAGTACGTCATTGGTCCAATCAGCCCAGGTCACCATGACGTACTATTAGGCCACACATCAGAACAGGGTTTATCCATTCACATTCAAGTTCATTTTCTCTTCTTTTGTATTGCATATCTTTTCAGATCTCTTTTTATTGGTTTTCCATCCTCCCTTCCTTCTCCCCTTACATTTTTTGAATTACAAAATTCTCTGAATGATGCATTAGAATGACTATTTTTTCTTTGATAATCACTTAAATTTGAAGTATCAGGATAAGAGTCTGAAGATTTCAAATTTCTAGATGAAAAAAATACTTGATTTTTTACAGTGTCCTTGTAACTGCTACTAGGAGGGTGTCACGCACGTGTGTGGTGCATGTGGATCATGATTCCACTGTGCCCTGGGTCTGGGCTTGCCTAGGAGGGGTGTAGCTAAGCGGCTATCTGGTTTTCACTGAAGCTCCTCATGGTAGAGTCAGGGTTGAGCTGCAGGTAGCCGCCAGGTACCACTGCTAGGCAGTCCCTGGTATCGCAGCTGCTGACCGCTAGGGTCGGGTTCGCTGACACAGACTGCACTCAGAGTCACAGAGAAGGCTGGATTCAGAACCTATTCAGACAAGTGTGGCTTCAGGGTTCAGATACCGCCGAAGTGGCTTCAGGTTCAGGATCTGCCAGTGCGGCTACAGAGTTCAGGTACTGCCTGAGCGGCTTCAGGGTTCAAGTACCGCCAGAACAGCTTTAGGTAAACGTACACACTATACAGGAATACAGGAACAGAATCGGGATAAGGAACTAACTTCAATGGATTTGGACAGGAGACCTTGCAACATACAGTTGCACACACAAGTGTTGTAGGGAAACTACAGGGGTTCCTCAGGCACCTCCCTACTGGGGAGGGTGCCGTTTAAACAAGATGCCTGCCAGCTATTGGCTGGGGGCATCTTCACGGTGTGTGCGGTGCCCCTTTCAGAACAGGGAGAATGCGGCGTGCACAGGAAGCAAAAGACAGGAGACTGGTCAGGAGATAGGAAGGTCATTGCGTGGTCGGGGTGGGGAGAATGTTGGTGTCCCTGCATGGAGGAGGGAGGGAAACCATGCAGGTGCGCCGGCATTGGTGTTACAGTACCCCCTTCTTATGCACCCTCTTCTTCAAGCCCGTGAGGATTCTCTGCCAAAGAAATGGAGCCTGATTCTTCTCCTTGGATTCCCATGACTTCTCTTGGGGCCACATTCTCTCTGGTCTTTTTGGCTAAGATGCTTCTCACCATCAAGACATCCTCAGAGCAGATTGAAGCAGGCATGGAAACAAGATCCTTGAATTGTTGAGTCTCTCTCTGTCCAGTGAGACCAGCTACCACTTTGGAAGAATTGGAGACAAATTGGAGTCCTTCCTCCTGGTTGGTGGATAGTAGCGACTTGGAAGATTCCTCTGCCTTGGTGTTCTCATCATCCAGCGACTTGAAAATTAAAGATACCCTCTCAGGGTCCATCTTTAAACTGGTGTCCAAAAATATATTTTCTGGAGGCCGGGAGATTCCCAAGAGCAGGTAACTGGAACAATCGCTGGTACTGTGTGGAGATATAGTTCAGCTTCTCTTCTTTCGGAGATGTCCGCACACGACGAGTTGGCAACTAGCAGACCGGGCAATGAAGATGATGACAAAGGCTGCCAAACTGGATGTACAGGGGCCAGACATGACTGTCCTCATTGAAGCATTTTACCCGATCTCCAGTCTAGAACAGGCTGATGAGTTCTCAGCCATGAAAGACCTAAGAGAAGTGGATGAAATAAACCAGACAGCACATAGAATGTGATCTTCTCCTTATGCAGTGCTCCTATCTGGAGCTCTACTTGCTTTGTAATGACTTGAATGACTTCGGATATGGCCTTTCCTTCGACTGATTATACCCTCAGCTGATTCTAAAGGTGTCAGACAGGACCACGGCTTGCTGCAAGAAATTTCCCACCAAACCGGAGTCAAAGTAAGGTGTTTCGACGAATCGGGTACCTCATGTTCCAGAAAATGAATTATTTCCCCCAGAAAATTATTGCAATTGCACATGTTTTGTTATACACATATTTATTTTCGTTGTGTATTGGAAATACAGTAAAAAACAGAGAAAAAAAGGCAAATTGGACATAATTACACACAGAATCCTAAAAATGGGCTTGACAAAATTGTTCGCATCCTCAACTTAATATTTGGTTGCACATGCTTTGGAATAGATAGATGCAATCAATCGCTTCTTTTAACCATCAACAAGCTTCTTACACCTCTTAACTGGAATTTTGGAGAGGGTGGAAAAAGCCAAAGTGCGCAGTGGAGCTTAATAGATGAAACTGGAATAGCCAAATGGAGAGATAAAGAGACTTCTTGATAGTAACAGAATGGGAATAAAGGACCACATGGATAATAATAGTAGAAAATAATAGAAATAAATGCAAAAGAAATATAAATGGAGATGACTAAGAGAAATAAGGAAAAAATGAATGAGTAAATTTAGAACTAGATTAAATGCAGACAAAAAGCCTTATAAAGAAAATTAGGAGAAGTGAAGAAAGAATACAGAATAATATACAGAAAAATTAAAATGACCTACACAATGTAAGAAACAAGAGAAAATGTAAATTAGTTATTTTTTTATTTTTATTTTTTCCTTTTTTTTTCCATTTTTCAAAATGGAAAATTAAAAAAAAAGCAGAAAATAAAAGGCAGGTATAATAAAAAAGAAAAAAATTAGGTCAAAATTAGTAGAACGTAAAAAGACAGTAAGGCTGTGTGCCCACGATGCGTATTTCATGCGTTTTTGGTGCGGAAATTTCTGCAGCGTAAACGCATGATAAACACATGGTAAGCCTTCTGCCATGGTCCCCTATGCAATTCCGCACTTTCAATGCCCATGCTGCGGATTTTTCCGCAGCGTTTATGCTGCGCTCAAAAATCCGCAGCATGTCCATTAATTTTGTGGAAGCGCAGCGTTTTCGCTGCCATTGGCTTGCAATAGTACGCGCCAATGCTGCAAGACTGCATCTGTACTTGCGTAATTGGCGCGTTCTAATGTGTGGATGGTACGCGGGTGTAGAGGAGAGGAGAGTCTCCTCCACACCCAGGTACCATAGAAACTGTAAAAAAAGAATAAAATAAAAAATAAAGAATATATTCACCTTCTGGCGGCCCGCGCTGCGCTCCTTCTCCTTTGCCGGCACATCTCTTTGGACTGTAGGACCTGTGGTGACGTCACAGTCATGTGACGGTAGGTCCTTCAATACAGGGCATCGCGATATCCCGGCAGCCAGGAACGAGCGCAGCAGCACACCCCGGGCCATCGGAAGGTAAGTATACATTTATTTTTTTATTTTTAACCATTCTCTCGGGTCACACTATATAAATACATGCAATTGCATGGATTTATATAGCGTGACCTAGCTGTCAAGCACTTTCAAAGTGATGCTAAAATCGCTTTGAAAGCTCTTATCAATCCTAGTGTTGAGCCACCCCCGTAGTGTTCGAGTTCGGTTCGGTTCGTCGAACACCCGTATGTTCGCCGAACTGACAAACTGCTCAGAAGACACAACTAACACATGGAAAAGTGACAAGTACATATAGTCATGCGAAAAGAAAAGAGGTGGAGGAGTAAAAGGAAGGGGAGACGCAGATATAGACATGTCATGCCCTTCTAAAACCAAAAAAGTGCGAAGCCGACACGGCCAGTCCGTTCCTGCCCGTGCGACCTCCGTGTCGCCGGGTTTGTGCCAGAGCTGCGGTGGACCCTGACGGCCAGCCCCCCTCTCTCAACACTGGTGACTGTCCGCTGGTGGGTCGAGCCCCCCCGCAGTGGGGGGGAGTAACATCTGCAGAAGAAAGACCATCTTCCACCCAAACTAAGATGTCTATTCTTTTCGTGGACAATGTGATACGATCCCTTTCTTACGGACATGCCCATCGCTACAAATTCCAGATGAGGCACAAAAACAGCAGGTGCTTCAACGGATATCAAGTGCTCCTTCAAGTGGGCTCTCCTCCACCTCAACTTCAACATCACAAATACTCCAGTCCTCAGAGGTGTCACCCCTATCGCACTTGCTTACTCACAGCTCCCAAGTCTCCAGCTGCCCTTCTGAGTATGGGGTAACACAGATGGTTGAGTCTGCACAGCTGTTTACTCATACTATAGCCTGGGAAACGGAGGTCTGCTCCAGAGCTTCTGTTAATCCAGACGAGGAAATGATCTGCACTGATGCCCAGAATCTTTATGAGTCGGATCCAGGACCAGATGAAGAAGGTTCTGAGCATAATGTAGACCCTCGTTCCCAAACTGTAACTCCTGTTGGTGGAGGCAATAATGAAGACGATGATGAGACTCAAATACCTGATTGGAGCGACAACTTGACTTTTCGGTCAGGGCAGGAAGAGGTTGGCTCTGAGGATGACGGGTGTGAGAACACACAGGGTGATGATGACGATGTTGGATATCCCACTTACTGTCAACCCACAGTCAGCCAGTCGATGAGGTCAGCAGAGGAGGTGGAGGAGGATGTGACTAGCCCAGGGGATGGGGATGACTCGGTACCCGGGCCTTTGCCTGGCCTTTGGGATGTCGCGGTGGTCGGCTCCCAGGCCCGTACCCTGGGGTCAGTCTTTAAAAGGGTGGATAATTTTTAATTTTATAAGAGTTCGTGACGACACGTGTGGTATCTGGTGAGAAGCACCAACGCTGCAGTAGTCCACTGAGGCCGGTGATATAGTATGATATGTGGTATAGCTCCCCAGAGGTGGAGCTAGGCCTCAGAAAAGAGTATGCAGGGGGAATGCAGGACAGGCGAGACCCAGCTGGGTCAGAGCAAGAACGGGAACGGACACGGTAGTCTCTTCAGAACCTTTTACTGGTGGAAATTCAGGCACATCCCGGAGCACTGTAGGGTGAAGGGTGCATATCAGGATCCTCCCCAATGAGCGGGTGTAGGGCCTCCTGTTTCTTGCCACTGCGTAGTAAGTTTCTGACCTGCCTGGAGCTAGGCCTAACTTTGTCTCTGTCCTGCGCTGGCTGACCTTGTGGTAGGGCCTTGTCTTGGAGTTCACACTTCCAGTATGCGTGGCCTAAGCGTCTCCTGGCTCTGTTAAGTATCAGCACTAGTGTTGAGCCACCCCCGTAGTGTTCGAGTTCGGTTCGGTTCGTCGAACACCCGTGTGTTCGCCGAACTGTTCGTCGAACTGTTCGACGAACACCTTCGAACACCGTTAAAACCAATGGCAGGCAAACAAAAACACATAGAAACACATAGAAAACACCTTCAAAGGTGTCCAAAAGCTGACAAACTGCTCAGAAGACATAACTAACACATGGAAAAGTGACAAGTACATATAGTCATGCGAAAATAAAAGAGGTGGAGGAGTAAAAGGAGGGGGAGACACAGATATAGGCATGTCATGCCCTTCTAAAATCCAAAAAGTGAGAAGCCGACACGGCCAGTCCGCTCCTGCCCGTGCCACCTCCGTGTCGCCGGGTTTGTGCCAGAGCCGCGGTGAACCCTGATGGCCAGCCCCCCTCTCCCAATACTGGTGCCTGTCCGCTGGTGGGTCGAGCGAGCCCCCCTGTGGTGGAGGCAGCTCTAAGCTTTTTAATTTAAATTGTCTCTCTAATTTGAATGAATACACTTTAAATCCATTTACAAGGATCTATTGGAGGGCAAGTCTCATGCCAGCAGCCGCGTAATTCCAGCTCCAGTAGCGTCCACTAAAGCTGCTGCAGTTAAAAAGCTTTTATAAGGATCGAGCTCGGCTGTCCACCGCAAGGCATCCTACTGCCAGTCCCAGCCCCTATGCCTTGGGGTGCCTCCTGATGCTCTTCACTGAGTATCCCGTGGTCCCGAAGCATTTCCTTTGAAAAAATGAAGTGTCCAAACTACAGGTGGTGTAGCTTGCTTAACAGCCGGGATAATCCGCTGACTAGCAGACACTGCTACTAGGCACAAAGTATTTCCTGGGCTAGATACAGTTAAAAATTTGTAATTAGATACTCTCGTTGGATGCTGAGAAAGCATTCCATAGAGTCTCCTGGCACGCCATATATGATTCTCTTATAAAGCTTGGGGTAGGGGTCTAGGGGACCCTTTTATAGCCAAAATCACGGCCGTGTATCGCAATACGTCACCTAGGCTGAAGATAAATGGAACTGTAGCACCCTGAGGGCTCGGTTGCTACAGAGGTATTGCACCTCACCCAGAGGTGTGATATCTCACTCTCAGGTAAGGATGTAGTGTGGATCAGGACCCAACATCTGCATGCATTACACCACATTGCCGTGGGGCAGGGCGACCAATATGCCCCTGAGATGGGCACGACAGTCCCTGTCCCTGGCTGGAGTGGGGGGAGGGAACACTGAGGAAGGGGAACCCTGTAGTGCAGGAGCAGGGAGGAAGCAGTTCCTGGGTGCATTGAGAAGGGAGTATTAAAGGTGGGCACCATCTTAGTTCAGTGCAGAGAAGTCTGAGCAGAAGTGGCAGGGAGCAGGGGCTCTGCATGAGCTCTGCTCCGGAGGCGGGCCTAGTAACAGAGGCCCAGGCCTGGAAGAGGGAGAAGGAAGGAAGAGGAGCGGAGAAGGCTCCAGGAACGAGGAATGAAGGGATCTCAGGGGTGCGGACGGGCGAGTCGCCACCGCACGCCAGAATCCACCTGCGTGGAGGGGTCAGGCCAAAGGGGGAGACCGGTCCCCGAAACTAGTGGAGGCAGGAAACGACCCTCAGCTAGAAACAGGAGGCTGTGACATTTTATGTGGCGCAGCCCCTCGCTACACCCGCTAGGAAGGCACCACATAGGGTCAGGGAAACTGGCGCCAAGTTTACCAAGAGGAGGCCCGAGGCAGCCGGACAGAAGGGTTGGTAAGAAAGGCCAGACAAAGAACACACAAAGGGGGTCCTGTGAAGCGCTCCAAAGTTATCTGGGAGTTGTCTGAGCCCTTCACCTGGTGAGCACAGTACGACGTGGGCAGCCGTTACCTGCAGACGTGGTCTGGATAATAAGAACTGTGAGTAAAGGCCCTGGACTGCATCACTGACTCCGTGTCATTACTGCTGCTGCCCTGCACCATCACCCCCATCCTCCGCATACACTGCCCTGAGGCTATACTCCTCCCGTGGGGAGTTATGCTACGCTTTGCTGCACCCACAACACCAGCCTCAGCGGTCTGCCCTGGAGCGGCGGTTCATCCTGACCGCAATCCACGGGTGGCGTAGTCGGACATTTAAACATCAAAACCACATAAATAGTTCCGCCACTGGTTTGACCGCCCTGAGCCACGGAACCGGGTTGCCGCCACGGAGACTACAACCACCAGCATCCACCAAAAAGGGTCCGGCTCCGGGTGTCCCAAGGCCCAGGGGGCGCGTCAGAACATTTTCATCACCTTTCACAATCACCAATGGGACAAGGCAGGGATGTTCTCTGTCCCCTCTCTTATACATCCTAGTGACGGAGCACCTGCTCTCATCAATTCGCCATAACCCCAATATTAGGTGGATTGAGGTGGGAGGCACCGAGTACAAGTGCTCTCTATTTGCTGATGATGTCCTAGTATATATCACTCAATCACATATATCCATCCATGCTGTTATGGCTGAAATAGATCACTTTGTTACATGGTCAAATTTTAAAATCAATGCAGCGAAGTCTGAGGCCCTCGATGTCTCCCTCCCCAAATCCATATAGGATTCCATCCAGTCCAACTTTTCCTTTGCCTGGCCCTCACAGGGTATCAAATACTTAGGAATTCCTATTCATAGAGACCTCTCCCATCTATGTTATCTTAATTTTGGGCCCTTTATTGAACAACTCCATACAGACCACGGTTGGCAAGTTAGAACTGTAAGATTCACTACGTGAACCACTGGTGTTTTGTGGAAAAGCACATGTACACTGTGTTCCAAATTATTATGCAAAAAGTGTTTAGGAGTGATAAGGGAAGAATTTGTTTGTTTGTCAGTTAAACTCATTGATGGTGATGTGTGTCAGGGCTCTTTATATCACTGTAAGCAATTGCAGACACCAGTGCTAATTAGTTTGTCAGGTGTGTCCAATGAAAGGCAAGACTACTTAAGAAGGCTCTCTCACATTATTCAGCAGCCTACATTTTCTGCCAAAATGGGAAAGAAAAAGGATGTGTCGGCTGCTGAGAAGCAACAAATTGTGGAGTGTTTAGGTCAAGGCATGACTACAATCAACATTGTGCGATGATCAGGATGAAGTGTCTTGGCAATCAAGAAGTATGTAGCTGATTCACAGTACACACGTGTGCGTGCTGATAAGGGCAAATTGAGGACTCTTTCCTACAGGCAATTACGTCAGGTTGAAAGAGCTGCGGCAAAAAAGCCTTGTCATAGCAGCAGACAAGTTTTTGAAGCTGCTTGTGCCTCCAACGTCCCCCGAACAACAAGATGCAGGGTCCTTCAGAGGTTTGCAGCTGTGCATACGCCATCCTGTCGACCTCCTCTATCCACTTCACACAAGCAGAAACGGCTCCAGTGGGCCAAACATTACATGAAGACTGATTTCAAAACTGTTTTGTTCACGGATGAGTGCCGTGCAGCGCTCGATGGTCCAGATGGATGGAGTGGAGGATGGCTGGTTGATGGACACCCCACGCAAACACAGCTACAGCGCCAACAAGGAGGAGGTGGAGTAATGTTTTGTGCTGGAATCATGGGGAGAGAGATTGGCGGCCCCTTTAGGATCCCTGAAGGCGCTAAAGATGAACTCCATAATGTATGTGGATTTTCTCAAACAGCACTTCCTGCCATGGTTCAAGAAGAAGAACCGTGTATTTCACAGCAAGATCATTTTTCTGCATGATAATGCACCATCTCATGCTGCACATAAAACATCTGCATCTCTGGCTGATATGGGCATAAAAGGGGACAAACTTATGGTGTGACCCCCATGCTCCCCTGACCTCTACCCCATTCAGAACCTTTGGAGCATCATTAAAAGGAGTGTCTATGATGGCGGGAGGCAGTTCACATCTAAGCAACAGCTCTGGGAGGGTATTCTGTCCTCATGCAAAACAATTGAAGCAGAAACCATCCAAAACCTGACAAATTCAATGGACGAGAGAGTTCAGAAGCTCCTTTCGAACAAGGGGTCCTATGTGAAAATGTAACATCACCTAGAATAAAGTTTTGAGTTGAAAACTGTTTGATTTCAGTTTCTAACAACCTGCTAATGCTTATAATTTCAAAAATGACCATTTTTTTGGTCTTTATTAAAATGAAAAGGTTGATCGAAAAGTTTGGGGGATCTAAGAGTGTGGCAACCCAGTAGTCATGATTACTTCGAATTCTGACAATATGAGGGTCATGCTGCAGGTAGTGCAGCAAGAAGGCACTTATGTGTCTTGCGCATCTCGGAGCCCCAAAATTATTTTCCGGGCTAGATGCAGCTAAAAATTATTTTTAATTTTAAATCTGGTGGAGCTTATTATAGATGGCCTAATAGGATCAGTGCTGCACACTGCTACAAAGCCCAAATTATTTTCCAGTCAAGATACAGATAAACATGATTAGTAATTTGAAAGCTTAAAACGGTTGGTACGGTGATTTTAAACAATCATCAAGCTTTTACTCTCCCCAGGATGACACAGGGGTAGAAAAGTCGTTTCGGATCCATGATTTGTTCATCTTTATGAACGTGAGTCTGTCTACATTATCAGTGGAGAGCCGCGTGCGCTTATCTGTCAGCACACCACCAGCAGCGCTGAACACACGTTCAGACAGAACGCTGGCTGCGGGGCACGACAAGATCTCCAAGGCGTAAGTGGCTAGCTCCGGCCATTTATCCAGATTGGAAGCCCAAAAAGAGCAAGGGTCCAGTGACACAGTCGTGGCTTCAATGTTTACTTGGAGATACTCCTGTACCATCGTCTCTAGGCGTTGACTATGTGTCAGACTTCTTGTCTCCTGTGGCCTTGCAAAGGATGGGCTAAAAAAGTGGTGAAATGATTCCGCAAAATTGATGTTACCACCAGATACTGTGGTTCTGTTACGGTTTGAGTGCTGAACACTTGACGGTCCCACGGTTGGCAAGTTGGAACTGTGAGATTCACTACGTGCACCACTGGTATTTTGTGGAAAAGCACATGTAAGATTCTGCAACAGTCTCTGCTGATACTCCTGCATGCGTGCATCCCTTTCTATGGCAGGAATAATTTCTGCAAATTTACTTTTGTACCGGGGATCTAACAGTGTGGCAACCCAGTAGTCAGGATTATTTCTAATTCTCACAATTCGAGGGTCATGTTGCAGGTAGTGCAGCAAGAAGGCACTCATGTGTGTTGCGCATCCAGGAGCACCAAGTCCCTGTTGTGTTGGTGGCGAGGTAACAATCATGCTTCCTTCCTCTGTCCTCTCCCCCCAACCTCGCACAACAGAAATGTGATCAAGGTCTCCCTCATCTGATGAGTCTTCCATCAGTTCGTCCTCCACTTCTTCCTGGGCTCCTGCACCTTCCTCACTAGTTTGGCTGCTACCATGCGCCCTGGTAAAACCATCTCCCCCACCCTCACATGCCTGCCGCCTTGGTGCTGCCGACCGTCTGGACCTTGCAGATGTTAGCCCTTCCGCATACAACTCCTCCTCCTCTACTTCCTCCACCTCCTCTTGTGCCACCACCTGACTCCGAATTCTGTTTAACATGTGCTCCAGCATGTAAATCACCGGAATAGTCATGCTGATAATGGCATCGTCAGCACTAAACATCTTCGTCGCCATTTCAAAACTGTGCAGAAGGGTGCATAGGTCCCTGATCTGAGACCACTCCTCCAGCGTTATTTGCCCCACCTCTGAATCTCGTTGGCCCAGGCTATACGTCAGAACGTATTGCACCAGGGCTTGTCGGTGCTGCCACAGTCGCTGCAACATGTGCAGAGTTGAATTCCACCGGGTAGGCACATCGCATTTTAGCCGGTGAAGTGGCAGGCCCAACGACTTCTGTAGAGATGTAAGTCGCTGAGCTGCGGGATGCGAACGGCGGAAGTGAGCACACAGCGACCGTGCCCTCTGCAGAAGGCCATCTAGTCTGGGATAGTGGGCTAAAAATTGCTGGACAACCAGGTTCAACACGTGAGCCATACAAGGCACGTGTGTGACATTGCCCCGGCGAAGGGCCGCACCCAGGTTTGCAGCATTGTCGCACACGGCCTTTCCTGGTTTCAGGTCCAGTGGAGACAACCATTCATGAAATTGGTTCTCCAGAGCTGACCACAACTCCTCAGCTGTGTGACTCACATTTCCCAGACATTTCAATGTAAAAACCGCCTGATGACGTTGAGCCCTACTGCCAGCATAGTAAGGAGGTGTGCAGGATCCCTTCTGCGCAGTTAGAAAGCTTGTGGCATGACCAGACAGGCTTTGGGTGCAGGTGGAAGACCGAGAGGAGGTTGAGGAGGCAGAAGCAGTGGAGGAACTTTGACATAAAGAGGATTGACGCACAACTCGTGGGGACGGCAAGACTTGGACAGCAGCCCCTTGTCCTGCTGTCACCATAGTTACCCAGTGCCCAGTCAGCGACATGTAACGCCCCTGTCCATGCCTACTCGTCCAAGTGTCTGTGGTGAAATGCACCCTGTCACACACAGAGTTTCTCAAAGAAGCGGTGATGTTGTGTGCGACATGCTGGTGGAGCGCAGGCACACCTTTCTTTGAGAAGTAGTGCCGACTGGGCATCTGGTACTGGGGCACTGCGACGGACATAAGGTCTCGAAAATCCTCTGTGTCCACCAGGCGGAAAGGCAGCATTTCTGTAGCCAAGAGCTTCCAGATGGTGAAATTCAACCTCTTAGCTTTCTCATGGCTAGGAGGAAATCGTCTTTTACTTGTCCACATCTGAGGGACCGAGGGCTGGCTATTGTGCTTAGACGGGGTTGATAAGGGTGTCCCCGGCAAACTGCCGGTCTGTGAGGAAGATGCAGGCGGACATGTTAGGTTGCCTTGATCCAAAGGTGGTGCTATCGATGTCGGACAGCGTTCAACACCAGCTGCTGTTACCACCTCCAAAGAAAATGATGACCTGCCAATCACGCTGGCTGTTGCGGGTAAAGAGGTGGCAGGTCTGCGCCCCAAAACAGGTGTGACTGCTGTCCCCCCAGTCACAGAGGATGAAGAGGCCGCGGATGCACAAGATATGGCAGACGGTGGTTGGCCCGGCCGGCTAGGCCGCATTGTAGCACACTGAGCTTCCCACTGCAACTTATGCTTCATGTCCATGTGCCGGTTCATGCATGAAGTACTCAAACTATGTATTTTTTGGCCTTTACTTAGCTTTTGCTGACAAATGTTACAGATAACACGAGTTGGGTCATCTTTATCGATCTGAAAAAATGCCCAGGCTATGCAAGGCTTAGCACTCATGCGACCTGAAGAGCCACCACGACTTGTGGTGAGAGGCAGAGTTGTGTTTGAGGATGCAGTTGTTGACGTGCTTCCAGTACTACGTCTCTGTCCCGGAAGGCGCAACCTGACCTCGTCGTCACTAGCATCTTCCTCCACCTCCTCTGCTGACCTCATCTCTTGGCTGACTGTGGGTTGACAGTAAGTGGGATCTCCAACCTCATCATCATCACCCTGTGTGTTATCACACCCGTCGACCTCAGAGCCAACCTGTTCCTGCCCTGACAAAAAACTAAAGTTGTCGTTCCAATCAGGTATTTGAGTCTCATCATCGTCTTCCTCATTGTCTCCACCAACAGGAGTTACAGTTTGGGAATGAGGGTCTAAATTATGGTCAGAACCTTCTGCGTCTGGTCCTGGATCCGACTCATAAAGATTCTGGGCATCAGTGCAGATCATTTCCTCGTCTGGATTCACAGAAGCGCTGGAGTCGACCTCTGATTCCCAGGCTATAGTATGAGTAAACAGCTCTGCAGACTCAACCATCTGTTCTACCTCATACTCAGACGGGCAGCTGGAGATTTGGGAGCTGTGAGGAAGCAAGTGCGATTTGGGTGACACCTTTGAGGACTGGAGTATTTGTGATGTTGAAGTTGATGTGGAGGAGAGCCCACTTAAAGGAGCACTTGATATCCGTTGAAGCACCTGCTGTTTTTGTGCCTCATCTGGAATTTGTAGCGATTGGCGTGGCCGTAAGAAAGGGATCTTATCACATTGTCCGCTTAAAGAAGTAGACATTTTAGTTTGGCTGGAAGATGGTCTTTCTTCTGCAGATGTTACTGTTGCTTTAACACCTACCCCACGGACACAACCTTTTTTCCCCTTCCCAACACGCCTATTCCCCTTTCCACCAGCAGCAGGCCTTTTTCCACTCATTTTGGTGGTTAACTAATTCACAACTCTGGAGTTGTTTGCACAAAAAAACAATGGATGGTAACCGAGCAGAGCTGAGTGGCCAAACTGTGGTATTAGGCCAAAACTATTGGCTGGGTTAGATGCAGAAAAAAATATATTCAGTTTGCAACCTGATGGAGGTCAGTATAGATGGACTAATAGAGAAAGTCCGACACACTGCTACAAGGCCAAATATTTTTTCAGAGGTAGATGCAGAAAAAAATTATATTCAGTTTGCAACCTGATGGAGGTCTGTATAGATGGATTAATAGAACAAGACCCACACACAGCTAGAAGCCCAATATTTTTTCAGAGGTAGATGCAGAAAAAAATATATTCAGTTTGCAACCTGATGGAGGTCAGTATAGATGGACTAATACAACAAGTCCCACACACAGCTAGAAGCCCAATATTTTTTCAGAGGTAGATGCAGAAAAAAATATATTCAGTTTGCAACCTGATGGAGGTCAGTATAGATGGACTAATACAACAAGTCCCACACACAGCTAGAAGCCCAAATATTTTTTCAGAGGTACTGTAGATGCAGATACAAATTATTTTTAATTTGCAACCTGATGGAGGTCAGTATAGATGGACTAATACAACAAGTCCCACACACAGCTAGAAGCCCAAATATTTTTTCAGAGGTACTGTAGATGCAGATAAAAATTATTTTTAATTTACAACCTGATGGAGGTCAGTATAGATGGACTAATAGAGAAAGTCCGACACACTGCTAGAAGGCCAAATATTTTTTCAGAGCTAGATGCAGAAAAAAATTATATTCAGTTTGCAACCTGATGGAGGTCAGTATAGATGGATTAATAGAACAAGACCCACACACAGCTAGAAGCCCAATATTTTTTCAGAGGTAGATGCAGAAAAAAATATATTCAGTTTGCAACCTGATGGAGGTCAGTATAGATGGACTAATACAACAAGTCCCACACACAGCTAGAAGCCCAAATATTTTTTCAGAGGTACTGTAGATGCAGATAAAAATTATTTTTAATTTGCAACCTGATGGAGGTCAGTATAGATGGACTAATACAACAAGTCCCACACACAGCTAGAAGCCCAAATATTTTTTCAGAGGTACTGTAGATGCAGATACAAATTATTTTTAATTTGCAACCTGATGGAGGTCAGTATAGATGGACTAATACAACAAGTCCCACACACAGCTAGAAGCCCAAATATTTTTTCAGAGGTAGATGCAGAAAAAAATATATTCAGTTTGCAACCTGATGGAGGTTAGTATAGATGGACTAATACAACAAGTTCCACACACAGCTAGAAGCCGAAATATTTTTTCAGAGGTACTGTAGATGCAGATAAAAATTATTTTTAATTTGCAACCTGATGGAGGTCAGTATAGATGGACTAATACAACAAGTCCCACACACAGCTAGAAGCCCAAATATTTTTTCAGAGGTACTGTAGATGCAGATACAAATTATTTTTAATTTGCAACCTGATGGAGGTCAGTATAGATGGACTAATACAACAAGTCCCACACACAGCTAGAAGCCCAAATATTATTTCAGAGGTAGATGCAGAAAAAAATATATTCAGTTTGCAACCTGATGGAGGTCAGTATAGATGGACTAATACAACAAGTCCCACACACAGCTAGAAGCCCAAATATTTTTTCAGAGGTACTGTAGATGCAGATAAAAATTATTTTTAATTTGCAACCTGATGGAGGTCAGTATAGATGGACTAATACAACAAGTCCCACACACAGCTAGAAGCCCAAATATTTTTTCAGAGGTACTGTAGATGCAGATACAAATTATTTTTAATTTGCAACCTGATGGAGGTCAGTATAGATGGACTAATAGAGAAAGTCCGACACACTGCTAGAAGGCCAAATATTTTTTCAGAGCTAGATGCAGAAAAAAATTATATTCAGTTTGCAACCTGATGGAGGTCAGTATAGATGGATTAATAGAACAAGACCCACACACAGCTAGAAGCCCAAATATTTTTTCAGAGGTAGATGCAGAAAAAAATATATTCAGTTTGCATCCTGATGGAGGTCAGTATAGATGGACTAATACAACAAGTCCCACACACAGCTAGAAGCCCAAATATTTTTTCAGAGGTACTGTAGATGCAGATAAAAATTAGTTTTAATTTGCAACCTGATGGAGGTCAGTATAGATGGACTAATAGAATGATGCTATGCCCAAAAGATTTTACTTCACTAGGTGCAGTAAAAAAATTGGTATTCTATACACAGGTGCTATATCTTGCAGCACAGATAGGCTACTCCACTGACTAACATACTCTGCAATAGGCCAAAAAGGATTAGCTTTGCTAGATTCAGCCAAATGCTGTGAAAAAAACTTGCACAGCACTGGCACAGACCTGCCTGGCAAAAACTGATAGGAACTGATGTAACCTAGTCCTGAAAAGGACTCCAATTACAATTAGTCTTTACTCCCACAACCTATCTATTTAAGAGCACAGACCTCCCTGATAAAAGTCGTAGGAAATGCTGTAACCTAGTCCTTAAAAGGACTGCAATCACGTCTATTCCCTACTCCCAAGCTATCTGTATATTTGTGCGAAAATTGGCTTGAAATTAACAAGGTATAGCGCACACAGCAACAGCGGTGCCGTCTAACACGCAGCTGCAGCAGTGAGAAAATGGTGGCGACGGGGAAAATGGCTTGGTCTTATAGGGCAAGGACATGTGACATACACTGCCAATGACACATGCCCTTGCTTGTGTGAAAAAAAGCACTTCGCTCCGTGTGTGCGCTGCTGATAGGCTGACAGATTGCACCTCCCCACTGCAAATGCGGGAAAGAGAAAAAAAAATGGAGATCTTCATTGTTCCTGCAGAGATCCATCCCCTGCCCCTCCCCCCACCCCGCTGTACACTCAAACTGCGTATTAACATTAATTTTCATCATTACTGAGAAAAAATCCAGTTATGATTTTGGTGCACGAACAGTTATCGAACATAACCTCGAACAGCCGAATTTTTATCAAATTGTTCGTGTTCGCCGAACGGCTCGAACACCGCCCAAAACAGCTCGAATTTGAGATTAGCGAACAGTTCGAGTAGAACAACGCTCATCTCTAATCAGCACCTTAGCAATCCTGGGACTTGTAGTTCTCCAGGGATTCCGGTTATGCCTTACTGGGTCATAGAGATCCCGGTAAGCTCGGATCCCGTGTCTGGTAAATGCTTCGGGGCGAGCTGGTTAAGCTCCTCTGCCCCCTATGAACTAACTCTCCACTCGCCTTCGGCCTACTCGGGCCCTCACTAGGCTATACACACTAACGGTAACTTACCACGCTTCACCGATCTTATGGCGCCGGCACACCTTAAGCTCTAACTGGGCTCCCTGAATCTAGCTAACAGGAGCCTCGTGCTCCACTGCTGAACTATTAACTGAGTTCTCTAGACTAGACTGAGCTCCACTGCAGACTGACCTCTCTTAGGCTTCTCTACTGCTGGAACTCTTCAGAGGAACTGAACTGCCTAGCTCCACCTTCCCTATTTATATCCCTAACGGGCTCCCTCTGCTGGTCTGAGGTGGAAGGTGGAGATGTGTGAATGTTTATGAGGGAGTCTTGTGGAGGATTCCATCAATGCACTCTTCTAGGATCTGTGATACCAAGCACAGTTGGGCGTCACAGATGTTATTGACGATGAGGTTAGGTTGCGCCTTCCTGGACAGAGACGGAGTACTGGAAGCACGTCAACAACTGTATCCTCAACCACAACTCTGCCTCTGACCACAAGTCGTAGTGGCTCTTCAGGTCGCATGGGCTCTAAGCCTTGAATAGCCTGGGTATTTTTTCAGATCGATAAGGATGACCCAACTCGTGTTATCTGTAATATTTGTCACCAAAAGCTAAGTAGAGGCCAAAAAATCCATAGTTTGAGTGCTTCATGCATGAACCGTCACATGGATATGAAGCAGAAATTGCAGTGGGAAGCTCACTGTGATACAATGCGGCCTAGCGGGCCGTGCCAACCACCGTCTGCCCCATCTTGTGCATCCGCGGCCTCTTCATCCTCTGTGACTGGGGGGACAGCAGTCACACATGTTTTTGGATGCAGACCTGCCACCTCTTTACCCGCAACAGCCAGTGATTGGCAGATCATCATTTCATTTGGAAGTGGAAACACCAGCTGGTGTTGAGCGCTCTCCGACATCGAGAGAACCACCTTTGGATCAAGGCAACCTAACTTTTCCGCCTGCATCTTCCTCACAGACCGGCAAGTTTGCCAGGGACACCCTACTCAACCCTGTCTAAGCACAACAGCCAGCCCTCGGTCCCTCAGATGTGGACAAGTAGAAGACCATTTCCTCCTAGCCATGACAAAGCTAAGAGGTTGAATTTCACCATCTGCAAGCTGTTGGATACAGAAATGCTGCCTTTCCGCCTGGTGGACACAGAGGATTTTCGAGACATTATGTCCGTTGCAGTGCCCCAGTACCAGATGCCCAGTCGGCACTACTTCTCAAAGAAAGGTGTGCCTGCGCTCCACCAGCATGTCGCACACAACATCACCGCTTCTTTGAGAAACTCTGTGTGTGACAGGGTGCATTTCACCACAGACAATTGGGTGAGTAGGCATGGACAGGGGCGTTACATGTCGCTGACTGGGCACTGAGTAACTATGGTGACAGCAGGACAAGGGGCTGCTGTCCAAGTCTTGCCATCCCCAAGAGTTGTACGTCAATCCTCTTTATCTAGAAGTTCCTCCACTGCTTCTGCCTCTTCAACCTCCTCTCGGTCCTCCACCTGCACCCAAAGCCTGTCTGGTAATGCCACCCGCTTTCTAACTGCACAGATGGAATCCTGCACACCTCCTTACTATGATGGCAGCAGGGCTCAACGGCATCAGGTGGTGTTTACTTTGAAATGTCTGGGAAATGTGAGTCACACAGCTGAGAAGTTGTGGTCAGCTCTGGAGACCCAGTTTCATGAATGGTTGTCTCCAGTGGACCTGCAACCAGGGAAGGCCGTGTTCAACAATGCTGCAAACCTGTGTGTGGGCCTTCGCCGGGGCAAAGTCACACACGTGCCTTGTATGGCTCACGTGTTGAACCTGGTTGTCCAGCAATTTTTAGCCCACTATCCCGGACTAGATGGCCTTCTGCAGAGGGCACGGTCGCTGTGTGCTCACTTCCGCCGTTCGCATCCCGCAGCTCAATGACTTACATCTCTACAGAAGTCGTTGGGCCTGCCGCTGAAATGCGATGTGCCAACACGGTGGAATTCAACTCTGCACATGTGGCAGCGACTGTGGCAGCACCGACAAGCCCTGGTGCAATACGTTCTGACCTATAGCCTGGGCCGACGAGATCCACAGGTGGGGCAAATCACGCTGCAGGAGTGGTCTCAGATCAGGGACCTATGAAGTTGACGCGCCCCCTGGGCTGTGGGGTACTCGGAGCTGGGCCGGTAGACGCTGGGGGTTGTAGTCACTGTGGCAGCGACCCGGTCCGTGACCCAGGCGGTCAATCCAAGTGTAATTTGTATATATGGGTTTTATAATGTCCAACTACGCCACCTGTGGAGTACGGCCAAAGGGGCCGCCGCTGGGGAACAGTCCTCTGAAGCTGGTGGTTTTGCAGCAATGGTATTATTACTTCCCACAGGAAGAGTGCAGCTTCAGGGCAGTGTGGGTGGATGATGGTGGTTATAGTGCAGGAAGTCAGTAATGAACACAGAGTCCGTGTGATGCAGTCCCAAGATCTTTACTCACAGATGTTGCAGTCCAGATTACAAGTACCAGAGCAATCTCCCCGTCGTGCCGTGCGTACTCAGTAAGGGGCTCAGTCCACCCCCAGATAGCTCCGGAGCACTTAGCAGGACCCCCTTCTGTGTGTCCTTTCTCTGGCCTTCTCCCTGCACCTCACACCCAGTGACACTTCTATCCGGTATCCTCGGGCCTTGGCGGGTGACGTGTGTTCCGTCCCCTGGGTCCTATGTGGCTACCTTCTTAGTGAGACTGGTGTGGACTTTGGCCTGCAGTACATGAAATGCTGCAGCCTCCGGTTTCTAGTTGAGCCTTGCTGTTTCTCCGCTAGTTGAACGACCGGTTCCCCTTATCTGGCCTGACCCCTCTACCTCCTGGTAGCAGCGGGTGTACGGGTGGCCATCTACATGGCCCATACCCCTAGGGTCCCTTCGGTTCCTGGAGCCTTCCTGCTCCCACTCCTCTCTTCTCTCCTTCAGTCCTGGGCCTCCCAGGCTAGGCCCGCCTCCGGAGCAGAGCTCATGCAGAGCCTCTGCTCCTGTCACTTCTCCTCCTCTGACTGGCTTGCTCTTTCTAAGATGGCTTCCTCTTTATACTTTCCCTGTCATGTGCTCCCGTAAGCTGCTTTCTCCACCCACACCCACTACATAGGACCCTCCCACCAGCTAGGGACCTGGGACTGTGCTCTCCCTTAGGAGCAATTTCGCCCTACCCCCACTGCGGGTATGTGTTGGATGCAGGTGTTAGGGTCCCGAGCCATACTCCTTCCTTACCTGAGGGTGAGATATCACACCTCTGGGTGAGATGCAGTACCTCTGTGGCGACTGAACCCTCAGGGGCGCCACACACCCTTCTGCACAGTTTTGAAATGGCGACGAAGATGTTTAGTGCTGATGACGATGCCAATATCAGCATGACTATTCTTGTGATGTACATGCTGGAGCACACGTTAAACAGAATTCAGAGTCAGGTGGTGGGACAATAGGAGGTGGAGGAAGTAGAGGAGGAGTCGTATGCGGAAGGGATAACATCTCCAAGGTCCAGACGGTCGGCAGCATCAAGGCGGCAGGCATAGGAGGGTGGGGGAGAGGGATTAACCAGGGCGCATGGTAGCAGCCAAATTGTTGAGGAAGGTGCAGGAGCCGAGGAGAAGTGGAGGACGAACTGGCAATGGGCATGTAAGGCTCATCAGATGAGGGAGACCTTGATCACATTTCTGTTGTGCGTGGTTGGGGGGAGAGGGCAGAGGAAGGAAGCATGATTCTTACCTCGCTACCAACACAACAAGGACTTGGTCCTCCTGGATGCGCAAGTCACATGAGTGCCTCCTGGCTGCACTACCTGCAACAGACCCTCGGATTGTCAGAATTCGAAGTAATCCCGACTACTGGGTTGCCATACTCTTAGATCCCCGGTACAAAAGTAAATTTGCCGAAATAATTCCTGCCATAGAAAAGGATTCATGTATGCAGGAGTATCAGCAAAGGCTGTTGCAGAATCTTACATGTGCTTTTCTACAAAACACCAGTGGTGCACGTAGTGAATCTCACAGTTCTAACTTGCAAACCGTGGGACTGTCGAGTCTTCATCACTGAAACCGTAACAGTAACACAGTATCTGCTGGTAACAGCAATTTTGTGGAATCGTTTCACCACTTTTTTAGACCATCCTTTGCAAGGCCACAGGAGACAAGAAGTCTGACACATAGTCAATGCCTAGAGAGGATGGTACATGAGTATCTCCAAGTGAACATCGAAGCTATGACTGTGTCACTGGACCCTTGCACATTTTGGGCTTCCAATCTGGAAAAATGGCCGGAGCTCACCACTCATGCCTTGGAGATCTTGTCATGCCCTGCAGCCAGCGTTCTCTCTGAATGTGTGTTCAGTGCTGCTGGTGGTGTGCTGACAGATAAGCGCACGCGGCTGTCCACTGAGAATGTAGACAAACTCACATTCATAAAGATGAACAAATCATGGATCCGCAATGACTTTTCTACCCCTGTGTCATCCTGGGGAGACTAAAAGCTTGAGGATTTGGTAAAATCACCTCACCAACCATTTTAAGCAACTCTGGGGCAATTGATGCCTCTTAAGTGGTGTCTGTGCCACAATTTTTGGAAAAAATGGAGACTCTTTATGGAGCCCCTTTGCTGTGTTTTACATGACGTTGGCATCGTCAATTCCAGGTGGGTTGGGCCGCTCCCCCCCCCTTTTAACTGTAAGAAACTACATACACTATGGCTTGCGGAAACACAGATGGTTGAGTCTGAAGAGCTGTTTACTCAGAGGTCTGCTCCAAAGCTTCAGTGTCTGCTAGTCAGCATAGAATTTTTAACTGCATCTAGCCTAGGCAATACTTTGGGGCGCAGTAGCCCAGCTGCGAAGGAAGCTGCACTGCCTGTGTATCTAATAAGAATTTTTAAATGCATCTAGCCTAGGCAGACTGTGGGGACCCCCAACCAAACCCAGACGCTCAGCCCCCCTACCGCCCCCCTTTCCTTTACAATACAATAATGTAACTCTTACAACTGGATGGGTGAGTATCGGTCACAGCTTTATTAACTCTTTATACTCATTCCATTAGAAAGGCATTTTATTTCTAAAATAATTCAGCTTGTTGCAGCATGCCCTGGGTCTCCACACCGGCAAGTTGGCCAACAAGTGTAACTCTCCAACATGTCCTTTCTATTTCCAGGCCACGGAGGATCCTGCCTACTCGTATGCAGGACTCTGACCCCCATCCATCACTCTTAACGCTTGTTCCACTCCGTCCTGGTGTCCTGACAGGAATATGTCCAGTCCAATATCCATTAAGTGAACACTGTGGGGCCATATGAGGCCTGCTTTATCTCCTTCCAGTTGTCGGTGTTGTATCACTACACCGCCTCTGTCTCTTCTAAATTTTGCTATCCGAATATTTATTACCCGCCTTGTCCATTCGATGGCCGTGATGTCTCGCGCACCTTGCCATACCGCTATCGACACAATCTCTGACCATACTATAGTTAGTTTTGTGAAAAATTCTCTAAAGGGCTCAGTGTTTAGTTTCATTATTGCCATTAGTTATGCGCTCTTGTGATGACCTAGGTCATTTCCCCCGGCCTGTATAACTAAGATGACCGGACCTCTTGCCTCTCTCCCTACCTTGATTACCTCCATTAGTACCTGTGGACATAGCAGGCCTCTAATACCTCTCCAGTTGAAATATATGTTATGAAACTCTAATTTCCTCCCACCTGGGTGGACTTTCGCCCTTTATTCTGCCCAATATATATACAAGTGGCCTATCACCCACACTGTTGGCTTAGCGTCACCTGTAAAAGAAACAAACCACGTTAGGATAACAAGTCCGGTCTTATGTATCTCGCCAAACACGTGGATCGCCATCTCACTATCCTCTGAACTTCCGTTTCTGATAGTCCTGCTCTTGCTGCTTCCATGGCCGCGCCTATGCAGAATGAGTGTGTCCCATAATCTTTGGGGTGGTTCCCTGCCGATGTTATGCATTTATTAAATATAGCTTGGAACTGGTATCTTGATAATGGCGTTCCATCAATGTGTGATAGGAAGAAATTACATTGTGATCTGATGGTTATATATGTTTTTACTATTGTTACCCGACTCAGTGTACCGTTTGTGGGTTGTAGAAGTACCCAAGTTCCCCTGCCCGCTGGATCTGTTTTCGGTTGGTGTATGCGTAGACGTATTACATTATTGGCTATGACTACGTCCTGGTGTAATAAGCCTCCACTGGTGGTAATTTTGGATTGAGGGACTAATTCGCTTATGCATAGCGCCCCGAAGAAGGCAATCGCAAATGCAGTAGACAGTAGTGTTGCTTCAAATTGTGTGTGTCATGTTAATGGTGTTAGGGATATGATGTGAGAAATCAGTTTTAGTGACACGGGACGGGACGTCTACACTCCTGACTTGGCTGACCCCTTTTCCACCCTTTTATGGATTGTCTGATGATGAATCTCTTTGTCACATCTCCCCAATTCAGTAGTTGGAAGTGAAATGCTACTCCGGTCAGACACTGCTGCGCTGATGCCCCTGATATGCCCCTCATCATTAGCTGGTGGAGAAATTCTATGGTGACTTGTAATCTGGCTTGTTCACATTGGTCAAGCCGTCTGCCTGCTACTAGTCGTGTCCACTCTTCCCATGCCTTACCGTATGCTTGCCACGTCAACGGGGCAACTGACGCTCTGATTAATGGCATCAACTATTCGCCACTAGATCCCATAGGGAGGGTGGGCAACAGTTGCCCGATGGGTGGGCGTTGGGGAGGAGCTCTGTGAAAATCTGCCAATTGAATTGTGATAAAGCGATAGCAGCAGCTTTAGACCCATCAGCATCGTGACTAGCGCGGTCCCATGCATTGTGTTTTAGGCACAGGAATGCTAGCCGGTGTAGACGGGAGATACGATGATGCCATCTTATTAATGCAGTGCGCTAGGCTGGTGTTTTTTGTTATGAAGCGTAAATTTTTGTTAGCCAGGAGCGCGCCCCATATTTTTATTGCTACCACTATTGGGAAGAAAAATTTTTTTCCGGGCTAGATGCAGCTAAAAATTATTATTAATTTCAAAAGCTGGTGGAGCTTGGTATAGATGGCCTAATACAATGAATACCACACACTGCTACTATGCCCAAAATTATTTTCCAGGCAAGATGCAGCTAAAAATTATTATTAATTTCAAAGCTGGTGGAGCTTGGTATAGATGGCCTAATACAATGAGTACCACACACTGCTACTAAGCCCAAAATTATTTTCCGGGCAAGATGCAGCTAAAAATTATTATTAATTTGCAACCTGGTGGAGGTTAGTATAGATGGACTAATAGAACAAGTCCCACACACTGCTACAAGCTGAAGCCCAAATATTTTTTCAGAGCTAGATGCAGATAAAAATTATTTTGAATTTGCAACCTGGTGGAGGTTAGTATAGATGGACTAATAGAACAAGTCCCACACACTGCTACAAGCCGAAGCCCAAATATTTTTTCATAGCTAGATGCAGATAAAAATTATTTTGAATTTGCAACCTGGTGGAGGTTAGTATAGATGGACTAATAGAACAAGTCCCACACACTGCTACAAGCCGAAGCCCAAATATTTTTTCAGAGCTAGATGCAGATAAAAATTATTTTGAATTTGCAACCTGGTGGAGGTTAGTATAGATGGACTAATAGAACAAGTCCCACACACTGCTACAAGCCCAAGCCCAAATATTTTTTCAGAGCTAGATGCAGATAAAAATTATTTTGAATTTGCAACCTGGTGGAGGTTAGTATAGATGGACTAATAGAACAAGTCCCACACACTGCTACAAGCCGAAGTCCAAATATTTTTTCAGAGCTAGATGCAGATAAAAATTATTTTGAATTTGCAACCTGGTGGAGGTTAGTATAGATGGACTAATAGAACAAGTCCCACACACTGCTACAAGCCGAAGCCCAAGTATTTTTTCAGAGCTAGATGCAGATAAAAATTATTTTGAATTTGCAACCTGGTGGTGGTTAGTATAGATGGACTAATAGAACAAGTCCCACACACTGCTACAAGCCGAAGCCCAAGTATTTTTTCAGAGCTAGATGCAGATAAAAATTACTTTGAATTTGCAACCTGGTGGTGGTTAGTATAGATGGACTAATAGAACAAGTCCCACACACTGCTACAAGCCGAAGCCCAAATATTTTTTCAGAGCTAGATGCAGATTAAAATTGTTTTGAATTTGCAACCTGGTGGAGGTTAGTATAGATGGACTAATAGAACAAGTCCCACACACTGCTACAAGCCGAAGCCCAAATATTTTTTCAGAGCTAGAAGCAGATAAAAATTATTTTGAATTTGCAACCTGGTGGAGGTTAGTATAGATGGACTAATAGAATGATGCTATGCCCAAAAGGTTTTACTTCACTAGGTGCAGTAAAAAAATTTGTATCCTATACACAGATGGTGTAGCTTGCAACACAGATAGGCTACTCCACTGACTAACACACACTGAAAGAGGCCAAAAAGGATTTGCTTTGTTAGATTTAGCCAAATGCTGTGAAAAAAACTTGCACAGCACTGGCACAGACCTGCCTGGCAAAAAGTGATAGGAACTGATGTAACCAAGCCCTCAAAAGGACTGCAATTACAATTAGTCTTTACTCCCAACCTATCTATTTAAGAGCACAGACCTGCCTGATAAAAGTCGTAGGAAATTATGTAACCTAGTCCTCAAAAGGACTGCAATCACAACTATTCCCTACTCCCAAGCTATCTGTAGATTTGTGCGAAAATTGGCTTGAAATTAACACTGAAAGTATAGCGCACACAGCAACAGTGGTGCCGTCTAACACGCAGCTGCAGCAGTGAGAAAATGGTGGCGACGGGGAAAATGGATTGGTGTTATAGGGCAAGGACATGTGACATACACTACCAATGACACATGCTCTTGCTTGTGAGAAAAAAAGCAGTTCGCTCCGTGTGTGCGCTGCTGATAGGCTGACAGATTGCACCTCCCCACTGTAAATGCGGGAAAGAGAAAAAAAAATGGAGATCTTCATTATTTATGCAGAGATCCATCCCCTGTCCCTCCTTCCGCCCCGCTGTGCTCTCAAACTGCGTATTAACATTAATTTTCCGCATTACTGAGAAAATACAGTTATGATTTTGGTGCACGAACAGTTATCGAACATAACCTCGAACAGCCGAATTTTTTCAAATTTTTCGTGTTCGCCGAACGGCTCGAACACTGCCCAAAACAGCTCGAATTTGAGATTGGCGAACAGTTCGAGTCGAACACTGCTCATCTCTAGTCAATACGTTTGCGGAAACGCATGTGAGTCCGCATGTATTACGCAGGAAAAACGCATGTACAATGCGCATGCGTTTCTTCTGCCAGGGAGATGCAGAAATGCTGCAGAAATTTTCTGCTTCATTTCTGCATCGTGGGCACAAAGCCTAAAAGGGGGGATTAGAACAAAATCAAGGAGCAGAACAAAGAGTGACAATGGGGAATATGAGGACTGCTACCTGGTGGTCATTATGATATCTGTAAATGAGGATAAGAAGAAGGTACTAGTAGGTGCCCCCTTAACACATCAAAATTATATATAAATAAATAACAAACACAACCCTAATACAGGACTTCGTACTCTCTATTGAGTCCTAGAGGTTTCAATATCTGTAGGACGTGAATCCAATAGGATACAGTTTTCTAATTCTATCACCACCATGACTTGTCATCGGTACGTGTTCAATAACCTGATATTTGACAAATAATATATAATACACATATGAAAATTTAAAAATGAGATATAAAACAGAGCTGGATACCACATAGAGCCCTAGGGAGAGTAGTAACAATTGCTGCCGATAATCAATGTACACCACCTATAAAATGCACAAAGGACTTTTATAAGTTACAAGCTTATGGTAGATATGAAGGGGATCTTTCCCTATAAGCCGGTATACAAAGATTTAACATATCACACCAGAGTGGGATTACAAGTATGAAAAATGGGCATAACGATGTGGAGGTCAGACCCCTTGGAAGAAGCTAGTAGTGAAACGCACATCATGGGTGCATCTGGTCGGACCTCCACATTGGTATGCCCATTTTGTGCACTCACTATTCAATGCTACTGTTTGTGCACGTGCATCCGTCATAATACCTAGATCTTACTTGATCCTTGGTGGGTTTTCTGGGGTTTCTGTGTGCATCATTCATATCTCTTTGATCACTTGATCATATATTAATGTTTTGTTAACAACCTAATTTCTTTGGTGCACACAGACTCCTCCATCCCTACCAGTATGATCCCCATTTAGTCCGCATGGGTATAATACTGTATGCACATGGATTAGAATCCTTTGAATTCTAATTTAATATTGCAATGCCATTTGTGCTCTATTACTTGCTACAATACTACTATGGCCATCTTCACGTCAGTAGATGCAACTTTATGATCTTGATCCCACTCTGGTGTGATTTGTTATATTTTTATATACCGGCTTATAGGGAAAGATCCCCTTGATATCTAAGCTTGTAACTTATATGTGTCCTTTGTGCATATTATAGGTGGTGTACATTTATTATCAGCAACAATTTTTATTACTTTCCCTAGGGCTCTATGTGGTGTCCACCTCTGTTTTATTTCTCCTTTTTACATTTTTATATGTGAGTTATATATTGTCATCCAATAAAAGCTATATATTTTACTTGACTCTGGCTGTCAAGCTCCTTGTTTTTTGCAGGAATTAGTTCATGTTGGAGTGCCACATATATCATATATTCTGTCCATGTGCCCCATTGATGTGAAATGAGACGGAATGGGTAAGAGGGTACGCTTGCACCTGATGGTGGACTTGTGTTGTGAAATGCGGTCTCGGACATGTTGGGTGGTTTCACCCATATATCCGAGACTGCAAGGACACTTGATGAAATAAACATAAACAACAAATGATGATTCACAAGTAAAGAACTTTTTTATTGATTAACATTTACCTGAGTGTGGGTGAGTAAAGGAATCTCCTTTCATCACGTTTTAACACTGGAGGCAACCAAAGCATGGAAATGTGCCTTACCGTTGAGTGAATAGAGTTCGTTGCTTTGCTGTAGCTTTAGGGCCTATGTCAGCATTGACTAAATAATTCTTAATGTTGCTAGGTCTTTTATTGCAAAGTAATGGTGGTGATGATAAGAACTCTGGAACATTGGGATATGACCTATTTAATAGTGCCCAATGTCTGGTAATGCACTGATTAGTTTTGTGCATAAAAGGGTGATAAGTGCTGACGGACACAATTCTTTTTGTGTCATTGCACTGCTCATGTGGTGGTTGTGCTGGTTTGAGTACATATTCAGGATAACCTCTAACATTACATTTTTGGTTCATTTCTTTGTGTTTATATTCCATGTGGCATTATTAGAGACTGTAAGGTCTCTAATAATACCACATAAGATTTTTTTATATGTTTTGAATGACTACTAGAGAAGTGTAACAAACTGTTGTGGTCAATGGGCTCCACATACAAGTCAGTGTCCAAAAATCAATCAGTATTGAAAGTGACCTGCGTATCAAGGAAGTTAATGCTATGATCATCGTGATGTATTGTAAAGGTAAGATTTCCTTCATGGGAAAAACTTATCTTCAAACAAGAAAAACGTATTTGTGAGGATGAGCTCTACTGTGTTTATGCAAAAATTTTCTGTTCTTGTGTAAAGATGGTATGATTGTTAAGGAATTCAAGATCAGCCTGGTTGTCCCTAGAGTGGTCAATGCTAGTGTACAGAGAAAATGAGAAGTATCTTTCACATTAGAAGTAATGTGTGTTAACAGTGGTGTATTTTTTCCAGAAAAATTGCTAATTGTGAAAGTATGGAATTGGTGGATGCCACAATTGGACATCCTGGTGGTTTAGTTCGATTTTTGTGAATTTTAGTAAGAGTGTAAAATACCAATATTACTGGATGAGAATTAACCAAAAATTCTCCAATTTGTTGTCGATCACACCCATTGGTTGGTATTGTTCTGCCTATAGCATAAGTAAGATTGTTCGGAATGTAAACATAGGTGGATGTTTCATTTAGTTGGGAATATATCTCAGAGATATAATATGATTTGTCCATTATGACTAAGCAACCCCTTTTATCAGCCAGTTTGATAACTAATTTTTTATTTTATTTAAGATCTGTAAGAACCTTCATCTCCTCATCTGTGAGATTACATTTTAGGGGGAGGTTACTATATTGATTTGTTTTAATGAATTCTCTATGGCCCTTAGAACTAAACAAATATAGGTTTCAACAGGATGGTAATTGTGGAGTGGATTTAAATTACTAGGTATATGCAGATTCAAACCCTTCAAGGGAAAGACATCAGGTAACAAAAGTCTTTGGTCAGCATCAATGTCTTTTTCAGAGAAATGTATTTTAAGTCTGAGTGACCTGTAGAAGTGCTGCAATTCTTGATCTAGTTGAAAGGTATTAAATGAGGTATTTCTTTCATATTTCTTTCTATTATTTTCTACTTTTCTTATCCATGTGGTCCTTTATTCCCATTCTTTTATTATCTCACTTTCTGGCTAAGACGCATGCACACTCCATTCTCCCCTCTCGGTATACACCCACCAGATGACACTGCTGCCCACTCTGCCTTCACACCGTAAACGGCACCGCTCATTGTCCAGAACTTTGCCACGGCGTGACTAATTTACGGAACTCTCCAGATTCCCCGACCTCTCCACGTACGGTATCTCTCCACCATTATGCTATTCAATCTGTTTCTACTGCTCCCTGTCCCTTGTGGTCTTATATACCCATATCTTCTTCTGTGCCTTTTCTTATGATTTTTCCCATCAGCATTATCTTTATTATTTTATCTTATTCATTATCTTTACTGGATTGCGATTTACCTGGTTATCTATTAGCTATATCTTCCCCCTATTGGATTTTCGTTACTTACCTTCCTTGGTTTTCCTATATCCTATATGAGTCATGTGTACTTATCTTTTCTTATAGGAAATGTATACATTTGACTGCTTCACTGAGAGGCTTACAAAGTGACTTCCTCATAATGGATTACACGTTGCTTTACCATAAGGGATGTTTTGCTTCAAAGATGCCTACATATGCATTATTTTGTCTGCACTTATGATGTTTGGCTTCTTCTTCAGTATAACTATCGATTTCATTAACTATATACTGTGCACAATGTTAGCAAACAAACATGTATTGTAAATACTTTAGCTTTTTATTTACCCAAACCATTATTATGTCTTTTCTCTATTCAGATATAATTTGATAAAGGCCCTACATGGCCGAAACACTAGCAATTTCTGTTTTTCACCGGTCGGATTGCAATAAACCTTTTCATTCAGATCTACTCTGATGTGTACTGAAGTATCTTCCTGATCTTGATGACATTGACAGTCTTCTGAGCGCCAATTCTCAATAGCAGTGAAAGCTAAAGAAAAAGGTTACCTTTAAGGACTAGGCATTAAAGGGTTTGTGTGGTTTCAGAACAAAAGTCTGCAGTCAACCGATGTGACTTCAGACTGCCGAATCGTGACAGTGTAGGGTGTGCACACTATCATGATTCCCCTGTATAATCCCTTGTAATCGTACATGCAACTCACATACTTGAGGTCACGTGGTGACTAGACTCCTGTGTTTCTATTAATTCTCTTCTATTAAGAGATGCTAGGTTCGACTAATTGGCACGAGACGGCAAGCATGCAAATTTCATACATGCGGTCACGTGATTGCTCATTTGCATGGGGAATACAGTTGCATTGTGACAATGTGTGGGCATACCATACTGTAACAATTCTGCAGCCGCATAAGGTGACTGCAGACTTTTTCTACTGAAACGAGACTAAACCTTTAACAGCAGCTCGCTCACATAGGCTAAGTGCCCACGTTGCGGAACTGAAGCATATTTTTTACGCTTCTCCCTGGCGGGAAAATCGCATGCGGATTTTACATGCGGTTTTCCCGCCAGGTAGAAGTTTTGTGAGGCGTCTTTGCAGCATCTTTGCATGCATTTCCGCATGCAGGTTATCAAGCACTTCTCCAAGTGATTTAAGCATCACTTGGAAAAGTGCTTGACAACTTGTTCACACTATGTAAATCCATGCAACCGGCATGGATTTATATAGCGTGACCAAGTAATAGTTAAAAAAAAAGAATCAGAACGGTAAAAAATAAAAAAATAAAGTTTATACCCACCTACCGATGCATTCTCTGCCCCGTCCGGAGTCTTGAGCGGCTCACGCTGTTGTGTGCAGGACCTGCGGTGAAGTCATTGAGTCATGTGATGGGTCACATGACTCAATAATGTGGCAGGTCCTTCACACAACAGCGCGACGGAGGGAAAACATCAGAAGATAAGTATAAACTTTATTTTTTCTTTTTTTTACAGGTTCTTTGGTACCCAGGTCTGGATGAGAGTCTCCTCTCATCCAGACTTGGGTACCATCCGCACATTGATTCCGCTGCATTTCCGCAAAATTAATGAACATGCTGCGGATTTTTGACCGCAGCATATATGCTGCGGAAAAATCCGCAGCATGGGCATTGACATTGCGGAATGCCATTGGGGACCATGGGGTGCGGATATACATGCGTTTTACAAGCGTTTACGCTGCGGAAATTCCGCAGCATATACGCTTTTCAATACGCAACGTGGGCACGCAGCCATATGGTCTGAGAGTGAATTTATGAGTTTTTGATGCAAATGCTAAACTACTATACAGAAACAAAAAAAATGTAGCAACAAATATTTAACAATTTGGACACCTTGTTGATATTCGAGGTAATAGTTCAAAAGTGATAAGCATGCATTTGTAAGCAGCACTTTAAATTCCAAAAATATATTTATCACTTAATGAAACAGTAAAATGTTTACATAGTTTTGTACTTTGAAAAGGAATGACTGCTTAATAGACTTTCTTTACGCTGCTTGATAAATCATGCCCTTTTAATATTCTGTTCAGTGCTAAAATTCAAGTTAAACTATGGAGATTCTGCCGGAATGCATAAATGAGTCTTAATTGCATGTACAAAAAGCCAGATCCCTGAATTAGTGTGGATTAAAACATCATTTCACAGCCAAACAGAAACATGTTCCCAATCGCTGCACTTGAATTATTGTTATGTAGCTCGGGGCTTGTATTAAAATCACTGAATAATTGCAATCAGATTACTATAATCAAGTACTGGAACAGTAATTATAGGTTACAATCAGTTTAAGCTGCCCTGGAAGTCCAATATACTGATCATATGCATATTAAAAGTTTATGTTAGTGATAAAATTAATGAACAGGATTATAAGCTCCTGTCTGTGAGATATGTTACACATGTCTCGCTCTACACAGTTTGCTATTTGCATAGACAGGACATCTAATATGTTTACACGTTTTAAAGCTCCTGTACAACCAATCAATTTCTGGGAGCAGTCAAGTAGGACATCAGTGAATCACCTGGAACATAATTACATTTCTGCTTAACCCATTATTTACTGCACTCCGAGTTAATAATGTGTGAAAAGAGGCACTCTTAACCTTACGATGCCCATTTTCAGGCAGTGCCTTATTAATTATGAGTTCTGAATGGTCACATCTGCTGTAGAAATGTGAATAACATCTAAAAAGCAGCAAACAAAAATACTTTTTTTCCTTATTTAATTTCTTTAGCTGTACTTATTATGCATGCATCAAATGGCTTTAGTAAATCTTATATCTATAGTACATATTTCATATTTAAAGTTGCACACATGACCATATTATGGACCTAATATTGTGCCCATAAACTGCTACAGAACAGAAAATGCTCTAAAATTGCAAGAAAACAATATCCACCTCTTCAATTCTCTGATAATGTAACGCAGATTCACTAGGTGGCCACGGCATATTTTTGCACCTGAACATTAATTTAATACTAAGGGTGTGCAAGCTCTTTTCTGTTTTTTAGCTTCCTTGTAGTATATATTGAGGAGTGTGGCCCCCTCCAGCACCCGTACATACCCATATTTCCCAAACAAAATTTTAATCACCAGCTATGTTTGGTTTCTTTACAATTCTCCAGTCCAGAGTAACTAAGAATCTTACTTTTTAACATGTATAGGAATACTGGAATTCATGCTTCATTTGGCAGTGATGCCACAAGTTACCTATATTCTGGTCCATGATTTCTGGCATTAAACTTACTCTCTTTATCGTCATCCTCCGACATGCTCCTGGGGAGGATCATTTACATTATGATATGCCAAATCTCACCCACACACAATTTTGGTTCCTCAGCTTTTTATTTTTTGCCACCAAACAGATTAGTGTCCAATCAAGGAAGAAAATACTGTATATGTCCTCTTACAAGAGATTACGGTAAGGTTGGATGAATTTTTAATGAATAAAAAGTTGACCAGTATTTTACTGGACAAACATGATAACTTTGTTAAGATTTGGTTACCATGGGTAGAATTGGTCCATTCACATTCATCTAACGTATGTTATTCCCTAACATAATATGATAATAATATAGATATTCTCTCAGACTTATATTTTTCATCTGCTGTCCTCACTGGAGTGAAACCCGTTCCCTACTCATCCTTTTTTTTACCCCTTTTTCCTACCCCTTTTTCCTTTATATTATCTATTGTGTGTGTGTCCAGTCAGGTTAGTTATTTGTCATTATGAATATGGAAACCCTTGTAAGGTCCCAAATCCACCTCACTATGGCTCCCTCAGTAAACTTTAATATTCATTATATTCAATAATTCATTGTTATTACTGTGGGAATTATTTCAATATGTGATACACATGAAATTGTAGCAATCTAGTTATTCAACCTGTCATGCTGTTCAACTAATGTTGTGATACTTTTTTTTATCTAACTATGTTCTCTTTAAAGTCAATAAAAAGTTTGGAATAGAAAGAGTGACATGCCCAATCCTCATTTCCTCCTCTGCCATCAAGAAATTGTTGTGATGCTCCCATATATACAGTAATTGACTGCTGACAAATTAGATTGTTGCTTGAGTCTGCCTACAATGTGTTTAGAAAATGAAGACTATATCAAAACTATAAACGTATACAAACATGAAACTATACCAACTGCTATACACGATGTAGTCCAGTGTTCTTGAATCCGGTGCAGGCGACTGTGAATAGAAAGAACAACATTTCCTATTCACATGCGTACTGACATCACCGCTAATCAGAGTTGCCAGCTCCAGCTGCACTCCAAAAGACCAGACGGCTCTGGACAATGGTGACATCAGTAACTACACCGTTGATCAGAGTCGCCAAATCTCATAGATGGAAGCGTGACTCAGCGACTCTGATGAGTGGTATAGTTACGGATGTCACCTCTGTTCAGAGCCGCCAGGTCCCGCGGGAGCCGGCAACTCTGATTAGCAGTGACGTCAGTACGCCTGTAAATAGCAATAGCATTCTTTCTATTCATAGTTGCTGGCACCGGATTCAAGAACGATGGACATCATCGGATCTGCATGGCAACATTTTTGGGAATAAATTGATGAATGAACGACAGGTGTATTGTTTATTTTTCTCTCTTTATATGTCTTTCAAGTATCCATTTGTGGACTGCAGCGGATTCGGTGGATTACGGCAGACCTGCATGCCTTTTTTAAAAAATAAATGTGTAAACCAGGGAATGTGTGAGGGAGCGTTTATTCAAATTAACTTTTTTTTTCTGTATGTGTGTCTTTTTATTTTTAAATATTTGGTTAGTAATGGGGGTGTGCTATATACACCTCTCCATTACTAACATCAGGGCTTGATACCAGCAGTGAATTTTGACAAATCACGGCGGACAGCAACCCTAACTACCATTGCCCCGATTGCCACTTTACCATGGCAATCAGGAAGAGTCGGGCAAAGCACCAGAATTGGAGCATCTAATGTGAAACGCCACTTCTGGGGTGGCTGCGGTCTGGTATTTTTAGGTTGGGAAGGGACAATGACCATGGATCTTCCCAGCCTGATAATATCAGCCCACAGTTCTCTGCTTTACCTTTGCTGGTTATTAAAAATAGGGGTGACCTCACATAATTTTTTACATTTAATAATTTATTAGGTTGAACAAAGCTAAACACTAGTGATAGGCAAGCACTAAAATGCTCGGGTGCTCGTTGCTCTGGTCGAGCACATTGGAATACTCGGGTGCTCGACCCGAGCAACGAGCCCACTGTTAGTCTATGGGAAACTAGAGCGTCTTTCAGGCGGCTCCCCCCGGCGTTCTGCAGAGGGCCTAAAAATTGCCCAAATCGATGGGAACAGTGCTGAAATGGCATGGGAACAGCATGGGGAAGACCCCTGGAAGCATTTCTGACTCCCAGGTCACTGCTGTCAACAATGTTGTCAGAGGTATTACGCCACTTTTACGGACTCACAATAAAACATACAAAAACAAAACCAAAATAAATTTTCCTGGGAAATATGTTAAGGAACACCCTTTCCAGGGTAATGACTTGTATATAAGGCAAAATAAATAACCAAAAGCAAAAATACTCCTCCACACCTTGGGCTATGTTCACACGTAGCGTATTTGATGCGGTTTTGCACTTTTGTATTGCTTTCAACAGTGACAAATGCATTCACCAGGAAATGTAACTTTAACATTTTACAACCTTATCTGGCCATGTAGTGTGTGAGACATGATCAGACAGATCCTGTTTCATTTATGAAGAAGGGACTCTCAAAGTCACGAAGCCTATTTTTATAGCGCCATCCGGCAGTCTTTACTATTCTTAAAGGGCCAGCAGTCGGCCCTCACTATTCTTAGAGAGCCATCAGCTGGCTATGCTTTGTTGCTCCCATTACTAAAGAGTGGGTCTCCTATATTGTTATTGCATATGCTTTGAGTGGCAGGACTGCGCTGCCCCAAATTTGAACACACCCCAATATCCCTTTGAAAATTTGGATGCAACCTAATACCCCTGTGAAGGGGTCACTTGTGTTTGCCTATGCAGTGAATGCAAGAGTTGCCAAAAATTTGGAAGCACTCTAATGCCTTTGGAAGAGATGTGGAGGTCAGATGGCCTCCTGAAAACAATGTTCCCATTATTAGGAAGTGGGTCTCCCATTGTGTTTGCCTATGAAGTGAATGCAAGGGTTGCCAAAAATTTGGAAGCACTCTAATGTCCCTTGGAAGATATGTGGAGGTTAGCGGGCCTCCTGAAAACAATGTTCCCATTATTAGGAAGTGGGTCTCCCATAGTGTTGGCCTATGCAGTGAATGCAAGGGCTGCCAATAATTGGGAGGGACTCCAATGCCCCTTGGAAGAGACATGGAGGAGGGCCTCATAAAAAAATGTTCCCATTAGAAAGGAGCGGGTAAAGCCCATGCACTAAGTGTATGGGCTGACAAACATTTACCCCTTGGGGGTATACATGAACATACTGTACACAATTTTTTTTTACTGGCATCATAAACAACCTTTAAAAAAATTATGGGGCTGTTGCATCACAGGCCATGGTCACCCTGGTGATATGGTGGTGGAGGATGAGGATGAGGAGATGGAGGAGGACAAGAGCAAATAGCCAAAATCAGGAAGTGTATACCCATGTGTGGGTGTGAAAAGGTGCATAGGAATATACCTCCCAAAAAAAGACAATGGATTTGAGTTTATGTTATGCTGCTATTGTAACACGGGTACTTTAGATGCAGCGACACAGAAACATAGAGCAGCCAATACAGGGTTAATAAACAGGGGAAAATATGGGGAAAAACAAGGGAAGTAGCAGGTAAAAGTCTTAAACTGACAGTTCACAGTTTAACTAGATATAGCAGAGTCGAAACAGTTGTAAACGACAGTTTTTACACTTAGCTGACTCTTTTCCTCCACAAGGCAGTTGCCAGCTGAGGCCGGTGTTGATTTCTTCATCAGGCTACCCCGCCCAAACAATGCTCCGTCTTCTGGCGGTCTCCGGTTTTACCCGCTGAGCCCCTAGTCCATAACACGGCACCTCACGTGCCCGGCTCCACCGACCCTGCGTCTCTTCTCCAGTTGACTTGACTCCTCCGGCCCACTGCACTCGGCTCTTGCTCCCAGTCCTGGAGCCAGGAGCCTGGACCCTCTCATGCTGCTCTGCTGAGCAGGACCCAGCTCCGCTATCCCGCGCAAATGTCCTCATCTCTTCCTCTCTCTACCCACGTCACCAGTCTCTCAGTCACCTGACCTCCCAGCTCTCACTCTGGACTCGCCCCCAGCTTCCCAGTCACCTGACTCCTGTGCTCGCAGTCTGTCTTCCCCCTGCAACCAGAGGCACGGCCCCGGCAGTTCCGGATCCCTTGCTCTGAAAGTGCTTACACTCCGGTCTTCCCCCTTACACTCCCGCTCTCCTTTAACTCGCCATTCCACGGGCAAGAGTTCCTTCACCAAACGTTCACATTCTTGGACTTACTAGATGATACGGTACCATATGAATTGATCACGTTCGTAACGGTGAGGAGGCACTCCTGCTGTTGTCCGTTCTGACCGGCGTAACTCAGTCTGACCGATGGGGAGTGAAGGGTCACTCGGATTTCCAATCTCCACCTGCCCGGTGGCTTCAACCGATGTTGTTCCCTCGCCGCCTGCACTGGGGACTGCAGGTAATCGAGTGCTGGGGCTCGGAGGTAGAATCAACAACTCTTCTTTGTCCACATCGTGGCTTGGGGCAACTGTGACAGGACCCTCTCTAGAAGCAGGTGATTCTTCTCCATCTTCGTCATCTTTAGACAGACAGGGTCGCAGCATACTGCGATGAACCACTCTGGTAGGGGCTCCTTTAGCCCCCTCGGGTTGAACTTCATACACAGGTCCTTCGGCGCCAATCCTGCGCTTCACTCGGTGCGGGGTCCATTCCCACCGCCTACTCAATTTGCCCCGGTGCTGCCTGTCCCGAACCAACACCCACTCCCCGGGCCTCAGAGCTGTCCCTCAAAGAGGCAATGTCTCATGATGTTTGAGCTCCTGAAACTTTTGTTGCACCAACCGTCGGAGGGTCTGCAGTCGATGCCGATGTTCCTGGACCCAGGAAGACACCCCCGTCCATGGGTAGTCCTCCTCGGGGTCCAGCTCTAACTCGGTAATCTCTCGCCCCTTTCGCCCGAACAGCAAGGTATAAGGAGTGAACCTAGTCGTACTATTCACTCGTTTGTTGTAGACCCACACCAGCTCGGCCACAAACTCAGGCCACCGTACCTTCTGATCTTCCTCCAACGTGCGGAGCATTTGGATCAGTATCCAATTAGAGCGTTCACAGGCCCCATGTCCTTGAGGGTGGTAAGGAGTAGTCCGTGACTCCTCAATCTTGTACAACCGGTGCAACTCTTCCATCACCCGGCCTTGGAAGCAGGCGCCTTGATCGGAATGAATCCTCTTTGGGCAGCCATACACCCGAATGAAGTCTCGGCAGATGGCCTGCGCAGCGGACTCGGCGGTCTGGTCTCTGGTCGGGGTCACTACCGCAAACTTTGTGAAGCGGTCTGTCATTACCAGGCAATGTTCATACCCGAGATGCACCGGTCCAACAGTCAAATAGTCGATCATCAGCACCTCCAAGGGTGCAGAAGTCACAATAGTTTGTATGGGGACCCGCTGCTCCGGGGGCTTAACCAGCTCACAGCTCCGACATCTTCGACAAGTGTCTTCTATTGTTGCTTGCAGTCGGGGATGATACACCAGCCTCTGCAACCACTGAAACGTCTTCTCTGGTCCAAAGTGAGCCCCTCATTCATGATCCTCCTTAGCCACTACTCCGACCAACTTCTCTGGGATCACCATTTGCCAAGTGGTCCTGAACTCTCGCAGCAGCTGCACCCGTCGGCACAGCAGCCCGTCTCGCAAACACAGTCTCTCCCATTGTCCCAGCATCTTCAGTGCTCCCGGGAACAGGGTACTTCTCTCTTCTCGACTGGGGACTTGCCGCAAAGCCAACCATTGACGTAATTGAGCAACTTCTCTGTCAGTCTGTTGAAGTTGGATCAAGTCATCTCTTCGCCACCCTAGCACTTGTTCTTCCGACGTCTTTCCGATCTGTCCCTGCGCCACGGCCAGCAGTCCCACGAAACTTTGGAAGCTAGGGGTCTCATCCGCCTCCAAATCTTCATCACGGTCATAATCAGGCCGTACATTTGTCACTCTGGAGAGGGCGTTGGCATGAGTATTCTCTGCCTTAGGCCGGTAGGCGATCTTATACCGCTACCTGGCCATGCGGACCACCCACCGCTGCTCCAGGGGCCCCAATTTCACATTCTCCAGTTGGGCCAGCGGGTTGTTATCTGTTCTCACCAGTACTTCAGACCTGGACAAATACTTTGCAAACTTCTCGGTCATGGGGAGGACAGTACATCACAGATTGTCGGGCCTCGCCGTCCAGGTCCAGTAAGGCTATTTTGGCTTGCATAGCTGGGGTCATCGAATGCATGCATAACATACTCCTAACTCTCTCAATCCAGTCCCACAGCATCATATTGTCCCCGGTGAACTTTGGGAGATTGCTGAGCATGGCCCCTAGCGGTAAGCTAGATTTAGGGGCTCCCAAGATGGACTGCTCTGCAGTGTCTGTGTCTAACGACTTTAGATGCAGCGACACAGAAACACTGAGCAGCCAATACAGGGTTAATAAACAGGGAAAAATATGGGGAAAAACAAGGGAAGTGGTAGGTAAAAGTCTTTAACTGACAGTTCACAGTTTAACTAGATATAGCAGAGTCGAACCGGTTGTAAATAGATATGAGCGTTGTTCGACTCGAACTGTTAGCCAATCTCAAATTCGAGCTGTTTTGGGCGGTGTTTGAGCCGTTCGGCGAACACGAATGATTTGAAAAAAATTCGGCTGTTCGAGGTTATGTTCGATAACTGTTCGTGCACCAAAATCATAACTGGATTTTTTCTCAGTAATGATGAAAATTAATGTTAATAAGCAGTTTGAGTGCACAGCGCGGCGGGGGGAGGGGCAGGGGATGGATCTCTGCAGGAATAATGAAGATCTCCATTTTTTTTTCTCTTTCCCGCATTTACAGTGGGGAGGTGCAATCTGTCAGCCTATCAGCAGCGCACACACGGAGCGAAGTGCTTTTTTTCACACAAGCAAGGGCATGTGTCATTGGCAGTGTATGTCACATGTCCTTGCCCTATAAGACCCAGCCATTTTCCCCGTCGCCACCATTTTCTCACTGCTGCAGCTGCGTGTTAGACGGCACCGCTGTTGCTGTGTGCACTATACCTTGTTAATTTCAAGCCAATTTTCGCACAAATCTACAGATAACTTGGGAGTAGGGAATAGTTGTGATTGCAGTCCTTTTAAGGACTAGGTTACAGCCTTTCCTACAACTTTTATCAGGCAGGTCTGTGCTCTTAAATAGATAGGTTGGGAGTAGAGATGAGCGTTGCTCGACTCGAACTGTTCGCCAATCTCAAATTCGAGCTGTTTTGGGCGGTGTTCGAGCCGTTCGGCGAACACGAACGATTTGAAAAAGATTCGGCTGTTCGAGGTTATGTTCGTTAACTGTTCGTGCACCAAAATCATAACTGGATTTTTTCTCAGTAATGATGAAAATTAATGTTAATACGCAGTTTGAGTGTACAGCGGGGCGGGGGGAGGGGCAGGGGATGGATCTCTGCAGGAATAATGAAGATCTCCATTTTTTTTTCTCTTTCCCGCATTTACGGTGGGGAGGTGCAATCTGTCAGCCTATCAGCAGCGTACACACGGAGCGAAGTGCTTTTTTTTACACAAGCAAGGGCATGTGTCATTGGCAGTGTATGTCACATGTCCTTGCCCTATATGACCCAGCCATTTTCCCCGTCGCCACCATTTTCTCACTGCTGCAGCTGCGTGTTAGACGGCACCGCTGTTGCTATGTGCACTATACCTTGTTAATTTCAAGCCAATTTTCGCACAAATCTACAGATAGCTTGGGAGTAGGGAATAGTTGTGATTGCAGTCCTTTTAAGGACTAGGTTATAGCATTTCCTACGACTTTTATCAGGCAGGTCTGTGTTCTTAACCGGTTCCCGACCGCCCACTGTAGATAAACGTCGGCGCTTGCCGGGCTCTGTGCAGTGCCGACGTTTAAAAACGGTGGGTGGTCTCGCAGTGCTCAGGACCCCCAGGGTCCTGCAAGCACTGTGATTCCGGTGCAGAGCATTAGCTCTGACAGGGTACATCATCGGGACCTGATTAGATCAGGTCCCAGTGATGTTAACCCTTTGCTGTCTTCTATATGCTGTGATCTATAGTGATCGCGGCATATAGGAGACAGCAGGAAGAGAGGGGGTCGTCTTACTTACCTCCGAAGACCTCCGTTTCGTTTGAGGACCTGGGGTTGCTATGGCAGCTGGAGGTCACATGGCCGCCTCCAGCTCTGCCATATATGGTGTCCTTCCTGTCTGACTTCAGCCTGTATGTAGCTGAAGTCAGACAGGAGACTCTGACTGAAACAGTCAGTGAAGATCTCATATAATGTAATATATGTGTATTACATTACATGAGATCGGTGATCAGAAAAATAAAAATTAATGTCCCATACAGGGACTAAGTAAAAATGTAAAAAAAAGTAAAAAAAAAGTTTTTAAACTATTAAAAAAAAAAATCACAAAATAAATAAAAATAAATAAATAAAATATTAAACCAATAAATCCGTAAATTATTACAAAACCAAAAAAAGTACACATATTTGGTATCGCCGTGTCCGAAACAACCCGAGCTATTAAACTGTCACACTAATTAACTCCTTCTGTGCACACCGTAATAAAAATAAATAAAAAACGAAGCAAAAAAATATGCTTTTTCATCATATCGCCAAACAAAAAGTGGTAAAAAATGCGATCAAAAAGCAGAATAGAAATAAAAATGGTACCACTGAAAACGTCATCTTGTTCCGCAAAAAAAAGAGGCCATACAGCTCCATCAGCCAAAAAATAAAAAAGTTATAGCGCTCAGAATAAAGCAATGCAAAAAAAATATTTTTTTTTCTATAAAATTGTTTTATTGTGTAAAAGCGCCAAAACATGAAAAAAATACAGTAAGTGTAGTATCGCTGTAAACGTACTGACCCGAAGAATAACGCTGCCTGATCACTTTTACCACACGCAGAACGGCATAAAAAAAAACTCAAAAAACAATTCCTGAAGTGTTTGTTTTTGTTAACTTTACCTCCCAAAAAACGGAATAGAAAGCGATCAAAAAATGTCACGTGCCCAAAAATGATTCCAATAAAAATTTCAACTCGTCCCGCAAAAAACAAGCCATCACATGACTCTATCGGCCGAAATATGGAAAAATTATAGCTCTCAAAATATGGTGATGCAAAAACTAGATTTTGCAAAAAAAGCGTATTTTAGTGTGTGACAGCTGTCAGTCATAAAAACCCGATATAAATCTGGTATCTCTGTAATCGCACCGACCCGAAGAATAAAGTAATCTAATCAGTTATATCACACTAGGAACGGCATAAAAAATAAATAAAACAAATATTATTCACCTGCTACTGATTTGTTTATTATGTCTCCCAAAGATCCCAGTAAGGCTCTGCTCACATTTATCCTGTGCTCTGCGCTGAGCACTTACACCAGAGTTTCCGTGTAAATCTCTGAAATACGTGATTCAGCCAGAACCCATGATGGAAGATTCCCTGTAATGAGGCAGATATAGGCCACTGTGGATGCCGTCTAGCCTGGGATCCCACGGTGTCATTTGTTTTAGGCGTGCATAAAAGTGCGGTTGGACACAGTTTTGTGCACTTCTGAAAAAAAGGACACCACTAAACAGAGGCCAGACGGAATCCAGAGTAACTCTGTTGCCTCATTACAGTGAATGGATCCTGCAGGGGTTTCATCTGAATTACATCACTTGGAAAATTAGATGGAAACCCCGATGTAAGTGCTCAGCCTAGAGCGCCGGATAAATGTTACGTAAAATGTTCCCAATAAAAGCTTCAACTCAGTCCTCAAAAAAAGCTAGTCCCCACTCAGGTCCATCATCTGTTAAAAATATAAGGGACTTCCAAGTTACTGGTAGCAGAAAGGCTCTGGAAAAGCAAAATGGTCCTTGCCCCCCAAAAGAAATTCAGAAAATTTTGTGCTCCCAAATCCAAATGCCTATTCTACAATAATTTGTTCTCCAATTGTCAAATAGCGCTCCTTCCCCCTCAAATCTCACCGTATGGCTAAGTGGTACTATACAGCCACATATGGGGTATTGACACTTTTAGAAGAAATTGTGTGACACATTTCGGCACCATTTTTACCCATTGCCCTGTGTGAAAATGTAAATTCTGAGGGTAAAACATTTTTTTGTGGTAAAAATATAATTATGCTTTTTTCACTGCCCAATGGTATAAATTTAAAAATTAAAAAATGCTCACTACTTCCCTAGATGAAGTCCTTGAGAGGTGTAGTTTACAAAATGGGGTCACTTGTGGGGGTTTCTGCTGTTTTGGCATGTCAGCGACTCTTCAAATGTGACATGGTGTCTGCTGCCTATCCCAGCCAACATAGCGCTTCTTTCTCTTCCGAACCCTGCCATACACCAAAGCAGTGGTTTTCCCCCACATATGGGGTATCAGTGTACTCAGGAGAAATTGTACAACAAATTTCATGGTTCAATTTATCCTGTTACCCTTATGATAATGCAAAATTAGGGAATGAAAAACATTTTTTATGGGAAAAATGTGAAAATTTTATTTTTACGGCTCAATATTATAAACTTCTGTGAAGCAGCTGGAGGTGCAAGGTGCTCACCACACATCTAGATAAGTTCCCTAAGGGGTATAGTTTCCAAAATGGTGGCACTTGTGGGGGGTTTCCACTGTTTAGGCACATTAGGGGCTCCCCAAATGTGACATGGCGTCCGCTAATTATTCAAACAAATTTTACATTCAAAAGTCAAATGGCGCTCCTTCCCTTTCAAACCCTGCCATGTGCCCAAACAGTAATTTGCCTCCACATATGGGGTATCGGCGTGTTCAGGAGAAATTGCACAACAAATTTCATGGTGCAATTTTTCCTGTTACCCTTATGATAATACAAAATTAGGGAATGAAAAACATTTTTTGAGGGAAAAATGTGAAAATTGTATTTTTACGGCTCAATATTATAAACTTCTGTGAAGCAGCTTGGGGTGCAAGGTGCTCACCACACATCTAGATAAGTTCCCTAAGGGGTCTAGTTTCCAAAATGGTGGCACTTGTGGGGGGTTTCCGCTGTTTAGGCACATTAGGGGCTCCCCAAATGTGACATGGCGTCCGCTAATTATTCAAACAAATTTTACATTCAAAAAGTCAAATGGCGCTCCTTCCATTTCAAACCCTGCCATGTGCCCAAACAGTAATTTGCCTCCACATATGGGGTATCAGCGTGTTCAGGAGAAATTGCATAATAAATTTCATGGTGCAATTTATCCTATTACCCTTATGATAATGCAAAATTAAGGGATGAAAAACGGTTTTGTGGGAAAAATGTGAAAATTTTATTTTTACAGCTCAATATTATAAACTTCTGTGAAGCACCTTGGGGTTCAAGGTGCTCACCACACATCTAGATAAGTTCCCTAAGGGGTCTAGTTTCCAAAATGGTGTCACTTGTGGGGGGTTTCCACTGTTTAGGCACATCAGGAGCTCTCCAAACGCAACATGGCGTCCGCTAATTATTCAGACAAATTTTACATTCAAAAAGTCTAATGGCGCTCCTTCCCTTCCGAACCCTGCCATGCGCCCAAACAGTGGTTTTCCCTCACATATGGGGTATCAGCACGCTCAAGAGAAATTGCACAAAAAAATTTGGGGTCCATTTTTTCATGTTACCCCTGTGAAAATAAAAAAATTGGGTCTAAAGTAACATTTTTGTGAAAAAAGTTAAATGTTAATTTTTTTCTTCCACATTCCAAAAATTCCTGTGAAGCACCTGAAGGGTTAATAAAGTTCTTGAATGTGGTTTTGAGCACCTTGAGGGGTGCAGTTTTTAGAATGGTGTCACTTTTGGGTATTTTCTGTCATAAAGACCCCTCAAAGTGACTTCAAATATGATGTGGTCCCTAAAAAAATGTTTTTGTAAATTTTGTTGGAAAAATGAGAAATCGCTGGTCAACTTTTAACCCTTATAGCTCCCTAACAAAAAAAAATTTGGGTTCCAAAATTGTGCTGATGTAAAGTAGACATGTGGGAAATGTTATTTATTAACTATTTTGTGTGACATATATCTCTGATTTAAGGGCATGAAAATTCAAAGTTTAAAAATTGCAAAATTTTCAAAATTTTTGCCAAATTTCCGATTTTTTCACAAATAAACACAAGTGATATCGAAGAAATTTTACCACTATCATGAAGTACAATATGTCACGAAAAAATAATCTCAGAATCAGGGGAATACGTTGAAGTGTTCCAGGGTAATTACTTCATAAACTGGCAGTGGTCAGAATTGAAAAAATTGGCCCGGTCACGAAGGCAAAAACAGGCTCTGGCGCGAAGTGGTTAAATAGATAGGTTGTGGGAGTAAAGACTAATTGTAATTGCAGTCCTTTTCAGGACTGAGTTACATCAGTTCCTATCAGTTTTTGCCAGGCAGGTCTGTGCCAGTGCTGTGCAAGTTTTTTTCACAGCATTTGGCTAAATCTAGCAAAGCTAATCCTTTTTGGCCTATTGCAGAGTGTGTTAGTCAGTGGAGTAGCCTATCTGTGTTGCAAGCTACACCACGTGTGTATAGAATACCAATTTTTTTAACTGCACCTAGTGAAGTAAAACCTTTTGAGCATAGCATCATTCTATTAGTCCATCAATACTGACCTCCATAAGGTTGCAAATTGAATATAATTTTTTTCTGCATCTAGCTCTGAAAAAATATTTGGCCTTCTAGCTGTGTGTGGGACTTTTTCTATTAGTCCATATATACTGACCTCCATCAGGTTGCAAACTAAATATAATTTTTTTCTGCATCTACCTCTGAAAAAATATTTGGGCTTCTAGCTGAGTGTGGGACTTGTTCTATGAGTCCATCTATACTGACCTCCATCATGTTGCCATTTGAATATAATTTTTTTCTGCATCTAGCTCTGAAAAAATATTGGGCTTCTAGCTTTGTGTGCGACTTGTTGTATTAGTCCATCTATACTGACCTCCATCAGGTTGCAAACTGAATATATTTTTTTCTGCATCTACCTCTGAAAAAATATTGGGCTTCTAGCTGTGTGTGGGAATTGTTGTATTAGTCCATCTATACTGACCTCCATCAGGTTGCAAGCTGAATATATTTTTTTCTGCATCTACCTCTGGAAAAATATTGGGCTTCTATCTGTGTGTGGGACTTGTTCTATTAATCCATCTATACAGACCTCCATCAGGTTGCAAACTGAATATATTTTTTTCTGCATCTAGCTCTGAAAAAATATTGGGCTTCTAGCTGTGTGTGGGACTTTTTCTATTAATCCATCTATACAGACCTCCATCAGGTTGCAAACTGAATATATTTTTTTTCTGCATCTACCTCTGAAAAAATATTGGGCTTCTAGCTGTGTGTGGGACTTGTTGTATTAGTCCATCTATACTGACCTCCATCAGGTTGCAAACTGAATATATTTTTTTCTGCATCTACCTCTGAACAAATATTGGGCTTCTAGCTTTGTGTGGGACTTGCTGTATTAGTCCATCTATACTGACCTCCATCAGGTTGCAAACTGAATATCTTTTTTTCTGCATCTACCTCTGAAAAAATATTGGGCTTCTAGCTGTGTGTGGGACTTGTTCTATTAATCCATCTATACAGACCTCCATCAGGTTGCAAATTGAATATAATTTTTTTCTGCATCTAACCCAGCCAATAGTTTTGGCCTAATACCACAGTTTGGCCACTCAGCTCTGCTCGGTTCCCATCCATTGTTTTTTTGTGAAAACAACTCCAGAGTTGTGAATTAGTTAACCACCAAAATGAGTGGAAAAAGGCCTGCTGCTGGTGGAAAGGGGAATAGGCGTGTTGGGAAGGGGAAAAAAGGTTGTGTCCGTGGGGTAGGTGTTAAAGCAACAGTAACATCTGCAGAAGAAAGACCATCTTCCAGCCAAACTAAAATGTCTACTTCTTTTAGTGGACAATGTGATAAGATCCCTTTCTTACGGCCACGCCAATCGCTACAATTTCCAGATGAGGCACAAAAACAGCAGGTGCTTCAACGGATATCAAGTGCTCCTTTAAGTGGGCTCTCCTCCATATCAACTTCAACATCACAAATACTCCAGTCCTCAAAGGTGTCACCCCAATCGCACTTGCTTCCTCACAGCTCCCAAATCTCCAGCTGCCCGTCTGAGTATGAGGTAGAACAGATGGTTGAGTCTGCAGAGCTGTTTACTCATACTATAGCCTGGGAATCAGAGGTCGACTCCAGCGCTTCTGTGAATCCAGACGAGGAAATGATCTGCACTGATGCCCAGAATCTTTATGAGTCGGATCCAGGACCAGACGCAGAAGGTTCTGACCATAATGTAGACCCTCATTCCCAAACTGTAACTCCTGTTTTTGGAGACAATGAGGAAGACGATGATAAGACTCAAATACCTGATTGGAGCGACAACTTTAGTTTTTTGTCAGGGCAGGAACAGGTTGGCTCTGAGGACGACGAGTGTGATAACGCACAGGGTGATGATGATGAGGTTGGAGATCCCACTTACTGTCAACCCACAGTCAGCCAAGAGATGAGGTCAGCAGAGGAGGTGGAGGAAGATGCTAGTGATGACGAGGTCAGGTTGCGCCTGCCTGGACAGAGACGTAGTACTGGAAGCACGTCAACAACTGCATCCTCAAACACAACTCTGCCTCTCACCACAAGTCGTGGTGGCTCTTCAGGTCGCATGGGTGCTAAGCCTTGCATAGCCTGGGCATTTTTTCAGATCGATAAAGATGACCCAACTCGTGTTATCTGTAACATTTGTCAGCAAAAGCTAAGTAGAGGCCAAAAAATACATAGTTTGAGTACTTCATGCATGAACCGGCACATGGACATGAAGCATAAGTTGCAGTGGGAAGCTCAGTGTGCTACAATGCGGCCTAGCCGGCCGGGCCAACCACCGTCTGCCATATCTTGTGCATCCGCGGCCTCTTCATCCTCTGTGACTGGGGGGACAGCAGTCACACCTGTTTTGGGGCGCAGACCTGCCACCTCTTTACCCGCAACAGCCAGCGTGATTGGCAGGTCATCATTTTCTTTGGAGGTGGTAACACCAGCTGGTGTTGAGCGCTGTCCGACATCGATAGCACCACCTTTGGATCAAGGCAACCTAACATGTCCGCCTGCATCTTCCTCACAGACCGGCAGTTTGCCGGGGACACCCTTATCAACCCCGTCTAAGCACAATAGCCAGCCCTCGGTCCCTCAGATGTGGACAAGTAAAAGACCATTTCCTCCTAGCCATGAGAAAGCTAAGAGGTTGAATTTCACCATCTGCAAGCTCTTGGCTACAGAAATGTTGCCTTTCCGCCTGGTGGACACAGAGGATTTTCGAGACCTTATGTCCGTCGCAGTGCCCCAGTACCAGATGCCCAGTCGGCACTACTTCTCAAAGAAAGGTGTGCCTGCGCTCCACCAGCATGTCGCACACAACATCACCGCTTCTTTGAGAAACTCTGTGTGTAACAGGGTGCATTTCACCACAGACACTTGGACGAGTAGGCATGGACAGGGGCGTTACATGTCGTTGACTGGGCACTGGGTAACTATGGTGACAGCAGGACAAGGGGCTGCTGTCCAAGTCTTGCCATCCCCACGAGTTGTGCGTCAATCCTCTTTATGTCAAAGTTCCTCCACTGCTTCTGCCTCCTCAACCTCCTCTCGGTCTTCCACCTGCACCCAAAGCCTGTCTGGTCATGCCACAAGCTTTCTAACTGCGCAGAAGGGATCCTGCACACCTCCTTACTATGCTGGCAGAAGGCTCAACGTCATCAGGCGGTTTTTGCATTGAAATGTCTGGGAAATGTGAGTCACACAGCTGAGGAGTTGTGGTCAGCTCTGGAGAACCAATTTCATGAATGGTTGTCTCCACTGGACCTGAAACCAGGGAAGGCCGTGTGCGACAATGCTGCAAACCTGGGTGCGGCCCTTCGCCGGGGCAATGTCACACACGTGCCTTGTATGGCTCACGTGTTGAACCTGGTTGTCCAGCAATTTTTAGCCCACTATCCCAGACTAGATGGCCTTCTGCAGAGGGCACGGTCACTGTGTGCTCACTTCCGCCGTTCGCATCCCGCAGCTCAGCGACTTACATCTCTACAGAAGTCGTTGGGCCTGCCACTTCACCGGCTAAAATGCGATGTGCCTACCCGGTGGAATTCAACTCTGCACATGTTGCAGCGACTGTGGCAGCACCGACAAGCCCTGGTGCAATACGTTCTGACGTATAGCCTGGGCCAACGAGATTCAGAGGTGGGGCAAATCACGCTGGAGGAGTGGTCTCAGATCAGGGACCTATGCACCCTTCTGCACAGTTTTGAAATGGCGACGAAGATGTTTAGTGCTGACGATGCCATTATCAGCATGACTATTCCGGTGATTTACATGCTGGAGCACATGTTAAACAGAATTCGGAGTCAGGTGGTGGCACAAGAGGAGGTGGAGGAAGTAGAGGAGGAGGAGTTGTATGCGGAAGGGCTAACATCTGCAAGGTCCAGACGGTCGGCAGCACCAAGGCGGCAGGCATGTGAGGGTGGGGGAGATGGTTTTACCAGGGCGCATGGTAGCAGCCAAACTAGTGAGGAAGGTGCAGGACCCCAGGAAGAAGTGGCGGACGAACTGATGGAAGACTCATCAGATGAGGGAGACCTTGATCACATTTCTGTTGGGCGAGGTTGGGGGGAGAGGACAGAGGAAGGAAGCATGATTGTTACCTCGCCACCAACACAACAGGGACTTGGTGCTCCTGGATGCGCAACACACATGAGTGCCTTCTTGCTGCACTACCTGCAACATGACCCTCGAATTGTGAGAACTAGAAATAATCCTGACTACTGGGTTGCCACACTGTTAGATCCCCGGTACAAAGGTAAATTTGCAGAAATTATTCCTGCCATAGAAAGGGATGCACGCATGCAGGAGTATCAGCAGAGACTGTTGCAGAATCTTACATGTGCTTTTCCACAAAATACCAGTGGTGCACGTAGTGAATCTCACAGTTCCAACTTGCCAACCGTGGGACCGTCAAGTGTTCAGCACTCAAACCGTAACAGAACCATAGTATCTGCTGGTAACATCAATTTTGCGGAATCATTTCACCACTTTTTTAGCCCATCCTTTGCAAGTCCACAGGAGACAAGAAGTCTGACACATAGTCAACGCCTAGAGACGATGGTACAGGAGTATCTCCAAGTAAACATTGAAGCCACGACTGTGTCACTGGACCCTTGCTCTTTTTGGGCTTCCAATCTGGATAAATGGCCGGAGCTAGCCACTTACACCTTGGAGATCTTGTCATGCCCCGCAGCCAGCGTTCTGTCTGAACGTGTGTTCAGCGCTGCTGGTGGTGTGCTGACAGATAAGCGCACGCGGCTCTCCACTGATAATGTAGACAGACTCACGTTCATAAAGATGAACAAATCATGGATCCGAAATGACTTTTCTACCCCTGTGTCATCCTGGGGAGAGTTAAAGCTTGATGATTGGTTAAAATCACCCTACCAACCGTTTTAAGCTTTCAAATTACTAATCATGTTTATCTGTATCTTGGCTGGAAAATAATTTGGGCTTTGTAGCAGTGTGCAGCACTGATTCTATTAGGCCATCTATAATAAGCTCCACCAGATTTAAAATTACTAATTATGTTTATCTGTATCTTGACTGGAAAATAATTTGGGCTTTGTAGCAGTGTGCAGCACTGATCCTATTAGGCCATCTATACTAAAGCTTCACCAGATTTAAAATTAATAATAATTTTTAGCTGCATCTAGCCCGGAAAATAATTTTGGGGCTCCGAGATGCGCAAGACACATAAGTGCCTTCTTGCTGCACTACCTGCAGCATGACCCTCATTTTGTCAGAATTCGAAGTAATCATGACTACTGGGTTGCCACACTCTTAGATCCCCCAAACTTTTCGATCAACCTTTTCATTTTAATAAAGACCAAAAAATTGGTCATTTTTGAAATTATAAGCATTAGCAGGTTGTTAGAAACTGAAATCAAACAGTTTTCAACTCAAAACTTTATTCTAGGTGATGTTACATTTTCACATAGGACCCCTTGTTCGAAAGGAGCTTCTGAACTCTCTCGTCCATTGAATTTGTCAGGTTTTGGATGGTTACTGCTTCAATTGTTTTGCATGAGGACAGAATACCCTCCCAGAGCTGTTGCTTAGATGTGAACTGCCTCCCGCCATCATAGACACTCCTTTTAATGATGCTCCAAAGGTTCTGAATGGGGTACAGGTCAGGGGAGCATGGGGGTCACACCATAAGTTTGTCCCCTTTTATGCCCATATCAGCCAGAGATGCAGATGTTTTATGTGCAGCATGAGATGGTGCATTATCATGCAGAAAAATGATCTTGCTGTGAAATACACGGTTCTTCTTCTTGAACCATGGCAGGAAGTGCTGTTTGAGAAAATCCACATACATTATGGAGTTCATCTTTAGCGCCTTCAGGGATCCTAAAGGGGCCGACAATCTCTCTCCCCATGATTCCAGCCCAAAACATTACTCCACCTCCTCCTTGTTGGCGCTGTAGCCGTGTTTGCGTGGGGTGTCCATCAACGAGCCATCCTCCACTCCATCCATCTGGACCATCGAGCGCTGCACGGCACTCATCCGTGAACAAAACAGTTTTGAAATCAGTCTTCATGTAATGTTTGGCCCACTGGAGCCGTTTCTGCTTGTGTGAAGTGGATAGAGGAGGTCGACAGGATGGCGTATGTACAGCTACAAACCTCTGAAGGACCCTGCATCTTGTTGTTCGGGGGACGTTGGAGGCACAAGCAGCTTCAAAAACTTGTCTGCTGCTATGACAAGGCTTTTTTGCCGCTGCTCTTTCAACCTGACGTAATTGCCTGTAGGAAAGAGTCCTCAATTTGCCCTTATCAGCACGCACACGTGTGTACTGTGAATCAGCTACATACTTCTTGATTGCCAAGACACTTCATCCTGATCATCGCACAATGTTGATTGTAGTCATGCCTTGACCTAAACACTCCACAATTTGTTGCTTCTCTGCAGCCGACACATCCTTTTTCTTTCCCATTTTGGCAGAAAATGTAGGCTGCTTAATAATGTGAGACAACCTTCTTAAGTAGTCTTGCCTTTCATTGGACACACCTGCCAAACTAATTAGCACAGGTGTCTGCAATTGCTTACAGTGATATAAAGAGCCCTGACACACATCACCATCAATGAGTTTAACTGACAAACAAACAAATTCTTCCCTTATCACTCCTAAACACTTTTTGCATAATAATTTGGAACGTAGTGTACATGTGCTTTTCCACAAAACACCAGTGGTTCACGTAGTGAATCTTACAGTTCTAACTTGCCAACCGTGGTCTGTATGGAGTTGTTCAATAAAGGGCCCAAAATTAAGATAACATAGATGGGAGAGGTCTCTATGAATAGGAATTCCTAAGTATTTGATACCCTGTGAGGGCCAGGCAAAGGGAAAGTTGGACTGGATGGAATCCTATATGGATTTTGGGAGGGAGACATCAAGGGCCTCAGACTTCGCTGCATTGATTTTAAAATTTGACCATGTAACAAAGTGATCTATTTCAGCCATAACAGCATGGATGGATATATGTGATTGAGTGATATATACTAGGACATCATCAGCAAATAAAGAGCACTTGTACTCGGTGCCTCCCACCTCAATCCACCTAATATTGGGGTTATGGCGAATTGATGAGAGCAGGTGCTCCGTCACTAGGATGTATAAGAGAGGGGACAGAGGACATCCCTGCCTTGTCCCATTGGTGATTGTGAAAGGTGATGAAAATGTTCTGATGCACCCCCTGGGCCTTGGGACACCCGGAGCCGGACCCTTTTTGGTGGATGCTGGTGGTTGTAGTCTTCGTGGCGGCGACCCGGTTCCGTGGCTCAGGGTGGTCAAACCAGTGGCGGAACTATTTATGTGGTTTTGATGTTTAAATGTCCGACTACGCCATCCGTGGATTGCGGTCAGAGTGAACCGCCGCTGCAGGGCAGACCGCTGAGTGTTCCCTCCCCCCACTCCAGCCAGGGACAGGGACTGTCGTGCCCATCTCAGAGGCATATTGGTCGCCCTGCCCCACGGCAATGTGGTGTAATGCATGCAGGTGTCGGGTCCTGATCCACACTCCATCCTTACCTGAGAGTGAGATATCACACCTCTGGGTGAGGTGCAATACCTCTGTAGCAACCGAGCCCTCAGGGTGCTACAGTTCCATTTATCTTCAGCCTAGGTGACGTATTGTGATACAGGGCCGTGATTTTGGCTATAAAAGGGTCCCCTAGACCCCTACCCCAAGCTTTTTAAGAGAATCATATATGGCGTGCCAGGAGACTCTATGGAATGCTTTCTCAGCATCCAACGAGAGTATCTAATTACAAATTTTTAACTGCATCTAGCCCAGGAAATACTTTGTGCCTAGTAGCAGTGTCTGCTAGTCAGCGGATTATCCCGGCTGTTAGGCAAGCTACACCACCTGTAGTTTAGACACTTAATTTTTTCAAAATAAATGCTTCGGGACCATGGGATACTCAGTGAAGAGCATCAGGAGGCACCCCAAGGCATAGGGGCTGGGACTGGCAGTAGGATGCCTTGCGGTGGACAGCCGAGCTCGATCCTTATAAAAGCTTTTTAACTGCAGCAGCTTTAGTGGACGCTACTGGAGCTGGAATTACGCGGCTGCTGGCATGAGACTTGCCCTCCAATAGATCCTTGTAAATGGATTTAAAGTGTATTCATTCAAATTAGAGAGACAATTTAAATTAAAAAGCTTAGAGCTGCCTCCACCACAGGGGGGCTCGCTCGACCCACCAGCGGACAGGCACCAGTATTGGGAGAGGGGGGCTGGCCATCAGGGTTCACCGCGGCTCTGGCACAAACCCGGGGACACGGAGGTGGCACGGAGGTGGCACGGGCAGGAGGGGACTGGCCGTGTTGGCTTCTCACTTTTTGGATTTTAGAAGGGCATGACATGCCTATATCTGTTTCTCCCCCTCCTTTTACTCCTCCACCTCTTTTATTTTCGCATGACTATATGTACTTGTCACTTTTCCATGTGTTAGTTATGTCTTCTGAGCAGTTTGTCAGCTTTTGGACACCTTTGAAGGTGTTTTCTCTGTGTTTCTATGTGTTTTTGTTTGCCTGCCATTGGTTTTATCGGTGTTCGAAGGTGTTTGACGAACAGTTCGACGAACAGTTCGGCGAACACACGGGTGTTCGACGAACCGAACCGTACTCGAACACTACGGGGGTGGCTCAACACTAGTCCCAACGCGTGGGGACATCACACACCATTCTGTGAGCCAGAAGCTGCAAATGCTGATGAAACACTGGAAGGGCGACGGAAGCTGTATGTGACTTTCTAAAATGGGCACACAGGCAGTGTACTTTAACAAGAAGATTCAGAAGCTCCAGGGAGGATTTGAGAAACCGATGAACCACAAGGTTAAGCACATGGGCCAGGCATGGTACGTGTGTGAGCTCGCCTTGCCTCATAGCCGCCACCAGGTTCTGGCCGTTGTCACACACGACCATGCCTGGCTGTAGGTTCAGCGGTGTGAGCCACAGATCTGCCTGCTCTTTCAGAGCTGTCCACAACTCTTCAGCAGTGTGCGATTTGTCACCTAAGCATATTAGCTTCAGCACAGCCTGTTGCCGCTTGGCCGAGGCAGCGCTGCATTGTTTCCAGCTTTTGACTGATGTGGTCATTTCAGAGATGGAGGCTGAAGAGCAGTAGGAGCCTGAGGAGGATGAGTTGCCGGAGCTGTAGACTGTGGGGGCAACCCTGATTGACCTAGGGCCCGCAATCCTTGGCGTCGGGAGGACGTGTTCCGTCCCAAGGTCTGACTGAGTCATGGCTTCCTCTATGTTAACCTAGTGTGCCGTCAGCGAGATGTACCGTCCCTGCTCACAAGTTATGTCCATGTGTCCGTGGTTAGTATCAAAAAACAAACTAAAGCTAAATCAGCCCAGTTTCAAAGGAAGATATAAACACAATCATTAAAATTAAATAATTACATGTAAATTACAGGTACTTTGAAAATCAAGAAGTCAGATCTCAATCACAAGCTTATATTATTCTGGTAGTTGTGTTGTTGAGTTGTGGTTAGGTGGACTTCCCCGGTAACTGCGTTGTTGAGGGCACGGCTAATGTTTTGGGACACGTGCTTGTGTAATGCGGGGACAGCACACCAGGAGAAATAGTGGCGGCTGGGGACCGAGTACCAAGGGACGGCCGCCGCCATCAGGTTGCGGAAAGCTTCCTTCTTCACGAGCCTAAAAGGCTGCATTTTGAGCGCAAGCAGTCACGAAATGTGGGAATTTAGTAGTGTGGCCTGTGAGGCGTTGGCTGCGTATTTGCGCTTGCGTTCCAAGGACTGGGGTATGGACAACTGAATGCTCCGCTGAGACAAGGACATGGATGTGCTTCCTGATGCTGCTACTTGAGAGTGTGCAGTGACAGGTACAGGGCAGGATGCACCATGGACAGAGGATTTGCTTGCATGCACAACAGCGGAAGAAGCAGTGGTGCCACCCTCAGACACTGTTCCTGGACTCTGGTGTTCGCCCCACTTAGTCGGATGCTTTGCTGCTATGTGCCTGTTAATGCTGGTGGTGGTCAGGCTGGTCGTTTTGCCACCCCTGCTGGTGCTGGCCTGGCAGGTGGTGCAAATGGCCTTTTTGGGGTTATCAGCAGCGTCTTTAAAAAACAACCAGACTCAGGAAGACCTAACAGTTGTACTGGCAACTTCCTTCATGTTGGTGTTATGGGGAACGGTTGCCTGCCTTCTGTCTGCGACCACCATACTTCTTCTTCCTGCCTGTTGGGTGCTCTGCCTCCCTCCCCCTGTGTGCTGCTGTCCTCACTCTGCATGTCTTCCTGCCAGGTTGGGTCAGTTGCTATATCATCCACCACCTCGTCTTCCACTTCCGCAGCATGGTCCTCCTCCTGCCTTTCTGGCAATTGTGTCTCATCATCGTCCACCTCTTGTGCCACTTTTCCACAATCGCCTTCAATCTCCTCTTGACCCGCTTCAAGTGGACCGGGCGAGAGGCCCGAATCTATAAATAGAAAAGTGAACAGCTCTTCGGAGTGTCCAAGTGTGGGAACAGTTGTCTCCGGGCACTCGGTATGGTGGGAGGAAGAAGGATCAGGGAGAGTACCGAGTACTTGCGAGTATGCTCGCTCATCACTACTAAACACCCTTTAGTTCCACATAAAAGGCACTAAATTGTGCAAGTTTATAATATGTAGGGGCTTTCTGAAATTATACTGTATATCAGGATATGCAGTGGGGAAAATAAGTATTTGATACTCAGACAATTTTGCAAGTTTTCCCACCTACAAAGAATGGAGAGGTCTGTAATTTTTATCGTAGGTATACTTCAACTGTGAGAGACAGAATCTTAAAAAAAAATCCAGAAAATCACATTCTATGATATTTACATAATTATTTTGCATTTTATTGCATGAACTAAGTTGATACCAAAAAGTTGTATTTTCTTCTCAGCTAACCACATGACCTTCTCCCATGCCTCCTCTGGATCATCCAGATGGTCATTGGTGAACTTCAAACAGCCCTGGACATGTATTGCAGTCAGCAGGGGGGTGCTGCATGCTCTGCAGGATTTTAATCCATGAGGGCATAGTGTATTACTAATGGCAACGTTTGAGACTGTGGTCACAGCCCTCTTCAGGTCATTGACCAATTCATCCCATGTAGCTATGGGCTGATTCCTTGACCTTTTTCTGTATCATCCTTACCACACGAGGCGAGATCATGCATGGAGCCCCTGACCGAGGAAGATTGACAATCATGTTATGTTTCTTCCATTTTCTAATAATTGCACCAAGGTGAGGAGCATGATGATGATGATAGAAGTTAGCGTCTGCTTTGTTTTCTTGGAATGCAAGAGCATGTATGTAGTAGCGGCTAGGCCTGAGGTGGTCAGCATTTTGGCATATATCCTTCCTCCTCCGAGGATTGCTGGATGTTTTCCTGCTACTATCCCAGTTCTATGACTCCCGTTAAAACAAAGCTTCAGGTGATGAATGATGGATGAGGTGGTGGCAAAGGAGAAAGAGCAGGAGTAACAGGGACCATTCACATCAATATCTGACCAGTCAACCAAACATGTCTTGTAGGATATGTTTCTGAACCAAAAGGAGCTGTTCGACTACACAGTTATAGGGCATACAGTGAGTGCAATGCCTACCAAAAACTTCGAGGCAATCCAATGCACCTTGGAAGTGACATGGGGTCAGAGGGCCATAGCTAAACCGTTTTTTCCATTTATAGCAACTGGGTCTCCTGTGCACTGTTGGCCTAAGCAGTGAATGGAAGGCTTTCCAAAAATTATGAGGAACTGCAATGCCCCTTGAAACAGACATGGATTACAGCATACTAAAAACCTTCTACCCATTATTGGGGAGTGGGTCTCCCTTAGTGTTCGCCTATGCATTGAAAAGCAAAAGCTGACTAAAATTAGGAGGAAATGCAATGCCCATTGGAAGAATGGTGGAGGTCGCAGTGGAATAAAAAGACAATATCAATGCCCCTTGAAAAAGTGGTGGCGGTCGCAGTAGCTTAACAAGATAGTTTTAATTCCCCTTGGAAGAATGGTGGAGGTCGCAGTGGAATAAAAAGACAATATCAATGCCCCTTGAAAAAGTGGTGGTGGTCGCAGTAGCTTAACAAGACGGTTATAATGCCCCTTGGGAAAGTAGTGGAGGTCGCCGTAGCTTAATAAGACGATTTTAATGCCCCTTGGAAGAATGGTGGAGGTCGCAGTAGCTTAACAAGACGGTTTTAATGCCCCTTGGAAAAGTGGTGGAGGTTGCAGTAGCTTAACAAGACCATTTTAATGCACCTTGGAAGAATGGTGGAGGTCGCAGTAGCTTAACAAGACGGTTTTAATGCCCCTGGGAAAAGTGGTGGAGGTCGCAGTGGAATCAAAAGACAATATCAATGCCCCGGGGAAAAGTGGTGGAGGTCGCAGTAGCTTAACAAGACGGTTTTAATGCCCCTTGGAAGAATGGTGGAGGTCGCCGTAGCTTAACAAGATGATATTAATACCCCTGGGAAAAGTGGTGGAGGTCGCAGTAGCTTAGCAAGACGGTTTTAATGCCCTTTGGAAGAATGGTGGAGATCGCAGTGGAATAAAAAGACAAAATCAATGCTCCTTAAAAAATTGGTGGAGGTCGTAGCAGCTTAACAAGATGGTTTTAATGCCCCTTGGAAGAATGGTGGAGGTCGCAGTGGAATAAAAAGACAATATCAATGCAACTTGAAAAAGTGGTGGAGGTCGAAGTAGCTTAACAAGATGGTTTTAATGCCACTTGAAAAAGTGGTGGAGGTCGCAGTAGCTTAACAAGACAGTTTTAGTACCCCTTGGAAGAATGGTGGAGGTCGCAGTAGCTTAACAAGATGGTTTTAATGCCCATGGGAAAAGTGGTGGAGGTCGCAGTGGAATAAAAAGACAATGTCAATGCCCCTGGGAAAAGTGGTGGAGGTCGCAGTAGCGTAACAAGACGGTTTTAATGGCCCTTGTAAGAATGGTGGAGGTCGCAGTAGCTTAACAAGACGGTATTAATGCCCGTGGGAAAAGTGGTGGAGGTCGCAGTAGCTTAACAAGACAGTTTTAATGCCCCTTGGTAGAATGGTGGAGGTCGCAGTAACTTAACAAGACGGTTTTATTGCCCCTGGGAAAAGTGTTGGAGGTCGTAGTAGCTTAACAAGACGGTTTTAATGCCCCTTGGAAGAATGGTGGAGGTCGCAGTGGAATAAAAAGACAATATCAATGCCCTTTGGAAAAGTGGTGGAGGTCGCAGTAGCTTAACAAGATGGTTTTATTGCACCTTGGAAGAATGGTGGAGGTCGCAGTAACTTAACAAGACGGTTTTATTGCCCCTGGGAAAAGTGGTGGAGGTCGCAGTAGCTTAACAAGACAGTTTTAATGCCCCTTGGAAGAATGGTGGAGGTCGCAGTGGATTAAAAATACAATATCAATGCCCCTTGAAAAAGTGGTGGAGGTCGCAGTAGCTTAACCAGACGGTTTTAATGCCCCTTGGAAGAATGGTGGAGGTCACAGTGGAATAAAAAGACAATATCAATGCCCCTTGAAAAAGTGGTGGAGGTCGCAGAAGCTTAACAAGACGGTTTTAATGCCCCTTGGAAGAATGGTGGAAGTCGCAGTGGAATAAAAAGACAAAATCAATGCCCCTTGAAAAAGTGGTGAAGGTCGTAGTAGCTTAACAAGACGGTTTTAATGCCCTTGGAAGAATGGTGGAGGTCGCAGTGTAATAAAAAGACAATATCAATGCCCCTTGGAAAAGTGGTGGAGGTCGCAGTAGCTTAACAAAATGGTTTTAATGGCCCTTGGAAGAATGGTGGAGGTCGCAGTAACTTAACAAGACGGTTTTATTGCCCCTGGGAAAAGTGGTGGAGGTCGCAGTAGCTTAACAAGACTGTTTTAATGCCCCTTGGAAGAATGGTGGAGGTCGCAGTGGATTAAAAAGACATTATCAATGCCCCTTGAAAAAGTGGTGGAGGTCACAGTAGCTTAACAATACGGTTTTAATGCCCCATGGAAGAATGGTGGAAGTCGCAGTAGCTTAATAAGACGGTTTTAACGCAACTGGGAAAAGTGGTGGAGGATGCAGTGGAATAAAAAGACAATATCAATGCCCCTTGGAAAAGTGGTGGAGGTCGCAGTAGCTTAACAAGACGGTTTTAATGCCCCTTGGAAGAATGGTGGAGGTCGCAGTAACTTAACAAGACCGTTTTATTGCCCCTGGGAAAAGTGGTGGAGGTCGCAGTAGCTTAACAAGACAGTTTTAATGCCCCTTGGAAGAATGGTGGAGGTCACAGTGGATTAAAAAGACAATATCAATGCCCCTTGAAAAAGTGGTGGAGGTCGCAGTAGCTTAACCAGACGGTTTTAATGCCCCTTGGAAGAATGGTGGAGGTCGCAGTGGAATAAAAAGACAATATCAATGCCCCTTGAAAAAGTGGTGGAGGTCGCAGAAACTTAACAAGACGGTTTTAATGCCCCTTGGAAGAATGGTGGAAGTCGCAGTGGAATAAAAAGACAATATCAATGCATCTTGAAAAAGTGGTGGAGGTCGCAGTAGCTTAACAAGATCGTTTTAATGCCCCTTGGAAGAATGGTGGAGGTCGCAGTGGAATGAAAACACAATATCAATGCCCCTGGGAAAAGTGGTGGAGGTCGCAGTAGCTTATCAAGACAGTTTTAATGCCTCTTGAAAGAATGGTGGAGGTCGCAGTAGCTTAACAAGACGGTATTAATGCCCCTGGGAAAAGTGGTGGAGGTTGCAGTAGCTTAACAAGACGGTTTTAATGCCCCTTGGTAGAATGGTGAAAGTCTCAGTGGAATAAAAAGACAAAATCAATGCCCCTTGAAAAAGTGGTGAAGGTCGTAGTAGCTTAACAAGACGGTTTTAATGCCCCTTGGAAGAATGGTGGAGGTCGCAGTGGAATAAAAAGACAATATCAATGCCCCTTGAAAAAGTGGTGAAAAAGGTCGAAGTAGCTTAACAAGACAGTTTTAATGCCCCTTGGAAAAGTGGTGGAGGTCGCAGTAGCTTAACAAGACAGTTTTAATACCCCTTGGAAGAATGGTGGAGGTCGCAGTAGCTCAACAAGACGGTTTTAATGCCCATGGGAAAAGTGGTGGAGGTCGCAGTGGAATAGAAAGACAATATCAATGCCCGTGGGAAAAGTGGTGGAGGTCGCAGTAGCTTAACAAGACGGTTTTAATGCCCCTTGGAAGAATGGTGGAGGTAGCAGTAGCTTAACAAGACGGTTTTAATGCCCCTGGGAAAAGTGGTGGAGGTCGCAGAGGAATAAAAAGACAATATCAATGCCCCTGGGAAAAGTGGTGGAGGTCGCAGTAGCTTATCAAGACAGTTTTAATACCTCTTGAAAGAATGGTGGAGGTCGCAGTAGCTTAACAAGACGGTATTAATGCCCCTGGGAAAAGTGGTGGAGGTTGCAGTAGCTTAACAAGACGGTTTTAATGCCCCTTGGTAGAATGGTGAAAGTCTCAGTGGAATAAAAAGACAAAATCAATGCCCCTTGAAAAAGTGGTGAAGGTCGTAGTAGCTTAACAAGACGGTTTTAATGCCCCTTGGAAGAATGGTGGAGGTCGCAGTGGAATAAAAAGACAATATCAATGCCCCTTGAAAAAGTGGTGAAAAAGGTCGAAGTAGCTTAACAAGACAGTTTTAATGCCCCTTGGAAAAGTGGTGGAGGTCGCAGTAGCTTAACAAGACAGTTTTAATACCCCTTGGAAGAATGGTGGAGGTCGCAGTAGCTCAACAAGACGGTTTTAATGCCCATGGGAAAAGTGGTGGAGGTCGCAGTGGAATAGAAAGACAATATCAATGCCCGTGGGAAAAGTGGTGGAGGTCGCAGTAGCTTAACAAGACGGTTTTAATGCCCCTTGGAAGAATGGTGGAGGTAGCAGTAGCTTAACAAGACGGTTTTAATGCCCCTGGGAAAAGTGGTGGAGGTCGCAGAGGAATAAAAAGACAATATCAATGCCCCTGGGAAAAGTGGTGGAAGTCGCAGTAGCTTAACAAGACGGTTTTAATGCCCCTTGGAAGAATGGTGGAGGTCGCAGTGGAAAAAAAAGACAATATCAATGCCCCTTGAAAAAGTGGTGGAGGTCGCAGTAGCTTAACAAGACAGTTTTAATGCCCCTTGGAAGAATGGTGGAGATCGCAGTGGAATAAAAAGACAATATCAATGCCCCTTGAAAAAGTGGTGGAGGTCGCAGTAGCTTAACAAGATGGTTTTAATGCCCCTTGGAAAAGTGGTGGAGGTCACAGTAGCTTAACAAGACTCTTTTGATGCCCCTTGGAAGAGACGTGGAGGTCGCAGTGGAATCAAAAGACAATATCAATGCCTCTTCATAAAGTGGTGGAGGTCGCAGTAGCTTAACAAGACGGTTTTAATGCCCCTTGGAAAAGTGATGGAAGTCGCAGTAGCTTAACAAGACGGTTTTCATGCCCCTTACAAGAGCCATGCAATACAGCATATTAAAAACATTGTTCCCATTATTGGGGAGTGGGTTTCCCATAGTCTTTGCCTATGCCATCCAAGCAAAAGCTGCCAAAAATTTGGACGGAGGAACTTGCAATGCTGGCAACACGGACCACGGTCACCCTGGTGGTAGAGTGGTGGTGGAGGCTGAGGATAAGGAGAAGAGCAAAATACAGCAGAAATGAGGAAGCGTGTACCCATGTGTGGGTGTGAAGCGGTGCATGGGAATACACCTCCCGAAATAACACAGTGATTTGACTTTATGTTACTCTGCTGTCATTTGGTGGTGATGAGAAGTCTGGCCTAATCCAGCCCTTGTTCATTTTGATAAGGGTCAGCTTGTCAGCATTGTCAGTTGACAGGCGAGTGCGCTTATCAGTTATAATTCCCTCAGCGTCACTAAAAACACGCTCTGATAACACGCTAGCGGCAGGGCAGGCCAGGACCTCCAAGGCGTACAGAGCGAGTTCATTCCAAGTGTCCAGCTTGGATACCCAATAATTAAAAGGCACAGAGGAATCACGGAGGATGCTGGTACAGTCGGCAAGGTACTCCCTCACCATCTTTTGAAACTTTCCACTCCTTGTGAGAGTACCCCGTGTCTCAGGGCCTGTAAGCTGGGCGGGTCTCAGAAAACTGTCCCAGAATGTTGACAGTGTTCCCCTGCCTCTGCTGGATTGGAGTTGCGTCTCTCTCGCCTGTACACCTTGGTTGATCAACGAACTGTGACCTCTGTCGCTAGCATGTTCAGATGGGAATTTTTTTTAACAGTTCTGCAGCAAGGACCTTCTGGTACTGTCCCATTTTTGTAGAAATCTCCACCTCAGGAATAAGAGAGTGAAAATTCTCCTTGTAGCGGGGGTCTAAAAGTGTCACCAACCAGTAATGACTGTCACCCAACATTTTGACAACGTGAGGGTCATGGTTAAGGCAGCATAACATAAAGTCAGCCATGCGTGCCAGACTGGTAACGGGCAAGACTTCCATGTCCTCACCTAGATGACGACTGACCATGATCTCCTCCTCCTCCTCCCCCCTGTCCTCAGGCCACCCACGCTGAACCGACTGTATGACTGCTGTATAGGTACTACAGTCTGCAGCGCATGAAACCAGCTCCTGTTCTTCCTCCTCCTCCTCCTCCTCTCCCTCATTGTCACCCAATGCACGTTGGGATGAAATGAAGCTGGGCTGTGTGCAATCGCCTATTCCGGGTTCTTGATCCATCTCATCATACTCTGGCTGCAATGCCTCCTCTTTAATTCTCTGCAGAGAGCGTTGCAAAAGACAGACAAGTGGGATGCTGACGCTAATGATGGCGTCATCGCCACTCACCATCTTGGTGGACTCCTCAAAGTTTGTCAAGATGGTATATACACTGTGTTCCAAATTATTATGCAAATAATATTTTCTCAGATTTTCCCAAATTACCTATATGAATTGCAGTCATTGTAATTTTCCAGTCAAATAACTTTTAGAGTACAATTGAAAGGTTTTTGTACAAACTGCCTATGATAACAGTATATTTTTAAAAAAATAAAAAACTCAAACTGCACTCAAAATGCATGTTCCAAATTATTATGTACAGCAGAGTTTTCAACCTTTTCATTTTAATAAAGAACAAAAAAATGGTCATTTTTGAAATTATAAGCATTAGCAGGTTATTACAAACTGAAATCAAACAGTTTTCAACTCAAAACTTTATTCTAGGTAGTGTTACATTTGCTCATAGGACCGCTTGTTGGAAAGGAGCTTCTGAACTCTCTCGTCCATTGAATTTGTCAGGTTTTGAATGGTTTCTGCTTTAATTGTTTTGCATGAGGACAGAATACCCTCCCAGAGCTGTTGCTTAGATGTGAACTGCCTCCCGCCATCATAGACACTCCTATTGATGATGCTCCAGAGGTTCTCAATAGGGTTGAGTTCAGGGGAGCATGGGTGCCACGCCATAAGTTAGTCCCCTTTTATGCCCATAGCAGCCAGAGATGCAGATGTGTTATGTGCAGCATGAAACGGGGCATTATCATGCATGAAAATGATCTTGATGCAGAATGCACGGTTCTTCTTCTTGAACCATGGAAGGAAGTGCTGTTTGAGAAACTCAACATACATTATGGAGTTCATCTTTACCCCTTCAGGGATCCTAAAAAGGCCGACAATCTCTCTCCCCATGATTCCAGCCCAAAACATTATTCCACCTCCTCCTTGTTAGCGCCGTAGCCGTGTTTGCATGGGGTGTCCATCAACCAGCCATCCTCCACTCCATCCATCTGGACCATCGAGATCATTTCATGCATGATGATGCCCCGTCTCATGCTGCACATAACACATCTGCATCTCTGGCTCTATGGGCATAAAAGGGGACAAACTTATGATGTGGCAACCATGCTCCCCTGACCTCAACCCCATTGAGAACCTCTGGATCATTATCAAAAGGAGTGTCTATGATGGCGGGAGGCAGTTCACATCTAACCAACAGCTCTGGGAGGGTATTCTGTCCTTATGCAAAACAATTAAAGCAGAAACCATCCAAAACCTGACAAATTCAATGGACGAGAGAGTTCAGAAGTTCCTTTCGAACAAGGGGTCCTATGTGCAAATGTAACATCACCTACAATAAAGTATTGAGTTGAAAACTGTTTGACTTCAGTTTGTAATAACCTGCTAATGCTTATAATTTCAAAAATGACCATTTTTTTGTTCTTTATTAAAATGAAAAGGTTGAAAACTCTGCTGTGCATAATAATTTGGAACATGCATTTTGAGTGCAGTTTGAGTGTTTTATTTTTTAAAAAATATACTGTTATCATAGGCAGTTTGTACAAAAACCTTTCAGTTGTACTCTAATAGTTATTTGACTGTAAAATTACAATGACTGCAATTCATATAGGTAATTTGGGAAAATCTGAGAAAATATTATTTGCATAATAATTTGGAACACAGTGTATGTCAGACATCCAGGTCCACTCCTGAGGTCTTATGTGTGGAGTCTGACGTGAATATCGACGGCCTTGTTGCAGCTGGTACTCCAAAACTGCTGTCTTCTGCTCACAAATCCTTTGCAACATGTGGAGGGTAGAGTTCCAACGTGTGTGGACATCACACACCAGTCGGTGTGCCGGAAGCTGCAAACGCTGCTGCAACACAGCAAGGGCGGTGGAAGCTGTAGCCGACTTGCGAAAATGAGGTGACAGGCGGCGTACTTTGACGAGCAGATCTGGCAACTCGGGGTACGCTTTAAGAAACCGCTGAACCACGAGGTTAAGCACATGAGCCAGGCATGGTACGTGTGTGATCTCACCTCGCCTCAGAGCCGCCACCAGGTTACGGCCATTGTCACACACGACCATGGCTGGATGTAGGTTCAGCGGTCTCAGCCACAGATCTGCCTGCTCTTTCACAGCTGTCCACAACTCACAAGCAGTGTGAGGTTTATCACCTAAGCTTATGAGTTTCAGCACAGCCTGTTGCCGCTTGGCTGAGGCAGTACTGCAGTGCTTCCAGTTTGTAACTGATGTGGTGATATCTGAGATGGAGGCTGAACATGAGGAGGAGGAGGAGGATGATGCGCAGGAGCTGTACACTGTGGGGGCAACTCTGACTGACATAGGGCCCGCAATCCTCGGTGTGGAGAGGATGTGTTCCGTCCCAAGGTCCGACTGGGTCCCGGCTTCCACTATGTTTACCCAGTGTGCCATCAGGGAGATGTACCGTCCCTGGCCACAAGCACTTGTCCACATGTCCGTTGTCAGGTGGAATCTCCCAGTAACTGCGTTGCTGAGGGCACGGCATATGTTTTGGGACACGTGCTTGTGTAGTGCAGGGATGGCACACCGGGCAAAATAGTGTCTGCTGGGGACCGAGTACCGAGGGACGGCCACCGCCACAAGGTTGCGGAAGGATTCCGTCTCCACCAACCTAAAAGGCAGCATTTCCAACGCAAGCAGTCGTGAAATGTGCGAATTTAGGACTGTGGCCTGTGGGGCGTTGGCTGCGAATTTGCGCTTTCATTCAAAGCTATGGGATATGGACAATTGAACGCTGCGGTGGGACGTGGACGTGGACGTTGATGCTGTTTCTTGAGAAACTGCCATAACAAGTGAAGACTGAGAGGAGGGGGCATCTTTGCATGCAGTATGGACAGGGGATTGCCTTGCACGCGCAACAGGGGGTTCTATTACATGCACAACAGCGGAAGAAGCAGTGGTGACACCCGCTGACACTGGTCGTGGACCCTGGAATTCGCCCCACAACGTCGGGTGCTTTGCTGCCATGTGCCTGATCATGCTGGTGGTGGTCAGGCTGGTAGTTTTGTCACCCCTGCTGATGCTGGCATGGCAAGTGGTACAAATGGCCTTTTTGGGGTTATCAGCAGAGTCTTTAAAATATTCCAGACTCTGGAAGACCTACCGGTTGTACTGGCAACGTCCCTCGTGTTGGTGTTACGGGGAACTGTTGCCCGCCTTCTGTGTGCGGCCACCACACTGCTTCTTCCTGCCGCTTGGGGTACTCTGCCTCCCTCCCCCTGTGTGCTGCTGGCCTCGCTCTGCGTGTCCTCCTGCCATGTTGGGTCAGTTACTAGATCATCCACCACCTCCTCCTATTCCACTTGCGCACCACGATCCTCCTCCTCACTTCGTGGCAATTGTGTCTCGTCATCGTCCACCTCTTATGACAAATTGCCAATGTCGATTTCCTGTGGCCGTGGCTGTTCAAATATTTGGGCATCGCTACATGGGATCTCCTCTTCCACCACTTCAAGCGGAGCAGGCGAAGGGCCCAAATATGGAAATGGACCAGTGAACAGCTCTTCAGAGTGTCCGAGTGTGGGATCAGTTGCTGTCTGACGACACTCGGCATGGTGGGAGGAAGGAGCATCAGGGTGAGGAGGGTATGCGGTCGAGACTCATGGCTACTAAAACTTGACCGTGTGGAAGACAGACCGGAGGTGGTGGTGCCCAGGTAACTGGAAGTATTATCTGCTATTCAATTAATAACCTGTTCACACTGATCAGTTCGCAATACTGGTGTTGTAGTGTGCTTCCCTAGTAATTCGGTCAAGAAGTGGGAGCGAGAAGATGTGGCTGTTGGTTGTGGCACATTTTCACCTTGGCCACGGCCCCGTCCTCTACACGCACCATCACCAGAAAGTCCAGTTCCACATCCCTTGCCACGTGCCTTGCCCATTGTAAATGAAGTAAAATAGCTTGCACTCGCAATATCAATGGAAAAAGGGTAATAAAAAGGAGATTAGAACCGTGGAAGAGTAAAACAACAGTTCTATTTGTCTGGCCTACACCAGAATATTTTAAACAGATATATTTGTGATGGAACAGACAAGGAGACACTATTACTGTTCTTTTTTACGTAAAACAGGCCAAAAGCAGGATAATACAGAGATTTGACCCGTGGAACTGCAAAACCACAGTTATAGTTATGTGGCGTACACCAGAATCTTTTAAACAGATATATTGGTGTCTGACCAGTCAGGGAGACACTATTGCAGTTTTTTTTTACGGCAAAAAATGCCAAAAGCAGGATAATACAGAGATTTGACCCATGGAACTGCAAAACCACAGTTATAGTTATGTGGCGTACACCAGAATCTTTCAAACAGATATATTTGTGTCTGAACAGTCAGGGAGACATTATTACTGGGTTTTTTTACGGCAAAAAATGCCAAAAGCAGGATAACACAGAGATTTGACCCGTGGAACTGCAAAACCACAGTTATAGCTATGTGGCGTACACCAGAATCTTTTAAACAGATATATTAGTGTGTGACCTGTCAGGGAGACACTATTACATTTTTTTTTTGCTACAAAAATTTCCAAAAGCAGGATAATACAGAGATTTGACCTGTGGAACTGCAAAACCACAGTTCTATTTCTCTGGCCTACACCAGACTCTTTTAAACAGATAGTTTGGTGTCTGACCAGTCAGGGAGACACTATTACAGTTTTTTTTTGCGGCAAAAAATGCCAAAAGCAGGATAATGCAGAGATTTGACCCATGGAACTGCAAAACCACAGTTCTATTTATCTGGCCTATACCAGACTCTTTTAAACAGATATATTGGTGTCTGACCAGTCAGGGAGACACTATTACAGTTTTTTTTTATGGCAAAAAATGCCAAAAGCAGGATAATACAGAGTTTGTCCCGTGGAACTGCAAAACCAAAGTTATAGTTATGTGGCGAACACCAGAATCTTTTAAACAGATATATTGGTGTCTGACCAGTCAGGGAGACACTATTACAGTTTTTTTTTTACGGCAAAAAATGCCAAAAGCAGGATAATACAGAGATTTGACCCGTGGAACTGCAAAACCATAGTTCTATTTCTCTGGCCTACACCAGACTCTTTTAAACAGATATATTGGTTTCTGACCAGTCAGGGAGACACTAATACAGTTTTTTTTACGGCAAAAAATGCCAAAAACAGGATAATGCAGAGATTTGACCCGTGGAACTGCAAAACCACAGTTATAGTTATGTGGCGAACACCAGAATCTTTCCAACAGATATTTTTGTGTCTGAACAGTCAGGGAGACACTACTACTGTTTTTTTTACAGCAAAAAATGCCAAAAGCAGGATTATACAGAGATTTGACCCGTGGAACTGCAAAACCACAGTTATAGTTATGTGGCGAACACCAGAATCTTTCAAACAGATATTTTTGTGTCTGAGCAGTCAGGGAGACACTATTACAGTTTTTTTATGGCAAAAAATGCGAAAAGCAGGATAATACAGAGATTTGACCCGTGGAACTGCAAAACCACAGTTCTGTTTTTCTGGCCTATACCAGACTCTTTTAAACAGATATATTGGTGTCAGAACAGTCACAGACACACTCAATTTTTTTTGGAAGGTGGAGAAATACCAAAAGGTTAATAAGACGCGTATTTGTACAGTCTGACTGAGGAAAAAAAAAAAAAAAAGGATTTAGATAGAAAAAAAAGGATTTTTCCTGGCCCTTGAGACCGGGGGATAAGTCTAGCAATTTAACTAACAGGAGCATACAGGACTGTAATGCAGCGTTTGCTGGTATAACCATTGCGTGTCCTATACAGCCTGCCTGCCTGCCTGCCTGATATCTGGGATGGATATTAGCCCTGAGAAGGACTGTTTGTTTGATTTGGCAGGCTTTAGAGACCCTACACTAACTATTTCGGAGTATAAATCTCTCCCTAGCTCAGCAGCACTTACCCTACACTGGCTGATCCAGGGCGACTGTGTCCAAGATGGCGGCGCCCGGTTTTAAATACTCGAGGTAACGCTGTGCGGCCAGCCAATCACTGTAATGCCCACAAACAACATGGCTGCGGCATTACAGTGACTGGCTGGCAATCCTTGCATGTTCATTGGCTCTGTAAAAAGCGCCAAACGTGCAGGGCGGAGACCCGAGCTCCCGCCCGAGTAACCTGGAAATGCTCGGTGCTCGCCGAGCATCCCAAGTAGAGAGATGCTCGGGCGAGTAACGAGCTGTGTTGAGCATGCCCGCTCAACACTACTCACCATCCATCTATTCTGTTATGGTAGAACATGATTAGTCAATGAGGGGGAGTAGGTGAAAAAATGTATTGCCAGGGCTGGTAATCTGGTGCTTTGTGTTACTTCTTTGCACTGTAACTTGCCTGCTGCAGTGTCCTAGACAGGACAATATTCTGCAGTTGTGTGTGATGCTGGGAGAGGAGTGGGAGATGTTTGAACGGAATTAAAGGAGGTGTTCCCCCTGCTTATTTGCAGCCCAGGACAAGGGAAGTTAGAAATATAGTCAGAAGAAAGCAGAGGAAAGGGATAAGGAAATGATGGCAGTGACAGCAGAGCTGGAGACTGGGGACAGGATATGAAGCAGAAGTTATAAAACAACATGAAAATGAACAGAAAAGGTATATGGGGATCTTTAGGGTCATTATCCTTAGGCATTTTTGACAAAAGCAGTACATGAGATAGGGGAGCGGACAACCTCTTTAAATTAGACATGTTTCTAGTTTGAAAACTCTAGGTAAAAGTTTGGACACCAGGGCATCTGTGTTGTACAAATTATGTTTCCCCCTTTTGTTTCATTTTATTGCTTTATTTATTCAAAGGGTAAAAACAAGCCATAGTAAGTTACAATTAAAGATAAAAGAAAAATACTGAGACAGTGATTTTCAGTTTTTAGTTTTTTGAAGTAGTATTGCAAAGTAAGCATAAGTTAGATGAGATAGCGAATAATTATTTCTACACCATGTGTCACAATAAATAATTTTAATTGGTTTAATTTCAGGGACCATTACTGGCCTAATTAGATACATGAAAATACTACAAGTATTAAGAAATATCCTGAAGGGAAAAAACATTAACAATTCTGTCATATGCATTTTGAGCAAATGCAAAGAAAGGGACACTTTTTAGTGAAAGATGTGAAAGGTTCTTTTAGAAAGTGGTATGATTATGTTAATATCAGCTTTTTAAATCAATCTTACAATTGTTTTACAATATTCGAGGTCTATAGTGTGACCATATATAAATGACCCTATAAAGATTAATTGTGATTCCTCATCTATGTCATATGTTTTCGGTTTCAGGTATGATGTGTTTACTTTTTTGTGATGTATCACCAATATATGTAATTATTAGTGATGCTCGAACGTGCTTGGATAAGGTATTATCTGAACATGCTGGGGTGCTAACCGACTATCTTCGGCGTGCTCGAAAACTATGTTCGAGTCGCCGTGGCTGCATGTCTCACAGCTGTTAGACAGCCACAACACTTGCAGGGATTGCCTGACAAGCAGGCAATCCCTGCATGTGTTGTGGCTCTCTTACAGCCACGAGACATGCAGCCGCGGCAACTCAAACATAGTTTTCGAGTACACCCAAGATACTCAGTTAGCACCCGGATATCACCTTATCTAAGCACGTTCACGCATCACTAGTAGTTGTAACATCCCTGGCGGCGTGCTTGCATAGTGCACCACCTCCCACTATGCATGACCGCAATCTTACCTGTCAGTCCATGCTGCACTCTTTGCTCCAGTACCTGCTCTGTCCATGACTCTTGTCTGATTGCTTAGGGCGTTGGTGCTGATTTCTGCTTGTTTCTTATAGCTACTGTGTGCACAGTCCTAGTGTGTCCCCAGCCTATTGCTGTGAGTCACTGGATACTTAAACCCCCTTCACCCAGTGGGAGGGGCCTGAGCATCACTTTCATATAGTCTGTGTTCTGTGCAACTATTAGTTGCCAGGTCCTGTCCTGACTCTGTTTCCGCCACCCTGGGGGCCGAGTACCCAGGGCCACTACCTGTATCTCTGACTTCCAGTCTGTGTCCGCCACCCTGGGGGCTGAGTTCCCAGGCTCGTTCCTGTATATTATTCCGGTTCAGTTCCTGTCTGAACAGTGTCCTAGCCCGTTACTTGTTTGTCTCTATGTCCGAATCTTCCCTTTTCCTGCAGTGTCTGAACCTGCACCTAACTCCAACTCGTTGTCTCTGTACTTCTGTTTGTGAGTTTTGTGTCCACTCGCTACTTCATTGTAAGTACCTTGTGTGTATCTGGTTCTGCTTGTCCCCTTTCCCTTACTCCCTATCTACCTCCTGTGTTCTAACCATCTTCCTGTATTTTCCAGTCTGTTCCATGTGAACAGAGCCGTGTCCTGTTTGCCTTCACTTTCTGCCCCGTTCTGCTCTGCTTGTTCACCGCTCCGGCGGTTCCGCTCTGCTCCGCTTATTTACCGCATCTGCGGTTTTGCTCCACTTTGCTTGTTCACCGCGCCTGCGGTTTTTCTCTACTCTGCTTGTTCACCGCGCTTGCGGTTTTGCTCCGCTCTGCTTGTTCTCCACACCTGCGGTTTTGCTCTGCTCAGCTTGTCTACCGCGTCTGCGGGTTTTGCTCTGCTCAGCTTGTCTACCGCGTCTGCGGGTTTTGCTCTGCTCAGCTTGTCTACCGCGTCTGCGGGTTTTGCCCTGCCCAGCTTGTCTACCGCATCTGCGGGTTTTGCTCTGCTCAGCTTGTCTACCGCATCTGCGGGTTTTGCTCTGCTCAGCTTGTCTACCGCATCTGCGGGTTTTGCTCTGCTCAGCTTGTCTACCGCATCTGCGGGTTTTGCTCTGCTCTGCTCGTCTACCGCACCTGCGTCTCCGTTCCTGTGTCCCAGTCTGTACAGGTCCCTATCCTGCCTGCGTTTCTACCTGCCAGTACCCGCCTCTCTGCATGTCAGTCGTGCCTGCCTGTGCCCACCTGTCTGCACGCCAGCCATGCCTGCCAGTACCCACCTGTCTGCATACCAGCTGTGCCTGTCAATATCCACCTGTCTGCATACCAGCCGTGTTTGCCAGTACCCACCTGTCTACATGCCAGTCTAACCTGCCTGTTCCTGCATTCCCCGGTGTGGATCAACAGCTGTGACCGGGGTCTGACCTGGAGTAGCACCTGACTGAGCTGCCGTGCGACCTTGGTCGGATCGGGTTGATACTTAGTTACACCCCTCCAGGCACTCCTCGGTTCATGGTACAGTGGTATCACTAATCACGCTCACGCCAGTCCGTCCGGGCGCGAGCGTAACAGTAATTTTCACTAGAGATGAGTGGATGTTTTGATATTCGGGTTTGGTGAATAAACCAGAACTTCAAAAAAAATGTTCGTGTTCGGACACCCGATCATGAACCCGACCATGAACAGGGCCCCGAACATCCCTGGTTTTGTGCGCTGTCATCTGCGTGACAGTGCAGGAATCAGTGGCTATGTCCAGTGGTAAGATCGCTACCACCAGTCACAGTGCTGCGGCATCATGCTGATAGGCATCAGCATGATCCCGCAGCTACGACAGTCACTGGCGGTAAAAAGCTTACCGCGTGTGACACACGACGGCTAATGGGACTGCTAGCCCCATCATCCGGCACCTGCTGTCACTGTACATAAGCTGCCCAAGCGCCGCTGGTGGGAGAAGTAATCTCGCATCAGCGGCGCATGTGCACTAAAAGTGAGATAAAAAAAAGTTAAAATAAATAAATAATTATTTAAATAAAATTAATAAACACATTATACTCACCTACCACTTACCTACACCTTGACCCCGATGTTCTTGTCTCCTGCAAAAAAAAAAAAACACCATATACTCCCCTTACAGCTAATCCCCGATGCCTATGTCCCCTGCAATAAAGGTAAAATAATAAACCAAATAAATTAACCTCGTCACCTGTCCGCCATAGTCCATATACCATGTGTCCCACGCTGATATCACTGATAGCTCAGCCACATTCAGAGATGTGACAGTCCTATCAGGCAGCTTCCGCAGTGTATAGCGAGAAGCTGCCGCACTGAGGTCACCGGAGTTCAAACAGCTGAATATCAGCTGAGCACTCTGGTAATCTCACTTATGGCATTGGTGCTGTGTGAGAATTTCCCACGCAGCACAAAAGCCGTAAGTGAGATCACTGGAGCCCTCATCTGATCTTCAGCTGTTTGAACTCAAGTGACCTCATTCTTGCAGTACAGCGATTTACACAGACAGGAGTGATTTCACTCCTGTCAGTGTATACAGTGCTGTCTTCTACAGAAGTGACATCAGCGATAGCTGGCAGACTCTAAGGCCATTACTTAGCCTTGAATTGCCATGGAAACCATCAGAACCACACAATCTCAGGGTGATGATGGGGTTAGAGAGAGAGCCCTCATGTTGTTAACCACGTAGATGCAACTGTTACTATTGTCAGTAGCATCTAGGGGGCTAAACGTCCATGGATGGTGGTAACACCAATTGTGTCTGATGCCGCAGGGTGTCAGTTATAGTGTGCAATTGACAACTGGTGCATTTTTGCCCATAGGGGGATGCTATTTTTTTATTTCTCAGAGGTCAGTAAAAAGGTGGTCATGGTGGTCATTAAGGGGTGGTGAAAAAAATTCAGAAATTCTGAAACAAAAAATTACTTCTACAGTCATTTTCCCAGACTCATAACATCTTCAATTTTCAGTCAATCTCTCAAACTATGGGATTTTTTTTTCTTCCTGACCTTACATTTCTAGTGAAACTATTTTTGGATAGATATGATATAAATTCTGGCATTTCAATTTTTTTCTCATTTCGGTATTTACCGATTTGGTTAATTAATTTTACATTTTGAAAGATCACACTTTCCAACTTTTCCATTGTGGGGATATCACATATGTGTATTTTTTTATTTCATTTATTATTATTATTTTAGGACTTGAACCTGTTATCATCTGATTGCTTATACTATACACATACTAATATACTAATTCCATAGTATTGCTGTTTATAATAAGAATCCCAGTCTCCTATGAACACTAGCCATGGGCCAGCTTTTATAGAAGCACCATCATGACAGGCATGGGAGTTTTCAGGAAACCCCCATCCATCATGGCATCTCATCGGTACCCCGTGAAATTACCCAGCGAAACAAAAGCAAGCATGGGAAGAACATACCAGCTGCACATAAATGTTTCTGTTATCTGATTTTGGACCAGGACCCCAATGCTACAAAATACTGTACAGAAACATTGAGGCTTTATACTTTAAATTTACAATTATGAAAGTAAGAAAACTTTAGTATGTGATTACTTAGCTACACTTTCAAATACATTTATAAATTAATATTATATAATCTGCTCAATGATATTTAAAATTAGCTTTTTCAGTCTAATAAATATAAAAAGATGAAATATGTAAACAGTATTTAAGCAGTATTGAATGTATTCAAGACTAAAAATCATGCCAAATAATAGTTATACCCTATAGTACTTGTTATTTGCATGTAAAATCAACACCTAATCATAAAAACTGTAAAGTATATCAACCAACATAAGAAAGCACAGCTCAAAGCAAAAAAAAAAACTCCAAATGCCTATTATAAAAAGATAGTCTTTAAATGGTTAATATTTGATACACACAGATTACAATTTCAATTACACCTTACATTTCCTGATGAGGTTAATATGATCAATTTCATGCTAACTTTATCTCTGAGTCATGATCTTTCCAAGGCACAATTTCAATTATATAGTAAAGGTCCTTCAATAAAAGTCCAAATACTAAAATGAATTATAATATATTAAAGCTACAAATATTATATTTATATGTGGCGTAGCATTGTAGATATATTTTCTTAAAATATTTAAAGTCAATATGAAATGCAATCTAATTTTTGATTTCTGAAAAACTGTGAAAATCTAAACAGTAAAGGTCACAAGCGGATGCCAAGATAGATGTCATTCTATAATCAGTGGTCTTAACCACTGAGCCACTACAGATAATCTCTTTCTGGCTTCTTTTTGATAAGCAAGTTATATTGATGAACTTCAAACAAGATACGTTGAGATTGACCTTTTTGTGAACCCATCCGCATTCAGCTTTGTGTTAGAAAATGACTAAGTAGGCTTATATTTACAGTTCAGGTAAAGGTCACTATCGGATAATAAACAAGTCATGGTGTGCCATTATGATGTAGTCACGTTATTGTACTTTTCTTCAATCTGTACTGCGCATTTGTGACTTGTTCCAACTTTAATGGGAATCACAAGTTGCTGCACCATCACAAATCATAAAAATTGCTCAAACAAAGTAAAAATGTCAAGTCTATGAATGCTTCATTACAAGATATGGAGGTGTGATTACTTACATTGGCTCCCCAAGTCATCATGTTCGTTTCAGTTCTGTGGACTCATCCACCTGTTTTTAAAGTAAAATTGACTTGCAAATATGCTAAATATATGTTTTTTTTGCCATCACATAATGTCATGCAACAAGTGAGTTGGACATCTACTAAATGAACATCAAGAGACGAATCTAGCAAGAATTAGACATATTTCATTCTAAGAATTTTCTAGCTTACTGCCTGGAAAATAAGCATTTCTTTGTTTTATGCAAAACAAGTTTTTGAGTAAAATTTACATGAATCACTGTAAGGGCATGTGCAGACGACTGTATTTTCAGTCTGAGTGTGATCATCTGATCGCACTTGGACCAATCTTAATCTATTTGGCCATGCATATGTCTGATTTTTTCCACCGACCAAGTCTGTCAATGAGTTCGTGGAAACCATCAGACCATAATGTCATCTGAGTGCAGTCCGATTTCCATGGACTAACAGTATGGAGAAGATGGAGATTGTTTTTTCTCCATCTTCTTCTCTTCCAAGAGAATCGGATCACACTGTGATCATACTTTGTTCAAAATCGGATCAGAGTTTGAGCAGAGTGTGATTTGCATAATTGACCCAATTCTTTCAGGAATTTATGGTCGTCTGCACCTGCCCTAATAAGGATAAGAAATCTGAATGTTGAAATTAATTTTAAAGGAGAGATTGAAAACTTGTGCATTTCTTTTTTTTTTTTTTGCATTTTCTAAATACATTGGTCTTTCAAGTTACAATGGTCTAAAGGTTCCAATATTATCATCAGAAATTGGTCTTTATCAGGGCCATTATAACTAGCGATGAGCGAACATTTCAATGTTCGGTTTGGTTTCCGATAGGTGAATTTGCAATATTTGCTAATTAATTAGTCGAACATTCATCGAACATATCCGAACCCCACTGGATTCAAAATGAGGCAAAACCAAACACATACACAACACCTTCAAAAGGGCCCAAAAGCTGCCAAAACAGATCAAATTAGGGGCAGACACCAGGAAAGTGTCATCAATTGACCCAGAGTACAAATAGTATAATTATTGTTATAGCACTATTTATTCCATGGCAATTTACATGTGAAAACGGGTCACTGACTGGTATAGGAGGAGAGATGACCCTGCCCGCAAGGGCTCACAAACAATCTACAAGGGATGAGAGAGGATACAGTAGGTGAGGGTACAGCTGGTCGTACAGTGGTATGGTAGAGCGAGGGTTACTGCAGGTTTTATACTTGTCAGAAGAGGTGGGTCTTCCGCTTCCTTTTGAAAGTTTCCACATTAGGCGAGAATCTGATGTGTTGGGGTAGAGAGCTCCATGCATGGGTCAAATCTTGTATGCGACTGCCTAATTCCTGCTATGCAGCTGGATTAGTCCTCAGAAGGACTGTTAGTTCAGATGGATATAAATATATATGTTGTTGAATACCTCTACTAACAGGACATTCCATGGGCCCTCTTGTGCTGTACCATGCACTGCAGTCTGCCACATACAATACCTGCCTGCCTAACTCCTGCTATCACCACTGAAAATATGCAGGTGGATTAGTCCTCCGAAGGACTGTTTGCTCAGTTGGATATATATATTTATATATATATATATATATATATATATATATACAGTACAGACCAAAAGTTTGGACACACCTTCTCATTTAAAGATTTTTCTGTATTTTCATGACATTGAAAATTGTACATTCATACTGAAGGCATCAAAACTATGAATTAATATATGTGGAATTATATACTTAACAAAAAAGTGTGAAACAACTGAAAATATGTCTTATATTCTAGGTTCTTCAAAGTAGCTACCTTTTGCTTTGATACTGCTTTGCACATATTTGGCATTCTCTTGATGAGCTTCAAGAGGTAGTCATCGGAAATGGTTTTCAATTCACAGGTGTGCCCTGTCAGGTTTAATAAGTGGGATTTCTTGCCTTATAAATGGGGTTGGGACCATCAGTTGTGTTGTGCAGAAGTCTGGTGGATACACAGCTGATAGTCCTACTGAATAGACTGTTAGAATTTGTATTATGGCAAGAAAAAAGCAGCTAAGTAAAGAAAAACGAGTGGCCATCATTACTTTAAGAAATGAAGGTCAGTCAGTCCGAAAAATTGGGAAAATTTGAAAGTGTCCCCAAGTGCAGTTGCAAAAACCATCAAGCGCAACAAAGAAACTGGCTCACATGAGGACCGCTTAAGAAAAGGAAGACCAAGAGTCACCTCTGCTTCTGAGGATAAGTTTATCTGAGTCACCAGCCTCAGAAATCGCAGGTTAACAGCACCTCAGATTAGAGACCAGGTTAATGCCACACAGAGTTCTAGCAGCAAACACATCTCTACAACAACTGTTAAGAGGAGACTTTGTGCAGCAGGCCTTCATTGTAAAATATCTGCTTGGAAACCACTGCTAAGGACAGGCAACAAGCAGAAGAGACTTGTTTGGGCTAAATTACACAAGGAATGGACATTAGACCAGTGGAAATCTGTGCTTTGGTCTGATGAGTCCAAATTTGAGATCTTTGGTTCCAACCACCGTGTCTTTGTGCGACGCAGAAAAGGTGAACGGATGGACTCTATATGCCTGGTTTCCACCATGAAGCATGGAGGAGGAGGTGTGATGGTGTGGGGGTGCTTTGCTGGTGACACTGTTGGGGATTTATTCAAAATTGAAGGCATCCTGAACCAGCATGGCTACTACAGCAGCTTGCAGCGGCATGCTATTCCATCCGGTTTACGTTTAGTTCGATCATCATTTATTTTTCAACAGGACAATGACCCCAAACACACATCCAGGTTGTGTAAGGGCTATTTGACAAAGAAGGATAGTGATAGGGTGCTACGCCAGATGACCTGGCCTCCACAGTCACCAGACCTGAACCCAATCGAGATGGTTTGGGGTGAGCAGGACCGCAGAGTGAAGGCAAAAGGGCCAACAAGTGATAATCATCTCTGGGAACTCCTTCAAGATTGTTGGAAGACCATTTCCAGTGACTACCTCTTGAAGCTCATCAAGAGAATGCCAAGAGTGTGCAAAGCAGTCATCAAAGCAAAAGGTGGCTACTTTGAAGAACCTAGAATATAAGACATATTTTCAGTTGTTTCACACTTTTTTGTTAAGTATATAATTCCACATGTGTTAATTCATAGTTTTGATGCCGTCAGTGTGAATGTACTATTTTCATAGTCAAGAAAATACAGAAAAATCTTTAACTGAGAAGGTGTGTCCAAACTTTTGGCCTGTACTATATATATATATATACATATGTGTACTATATACATATATATATATATATATATATATATATATATATATATATGTTGTGGAATACCTATACTAACTATGAAGAAGCAAATCTCTCCCTGATATAGCAGCAGCTCTCCCTACTCTGCCTGGTTGCGGAGTAGGCTGTCATGAGCATGGCGGAGCCCGGTCTTATATGCACCTGATGAAACTGTGCAGCTAGCCAATCACTGTAATGCCCGCAACCTATATGGCTACAGCATTACAGTGTATGGCAGGCAATCCCTGCATGTTCATTGGTTCTCTAAAGAGCACCAAACATGCAGGAAAGGGACCCGAGTTCCCGCCCAAGCAACCCGGAAATACTCGCCAAACGTCGAGCTTGTCGAGCACAGTGATGCTCGGGTGAGTACCGAGTAGTGGCGAGCACGTTTGCTCATACATATATTACTTTATCGCCATTTATTCCATGGCACTTTACATGTGAAAAAGGGGTATACATCGCAAAAACAATTACAATAATCTTGAACAAAAATGTGACAGCGACTGGTACAGGAGAGGAGAGGAGGGCTCACAGTCTACAAGGAATGGGTGAGGATACAATAGGTGAGGATAGAGCTGATTGTGCAGTGGTATGGTGGAGCGAGGGTTACTGCAGGTTGTACGCATGTCGGAAGAGGTGGGTCTTCAAGTGCTTTTTGAAGGATTCAACAGTAGGCGAGAGTCAGAGATGAGGGGATCCATGGGAGAAATCTTGCATGCGATTGTGGAAGGAGGAGGAGATGAGGGGAGTAGAGAATGACATATTGTGAGGATCGGAGGTTGCGTGCAGGTAATTACCAGGAGACTAGGTCACAGATGTATAGAGGAGACAGGTTGTGGATGGCTTTTCATGCCAAGGTTTGGGTTTTGAACTGGAGTCTCTGGGCAATGGGGAGACAGTGAGGGGATTGACAGGGAGGAGAGGCCAGCGAATAGCAAGGGGACAGGTGGATTAGTCGGGCAACAGAGTTTAGGATAGATTGGAGAAATGCGAGAGTGTTAGAAGGGAGGCCACAGAGAAGGGGGTTGCAGTCAACGAGAAGGGAGATGATGAGGTCGTGCACTAGTGTTTTTGTAGCTTCGTGGTTGAGTAATGTGCTGATCCAGGAGATTTTTTTTACTTGGAGTCAGCAACTTCCTCACTCCTTCCTCCCACCATTCCGCGTGCCCTGAGACAACTGATCCCACACTTGGACACTCCCAAGAGCTATTTTGTTAATCTTTCCATTTATAGATTCTGGCCTGTCGCTCAGTCCATTCGGAAGTGGAAAGAGATTGGATATGTGGTTTGAAAGAGAGATTAGAGTCCTACGTCAAGAGCTGTTCAATTTTCCATCGATAGATTTGGGCCTCTCGAATAGCCAGCCTCGAGCAGGGCAACAGAAGATTGCATGTAGCGATTTGAGCAGCCATGGTCACCCGAAGGTGACGGAGGGAAAGTGCAATTACTGTCTCAAGAGGTGGATAATGATGAGACACAATGGACAGAAAGTCAAGAGGAGGACCAGGGTGCGGAAGAGGAAGACAAAGTGGTGGACGATGAAGTCACTGACCCAACCTGGCAAGGGGACATGCAGAGCGAGGACTGCAACATACAGGGGGAGGGAGGCATAGCACCACAACAGGCAGGAACAAGCAGTGTGCTGGCCACAGACACAAGGCGGGCAACTGTTCCCTGGAACACTAAAACGATGGAAGTCGCCAGTACAACTGTTAGTCTTCCGGAGTCTGGTTCTTTTTTAACCCTGCTGTTCTGATCGCATTTACTATACACTTGTACTGTTTAGGGTCAATATGACCCAACCTATAAAAATGGTAATTTTATCTACTGTAAGTGTTTTATTTGAATATCTATTTCATTATTAAACTGTATGTGAACATGGTTGATCATAAACAAATGAAAAATGAAATTAAAACTTAATTTTTATTTATTTTTTTCAGAAAAATGGTACACGGGCTGTTTGCAATTATGTTGGCTTTATATCATTCTGCACACAAATAACTCGCTTTAGATTTCTATTACTATAACATGAAATCTAACTAAATATAGCTTTGTGTTAACATATTTTATAAAACAACAAATGAAAAATAATGAAAAAAATAAACTATAAAAATAAATAACAATAAAAGAGAAAAAAATCTATAACCAGTTTCTCAACAAAAAGAGCTTGTATAATACAGTAAGGGCCCCATCACTCTCCCAGCGATGAAGAAAGTGCAGTGTGCTGGAGCCTCGCGTTTGTGACGTTGCAGAATCGCAATCGTAGGGTGCATCTGTGCGTGTGTGTGATGGGGCCCTAAAACAGACCCTGTTCAAATCTGTACTCAATGCTCATCCATGCAATCAATATATCACATCAGTGAGAATACACCCCCTCCTAGACAAACATTCAGTCTACACAAGCCTAAAGGCCCCGTCACACTAAGCGATGCAGCAGCGATCCCGACAACGATACGACCTGTCAGGGATCGTTGCTGCATCGCTAATACATCGCTGGTGAGCTGTCAAACAGGCAGGTTCACCAGCGATGAGGGGAGCAGCGATATCGTGGAAAGAATCGTTCCACGATGTCCTGCTCCCGTTCCCAGCCTGCTGCTTAAGCAGGAGCAGGCTGGTAACTATGGTAAATATCGGGTTACTAAGTGCGCGTGTGCCCCTAGTATCCCGCTGTTTACCATGGATACCACTCTGCTAAGGTGCGCTGGAGCCTCCGCTCACCGTAGCAGAGTGGTATCTATGGTAAACAGCGGGTTACTAAGTGCACGCGTGCCCCTAGTAACCCGATATTTACCATGGTTACCAGCCAGATCGTTGGTCCCGCTGGTCACACACAGCGATGTGTGCTGGCCAGCGGGAGGCCAACGACCAAAAAATGGTCCAGGACACTTTGCAACGATCAGCGACCTCACAGCAGGGGCCTGATCGTTGCAAAGTGTCACACATAGCGACATCGCTGGTGAGGTCGCTGGTGAGTCACCAAAACCGTGACACAGCAGCGATCTCGCTAGCGATATCGCTTAGTGTGACGGGGCCTTTAGGGTACCTTTAGACGGGCACACATTAGCTTACATCATGACACAGTAATCAAAAATGGCTCTACAATATGCAATTTAAAGAACAGAATTGAATAATAGTGTTGAGCCACCCCCGTAGTGTTCGAGTTCGGTTCGGTTCGTCGAACACCCGTGTGTTCGCCGAACTGTTCGTCGAACTGTTCGTCGAACACCTGCGAACACCGTTAAAACCAATGGCAGGCAAACAAAAACACATAGAAACACATAGAAAACACCTTCAAAGGTGTCCAAAAGCTGACAAACTGCTCAGAAGACACAACTAACACATGGAAAAGTGACAAGTACATATAGTCATGCGAAAAGAAAAGAGGTGGAGGAGTAAAAGGAGGGGGAGACACAGATATAGGCATGTCATGCCCTTCTAAAATCCAAAAAGTGAGAAGCCGACACGTTCAGTCCGCTCCTGCCCGTGCCACCTCCGTGTCGCCGGGTTTGTGCCAGAGCCGCGGTGAACCCTGACGGCCAGCCCCCCTCTCCCAATACTGGTGCCTGTCCGCTGGTGGGTCGAGCGAGCCCCCCTGTGGTGGAGGCAGCTCTAAGCTTTTTAATTTAAATTGTCTCTCTAATTTGAATAAATACACTTTAAATCCATTTACAAGGATCTATTGGAGGGCAAGTCTCATGCCAGCAGCCGCGTAATTCCAGCTCCAGTAGCGTTCACTAAAGCTGCTGCAGTTAAAAAGCTTTTATAAGGATCGAGCTCGGCTGTCCACCACAAGGCATCCTACTGCCAGTCCGAGCCCCTATGCCTTGGGGTGCCTCCTGATGCTCTTCACTGAGTATCCCGTGATCCCAAAGCATTTCCTTTGAAAAAATGAAGTGTCCAAACTACAGGTGGTGTAGCTTGCTTAACAGCCGGGATAATCCGCTGACTAGCAGACCCTGCTACTAGGCACAAAGTATTTCCTGGGCTAGATGCAGTTAAAAATTTGTAATTAGATACTCTCGTTGGATGCTGAGAAAGCATTACATAGAGTCTCCTGGCACGCCATATATGATTCTCTTAAAAAGCTTGGGGTAGGGGTATAGGGGACCCTTTTATAGCCAAAATCACGGCCCTGTATCGCAATACGTCACCTAGGCTGAAGATAAATGGAACTGTAGCACCCTGAGGGCTCGGTTGCTACAGAGGTATTGCACCTCACCCAGAGGTGTGATATCTCACTCTCAGGTAAGGATGTAGTGTGGATCAGGACCCGACACCTGCATGCATTACACCACATTGCTGTGGGGCAGGGCGACCAATATGCCCCTGAGATGGGCACGACAGTCCCTGTCCCTGGCTGGAGTGGGGGGAGGGAACACTGAGGAAGGGGAACCCTGTAGTGCAGGAGCAGGGAGGAAGCAGTTCCTGGGTGCATTGAGAAGGGAGTATAAAAGGTGGGCACCATCTTAGTTCAGTGCAGAGAAGTCTGAGCAGAAGTGGCAGGGAGCAGGGGCTCTGCATGAGCTCTGCTCCGGAGGCGGGCCTAGTAACAGAGGCCCAGGCCTGGAAGAGGGAGAAGGAAGGAAGAGGAGCGGAGAAGGCTCCAGGAACGAGGAACGAAGGGATCTCAGGGGTGCGGACGGGCGAGTCGCCACCGCACGCCCCATTCCACCTGCGTGGAGGGGTCAGGCCAAAGGGGGAGACCGGTCCCCGAAACTAGTGGAGGCAGTAAACGACCCTCAGCTAGAAACAGGAGGCTGTGACATTTTATGTCGCGCAGCCCCTCGCTACACCCGCTAGGAAGGCACCACATAGGGTCAGGGAAACTGGCGCCAAGTTTACCAAGAGGAGGCCCGAGGCAGCCGGACAGAAGGGTTGGTAAGAAAGGCCAGACAAAGGACACACAAAGGGGGTCCTGTGAAGCACTCCAAAGTTATCTGGGAGTTGTCTGAGCCCCTCACCTGGTGAGCACAGTACGACGTGGGCAGCCGTTACCTGCAGACGTGGTCTGGATAATAAGAACTGTGAGTAAAGGCCCTGGACTGCATCACTGACTCCGTGTCATTACTGCTGCTGCCCTGCACCATCACCCCCATCCTCCGCATACACTGCCCTGAGGCTATACTCCTCCCGTGGGGAGTTATGCTACGCTCTGCTGCACCCACAACACCAGCCTCAGCGGTCTGCCCTGGAGCGGCGGTTCACTCTGACCACAATCCACGGGTGGCGTAGTCGGACATTTAAACATCAAAACCACATAAATAGTTCCGCCACTGGTTTGACCGCCCTGAGCCACGGAACTGGGTTGCCGCCACGGAGACTACAACCACCAGCATCCACCAAAAAGGGTCCGGCTCCGGGTGTCCCAAGGCCCAGGGGGCGCGTCAGAACATTTTCATCACCTTTCACAATCACCAATGGGACAAGGCAGGGATGTTCTCTGTCCCCTCTCTTATACATCCTAGTGACGGAGCACCTGCTCTCATCAATTCGCCATAACCCCAATATTAGGTGGATTGAGGTGGGAGGCACCGAGTACAAGTGCTCTCTATTTGCTGATGATGTCCTAGTATATATCACTCAATCACATATATCCATCCATGCTGTTATGGCTGAAATAGATCACTTTGTTACATGGTCAAATTTTAAAATCAATGCAGCGAAGTCTGAGGCCCTCGATGTCTCCCTCCCCAAATCCATATAGAATTCCATCCAGTCCAACTTTCCCTTTGCCTGGCCCTCACAGGGTATCAAATTCTTAGGAATTCCTATTCATAGAGACCTCTCCCATCTATGTTATCTTAATTTTGGGCCCTTTATTGAACAACTCCATACAGACCACGGTTGGCAAGTTAGAACTGTAAGATTCACTACGTGAACCACTGGTGTTTTGTGGAAAAGCACATGTACACTGTGTTCCAAATTATTATGCAAAAAGTGTTTAAGAGTGATAAGGGAAGAATTTGTTTGTTTGTCAGTTAAACTCATTGATGGTGATGTGTGTCAGGGCTCTTTATATCACTGTAAGCAATTGCAGACACCTGTGCTAATTAGTTTGGCAGGTGTGTCCAATGAAAGGCAAGACTACTTAAGAAGGCTGTCTCACATTATTAAGCAGCCTACATTTTCTGCCAAAATGGGAAAGAAAAAGGATGTGTCGGCTGCTGAGAAGCAACAAATTGTGGAGTGTTTAGGTCAAGGCATGACTACAATCAACATTGTGCGATGATCAGGATGAAGTGTCTTGGCAATCAAGAAGTATGTAGCTGATTCACAGTACACACGTGTGCGTGCTGATAAGTGCAAATTGAGGACTCTTTCCTACAGGGAATTACGTCAGGTTGAAAGAGCAGCGGCAAAAAAGCCTTGTCATAGCAGCAGACAAGTTTTTGAAGCTGCTTGTGCCTCCAACGTCCCCCGAACAACAAGATGCAGGGTCCTTCAGAGGTTTGCAGCTGTGCATACGCCATCCTGTCGACCTCCTCTATCCACTTCACACAAGCAGAAACGGCTCCAGTGGGCCAAACATTACATGAAGACTGATTTCAAAACTGTTTTGTTCACGGATGAGTGCCGTGCAGCGCTCGATGGTCCAGATGGATGGAGTGGAGGATGGCTGGTTGATGGACACCCCACGCAAACACGGCTACAGCGCCAACAAGGAGGAGGTGGAGTAATGTTTTGGGCTGGAATCATGGGGAGAGAGATTGTCGGCCCCTTTAGGATCCCTGAAGGCGCTAAAGATGAACTCCATAATGTATGTGGATTTTCTCAAACAGCACTTCCTGCCATGGTTCAAGAAGAAGAACCGTGTATTTCACAGCAAGATCATTTTTCTGCATGATAATGCACCATCTCATGCTGCACATAAAACATGTGCATCTCTGGCTGATATGGGCATAAAAGGGGACAAACTTATGGTGTGACCCCCATGCTCCCCTGACCTCTACCCCATTCAGAACCTTTGGAGCATCATTAAAAGGAGTGTCTATGATGGCGGGAGGCAGTTCACATCTAAGCAACAGCTCTGGGAGGGTATTCTGTGCTCATGCAAAACAATTGAAGGAGAAACCATCCAAAACCTGACAAATTCAATGGACGAGAGAGTTCAGAAGCTCCTTTCGAACAAGGGGTCCTATGTGAAAATGTAACATCACCTAGAATAAAGTTTTGAGTTGAAAACTGATTTCAGTTTCTAACAACCTGCTAATGCTTATAATTTCAAAAATGACCAATTTTTTGGTCTTTATTAAAATGAAAAGGTTGATCGAAAAGTTTGGGGGATCTAAGAGTGTGGCAACCCAGTAGTCATGATTACTTCGAATTCTGACAATATGAGGGTCATGCTGCAGGTAGTGCAGCAAGAAGGCACTTATGTGTCTTGCGCATCTCGGAGCCCCAAAATTATTTTCCGGGCTAGATGCAGCTAAAAATTATTATTAATTTTAAATCTGGTGAAGCTTTAGTATAGATGGCCTAATAGGATCAGTGCTGCACACTGCTACAAAGCCCAAATTATTTTCCAGTCAAGATACAGATAAACATGATTAGTAATTTTAAATCTGGTGGAGCTTATTATAGATGGCCTAATAGAATCAGTGCTGCACACTGCTACAAAGCCCAAATTATTTTCCAGCCAAGATACAGATAAACATGATTAGTAATTTGAAAGCTTAAAACGGTTGGTAGGGTGATTTTAACCAATCATCAAGCTTTTACTCTCCCCAGGATGACACAGGGGTAGAAAAGTCGTTTCGGATCCATGATTTGTTCATCTTTATGAACGTGAGTCTGTCTACATTATCAGTGGAGAGCCGCGTGCGCTTATCTGTCAGCACACCACCAGCAGCGCTGAACACACGTTCAGACAGAACGCTGGCTGCGGGGCATGACAAGATCTCCAAGGCGTAAGTGGCTAGCTCCGGCCATTTATCCAGATTGGAAGCCCAAAAAGAGCAAGGGTCCAGTGATACAGTCGTGGCTTCAATGTTTTCGAGCTGTTTTGGGCGGTGTTCGAGCCGTTCGGCGAACACGAACGATTTGAAAAAAATTCGGCTGTTCGAGGTTATGTTCGATAACTGTTCGTGCACCAAAATCATAACTGGATTTTTTCTCAGTAATGATGAAAATTAATGTTAATACGCAGTTTGAGTGTACAGCGGGGCGGGGGGAGGGGCAGGGGATGGATCTCTGCAGGAATAATGAAGATCTCCATTTTTTTTTTCTCTTTCCCGCATTTACAGTGGGGAGGTGCAATCTGTCAGCCTATCAGCAGCGCACACACGGAGCGAAGTGCTTTTTTCACACAAGGAAGGGCATGTGTCATTGGCAGTGTATGTCACATGTCCTTGCCCTATAAGACCCAGCCATTTTCCCCGTCGCCACCATTTTCTCACTGCTGCAACTGCGTGTTAGACGGCACCGCTGTTGCTGTGTGCGCTATACCTTGTTAATTTCAAGCCAATTTTCGCACAAATCTACACATAGCTTGGGAGTAGGGAATAGTTGTGATTGCAGTCCTTTTAAGGAATAGGTTACAGCATTTCCTACGACTTTTATCAGGCAGGTCTGTGCTCTTAAATAGATAGATTGTGGGAGTAAAGACTAATTGTAATTGCAGTCCTTTTCAGGACTAAGTTACATCAGTTCCTATCAGTTTTTGCCAGGCAGGTCTGTGCCAGTGCTGTGCAAGTTTTTTTCACAGCATTTGGCTAAATCAAGCAAAGCTATTCCTTTTTGGCCTATTGCAGAGTGTGTTAGTCAGTGGAGTAGCCTATCTGTGTTGCAAGCTACAACACCTGTGAATAGAATACCAATTTTTTTACTGCACCTAGTGAAGTAAAACCTTTTGGGCATAGCATCATTCTATTAGTCCATCTATACTGACCTCCATAAGGTTGCAAATTGAATATAATTTTTTTCTGCATCTAGCTCTGAAAAAATATTTGGCCTTCTAGCAGTGTGTGGGACTTGTTCTATTAGTCCATCTATATTGACCTCCATCAGGTTGCAAATTGAATATAATTTTTTTCTGCATCTAGCTCTGAAAAAATATTTGGGCTTCTAGCAGTGTGTGGGACTTGCTCTATTAGTCCATCTATATTGACCTCCATCAGGTTGCAAATTGAAAATAATTTTTTTCTGCATCTAGCTCTGAAAAAATATTTGGCCTTCTAGCAGTGTGTGGGACTTGTTCTATTAGTCCATCTATACTGACCTCCATCAGTTTGCAAATTGAATATAATATTTTTCTGCACCTAGCTCTGAAAAAATATTTGGCCTTCTAGCAGTTTGTGGGACTTGTTCTATTAGTCCATCTATACTGACCTCCATCAGGTTGCAAACTGAATATAATTTTTTTCTGCATCTACCTCTGAAAAAATATTTGGGCTTCTAGCAGTGTGTGGGACTTGTTCTATTAGTCCATCTATACTGACCTCCATCAGGTTGCAAATTGAATATAATTTTTTTCTGCATCTAGCTCTGAAAAAATATTTGGCCTTCTAGCTGTGTGTGGAACTTGTTCTATTAGTCCATCTATACTGACCTCCATCAGGTTGCAAACTGAATATAATTTTTTTCTGCATCTAACCCAGACAATAGTTTTGGCCTAATACCACAGTTTGGCCACTCAGCTCTGCTCGGTTCCCATCCATTGATTTTTTGTGCAAACAACTCCAGAGTTGTTAATTAATTAACCACCAAAATGAGTGGAAAAAGGCCTGCTGGTGGAAAGGGGAATAGGCATGTTGGGAAGGGGAAAAAAGGTTGTGTCCGTGGAGTAGGTGTTAAAGCAACAGTAACATCTGCAGAAGAAAGACCATCTTCCATCAAAACTAAAATGTCTACTTCTTTTAGCAGACAATATGATAAGATCCCTTTCTTACGGCCACGCCAATCGCTACAAATTCCAGATGAGGCACAAAAACAGCAGGTGCTTCAACGGATATCAAGTGCTCCTTTAAGTGGGCTCTCCTCCACATCAACTTCAACATCACAAATACTCCAGTCCTCAGAGGTGTCACCCCAATCGCAATAGCTTCCTCACAGCTCCCAAATCTCCAGCTGCCCGTCTGAATATGAGGTAGAACAGATGGTTGAGTCTGCAGAGCTGTTTACTCATACTATAGCCTGGGAATCAGAGGTCGGCTCCAGTGCTTCTGTGAATCCAGACGAGGAAATGATCTGCACTGATGCCCAGAATCTTTATGAGTCGGATCCAGGACCAGACGCAGAAGGTTTTGACCATAATGTAGACCCTCATTCCCAAACTGTAACTCCTGTTGGTGGAGACAATGAGGAAGATGATGATGAGACTCAAATACCTGATTGGAGCGACAACTTTAGTTTTTTGTCAGGGCAGGAACAGGTTGGCTCTGAGGACGACGGGTGTGATAACACACAGGGTGATGATGATGAGGTTGGAGATCCACTTACTGTCAACCCACATTCAGCCAAGAGATGAGGTCAGCAGAGGAGGTGGAGGAGGATGCTAGTGACGACGAGGTCAGGTTGCGCCTTCCTGGACAGAGACGTAGTACTGGAAGCACGTCAACAACTGCATCCTCAAACACAACTCTGCCTCTGACCACAAGTCGGGGTGGCTCTTCAGGTCGCATGGGTGCTAAGCCTTGCATAGCCTGGGCATTTTTTCAGATCGATAAAGATGACCCAACTCGTGTTATCTGTAACATTTGTCAACAAAAGCTAAGTAGAGGCCAAAAATACATAGTTTGAGTACTTCATGCATGAATCGGCACATGGACATGAAGCATAAGTTGCATTGGGAAGCTCACTGTGCTACAATGCGGCCTAGCCGGCCGGGCCAACCACCGTCTGCCCCATCTTGTGCATCTGCGGCCTCTTCATCCTCTGTGACTGGGGGCCAGCAGTCACACCTGTTTTGGGACGCAGACCTGCCACCTCTTTACCCGCAACAGCCAGCGTGATTGGCAGGTCATCATTTTCTTTGGAGGTGGTAACACCAGCTGGTGTTTAGCGCTGTCCGACATTGATAGCACCACCTTTGGGTCAAGGCAACCTAACATGTCCGCCTGCATCTTCCTCACAGACCGGCAGTTTGCCGGGGACACCCTTATCAACCCCGTCTAAGCACAACAGCCAGCCCTCAGTCCCTCAGATGTGGACAAGTAAAAGACCATTTCCTCCTTGCCATGAGAAAGCTAAGAGGTTGAATTTCACCATCTGCAAGCTCTTAGCTACAGAAATGCTGCCTTTCCGCCTGGTGGACACAGAGGATTTTCGAGACCTTATGTCCGTCGCAGTGCCCCAGTACAAGATGCCCAGTCGGCACTACTTCTCAAAGAAAGGTGTGCCTGCGCTCCACCAGCATGTCGCACACAACATCACCGCTTCTTTGAGAAACTCTGTGTGTGACAGGGTGCATTTCACCACAGACAGTTGGACGAGTAGGCATGGACAGGGGCGTTACATGTCGCTGACTGGGCACTGGGTAACTATGGTGACAGCAGGACAAGGGGCTGCTGTCCGAGTCTTGTCGTCCCCACTAGTTGTGCGTCAATCCTCTTTATGTCAAAGTTCCTCCACTGCTTCTGCCTCCTCAACCTCCTCACGGTCACCCATCTGCACCCAAAGCCTGTCTGGTCATGCCACAAGCTTTCTAACTGCGCAGAAGGGATCCTGCACACCTCCTTACTATGCTGACAGTAGGGCTCAACGTCATCAGGCGGTTTTTACCCTGAAATGTCTGGGAAATGTGAGTCACATAGCTGAGGAGTTGCTCTGGAGAACCAATTTCATGAATGGTTGTCTCCACTGGACCTGAAACCAGGGAAGGCCGTGTGCGACAATGCTGCAAACCAGGGTGCGGCCCTTTCGCCGGGGCAATGTCACACACGTGCCTTGTATGGCTCACGTGTTGAACCTGATTGTCCAGCAATTTTTGGCCCACTATCCTGGACTAGATGGCCTTCTGCAGAGGGCACGGTCGCTGTGTGCTCACTTCCGCCGTTCGCATCCCGCAGCTCAGCGACTTACATCTCTACAGAAGTCGTTGGGCCTGCCACTTCACCGGCTAAAATGCGATGTGCCTACCCGGTGGAATTCAACTCTGCACATGTTGCAGCGACTGAGGCAGCACCGACAAGCCCTGGTGCAATACGTTCTGACGTATAGCCTGGGCCAAAGGGATCCAGAGGTGGGGCAAATCACGCTGGAGGAGTGGTCTCAGATCAGGGACCTATGCACCCTTCTGCACAGTTTTGAAATGGCGATGAAGATGTTTAGTTTTGACAATGCCATTATCAGCATGACTATTCCGGTGATTTACATGCTGGAGCACATGTTAAACAGAATTCGGAGTCAGGTGGTGGCACAAGAGGAGGTGGAGGAAGTAGAGGAGGAGGAGTTGTATGCTGAAGGGCTAACATCTGCAAGGTCCAGACGGTCAGCAGCACCAAGGTGGCAGGCATGTGAGGGTGGGGGAGATGGTTTTACCAGGCGCATGGTAGCAGCCAAACTAGTGAGGAAGGTGCAGGAGCCCAGGGAGAAGTGGAGGACGAACTGATGGAAGACTCATCAGATGAGGGAGACCTTGATCACATTTCTGTTGTGCGAGGTTGGGGGGAGAGGACAGAGGAAGGAAGCATGATTGTTACCTCGCCACCAACACAACAGGGACTTGGTGCTCCTGGATGCGCAAGACACATAAGTGCCTTCTTGCTGCACTACCTGCAACATGACCCTCGAATTGTGAGAATTAAAAATAATCCTGACTACTGGGTTGCCGCACTCTTAGATCCCCGGTACAAAAGTAAATTTGCAGAAATAATTCCTGCCATAGAAAGGGATGCACGCATGCAGGAGTATCAGCAGAGACTGTTGCAGAATCTTACATGTGCTTTTCCACAAAACACCAGTGGTGCACGTAGTGAATCTCACAGTTCCAACTTGCCAACCATGGGACCGTCGAGTGTTCAGCACTCCAACCGTAACAGAAACACAGTATCTGCTGGTAACATCAATTTGTGGAATCATTTCACCACTTTTTTAGCTCATCCTTTGCAAGACCACAGGAGACAAGAAGTCTGACACATAGTCAACGCCTAGAGACGATGGTACAGGAGTATCTCCAAATAAACATTGAAGCCATGACTGTGTCACTGGACCCTTGCTCTTTTTGGGCTTCCAATCAGGATAAATGGCCGGAGCTCGCCACTTACGCCTTGGAGATCTTGTCATGCCCCGCAGCCAAAGTTCTGTATGAACGTGTGTTCAGCGCTGCTGGTGGTGTGCTGACAGATAAGCGCAAGCGGCTCTCCACTGATAATGTAGACAGACTCATGTTCATAAAGATGAACAAATCATGGATCCAAAACGACTTTTCTACCCCTGTGTCATCCTGGGGAGAGTAAAACCTTGATGATTGGTTAAAATCACCTCACCAACCGTTTTAAGCTTTCAAATTACTAATCATGTTTATCTGTATGTTGGCTGGAAAATTATTTGGGCTTTGTAGCAGTGTGCAGTGATGATTCTATTAGGCCATCTATACTAAGCTCCACCAGATTTAAAATTACTAATCATGTTTATCTGTATCTTGGCTGGAAAATTATTGGGCTTTGTAGCAGTGTGCAGTAATGATTCTATTAGGCCATCTATACTAAGCTCCACCAGATTTAAAATTACTAATCATGTTTATCTGTATCTTGGCTGGAAAATAATTTGGGCTTTGTAGCAGTGTGCAGTACTGATTCTATTAGGCCATCTATACTAAGCTCCACCAGATTTAAAATTAATAATAATTTTTAGCTGCATCTAGCCCGGAAAATAATTTTGGGGCTCCGAGATGCGCAAGACACATAAGTGCCTTCTTGCTGCACTACCTGCAACATGACCCTCAGATTGTCAGAATTCAAAGTAATCCTGACTACTGGGTTGCCACACTCTTAGATCCCCCACACTCTTCGATCAACCTTTTCATTTTAATAAAGACCAAAAAATGGTCATTTTTGAAATTATAAGCATTAGCAGGTTATTAGAAACTGAAATCAAACAGTTTTCAACTCAAAACTTTATTCTAGGTGATGTTACATTTGCACATAGGACCCCTTGTTCGAAAGGAGCTTCTGAACTCTCTCGTCCATTGAATTTGTCAGGTTTTGGATGGTTTCTGCTTCAATTGTTTTGCATGAGGACAGAATACCCTCCCACAGCTATTGCTTAGATGTGAACTGCCTCCTGCCATCATAGACACTCCTTTTGATGATGCTCCAGAGGTTCTGAATGGGGTAGAGGTCAGGGGAGCATGGGGGTCACACCATAAGATTGTCCCCTTTTACACCCATATCAGCCAGAGATGCAGATGTGTTATGTGCAGCATGAGACGGTGCATCATCATGCATGAAAATGATCTTGCTGTGGAATACACAGTTCTTCTTCTTGAACCATGGCAGGAAGTGCTGTTTGAGAAACTCCACATACATTATGGAGTTCATCTTTACCCCTTCAGGGATCCTAAAGGGGCTGACAATCTCTCTCCCCATGATTCCAGCCCAAAACATTACTCCATCTCCTCCTTGTTGGCTCTGTAGCCGTGTTTGCGTGGGGTGTCCATCAACCAGCCATCCTCCACTCCATCCATCTGGACCATCGAGAGTTGCACGGGACTCATCCGTGAACAAAACAGTTTTGAAATCAGTCTTCATGTAATGTTTGGCCAACTGGAGCCGTTTCTGCTTGTGTGCAGTGGATAGAGGAGGTCGACAGGATGGCGTACGCACAGCTGCAAACCTCTGAAGGACCCTGCATCTTGTTGTTCGGGGGACGTTGGAGGCACCAGCAGCTTCAAAAACTTGTCTGCTGCTATGACAAGGCTTTTTTGCCACTGCTCTTTTAACCTGACGTAATTGCCTGTAGGAAAGAGTCCTCAATTTGCCCTTATCAGCACACGTGTGTACTGTGAATCAGCTACATACTTCTTGATTGCCAAGACACTTCATCCTGATCATCGCACAATGTTGATTGTAGTCATGCCTTGACCTAAACACTCCACAATTTGTTGCTTCTCAGCAGCCGACACATCCTTTTTCTTTCCCATTTTGGCAGAAAATGTAGGCTGCTTAATAATGTGGGACAGCCTTCTTAAGTTGTCTTGCCTTTCATTGGACACACCTGCCAAACTAATTAGCACAGGTGTCTGCAATTGCTTACAGTGATATAAAGAGCCCTGACACACATCACCATCAATGAGTTTAACTGACAAACAAACAAATTCTTCCCTTATCACTCCTAAACACTTTTTGCATAATAATTTAGAACACAGTGTACATGTGCTTTTCCACAAAACACCAGTGGTTCACGTAGTGAATCTTTCAGTTCTAACTTGCCAACCGTGGTCTGTATGGAGTTGTTCAATAAAGGGCCCAAAATTAAGATAACATAGACGGGAGAGGTCTCTATGAATAGGAATTCCTAAGAATTTGATACCCTGTGAGGGCCAGGCAAAGGGAAAGTTGGACTGGATGGAATCCTGTATGGATTTGGGGAGGGAGACATCGAGGGCCTCAGACTTCGCTGTATTGATTTTAAAATTTGACCATGTAACAAAGTGATCTATTTCAGCCATAACAGCCTGCTGATGGATATATGTGATTGACATCATCAGCAAATGCAGAGCACTTGTACTCGGTGCCTCCCACCTCAATCCACCTAATATTGGGGTTATGGCGAATTGATGAGAGCAGGTGTTCCGTCACTAGTATGTATAAGAGAGGGGACAGAGAACATCCCTGCCTTGTCCCATTGGTGATTATGAAAGGTGATGAAAATGTTCTGACGCGCCCCCTGGGCTTGGGACATCCGGAGCCGGACCCATTTTGGTAGATGCTGGTGGTTGTAGTCTCCGTGGCGGCGACCCTGTTCCATGGCTCAGGGCGGTCAAACCAGTGGCGGAACTATTTATGTGGTTTTGATGTTTAAATGTCCGACTATGCCACCCGTGGATTGCGGTCAGAGTGAACCGCCGCTGCAGGGCAGACCGCTGAGGCTGGTGTTGTGGGTGCAGCAGAGCGTAGTATAACTCCCCACGGGAGGAGTATAGCCTCAGGGCAGTGTATGCGGAGGATGGGGGTGATGGTGCAGGGCAGCAGCAGTAACGACACGAAGTCAGTGATGCAGTCCAGGGCCTTTACTCACAGTTCTTATTATCCAGACCACTTCTGCAGGTAACGGCTGCCCACGTCGTTCTGTGCTCACCAGGTGAGGGGCTCAGACAACTCCCAGATAACTTTGGAGCGCTTCACAGGACCCCCTTTGTGTGTCCTTTGTCTGGCCTTTCTTACCAACGCTTCTGTCCGGCTGCCTCGGGCCTCCTCTTGGTAAACTTGGTGCCAGTTTCCCTGACCCTATGTGCTGCACTCCTAGCGGGTGTAGCGAGGGGCTGCGCCACATAAAATGTCACAGCCTCCGGTTTCTAGCTGAGGGTCGTTTACCGCCTCCACTAGTTTTGGGGACCGGTCTCCCCCTTTGGCCTGACCCCTCCACGCAGGTGGATTCGGGCGTGCGGTGGCGACTCACCCGTCCACACCCCTGGGATCCCTTCGTTCCTCATTCCTGGAGCCTTCTCCGCTCCTCTTCCTTCCTTCTTCCTCTTCCAGGCCTGGGCCTCTGTTACTAGGCCCGCCTCTGAAGCAGAGCTCATGCAGAGCCCCTGCTCCCTGTCACTTCTGCTCAGACTTCTCTGCACTGAACTAAGATGGTGTCCACCTTTTATACTCCCTTCTCAATGCACCCAGGAACTGCTTCCTCCCTGCTCCTGCACTACAGGGTTCCTGTTAGAACTCTCCTGTTGGTTTTTTTCTTGTTTGCTGGTCACATGACCTTTTTTCCTATTTAATCCGGCTCTGCCCTCCTGACCTTGCTGAACTTCATTGTAATTACTACTCCTGAGCTAGCTTGGTGCTCTGTTACCTTTCTCTGTTAGTTTTGCTAGGTCTTCTGACCTCTATGTTCTATGTTGTGTGTTTGTCTTTTACTGCTACAATTTCTGCTAGGAGGTGTCCAACTTTATCCCAGTCCCTAGTTCTTGTAGGGATCCCTACCTTGTATCTATAGGTCTTCGTACAGACTAGCTGAGGACTTTAGCGGGTCTGATCGCAGGATCAGGTTCCCCGTTACATCGTAGGGATCCAGTTTATTTCTTTTGTAGGGACAGATCTCCTGTCTTTCCTTAGTGCTTGTAGCAGATCTTAACAGTAAGTCCAGCCCAAAAAAAAAAATTCTCTAAGGAAAGACCTCCAGTTTCCATCATGGTCTCGGTTCAAGATTTGGCTCAACGCTTGCAGGGACTCTCTCTGGAGGTGGCCGAGCTCCAACAACATGTGAGTAGCTGTTCTGGAGCACATTTTGTGGAGCCTAAGGTACGTCTGCCTGATCTATTTTTTGGTGAACAACAAGATTTTTTTTCTTTTAAAAATGCTTGTTTATTGTATTTTCGTTTAAGACCCAGATCCTCTGGTGATGAATCACAGAGCATAGGGTTCATAATGTCACTTTTGCGCAAAGATCCTCAGGGATTGGCCTTTTCTATCCAACCTAGTGATCCGTGCTTTAGATCAGTGGATAGTTTTTTTTCTGCTTTGGGTTTGTTGTACGATGATTCTGATCGGGTCTCATCTGCTGAGTCTGAATTGAGACATCTGAGGCAGGGATCAGGTAATGTGGAAAAATATTGTTCTCACTTCCGTCGGTGGTCTGCCCAGGTGGGGTGGAACGATTCAGCTTTGAAAAGTTTGTTTCTTGCAGGGCTAGGTGAAAGGGTTAAGGATTTGCTGATTGCTTATCCCACACCTGGAAACTTGCAGGAGGCAATGCAATTAGCTATACGGGTGGACAGGAGACTGCGTGCAAGGGTTAATGAGAGTAAATACTCTGCCATGTCAGCTCCGAGTCTTGAGAGGGTCTGTGCTGACAAAGGAGAGCCGATGGAGATTGGGGCGATGGCACCCCGCTCTCAGGAAAAAGACCGCAGGCTTTCTGGAGGTTTGTGCTTCTATTGCAGAAATTCTGGTCATTTTATTAAGAACTGTGTGCTTCGTATAAACAAAGAAAAAAAAATGGTCAGTCATGCACATATAGCCTGTTTAAATACTAAGGGAGTATTCCTATCTGCTACTACCGCTGCTCAGGAACAATTAATTGAATTTCGGGTATTTGTGGATTGTGGTTCTACTCTGAATGTGATTGTTGGGGGATTCTTGGAAAAACTTAAATTAAAACCTAAACCTTTGTCATCCCCTATTGCTGTGGTTTCTGTTGATGGCTCTCCCTTGAAGAGTGTTACTCACAAGGTCTGTGAATTTCCCCTCACTATTAATGGTATTCATCAAGAGAATTTGGATTTGGTAGTATTAAATAATTTGCCTTCTCCAGTAATTTTGGGGTTGCCCTGGTTAAAATTGCACAATCCTGTACTGGATTGGTCTACCAATGAAATTAAGTCCTGGAGCCCTAAATGTTATGACAAGTGTTGTAACGGACGTATTGCTGCGGTGGAAAAAGGGGAATTACCTGTACCTATTCAGGATTTTTGGAGAGTTTTTTCTGAGGAGGAGTCACAAATTTTGCCTCCCCATAGAGACTATGATTGTACCATTGAATTTGTCCCTGGAGCAACTCTTCCTAAAAGTCGTTTATTTAATCTTACTATTCCTGAGAGAAAGGCTTTGGAGGAATACATACAGACAAGCTTGGCCACCGGTCACATTAGGCCTTCCAAGTCTCCTGTGGATGTTGGATTTTTTTTTGTAAAAAAAAAGATGGCGGTTTACGTCCTTGTCTGGACTTTCGTGAGATTAATAAAATTACTGTACGCAATCCTTACCCACTGCCATTGATTCCTGATTTGTTTAACCAGTTAGTGGGGGCCAAGTGGTTCTCTAAAATTGATCTCCGGGGGGCATACAATTTGTTGCGCATGAAGGAGGGTGATGAATGGAAGACTGCTTTTAACACTACTGTGGGTCATTTTGAGAATCTGGTTATGCCTTTTGGTCTTACCAATGCTCCAGCATTTTTTCAGAATCTTATTAATGACATCCTTAGACCTTTGATCGGCAAAAATGTGGTTGTGTATTTGGATGACATTCTGATTTATTCGCCTGATCTGGAGTCTCATTGGCGGAGCGTACGTGAGGTTTTACAGTTATTAATGGACAATTCGCTTTTTGCTAAGCTAGAGAAATGTGAGTTTGCTGTACAGAGAATTAGTTTTTTGGGTTACATTATCTCCAGTGAAGGTTTTGAGATGGACCCGGTTAAAGTTCAAGCTGTGCAGGAATGGCCTAGGCCTATTGGTTTGAAATCGATACAGAGGTTTTTGGGTTTCGCCAATTATTACAGAAAATTCATAAAAAAAATTTCTATTATTGTCAAACCGCTGACCGATCTCACCAGGAAAGGTGCTAATGCGGTTCAGTGGACTTCTGAGGCCATTGAAGCTTTTGTGTTTCTAAAGGAGAGGTTCACCTCTGCTCCCATCCTTATGCAGCCTGATGTGACTAAGCCGTTTTTGGTTGAGGTTGATGCTTCTTCTGTGGGGGTCGGTGCGGTGTTGTCTCAGGAAAGCAAGGATGGAGTACATCCCTGTGCCTTCTTTTCAAAAAAATTTTCTGAGACTGAACTTAATTACGATATTGGTAATCGGGAATTGCTGGCTATTAAACTCGCATTTGAACACTGGCGTCATCTCTTGGAAGGTGCTGAATTTCCCATTCAGGTTTTCACTGATCATAAAAATCTGATCTATCTTGATGCTGCCCAGCGCTTGAATGCCCGTCAGGCTAGGTGGGCACTTTTTTTCTCGCGGTTTAATTTTTCCATTACTTACATCCCGGATACCAAGAATGTTAAAGCGGATGCTTTGTCTCGCAGCTTTTCTCCCATGGTCAGTGCTGAGGAGGAGGAGGAGAGCATTTTACAAGAAGGTGTTGTGATTGCTGCTTTGGACTCTGTTTTGGAGGATGAGATTCTTAAAGCTCAGGAGAATGCCCCATCTAACACTCCCCATGGGAGGTTGTTTGTGCCTAGTACCTTTAGGAGAGATTTGTTTGTTGAGTGTCATGAGTCTCGGTTGGCAGGTCATCCAGGAATTTCTGAGACCAAGAGACTTGTGGGTCGCAGTTTTTGGTGGCCTGGATGGCAGAAGGAAGTCATTAAGTGGGTGCGTCAATGTACTGTGTGTGCTAGATCTACGTCTTCGCATGCTCCTGCTGCGGGGTTGCTTTGCCCTCTGGAGGTTCCTAGTGCACCTTGGACACATCTGGCTATGGACTTTATTAGTGACCTTCCCCCCTCTGAAGATTTCACGGTCATCTGGGTGGTCGTGGACCGTTTTATCAAGATGTGTCACTTGGTTCCCTTCATCAAACTGCCTTGCGCTAAGACACTCGCTAAGGCCTTTGTCAAGGAAATTGTCAGACTCCATGGCGTTCCTACTGACATTGTTTCTGATAGGGGACCTCAGTTCGTGGCTCGTTTTTGGCGTGCCTTTTGCGACAGGTTGGGAGTTCATTTGTCGTTTTCATCCGGATATCATCCTGAGTCTAATGGCCAGACATAAAGAAAGAACCAGGATGTTGAGCAGTTCTTGCATTGCTTTGTGGCAGACAATCAAGAGGGGTGGTCTGAGTTTCTGCCACTTGCTGAATTTGCTCTTAACAACCATACATCCTCTTCTGCTGGGTGTTCGCCTTTTTTTTTTTTGTTCTGGGAGACATCCGTCTTTTGGGCCATTCTCCAAATTGGTATCGGCTGTGCCTGAGGACGAGAGTTTTTCCGGTGATTTGGAGAGAGTTTGGACGGATGTGCGTGATAATCTTCAGGAGGCTACCAAAAAATCTAAGAGGTACTTTGATAGGAAACGGCAAGAGGTTTAGTTTGCTATTGGTGACATGGTTTGGTTGTCCTCTAAGAATCTGCGATTGAGGATTCCTTCTAAAAAATTGGGTCCCAAGTTTGTAGGGACCTTTAAGGTGCTTCAGATAGTTAACCAATCTGCTGTTAGGTTAGAGGTTCCTACTTCCTGGAAGATTAATCCGGTGTTTCATGTTTCTCTGTTGAAAAGAGCTGATGTGTCGGTTGGTGACGCCTCTGCCACTGTTCCTCCGGTGGTGGAGGACGGGGAATATGAAATTTCCCGCATCCTAAATTCTAGACGGTATAGAGGGAGTTTGCAGTATCTCGTCGCTTGGAAGGGTTTCGGACCCGAGGATAACTCATGGGTGAGGGCGGATGATGTTTCTGCTTCCAGACTTGTCAGAGCGTTTCACAGGAGGTTTCCTGATAAGCCCGGGCCTAGGGGATCCAGAGGATCCTCTTAGAAGACGGGGTACTGTTAGAACTCTCCTGTTGGTTTTTTTCTTGTTCACTGGTCACATGACCTTTTTTGCCTATTTAATCCGGCTCCACCCTCCTGGCCTTGCTGGACTTCATTGTAATTACTACTCTTGAGCTAGCTTGGTGCTCTGTTACCTTTCTCTGTTAGTTTTGCTAGGTCTTCTGACCTCTATGTTCTATGTTGTGTGTTTGTCTTTTACTGCTACAATTTCTACTAGGAGGTGTCCAACTTTATCCCAGTCCCTAGTCCTTGTAGGGATCCCTCCCTTGCATCTATAGGTCTTCGTACAGACTAGCTGAGGACCTTAGCGGGTCTGATCGCAGGATCAGGTTCCCCGTTACATCGTAGGGATCCTGTTTAGTTCTATTGTGGGGACAGATCTCCTGTCTTTCCTTAGTGCTTGTAGCAGATCATAACAGTTCCCCTTCCTCAGTGTTCCCTACCCCCACTCCAGCCAGGGACAGGGACTGTCGTGCCCATCTCAGGGGCATATTGGTCGCCCTGCCCCACGGCAATGTGGTGTAATGCATGCAGGTGTCGGGGTCCTGATCCACACTCCATCCTTACCTGAGAGTGAGATATCACACCTCTGGGTGAGGTGCAATACCTCTGCAGCAACCGAGCCCTCGGGGTGCTACAGTTCCATTTATCTTCAGCCTAGGTGACGCATTGCGATACAGGGCCGTGATATTGGCTATAAAAGGGTCCCCTAGTCCCCTACCCCAAGCTTTTTAAGAGAATAATATAAGGCGTGCCAGGAGACTCTATGGAATGCTTTCTCAGCATCCAACGAGAGTATCTAATTACAAATTTTTAACTGCATCTAGCCCAGGAAATACTTTGTGCCTAGTAGCAGTGTCTGCTAGTCAGCGGATTATCCCGACTGTTAAGCAAGCAAGAGCATCAGGAGGCACCCCAAGGCATAGGGGCTTGGACTGGCGGTAGGACGCCTTGCGGTGGACAGCCGAGCTCGATCCTTACAAAAGCTTTTTAACTGCAGCAGCTTTAGTGGACGCTACTGGAGCTGGAATTACGCGGCTGCTGGCATGAGACTTGCCCTTCAATAGATCCTTGTAAAAGGATTTAAAGTGTATTCATTCAAATTAGAGAGACAATTTAAATTAAAAAGCTTAGCGCTGCCTCCACCACAGGGGGGCTCGCTCGACCCACCAGCGGACAGGCACCAGTATTGGGAGAGGGGGGCTGGCCATCAGGGTCCACCGTGGCTCTGGCACAAACGGAGGTGGCACGGGCAGGAACGGACTGGCCGTGTCGGCTTCTCACTTTTTGGATTTTAGAAGGGTATGACATGTCTATATCTGTGTCTCCCCCTCCTTTTACTCCTCCACCTCTTTTCTTTTCGCATGACTATATGTACTTGTCACTTTTCCATGTGTTAGTTATGTCTTCTGAGCAGTTTGTCAGCTTTTGGACACCTTTGAAGGTGTTTTCTATGTGTTTCTAGGTGTTTTTGTTTGCCTGCCATTGGTTTTAACGGTGTTTGAAGGTGTTCGACGAACAGTTCGACGAACAGTTTGGCGAACACAAGGGTGTTCGATGAACCGAACCGAACTCGAACACTAAGGGGGTGGCTCAACACTAATATTGACCCGAACAATAGAAGTGTAACAATCAGCTTGTAGCAAAAAGTAAACAAAAAAAAAAAACAACGCTCATAGTAAGAACCCCTCAAATGAGGAAAAGTCAATTAATCACAAGTTTCAGATGCGCAAGCTTTCCGCAACCACATGGCGGCTACCGGGTCTCCATACTCAGTCCCCAGCAGCCACTATCTCTCCCGGTATTGTCCCTGCCTTCCACAATCAGGGGTCCCAGAACATTACCCATGCCCTCCCCAGTGCACTTAGTAGGAAGGACCGCCTAACCACAAACACGTAAACAAGTTAATGTGGCCAGGGACGGTACATCTCACTGGAGCCTAGCCACAGTAAAAAAGCAGACATAAAGTGTCCGGGAACCTTCCCACAGACTTTTCTTAGCCAGGGCTCCTTCTTGGCAGGGTTAGACGGGCCCATCAGAGAACCGGAGACTCCTCTGGTGGGCCCTGGCTTCTTCTTCAGGAGAGTTCATAGTGCTGAGGTTGTGATGATGATAGAGGCCATCATCTCCTTAGGTTGCTGCTGGTACTTTTCTAGGGGAATCAGCTTGACTCCAACCAGCCTGGAATATTTCCACTGAACTATGGCATGACGTCATGGTATTTGCAGTGCCCCTAGTACCAGTAGCAAAGCCATCCACAATTTCCTTCTCAGGAATTTTTTTTGGTAGACTGAGTGGCTGCCCAAATACATTAGTTTCTCACAAAGGAGCTGAAAATACTGAGTGGCAGTAGGTGCAAGTTTCTCCAACATGTTGGGTACAAATAAAGAAATTGGGGGAGGGGTTAGAAAAGTCAATATAGTAAGAAGGAATAGAGGTACAGAGAGATACATAAAATGCATGTACACTAATGCCAGAAGCCTCACCAACAAAATGAAGGAATTAGAATTAATTTTGTTGGAAAATAGTTATGACATGGTGGGAATATCTGAGACATGGCTGGATGAGAGCCATGACTGGGCAGATAATTTACAGGGCTATAGTCTGTTCAGAAATGACTGTACAAACAAGCGAACAGGGGTGTGTGTTTATATGTAAAATCATCCTTAAAACCTATCTTGCGTGAGAATATATGTGAATCTAATGAAAATGTATAGTCCCTGTGGGTAGAGAAAAGGGGAGGGGGGAAAAATAATAAATTACTGATAGGGGTTTGTTATAAGTCTCCAAAAATAATGGAAGCAGTGGAGAATATTCTCATAAAGCAAATAGATGAAGCAGCAACTCAAGGAGAAGTCATTATTATGGGGGACTTTAAATACCCTGAAATACATTGGGGAACAGAAACCTGTAGTTCAAGCAAAGGTAATAGGTTTTTGACAACTATGAGAGACAATTACCTTTCACAACTGGTTCAGGACCCAACAAGAAGGGGGGCACTGCTAGACCTAATATTAACCAATAGGCCAGACCGCATATCAAATATACGAGTTGGGGGTCACTTGGGTAATAGTGATCACAAAATAATAAGTTTTCATGTATCCTTTAATAAGATGTGTAGTAGAGGGGTTACAAGGACACTAAACTTCAGGAAGGCAAATTTCCAACGGTTGAGAGATGATCTTAGTGCAATAAACTGGGACGATATCCTGAGACATAAAACTACACAAAGCAATTGGGAAACATTTATTAGCATCCTGAATAGGACCTGTGCACAATATATACCCTATGGGAATAAACATGCAATAAATAGGAGGAAACCACTATGGCTGAATAGAGGTGTAAGGGGCACAATAAGTGACAAAAAGAAAGCATTTAGAGAACTAAAGCAAGTAGGTAGTGATGAGGCATTAAATAAATACAGAAAATTAAATAAATTCTGTAAAAACCAAATCAAGGCAGCAAAGATTGAGACAGAGAGACTCATTGCCAGAGAAAGTAAAAATAATCCCAAAATATTCTTTAACTACATAAATAGTAAGAAACTAAAAAAATATAATGTTGGCCCCCTTAAATATAGTATGGGTGAAATGGTGGATGAGGATGAGGAAAAAGTCAATATGCTAAATGATTTTTTTTCAACAGTATTTACACAAGAAAATCCCATTACAGAAAACGTGATCAGTGATAACAAAAATTCTCCATTAAGACTAAGTGCCCATGATGCAGAAATGCTGCATGTTTTTTACGCTTCTCCCTGGCAGGAAAAATGCATGTGGATTTTACATGCGTTTTTCCTGCCAGGTAGAAGCGTTTGTCAAGCGTGTTTGCATACATTTTTGCATGCGGGTTATCCAGCACTTTTCCAAGCGATTTTAGCATCACATGGAAAAGTGCTTGACAACTTGGTCATACTATATAAATCCATGCAACCGGCATGGATTTATATAGTGTGACCAAGTTAACAGTTAAAAAAAGAATAAAAATGGTAAAAAAAACAAAAACAAAAACATTATACTCACCTTCCGAGGGCCCCCGATCTCCTTCTCTGGTGTTTCCAGTGTCTTGGGCGGCTTGTGGTGGTGTAAAAGGACCTTCCATGATGTCATTTAGTCATGTGACAAGTCATGCGACCTCAGACGTCAGCGGTCGCGTGAGCTGTCACTTGACTAAATGACGTCATGGAAGGTCCTTTTACACCATCGCGAGCCACCAGGGAGCCAGGATGCACCGGAGAGAAGACCACGGGCCATCAGAAGATGAGTATAATGTTTATTTTTTATTTTAAATTCTTATTTTTAACAGGTAGTATAGTACCCAGGTCTGGAGGAGAGTCTCCTCTTCTCCAGACCCGGGTAGCGTCTGCACATTGAATCGCTTAATATCCGTATGTGCACATGTAGTCATGCGGATATTATGCGATTAAATGTCAGTCAATGGCAGCAATTAGCCAGCGTTTCAGCAAAAATAATGGACATGCTGCAGATTTTTTTGCAATGATAACCAAAGTTATTAGAGGACTGGTGGGTCTGACATACCAAGACAGGTTATTACACTTGGGGTTATTTAGTTTGGAAAAACAAAGGCTTAGGGGTGACCTTATTATTAAATGAGGGGACAGTACAAAGACCTTTCTACTGATCTTTTTTACTCTGAGGCCTGAGACGTGGACAAGGGGACATCTTCTATGTCTGGAGGAAAGAAGGTTTAATCATAATCACAGACGCGGATTCTTTACTGTAAGAGCAGTGAGACTATGGAACTCTCTGCCACATGATGTTGTAATGAGAGATTCACTACTAAAATTTAAGAAGGGCCTGGATGGCTTTCTGGATAAGTATAATATTACAGGTTATATACACTAGATTCCTTGATAGGGCGATGATCCAGGGAACTAGTCTGATTGTTGTATGGAGTTACATTTCCCAATGTGGAGCTTAGTGTTTGCCACATGAGTTTTTTTTTTGCCTTCCTGTGGCTCAACATGTTAGGCTATGGGTTGAACTAGATGGACTTAGTCTTCCTTCAACCTTAAAAACTATGTTACTATGTTACTATGTTAGATATCAGAGGGATAACAGAGAGGGCAGCACAGTGGCTCAGTGGTTAGCACTGAAGTCTTGCAGTGCTGGGGTCCTGAGTTCAAATGCCATCACGGACAACATCTGCAAGGACTTTGTATGTTCTCCCCGTGTTTGTGTGGGTTTCCCCCTCAGTAAAAAAGCAGCCATAGAGTGTCCAGGAACATTCCCACAGACTTTTCATAGCAAGGGCTGCTTCTCCTGCTTCTCGGCCCACCCAAGAATCCTCAGGTGGGCCCTGACCTCTCCATCAGGAGAGTTCATGATAGTGCAAACTTTGCAGCTGCTATGGGGCTCTTGAGCGTGGGCCATCAGAATCAAAACCTCTGGTGGGCACAATGTTTTTCAGTCTGACACTGCTTCTCGGTGACAGTTGTATTTCACCACAGCCAGATTCTTTAGCTCGGTGAAAGGACTGGCATAGAAGGAAACCGTATCTACTCCGGCTGTCATTTCTCCACCACCATGTTCCACCCATTGTCACACACGACCATGCCTGGCTGTATTTTCAGTGTTGAGAGCCATAGATCTGGCTGCTGTTTTACAGTTTTCAACAACTCTGCAGCGGTGGGCGGTTTGTCACCTAAGCATTAAGCATATTATCTTCAGCACAGCCTGTTGCCACTTGGCCAAGGCAATACTGCAGTGCTTCTAGTTTGTGACTGATGTGGTCATTTCAGAAATGGAGGCCAAATAAGAGAAGGAGGAGGTCCAGGAGCTGAAAAATGTGATTACATTGAGGTTACATTAGCGAGTAGATCCTACTGTGTTTTTATTTATTTATTTATTTTTATGTCTCTTCAAATGTGTATTGGAGTTCGTCCTAATTTTTTGGCAGCCCTTGAAATTGCTGCATTTGCAATAACAGTATAGGAGACAAACTCCTTAATAATGGGAAGGACAATTCAAATAGATTCTATATTCTAGAATATTGACTGTCTTATCTGAAATTCTTTTACGGGTGAGGTATCGCAATATGGATAGCGTATTACATCGATCCAGCCAGGTATTATTGCCTTATACTGTGTGCTGCTGGTGCTGCCCAAAAAAAATTAAAATCTATTCTATTCCTTATTGATAATGATGTTAGATGCATTTACAATAGGGACAGATGCCGCTAGGTGGTATCATCACCAGCTACAGATGAGTGTTCATTTTTTTTACGCTGCACACAGCTGAAAATCAGCATCACAAAATGACAAGCTGGAAATATGGCATGCTTTATCATGTTTGTCACAGAAAAAAATAGATTTTTTTACTCTGCAACAGCTTTGTATGCAGCTGAATTTCAGCACCACAAAATGACAAGGTGAGATATGGCATGCTGATTCATTTTAGCAACTGAAAAAAATAGATTTTTAAAGGAGTAAAATAGAAGCAGTGCACAGCAGAGTTCCATGAAATGTGCCCTGCTGTCTTTGTCTGGACCTCACTAATGGCACAAGAAAAAAAATCTGTTGGAAGGTCAATTTCACAGCCACATAGGACACTAGCTATTGAAACTATCTAACTTAGGAGCAACAGCCTAGCTAACTAGTTAAAATTGCTAATGAATCCAGGAGCAGACCAGGATCATCCTCTCTGTGCTGTTACACTGACAAAATGGCGCTAAAACAATATATCAGCCCTTTATATAGAGAGGGACATGTGATTTCAGCAGCCAATGGCACAAGCCCTTGCGCTTGGACATTGTGGATGGTACATGCACCCTTATTGGCTAGCCGCAATTTACAAACATAAAGTTAGGGGGAAAAAAAGGATTACAAGCATGCTGCTCCTCTGAGCTCTCTCCACACCCTCCGCTCATCAAACACGCACCCCCCCACTCATCATACAGCACCACTATCCTAGCCAATGTGATAAAAATACTTTAGTGGCAAAGCAATAATTTCCGGCACTTTTACCGACTTTTTACAGAATTTTGCTGATTTTAAGAAAAATTGCTTGTGTGTCCGATCACGAATCCAAATGTGCCATATTCGTGCCAAATTTGAAATTGGAGATTGTTTTTCGAACATATTCGCTCATCTCTAATTATAACTCGAAATCAGATTCAAATCACAATTCCAGAAAAAAATATCTGGAGACTGGAGCATGTATCATTGACTTTAGGATCCATCCAATCAGTGTGGGCATTTCACTAGCAATACACCTGTATAACTAAAATACATGCACAGATTTGTTGTCTAGAATTGCCTCTCCAAAGTATAGCGCAGTTGCGGAACACGTGTCAGGATTAGGTGATTTTTTTGGACATCAGGTGAGGGGACAACACTCCATTTTATTTTTTTGGTACACTACTGCCAAAGAAACTCCTGCCCTCAACATAGAAAGTGATTTACAACTTAAGCCAGTTATTTCTGAATTTTATAGGTAAAAACAGTCTGTAATAGTCATTTATTTGTTTGTTTTCAATCTTCAATTTTTCTTATTTAGGGTTGCGACATTGGTGGCCTTGGAACAATTATTCTTTTATATATTTATATTCGCATGTTAGAATATGTTGATTTAAAATGGTCATCTTGAAATAAATTAATATTATGAACAGAAAGATAAAACTCCCATTCTGTTGTCTCGGGATGGAAGAGATATGTACACTGGTGTCACAGAGCAGAAATATTAAGCATAGCGATGTCATAGAATAGTGATAATAGGTAAAACATAATGCAAGGATTATGTATTAGGTGATTCATAATGCAGTCATTGATTGAACAGCTCTGGGCAATAACCATGATTATATTGATGGGGTTGTCCACTACCCACCACTGGTGCCATTCCATTGCGGCAGTTCACTACATCTGCTGTGCACTTATTTTCCTTAGACGAACCTTGGACATTTAAAAGTATTGAGTGTTCAGCAGCCTAATAGCTGACACTGGTTGGCTGCAGGGCTCACATGACCTGGGGGAAGCAGGGAGCAGTGACCTGCAGGCCCTGTGACAAGCACTTTACTGCACCTGCTGGACCTGTGACATGCACTTTACTACATCTGCTTTGTCATTTGTGAAGTAAGACATGGATAGAAAGAAATAATGTTCTGTACAAAGCATGGGTCACAAGCATTGTTTCAGTTTTCTAGGAGGGGTGCTGTGGAAATAATTACGGTACATCATGGATATGACACTAACCTTAAGCGGAATATCAATACTTAAAGACCATTGTTTCAAACTGGTGCAATAAACATTTTATCATGCAGAAATATTAAAAATGAGCCTTTATTTGAAAAAAAAATAATTAAAGAATATCTGCTGTTTGTGCTTTGCACTCTGAATGCTTGAAGGAACTTTATTTTCACCCATCTCTCTCAATAATTTCCCTAATGTTTCCCTCTTTTGATATGGTAAAGTCTAATAATAGACCATTTTTCATGTGTACAATACAAATCTATGCAAAATGTATAATAATTTTTATGAGGATAGTAAACTTTCAGAAAATAAATACAAGTCATTTTCAATACGGAGAAGTCAGTGAACTTAAGACAATATTGAATGTAATTATTTAGTTTATATGTCTTTATTCCGTATTTTACTTCAGTCTCAGCATGATTTTTTAAGAAGCAGTTTTATAATTCTCATTCAACTGTGAAATGTAAGCAGCAAACTCAACCCAGAAAAAACAATAAATTGAGTGTCTCATCTTAAGTCAAAAGTAAAACATTAAATTTTAGCTTGATGTATGATAGGCAAACACAAAAATTTATATCTAAAACTAAAAGGTATAACTGTATAGATGATGTTACGCTAAGAAAATCAATACCACTCTTGTCAAAATCCATCTTGCTGCTGCTGAGAAATCAGCCAGTGAAGTTATATGCAATTTTGCTGCAAGTGCTTTGGGATGTGTCAAAGCACTTCCAGCTCTTTGGCGCTCACTGCTTATTCCCTGCTCAGTGCTTGGTTTTTGTGCTTGACAGACTATACCTGCTTTAGTTAACTTCTGCCCTTGCCGAGAGTTTGCACACTAACACTAACCTCAACACTGATAACGCTTGCGTGAGATCACAGATAGAGGCCGTAGATTACACATGCATTAAATGCAGGAGCCATGTGATGAGTGCGGATTAAGGAGTGAGGGCAGGAATGGTAGAAATGATTTGACAAGCCCTAAAGCACTTGCAGCTAATTTGCAGATAACTTCCATAGAGGATTTCTCAGCAATGGTAGGTCGGATATCTAGAACAAATGTATCAGTTTACGCAGGGTAACATTATCTATACACAAAGGTGAATCTAGGTCTTTTTGCACCGGGGGCAAGAATTCAGTTTGCCCCCCTACCCTCCACGCTCCTTCCCCAGCACATATGTGATTTGCACACTAACGCCACGGACCCACTATCAGTATTTGGTCAGTATTTGGTCAGTATTTTTTCTCAGAAGTGGGAGCCAAAACCATGAGTGGATGATAAATTCAGAATTGGTGACTTGTTTCTATTATACCTTTTCTCGGATTGTTCCTGACCTGGTTTTGGCTCCAACTCCTGAGAAAAAATACTGACCAAATACAGACCAAATACTCATAGTGGGGCCATGGCCTTAGTCACATGCCGACGAGCTGCTCTTCCTAATTCTCTCTGAGAGAAGTGGGAAGAAAAGGTCGCTGTCACTTGACCGTAAGTATGAAAATCGCATATGAGTGAAGTGGCCATGTGATGACTAACGGAACCTACAAGCAGAGCTCAATACTGACAATGAGGATATTACACGCTGTCAGGATTGGCTACAGGGCTTCATTTTATAATTAATGGGCTCGTCCAGGTTTGAAATGAAAGTCTGAAGTTTTCATTGAGTGAGGCCGCGCATGTCTAGTCGGCACGTGACTGCACGTATACAAATCACCAGCACGAGAGAATCCTGACAGTGTGCAGTGCGCACTGTGAGAATTCAGAAGTCTGCAGTCACATAGAATGACAACAGACTCATCATAAACGTGGACAACATCTTTAATGCTCCTAACATAAATTTAAAAAAAAATGTCAGCATCATAAAAAACATTTACATCCAAGTACCTGATAGATGACGTTGTCTCTGGAGTCGTTCTCTTTCTTTTCTTCCTCTTGCCCAGACGCCATGATAACTTTTGTCATCCACAGCTCGTCTCTGCAGACTTTCATCTTCTCCGGTCTTCTGCAGAACATCCCCACACGATACGCTTAAAGATAACAGAGTCATTGTAATGCTCCTGAATAAAATATCTGCCCTACACTGAGCCCCTGAATATACAATTACCCCTCACTATATTCTCTGCACAAAATATCCTCCCCACACTGCCCCTCTTATGGTATATTCTCTCCCCACTGCCCTCTCCTTTCCATACTGGGCCCCCTCTTCACACTAAGCTCTCACACTGTGTCACCCCTATAGGGCCCAGCCTCTATACTGTGCCCCCTCATCACACTCCTTCTCCTTAACTTACCATTCCCTCCTGGCTGTGACCATACACTGTTCCCCATGCTATCCCCCACCCACTACTCAGTCTCTATTCTGTGCCCACTCACACTTTTCTTCCCCATACTGTCTCCTCACACTATTCCCCGCAAAAGTATCCTTACACGTTTCCCCCTACCTTCTAATATTTCCTCTACACTCATCCCCCTAACTATGGGAAGCGAGGGTGTCCACATACATCCCATCACCCTCACTTCCCATACTGTGTCCGCACACATTTTCCCCCTCGCTACTAATAATGTGTCTGCACCCACTCCCCACTCACTCTCCATAGATTAAATCTCCCCTCCACACTGAATAAATACAGTATGGCCCCTGCACAATAAAAAATAGCCCCCTGCACAATTAATAAATATGCCCCCTGCACAATAGCCCCCCTGCACAATTAATAAATACGCCCCCTGCACAATAGCCCCCCTGCACAATTAATAAATATGCACCCTGCACAATAGCATCCCTGCACAATTAATAAATATGCCCCCCTGTGCAATTAATAAATATGCCCACTGCACAATTAATAACTATACCCCCTGCACAATAAATACCCCCTTCACAATTAATAACTATGCCCCCTGCACAATAAATACCCCCCTGCACAATTAATACCACCCTGCACAATTAATAACTATGCCCCCTGCACAATAAATACCCCCCTGCATAATAAATACCCCCCATGCATAATAAATACCCCCCTGCACAATTAATAACTATGCCCCCTGCACAATAAATACCCCCTGCACAATTAATACCCCCCTGCACAATAAATACCCCCCTGCACAATTAATACCCCACTGTACAATAAATTCCCCCCTGCACAATTAATAACTATGCCCCTCTGCACAATAAATACCCCCTGCACAATAAATACCCCCCTGCACAATAAATACATCCCTGCACAATAAATATCCCCCTGCACAATTAATACCCCCCCTGCACAATTAATAAATATGCCCCCCCCCGGTCTGAATCTTTGGTGTCTTCAGCTCCACAGAAGCACTTACCACTGTTGCTCTTCCTTTCCGTGGGCGCCCCGGCGAGTGACGTCAGCAGCGCGATCACATGACCTGATCACGCTGCCGACGTCGCTCTAAGCCGACGGTCAGAGCTTTAATTGCACTTGCGACTGCAAGACGCAAATACAATCACTGGGAGCCGGCAAGCTGCTGCTTCTCTGAGAGGGCTGTCAGCTTGAATCCTGGTCCGAGGGCGGCAGAACGCCATCAGACCGCCGCATTAGTCGGTCTGACAACACCCCCCCTGCCGGCTGCGCCCTCTTGATATGCCCCTGCCTATGCAGCTTTGAGTTTTCGTTAAAAATTCCACCTGACTAGTTCCCTTTAAACAGTTTAATAATGTTCCACACACATGTAAAGAAATGTAAAATCTCTAACTACTTACTGATATATCTATGATAATTTAAAATTGATCCTATTTTGTTTAATAATTCAGTATGTCCTAGATATAGACTGAGTAATCCCAATTAAAAAATGTTAAGTTATAATAAGCCTATTAACACTAGTATCTGACATCCACTGCACTAACTTTTCTGTATAAATATGCTTTGGGAATAAGGTTGTTAGCCCCGGAGTAACCTTAAACATTTTTCACTGGTGAGCGGGAGCTATACTCCTATAATGTCCTAAGGGAGAAGTTCTTCTAAAAGAGGTATTATTATAGGAAAAGGGATTAGTTCCCAAGTTATCTGGAGTTGCTCTTTTGGGTAGATTGTCCCACTATTCACCAGTTTAAGGGGTTAAAATGACACTATCTAAGCACTAGGGATAGAGAAGAGAGAACACTATTGTACTGATATTACTGTTTAACAGATACAAGAACCTATAAGGATATAAGACCTCTTTTAATGATTGCTATAAGAAAGTAATTTAACTCCTTTCCTTCTTGGCCAATTTTAATTTTTTTGTGCTCTAGTTTTTTCCTCCCCTTCATTCAAGAGCCATAATATTTGTGATCTTTTCACTGATGTTGTAAGAGAGCTAATTTTTATGTAATAGAAGGTAGTTTTGACTAACACCATTATTTTGTCATACCATGTACTGGAAAACAGAAACAAATAACGATTTTGGTGAAATGGTAAAATAAACAATTAAATTCCTTTATTGTTTTTAAGGCTGGCAACATGATATTTCAGGTAAATAATATGATTATGGGGATACCAAACTTTTTTGTTTTAAAGTTGTAAAAAAAAATGGTTAAAAAAGTGCTTTAAAATTTGAACACATACGCTTTATCCATTTTTCTATCAATTAAGCTGTGTGAGGCTTGTTTTTTTTTGCATAGCGAAATGACATTTTTATTGATATTATTTTGGAATTCATACAATGAGAAGGTTGTGGGCTGGTGATTCAACTTTTTTATCTTTAGTTTTTATATTTTTAAGTAATTTTCATTTTTTTATTTAGTTGTTACAGTAGTTTCCATAGGGTTATTATGTTGAAGAAAGTATTACTTTGAAAACGTAGTTTTTTCCTAGGCTAGGCCAACTATATATCAAAAGTTATGAGAATAGAAGAAAAATAAGTGGCCAGATGAAGTGTAATTAGACACAAAACAACTGTAGACCAATATGTTAGTCTTCACTCTGTATTTCCATATGACTTTGGAATAAAAAAGCACAAAATAATGCACCAGTGGTGGGTGCTACTTATTTGTCTTCTATTCTCATAAGTTTTGGAGTTTGTATTGCGGCACAATTGAAAGTCTGAAGTTCTTTTTTAACCAGCATAGCATTCTCCATTGCTATATACTTGAAGCAGTGCTGGGTTTGCTGATCTCTTAAAATGTAAAACTATATATCAATACACGCTTGTATATTGATACTGTTTTCTATTATTACCTTATTACCTTATTACCTCCTTAGAGCGCCAATCAACATGCAGGGATTGCCTGCTACTCACTGTAATGCCACAGCCATGTTGGTTGTGGCATTACAGTTATTGGCTGTCCGCACAGCGTCATCATTTTTTTTCCCTGCACTTTATGGTCTCCTGTTGTCTTTTAAGCTAGTGATTGATTGTTAATGAGTTAAATCTGGGCAGATCTAAGCAGATACGTCCCTATATATTGAGACTTAGTTAAGGGGAGGCATTTATGCGGGGGCATTTATGCATACTTTATCGAAGTGCCATAATTTAGCAAAGTGCCCTGGCAGTTAGAAAATGGCAGTTGGACAGGGCAGGAGACAGGTAAGACATGCAAGACAATTAAACAAACTTGCTTCCAGGTCATCTTTTTGGCAAACAGTATTCACCATTTGTATCTGTGCCATTTATACTCTGGTTGCTACAATCATCCACATTCACCGTTCTCCCACAAATGCGGCACACTTCATCCATATTAATCCCTCACTCCTCTCTTCTCCTATGTACAGTTGTCATGCTCTCTTCACAATGTTATACCATGCAGATCCATTCATTCCCACCATACAACGCAGGAAACGCTCTCACAAATCACTCAATCATCTGCTCACTCTCTGTATCTTCCTTCTATTAGTCGCAGGTGATATTTCTCCCAACCCAGGACCCTCCAGTAATAATAACACTAACTCTTTCCCTGTTACATTCAGAAACCCTGCTAATCTCATTAATATTCCCTGCATATCTTCTGTCTCATTCAACTGTGCCCTTTGGAATGCACGCTCAGCTTGTAATAAACTCTCTTACATCCATGACTTTTTCCTCTCTAATTCCCTCAACCTTCTGGCTCTCACTGAAACCTGGATCCAGCAGTCAGACACCACCGCCGCTGCAGCTCTCTCCTATGGTGGCCTACATTTCTCTCATACCCCGCGACCTGACAACAGATCAGGTGGAGGTGTTGGTCTGCTTCTTTCAACAAAATGTACTTTTCAGGTTATCCCCCCTGTACCCTCCCTTATCTTCCCGTCCTTTGAGGCCCACACAGTTAGACTCTACCGGCCCTTCTCCCTGCGAGTGGCGGTTGTCTATCGCCCCCCAGGTCCCCCCCGTCAATTCCTGGATCACTTTGCTGCCTGGCTTACAAATTTTCTATCCTGCGACATCCCCACGATAATCATGGGAGACTTTAACATCCCAATTGGCGATCCTCTTTCCCCATCTGCCACGCATCTTTTATCATTAACCTCCTCCTTCGGCCTTTCACAGCTTGCTAATTCTCCTACACATGAGGACGGGAACACATTGGACCTGATCTTCTCCCGGCTTTGCTCAGTACATGACTTTACTAACTCTCCCCTTCCACTCTCTGACCATAATCTTCTTTCATTCTCTGTCAAGAACTGTGACTCTACTCAAGACACTCCCACCGTCCACACTTATAGAAATTTACGCGCCATTAACACCCAGAAATTTATAAAAAGGTTGCAATCATCATTGGCCCCAATCTCCTCCCTCTCATGTCCCGAATCTGCATTGAAGCATTATAACAAAATAATGCTATGCACCCTGGATGAAGCCGCACCTCCTACACAAAGAACAATTCGGCATAGACGGCGACAACCCTGGCACACGCCTCAAACACGTCTTCTCCAGAGGTACTCCAGGTGCGCTGAACGGCTGTGGAGAAAATCAAATCTGCCCGAAGATTTCCTCCACTATAAATTTATGCTGAAAACATATAACTCTGCCCTTCACCTCTCCAAACAAACCTACTTTAACAACCTCATCATCTCACTTTCCAATAATCCTAAACGACTCTTTGACACGTTTCATTCTCTCCTCAATCAAACAGCACAGGCCCCGACCACCGACCTCAGCGCTGACGATCTGGCTAACTATTTCAAAGAAAAAATTGACCATATCCGACAGGAAATTTTCTCCCAATCCCCAAATGTTATGCATGCTCCCCCCCGCCACATTGTATCTTGCTCATTTTCTGACTTCGAACCAGTCACGGAAGATGAAGTGATCAGGCTCCTTGCATCTTCTCGCCCTACCACCTGCACCAGCGACCCTATTCCCTCACATCTCCTTCAGTCCCTTGCTCCAGCTGTCACCTCTCACCTAACTAAAATTTTCAACCTTTCCCTCTCATCTGGTATCTTTCCCTCTTCTTTTAAACACGCCAGCATACAACCATTACTTAAAAAACCATCCCTCGACCAGAACTGCACGGCCAACTACAGACCTGTTTCCAATCTTCCCTTTATCTCTAAACTCCTGGAACGCCTGGTCCACTCCCGTCTAATCCGCTATCTCTCAGACAACTCTCTTCTTGACCCTTTACAATCTGGTTTCCGCTCTTTACATTCTACTGAAACTGCCCTCACTAAAGTCTCTAATGATCTACTAACAGCTAAATCTAATGGTCACTACTCCCTGCTGATTCTCCTGGATCTCTCTGCAGCATTTGACACTGTGGATCACCAGCTCCTCCTCACTATGCTCCGCACTATTGGCCTCAAGGACACGGTTCTCTCCTGGTTCTCCTCTTATCTCTCTGACCGCTCCTTCTCTGTGTCTTTTGCCGGCTCCTCCTCCTCCCTACTTCCTCTTACTGTCGGGGTTCCTCAAGGATCAGTCCTAGGCCCCCTTCTTTTCTCCTTATACACCGCTCCTATTGGACAAACAATCAGTAGATTCGGTTTTCAGTACCATCTCTATGCTGATGACACCCAATTATACACCTCTGCTCCGGACATCACCCCGGCATTACTACAAAAGACCAGTGATTGTCTTTCTGCTGTGTCTAACATTATGTCCTCCCTCTACCTAAAACTGAATCTGTCAAAAACTGAACTACTCGTCTTTCCTCCCTCCATTAATCTACCTGTGCCCGATATTGCCATCTCCGTTTGTGGCTCAACCATTACTCCCCAGCTACAAGCCCGCTGTCTTGGGGTCATTTTTGATTCAGATCTTTCTTTCACTCCTCACATCAAATCACTCGCTCGTTCATGTCATCTACACCTCAAAAACATCTCAAGAATCAGGACTTTTCTCACCTTTGACTCGGCAAAAACTCTTACTGTCGCTCTTATTCATTCTCGTCTTGACTATTGCAACGCTCTACTAATCGGTCTCCCTCTTACTAAACTCTCCCCTCTCCAATCCGTCCTGAACGCAGCAGCCAGGATCATATTCCTCGCCAACCGCTACTCAGATGCCTCTTCCCTGTGCCAGTCATTGCATTGGTTGCCCATCCAATATAGAGTTCGTTTTAAACTTATCACGCTTACCCACAAAGCGCTCCATGCTTCAGTACCCCCCTACATCTCCTCCCTTGTCTCAGTCTACCACCCTACACGTGCCCTCCGTTCTGCAAATGACTTGAAACTAAAATCCTCCATAATCCGAACTTCCCACTCCCGTCTCCAAGATTTCTCGCGTGCTGCGCCAATTCTCTGGAATGCACTACCCAGGACAGTTCGATTAATTCCCAATACCCACAGTTTCAAGCGAACCCTAAAAACACATTTCTTTAGACTGGCGTATCACCTAAACACACTCTGTCCATCCCAGCTTTCCCCCATATTAAAATCTTCTTCAACTTCGGGTTCAAACCAACCATGCACATAAAAGCCTCTGTCAGGACTGCACACATACTGGCTGGCGACCAGTCCATGTATTATTATTTATCCTATTCAGTATATCAAGGCTGCATTATACAATATATGTACTTTTTACCTTTTGTGTCTCCCCCACTTCCTCATAGACTGTAAGCTCGCGAGCAGGGCCCTCACTCCGTTCGATATGAGATATGCTTATTCTGTATTGTCTGTATAAGTCCCCCCTAAAATTTGTAAAGTGCTGCGGAATATGTTGGCGCTATAAAAATAAACTATTATTATTATTATTATATTATTATCAGACCTGGTGCCGCTGTGCTCGTCAGTCTACTCCGCAATCAGGCAGTGTAGGGAGAGGTGCTGCTGAGCTAGGGAGAGATTTGGTTGTGTATTAGGTAGTGTAGGGAGAAAACAAGTACATTACACATATCCATCTCAACAAACAGTCCTTCTGAGGACTAATCCATCTGCAGAGATATCAAGCAGGCAGTGTATATAGGCAGGCAGGCAGTGTATATAGCAGACTGCAGTGCATATAGCACAAGAGGCCCCATTCCAGTTTTGCCTTATGCTGCTGTTAGACACTTCTAGACCAAAGCCCAGGTCTCAGGGGCCAGGAATATTTTTTTCTGGATCTTAATCCTCATTATTTTGCTTAAAAAGCAATCCAGAGAACACCATTTTTCTGCTTCATTTGCTTGGTGGCACTGCAGAATACAGCCAGGTCCTTTCCATATTACAGTGATAAAAATGCATCTATTTAAAACTGTGGTTTGTCCGTCACACGGATCACATATAATTGCGCTGAAAATACTGCCATTTTTGGCCTCCATTCAAATTTTTTTTCAGTGTGTCAGCAAAGTTTTTGACACAGGTTTGCTGTTCAAAATAGTTACCTACAGGCCAGGTATTTAAAACTGTGGTTTGTCCGTCACACGGATCACATATACGTTTTCAGAAAATTCTGCCATTTCTGGCCTCCATTCTAATTTTTTTTCAGTGTGTCAGCAAAGTTTTTGACACGGGTTTGCTGTTCAAAATAGTTACCTACAGGCCAGGTATTTAAAACTATGGTTTTTCCATCAAACGAATCACATATACATTTTCTGAAAATTCTGCCATTTCTGGCCTCCATTCTAATTTTTTTTAGTGTGTCAGAAAAATTTTTGACATCGGTTTGCTGTTCAAAATAGTTTCCAACAGGTCAGGTATTTAAAACTGTGGTTTCTCCGTCACACGGATTATTTATGACTTCGCTCCAAATTCAGCCATTTGTAGTGAGTGTGGAAGATATTGTCGTCCATTTAAAATGGGCAAGGTGCGTGGCAAGGGACGTGATGGTGATGGTGCATTCAGAGACCGAGGCCGAGGTCGTGGACAAGTTGAAATTGTGCCACAACAAACACCCACATCTTCTCGCCTGACCTTCCAGTCCCAATTCCTAGGTGACGGCAGAACACCACTATTGAACCCAGAGCAGTGTCAAAAGGTTGTTGGTTGGATAGCGATAATACTTCCAGTCACTTTGCCACCACCACCACCCTGTCTTCCATACGGTCAAGTATCAGTAGCCTTGAGTCCGGACTGCATATTCATCACCCTGATCCTCCTTCCTCCCACCATGCCGAGTGCCCGGAGACAACTGATCCCACACTTGGACACTCTGAAGAGCTGTTCACTTTTCCATTTATAGATTCGGGCCTGTCGCCCAGTCCACTTGACGCGGGGCTAGAGGAGATTGCATGTAGCGATGCCCAAACATTTGAGCAGCCACGGTCACACAAAGGCGTTCGTGGGAAAGTTTCACAAGAGGTGGACGATGATGAGACACAATTGTCAGAAAGTCAGGAGGAGGACCAGGGTGCAGAAGTGAAATACGAGGTAGTGGATAATATAGTAACTGACCCAACCTGGCAGGAAGACATGAAGAGCGAGGACAGCAGCACACAGGGGGAGGGAGGCAGAGAACCCCAACAGGCAGGAAGAAGCAGTGTGGTGGCCGCAGACAGAAGGCTGGAAACCGTTCCCCGTAACACCAACACGAAGGAAGTCGCCAGTACAACTGTTAGGTCTTCCTGAGTCTGGTTGTTTTTAAAGTCTCTGCCGATAACCCCATAAAGGCCATTTGCACCACCTGCCATGCCAGCATCAGCAGGGGTGGCAAAACGACCAGCCTGACCAATACCAGAATGATCAGGCACGTGGCAGCAAAGCACTCTGATGTGCATGCAAGCCAATCCCCTTCCCTACACCTGTCATTGCACACTCTCAAGTAGCAGCGACAGGAAGCAATTCCAAGTCCTTGCCCCAGCGCAGCGTTCAGTTGTCCATACCCCAGTCCTTGGAACGCAAGCGCAAATATGCAGCCAACGCCCCACAGGCCACACTACTAAATTCCCACATTTCACGACTGCTTGCGCTCGCAATGTTATCTTTTAGGCTCGTGGAGAAAGAAGCATTCCGCAACCTGATGGCGGCGGCTGTCCCTCGGTACTCAGTCCCCAGCCGTCACTATTTCTCCCGGTGTGCCATCCCCGCTTTACACAAGCACGTGTCCCAAAACATTAGCCGTGCCCTCAACAACGCAGTTACCGGTAAAGTCCTCCTAGCCACGGACATGTGGACAAGTGCTTGTGGGCAGGGACGGTACATCTCGCTGACAGCATACTGGGTTAACATAGTGGAAGCCGGGACCCAGTCGGACCTTGTGAGGGAACACGTCCTCCCGATGTCAAGGATTGCGGGCCCTAGATCAATCAGGGTTGCCCCCACAGTCTACAGCTCCTGCACTTCATCCTCCTCAGCCTCCGCCTCCTCTTCAGCCTCCATCTCCGAAATGACCACATCAGTCATAAGCTGGAAGCACTGCAGCACTGCCTCGGTCAAGGGGCAACTGAAGCTCGTATGCTTAGGTGACAAACCGCACAATGCTGAAGAGTTGTGGACAGCTCTGAAAGAGCAGGCAGATCTGTGGCTCACACCGCTGAACCTAAAGCCAGGCATGGTCGTGTGACAATAGTCGGAACGAACCTGGTGGCGGCTCTGAGGCAACGCGAGCTCACACACATACCATGCCTGGCCCATGTGCTTAACCTCGTGGTTCAGAGGTTTCTCAAATTGTACCCGGAGCTGCCGGATCTGCTTGTTAAAGTACACCGCCTGTGTGCTCATTTTAGAAAGTCACCTACAGCTTCCGCCGCCCTTGCCGTGTTTCAACAGTGTTTGAAGCTTCCGGCTCACAGACTGGTGTGTGATGGAAAGGATTTGTATGGGAAGGATTTGTGAGCAGAAGAGGGCAGTTGTTGAGTACCAGCATCTACAAGGCCATTGGTATTCAGTTCAGACTCCACACATAAGACCTCAGGAGTGGATATGGATGTCAGACATATGTACCATCCTCCAAAACTTTGAGGACTCCACCAAGATGGTGAGCAGCGATGATGCCATAATTAGCGTCACCATCCCGCTTCTCTGTCTTCTGAAATGCTCTCTGCTCACAAACAAAGAGGATGCATTGCAGGCGGAGCACGATGAGTTGGAGCAAGGAACCATAGAGGGTGATTACACACAGCCCAGCCTCATCTCATCCCAACGTGGATTGGGTGACAATGAGGAAGAGGAAGAGGAGGAGGAAGAACAGAAGCCAGTTTCATGTGCTATAGAAGGTACTACCTGCACAACTGTCATACCGTCTGTTCAGCATGGATGGCCTGAAGACAGAGAGGAGGAGGAGGAGAGCATGGTCAGTCGTCCTCTTGGTGAGGACATGGAAGTCTTGCCTGTTAGCAGTCTGGCACGAATGGCTGAGTTTATGTTACGCTGCCTTTCCCATGACCCTCGCGTTCTCAAAATTTTGGGTGACAGTCATTACTGGTTGGTGACACTTCTAGACCCACGCTACAAGGAGAACTTTATATCTCTTATTCCTGAGGCGGACAGGTTTACAAAAATGGGGTTGTACCAGAAAGCCCTTGTTGTGGAACTATTAAAAAAATTCCCATCTGAAAATACTGGCGGCAGAGGTCACAGTTCGTTGGACAACCAAGGAGTACAGGCGAGAGAGACACCGCTTCAATCCAGCAAAGGCAGGGGAACACTGTCAAAGTTCTGGGAGAATTTTCTCAGCCCCTCCCATCGCACAGGCCCTGAGGCACGGGGTACTCTCACAAGAAGTGCAAAGTTTGGGAAGATGCTGAGGGAGTACCTTGCCGACCATACAAACGTCCTCAGTGATTCCTCTGTGCCTTATAATTATTGGGTATCCAAGCTGGATACTTGGAATGAACTGACTCTCAGCGGCCTTGGAGGTCCTGGCCTGCCCTGCTGCTAGCGTTTTATCAGAGCGGGTTTTTAGTGCCACTTTTTAAGCGAATCCATCTGTCAACTGAAAATGCTGACAGGCTGACTCTTATAAAAATGAACAAGGGCTGGATTGAGCCAGACTTCTCAACACCACCGAATGAAAGCAGCGTAACATAAACTTAAATCCAGTGTCTTTTTTTGGGAGGTGTATTCCCATGCACCTCTTCACACCCACACATGGGTATACGCTTCCTGATTTTGGCTATTTGCTCTTGTCCTCCTCCTCCTCCTTCTCCTCCTTCTTCTCATCCTCCACCACCATATCAGCAGGGTGACCGTGGTCCGTGATGCAACGACCACAGAATTTTTTTAAAGGGTGTTTATGATGCCCGTAAAAAAAAAAAATTATACAGTATGTTCATGTATACCCCCCAGGGGTAAATGTTTGTCAGCCCACAGACTTAGTGCATGGGCATTACAAGTATAGGAGACCCGCTCCTTTCTAATGGGAACATTTTTTATGAGGCCCTCCTCTACGTCTCTTCCAAGGGGCAATGGAGTGCCTCCAAAGTTTTGGCAACCCTTGCATTCACTGGATAGGCAAACACAATGGGAGACCCACTTCCTAATAATGGGAACATTGTTTTCAGGAGGCCCTCTGACCTCCACGTCTCTTCCAAGGGGCATTGGTGTGCCTCCAAATTTTTCGCAACCCTTGCATTTACTGCATAGGCAAACACAATGGGAGACCTACTTCCTAATAATGGGAACATTGTTTTCTGGAGGCCCTGCTCTAAGTCTCTTCAAAGGGGTATTGGGGTGCGTCCAAATTTTCAAAGTGGTATTGGGGCGCATCCAAACTTTGCATAGCCGGCTGATGGCTCTCTAAGAATAGTGAGGGCTGACTGCTGGCCCTTTAAGAATAGTAAAGGCCGCCTGATGGCCCTATAAAAATAGGCTATGTGACTTTCAGAGTCCCTGCTTCATAAATGAAGTACGATGTGTCTGAAGATATCTCATACACCACATGGCCAGATAAGGTTGTAAAATGTTAAAATTACATTTCCTGGTGAATGCATTTGTCACGGTTGAAAGCAATGCAAAAGTGCAAAACCGCATCAAAAACGCTAAGTGTGACCATAGCCCAAGGTGTGGAGGAGTATTTTTGTTTTTGGTTATTTATTTTGCTTTATATGCAAGTTATTACCCTGGAAAGGATGTTCCTTAACATATTTCCCAGGAAAATCCATTTTGCTTTAGTTTTTGCATGTTTTATTGTGAGTCCGTTAAAGTGGCGTAATACCTCTGACAACGTTGTTGACAGAAGTGACCAGGGAGTCAGAAATGCTTCCATGGGTCTTCCTCATGCTGTTCCCATGCCATTTGAACACTGTTCTCATCGATTTGGGCAATTTTTAGGCCCTCTACAGACCGCCGGGAGGAGCCGCCTGAAAAATGCTTGAGTTTCCCATAGACTTACATTGGGCTCGTTGCCTGCGTCGAGGACCCGAGTATTCCAATGTGCTCGACCCGAGCATCGAGCACCCGAGCCTTTTGGTGCTCGCCCATCACTAATCCTTATCTATTAGATAGTATCTAAAAGATATATAGATAGTATATAAAAAAAATCTTGTATGCTGCAATAGGTGTATTTCTTTCTGGTTTGCAATTCAAGGATAGCCATCGATTAATACTTTATTTCTTCTTTTCCCTGGTGGTCATGATAACAGTAGATTGCTGGGGTTTTAAGCAACTGAACATTATGTGAACAGCTTAAAATAAAGTGACTTGTCTAATAAAGAGCAATTGTTCAAAGCAGACAACACCTTTAAAATATACCTGTCTTTCCAAATAACGTTTTAGGATATGTGTACAGTAGAAATAACACAATTTCTGGTCATTATATGGCTTGTAACCCACCAAATATCCCCTCTGCTGCATTTTTCTCTAATTTTTAGTTATATTTGATTTACTGGATCTAGACTAGCTGCTATGTTGTCCCTTACACACAATATACACTGAATGGTGGATTCCTTCTTTTTTTCATAGAGCAAAGACAGAAGTAGCTGCAGCATGGAAGGAATTATATAGCAGTAATGAGCTGTTTGGCTGTAAATCCAGCACTGAGGTGAAATACATTTGCTGAAAGCTGCAACATGTGTCATAGCCTGGTTTCTGACTATGCTGAGTTCTCCTCCTGCCCGTCCCCTCTGCATAGAGTGTATGGAAATTGGATGTTTCGTCACGAGCAGTTCGCCACCAGCAGTTTGCCCCCAGCAATTCGCCCCCAGCAATTCGCCCCCGGGTACATTTCACCCCCCGCACATATCGCCCCCAGCTTATCCAGGTCCGGGGGCGAAACGTGCGGGGGCGAAATGTGCGGTGGCGAATCTTCTTGGGGGCGAAATGATAGGGGTGAAATGTGCGGGGGCGAAATGTCCCTGGGGGCGAACTGATGGGGGTGAACTGCTGGGGGCAAATTGCTGGGGGCAAACTGCTGGGGGCAAAACTTCCTATAGCCGAGTGTATAGAGGTTGTACATTACCCTAACTTTTGACATAAATGTCTAAGAATTATACTCATAAAGATCTCAACATATCGTTTTTGACAATTGTCATGTTAATTTATTCCTCTCTGCTTCACTTCCTGCTACCTGCTTTGGTGTTCACATCCTGTTACCTGCTTTGTTATTCACAGCCATCACTTCCTCTTCAGATTTATCTTATTTATCTCCCATCTGACTACACTTCCCACTAGTCCTGATGCTGGGCTGCAAGCCAGCAATGAGCACACCCCCTGCAACTCCACTACCAGTTCCATCTTGCTATTCCCACACAACCTCAGCACAGTGTTCTCTCCATGACATTGCTGCATGCACAGAAATCAATGTAACAATGCATAGAAGTAGTACACAATAGCACTAGAAAACTAGCCCTAGAAATACATTTTAGCCCCTACTCCCTCTCACTGATGCAAAATGCTCTACTGTACTGTGATGGATGGGGAGAGATATAAATATATACAGTGGGGGAAATAAATATTTGATCCCTTGCTGTTTTTGTAAGTTTGCCCACTGACAAAGACATGAACAGTCTATGATTTTAAGAGTAGGTTAATTTTAACATTAAGAGGTAGAATATCAAAAAAAAAATCAAGAAAATCACATTGTATAAATTAGATAATTTTTTTTGTATTTTGCAGTGAGAAAAAAGTATTTGATCCCCTACAAACCAATATGAGTTCTGGCTCCCACAGATCAGTTAGATACCGGCATTAAAGAAAGCTGTCTTACATAGTCACCTGTATAAAAAACTTCTGTCCACAGACTCAATTAATCAGTCAGACTCTAACCTCTACAACATGAGCAAGACCAAAAAGCTTTCTAAGGATGTCAGGGACAAAATCATAGACCTGCACAAAGCTGGAATGGGCTACAAAACCATAAGCAAGACGCTGGGTGAGAAGGAGACAACTGTTGGTGCAATAGTAAGAAAATGGAAGAAATTCAAAATGACTGCCAGTCGACATTGATGTGGGGCACCATACAAAATCTCACCTTGTGGGGTATCCTTGATCATGAGGTAGGTGGGAGATCAGCCTAAAACTACGCGGGGGGAACTTGTTAATGATTTCCAGGTACATGGGACCACAGTCACGAAGAAAACCATTGGCAACACATTACGCCGTAAAGATTTAAAATCCTGCAGTGCCCACAAGGTCCCCCTGCTCAAGAAGGCACATGTCTGGCCCGTGTGAAGTTTGCCAATGAACACCTGGATGATTCTGTGAGTTATTGGGAGAATGTGTTGTGGTCAGATGAGACAAAAATTGCACTCTTTGGCATTAAATCAACTCGCCGTGTTTGGAGGAAGAAGAAGGATGAGTACAACCCTAAGAACAATGTCCCAACTGTGAAGCATAGTGGGGGAAACATTGTAGTTTGGGGGGTGCTTTTCTGCAAAGAGGACATGATGACTGCACCATACTGAAGGGAAGATGGATGGGGTCATATATCACGAGATTTTGGCCAACAACCTCCTTCCCTCAGTAAGAGCATTGAAGATGGGTCATGGCTGGGTCTTCCAGCAAGACAATGACCCAAAACATACAGCCAAGGCAACAAAGGAGTGGCTCAGAAAGAAACACAGTAAGGTCATGGAGTGGCCTAGCCAGTCTCCAGCCCTTAATCCCATAGAAAACTAATGAAGGGAGTTGAAGCTCCGAGTTGCCAAGTGACAGCCTCAAAATCTTAATGATTTAGAGATGATCTGCAAAGAGGAGTGGACCAAAATTCCTTCCGACATGTGCGCAACCCTCATCATCAACTACAAAAAATGTCTGACTGCTGTGCTTGCCAACAAGGGATTTGCCACCAAGCATTAAGTGTTTTTTGCCAGAGGGATCAAATACTTATTTCTCACTGAAAAGTGCAAATAAATGTATCTAATTTATACAATGTGATTTTCTTGATTTTTTTTTGGATATTCTATCTCTCAATGTTAAAATTAACCTACCCTTAAAATTATAGACTGTTCATGTCTTTGTCAGTGGGCAAACTTACAAACACAGCAAGGGATCAAATACTTATTTCCCCCACTGTATATATCATAAAGGGTATATTGTATGATTAGTATATATATATATATATATATATATATATATATATATATATATATATATATATATATATATATATCACACAGGGTATAGAGCAGGATGTGTGCAAACATGTACAGTACAGACCAAAAGTTTGGACACACCTTCTCATTTAAAGATTTTTCTGTATTTTCATGATTTTGAAAATTGTACATTCACACTGAAGGCATCAAAACTATGAATTAACACTAGTGTTGAGCCACCCCCGTAGTGTTCGAGTTCGGTTCGGTTCGTCGAACACCCATGTGTTCGCCGAACTGTTCGTCGAACTGTTCGTCGAACACCTTCGAACACCGTTAAAACCAATGGCAGGCAAACAAAAACACATAGAAACACATAGAAAACACCTTCAAAGGTGTCCAAAAGCTGACAAACTGCTCTGAAGACACAACTAACACATGGAAAAGTGACAAGTACATATAGTCATGCGAAAAGAAAAGAGGTGGAGGAGTAAAAGGAGGGGGAGACACAGATATAGGCATGTCATGCCCTTCTAAAATCCAAAAAGTGAGAAGCCGACATGTTCAGTCCGCTCCTGCCCGTGCCACCTCCGTGTCGCCGGGTTTGTGCCAGAGCCGCGGTGAACCCTGACGGCCAGCCCCCTCTCCCAATACTGGTGCCTGTCCGCTGGTGGGTCGAGCGAGCCCCCCTGTGGTGGAGGCAGCTCTAAGCTTTTTAATTTAAATTGTCTCTCTAATTTGAATGAATACACTTTAAATTCATTTACAAGGATCTATTGGAGGGCAAGTCTCATGCCAGCAGCCGCGTAATTCCAGCTCCAGTAGCGTCCACTAAAGCTGCTGCAGTTAAAAAGCTTTTATAAGGATCGAGCTCGGCTGTCCACCGCAAGGCATCCTACTGCCAGTCCCAGCCCCTATGCCTTGGGGTGCCTCCTGATGCTCTTCACTGAGTATCCCGTGGTCCCGAAGCATTTCCTTTGAAAAAATTAAGTGTCAAAACTACAGGTGGTGTAGCTTGCTTAACAGCCGGGATAATCCGCTGACTAGCAGACACTGCTACTAGGCACAAAGTATTTCCTGGGCTAGATGCAGTTAAAAATTTGTAATTAGATACTCTCGTTGGATGCTGAGAAAGCATTCCATAGAGTCTCCTGGCACGCCATATATGATTCTCTTAAAAAGCTTGGGGTAGGGGTCTAGGGGACCCTTTTATAGCCAAAATCACGGCCCTGTATCGCAATACGTCACTTAGGCTGAAGATAAATGGAACTGTATTACCCTGAGGGCTCGGTTGCTACAGAGGTATTGCACCTCACCCAGAGGTGTGATATCTCACTCTCAGGTAAGGATGGAGTGTGGATCAGGACCCGACACCTGCATGCATTACACAACATTGCCATGGGGCAGGGCGACCAATATGCCCCTGAGATGGGCACGACAGTCCCTGTCCCTGGCTGGAGTGGGGGGAGGGAACACTGAGGAAGGGGAACCCTGTAGTGCAGGAGCAGGGAGGAAGCAGTTCCTGGGTGCATTGAGAAGGGAGTATAAAAAGTGGGCACCATCTTAGTTCAGTGCAGAGAAGTGTGAGCAGAAGTGGCAGGGAGCAGGGGCTCTGCATGAGCTCTGCTCCGGAGGCGGGCCTAGTAACAGAGGCCCAGGCCTTGAAGAGGGAGAAGGAAGGAAGAGGAGCGGAGAAGGCTCCAGGAACGAGGAATGAAGGGATCCCAGGGGTGCGGACGGGCGAGTCGCCACCGCACGCCCGAATCCACCTGCGTGGAGGGGTCAGGCCAAAGGGGGAGACCGGTCCCCGAAACTAGTGGAGGCAGGAAACGACCCTCAGCTAGAAACCGGAGGCTGTGACATTTTATGTGGCGCAGCCCCTCGCTACACCCGCTAGGAAGGCACCACATAGGGTCAGGGAAACTGGCGCCAAGTTTACCAAGAGGAGGCCCGAGGCAGCCGGACAGAAGGGTTGGTAAGAAAGGCCAGACAAAGGACACACAAAGGGGGTCCTGTGAAGCGCTCCAAAGTTATCTGGGAGTTGTCTGAGCCCCTCACCTGGTGAGCACAGTACGACGTGGGCAGCCGTTACCTGCAGACGTGGTCTGGTAATAAGAACTGTGAGTAAAGGCCCTGGACTGCATCACTGACTCCGTGTCGTTACTGCTGCTGCCCTGCACCATCACTCCCATCCTCCGCATACACTGCCCTGAGGGGGGGAGTTATGCTACGCTCTGCTGCACCCACAACACCAGCCTCAGCGGTCTGCCCTGGAGCGGCGGTTCACTCTGACCGCAATCCACGGGTGGCGTAGTCGGACATTTAAACATCAAAACCACATAAATAGTTCCGCCACTGGTTTGACCGCCCTGAGCCACGGAACCGGGTCACCGCCACGGAGACTACAACCACCAGCATCCACCAAAAAGGGTCCGGCTCTGGGTGTCCCAAGGCCCAGGGGGCGCGTCAGAACATTTTCATCACCTTTCACAATCACCAATGGGACAAGGCATGGATGTTCTCTGTCCCCTCTCTTATACATCCTAGTGACGGAGCACCTGCTCTCATCAATTCGCCATAACCCCAATATTAGGTGGATTGAGGTGGGAGGCACCGAGTACAAGTGCTCTCTATTTGCTGATGATGTCCTAGTATATATCACTCAATCACATATATCCATCCATGCTGTTATGGCTGAAATAGATCACTTTGTTACATGGTCAAATTTTAAAATCAATGCAGCGAAGTCTGAGGCCCTCGATGTCTCCCTCCCCAAATCCATATAGGATTCCATCCAGTCCAACTTTCCCTTTGCCTGGCCCTCACAGGGTATCAAATACTTAGGAATTCCTATTCATAGAGACCTCTCCCATCTATGTTATCTTAATTTTGGGCCCTTTATTGAACAACTCCATACAGACCACGGTTAGCAAGTTAGAACTGTAAGATTCACTACGTGAACCACTGGTGTTTTGTGGAAAAGCACATGTACACTGTGTTCCAAATTATTATGCAAAAAGTGTTTAGGAGTGATAAGGGAAGAATTTGTTTGTTTGTCAGTTAAACTCATTGATGGTGATGTGTGTCAGGGCTCTTTATATCACTGTAAGCAATTGCAGACACCTGTGCTAATTAGTTTGGCAGGTGTGTCCAATGAAAGGCAAGACTACTTAAGAAGGCTGTCTCTCATTATTAAGCAGCCTACATTTTCTGCCAAAATGGGAAAGAAAAAGGATATGTCGGCTGCTGAGAAGCAACAAATTGTGGAGTGTTTAGGTCAAGGCATGACTACAATCAACATTGTGCGATGATCAGGATGAAGTGTCTTGGCAATCAAGAAGTATGTAGCTGATTCACAGTACACACGTGTGCGTGCTGATGAGGGCAAATTGAGGACTCTTTCCTACAGGTAATTACGTCAGGTTAAAAGAGCAGCAGCAAAAAAGCCTTGTCATAGCAGCAGACAAGTTTTTGAAGCTGCTGGTGCCTCCAACGTCCCCCGAACAACAAGATGCAGGGTCCTTCAGAGATTTGCAGCTGTGCATACGCCATCCTGTCGACCTCCTCTATCCACTTCACACAAGCAGAAACGGCTCCAGTGGGCCAAACATTACATGAAGACTGATTTCAAAACTGTTTTGTTCACGGATGAGTGCCGTGCAGCGCTCGATGGTCCAGATGGATGGAGTGGAGGATGGCTGGTTAATGGACACCCCACGCAAACACGGCTAGAGCGCCAACAAGGAGGAGGTGGAGTAATGTTTTGGGCTGGAATCATGGGGAGAGAGATTGTCGGCCCCTTTAGGATCCCTGAAGGCGCTAAAGATGAACTCCATAATGTATGTGGATTTTCTCAAACAGCACTTCCTGCCATGGTTCAAGAAGAAGAACCGTGTATTTCACAGCAAGATTATTTTTTTGCATGATAATGCACCATCTCATGCTGCACATAAAACATCTGCATCTCTGGCTGATATGGGCATAAAAGGGGACAAACTTATGGTGTGACCCCCATGCTACCCTGACCTCTACCCCATTCAGAACCTCTGGAGCATCATCAAAAGGATTGTCTATGATGGCGGGAGGCAGTTCACATCTAAGCAACAGCTCTGGGAGGGTATTCTGTCCTCATGCAAATAATTGAAGCAGAAACCATCCAAAACCTGACAAATTCAATGGACGATAGAGTTCAGAAGCTCCTTTCGAACAAGGGGTCCTATGTGAAAATGTAACATCACATAGAATAAAGTTTTGAGTTGAAAACTGTTTGATTTCAGTTTCTAATAACCTGCTAATGCTTATAATTTCAAAAATGACCATTTTTTTAGTCTTTATTAAAATGAAAAGGTTGATCGAAAAGTGTGGGGGATCTAAGAGTCTGGCAACCCAGTAGTCAGGATTACTTCGAATTCTGACAGTCTGAGGGTCATGTTTGCGCATCTCGGAGCCCCAAAATTATTTTCCGGGCTAGATGCAGCTAAAAATTATTATTAATTTTAAATCTGGTGGAGCTTAGTATAGATGGCCTAATAGGATCAGTGCTGCACACTGCTACAAAGCCCAAATTATTTTCCAGCCAAGATACAGATAAACGTGATTAGTAATTTTAAATCTGGTGGAGCTTATTATAGATGGCCTAATAGAATCAGTGCTGCACACTGCTACAAAGCCCAAATTATTTTCCAGCCAAGATACAGATAAACATGATTAGTAATTTGAAACCTTAAAACGGTTGGTAGGGTGATTTTAACCAATCATCCATCTTTTACTCTCCCCAGGATGACACAGGGGTAGAAAAGTCGTTTCGGATCCATGATTTGTTCATCTTTATGAACGTGAGTCTGTCTACATTATCAGTGGAGAGCCGCGTGCGCTTATCTGTCAGCACACCACCAGCAGCGCTGAACACACGTTCAGACAGAACGCTGGCTGCGGGGCATGACAAGATCTCCAAGGCGTAAGTGGCTAGCTCCGGCCATTTATCCAGATTGGAAGCCCAAAAAGAGCAAGGGTCCAGTGACACAGTCATGGCTTCAATGTTTACTTGGAGATACTCCTGTACCATCGTCTCTAGGCGTTGACTATGTGTCAGACTTCTTGTCTCCTGTGGCCTTGCAAAGGATGGGCTAAAAAAGTGGTGAAATGATTGCGCAAAATTGATGTTACCAGCAGATACTGTGGTTCTGTTATGGTTTGAGTGCTGAACACTTGACGGTCCCACGGTTGGCAAGTTGAAACTGTGAGATTCACTACGTGCACCACTGGTGTTTTGTGGAAAAGCACATGTAAGATTCTGCAACAGTCTCTGCTGATACTCCTGCATGCGTGCATCCCTTTCTATGGCAGGAATAATTTCTGCAAATTTACTTTTGTACCGGGGATCTAAAAGTGTGGCAACCCAGTAGTCAGGATTATTTCTAATTCTCCCAATTCGAGGGTCATGTTGCAGGTAGTGCAGCAAGAAGGCACTCATGTGTGTTGCGCATCCAGGAGCACCAAGTCCCTGTTGTGTTGGTGGCGAGGTAACAATCATGCTTCCTTCCTCTGTCCTCTCCCCCCAACCTCGCACAACAGAAATGTGATCAAGGTCTCCCTCATCTGATGAGTCTTCCATCAGTTCATCCTCCACTTCTTCCTGGGCTCCTGCACCTTCCTCACTAGTTTGGCTGCTACCATGCGCCCTGGTAAAACCATCTCCCCCACCCTCACATGCCTGCCGCCTTGGTGCTGCCGACCGTCTGGACCTTGCAGATGTTAGCCCTTCCGCATACAACTCCTCCTCCTCTACTTCCTCCACCTCCTCTTGTGCCACCACCTGACTCCGAATTCTGTTTAACATGTGCTCCAGCATGTAAATCACCGGAATAGTCATGCTGATAATGGCATCGTCAGCACTAAACATCTTCGTCGCCATTTCAAAACTGTGCAGAAGGGTGCATAGGTCCCTGATCAGAAACCACTCCTCCAGCGTGATTTGCCCCACGTCTGGATCTCTTTGTCTCAGGCTATACGTCAGAACGTATTGCAACAGGGCTTGTCGGTGCTGCCACAGTCGCTGCAACATGTGCAGAGTTGAATTCCACCGGGTAGGCACATCGCATTTTAGCCGGTGAAGTGGCAGGCCCAACGACTTCTGTAGAGATGTAAGTCGCTGAGCTGCGGGATGCGAACGGCGGAAGTGAGCACACAGCGACCGTGCCCTCTGCAGAAGGCCATCTAGTCTGGGATAGTGGGCTAAAAATTGCTGGACAACCAGGTTCAACACGTGAGCCATACAAGGCACGTGTGTGACATTGCCCCGGCGAAGGGCCGCACCCAGGTTTGCAGCATTGTCGCACACGGCCTTCCCTGGTTTCAGGTCCAGTGGAGACAACCATTCATGAAATTGGTTCTCCAGGGCTGACCACAACTCCTCAGCTGTGTGACTCACATTTCCCAGACATTTCAAAGTAAAACCGCCTGATGACGTTGAGCCCTACTGCCAGCATAGTAAGGAGGTGTGCAGGATCCCTTCTGCGCAGTTAGAAAGCTTGTGGCATGACCAGACAGGCTTTGGGTGCAGGTGGAAGACTGAGAGGAGGTTGAGGAGGCAGAAGCAGTGGAGGAACTTTGACATAAAGAGGATTGACGCACAACTCGTGGGGACGGCAAGACTTGGACAGCAGCCCCTTGTCCTGCTGTCACCATAGTTACCCAGTGCCCAGTCAGCAACATGTAACGCCCCTGTCCATGCCTACTCGTCCAAGTGTCTGTGGTGAAATGCACCCTGTCACACACAGAGTTTCTCAAAGAAGCGGTGATGTTGTGTGAGACATGCTGGTGGAGCGCAGGCACACCTTTCTTTGAGAAGTAGTGCCGACTGGGCATCTGGTACTGGGGCACTGCGACAGATATAAGGTCTCGAAAATCCTCTGTGTCCACCAGGCGGAAAGGCAGCATTTCTGTAGCCAAGAGCTTGCAGATGGTGAAATTCAACCTCTTAGCTTTCTCATGGCTAGGAGGAAATGGTCTTTTACTTGTCCACATCTGAGGGACCGAGGGCTGGCTATTCTGCTTAGACGGGGTTGATAAGGGTGTCCCCGGCAAACTGCCGGTCTGTGAGGAAGATGCAGGCGGACATGTTAGGTTGCCTTGATCCAAAGGTGGTGCTATCGATGTCGGACAGCGCTCAACATCAGCTGGTGTTACCACCTCCAAAGAAAATGATGACCTGCCAATCACGCTGGCTGTTGCGGGTAAAGAGGTGGCAGGTCTGCGCCCCAAAACAGGTGTCACTGCTTTCCCCCCAGTCACAGAGGATGAGGAGGCCGCGGATGCACAAGATATGGCAGACGGTGGTTGGCCCGGCTAGGCCGCATTGTAGCACACTGAGATTCCCACTGCAACTTATGCTTCATGTCCATGTGCCGGTTCATGCATGAAGTACTCAAACTATGTATTTTTTGGCCTCTACTTAGCTTTTGCTGACAAATGTTACAGATAACACGAGTTGGGTCATCTTTAACGATCTGAAAAAATGCCCAGGCTATGCAAGGCTTAGCACCCATGCGACCTGAAGAGCCACCACGACTTGTGGTGAGAGGCAGACTTGTGTTTGAGGATGCAGTTGTTGACGTGCTTCCAGTACTACGTCTCTGTCCAGGAAGGCGCAACCTGACCTCGTCGTCACTAGCATCTTGCTCCACCTCCTCTGCTGACCTCATCTCTTGGCTGACTGTGGGTTGACAGTAAGTGGGATCTCCAACCTCATCATCATCACCCTGTGCGTTATCACACCCGTTGTCCTCAGAGCCAACCTGTTCCTGCCCTGACAAAAAACTAAAGTTGTCGCTCCAATCAGGTATTTGAGTCTCATCATCGTCTTCCTCATTGTCTCCACCAACAGGAGTTACAGTTTGGGAATGAGGGTCTACATTATGGTCAGAACCTTCTGCGTCTGGTCCTGGATCCGACTCATAAAGATTCTGGGCATCAGTGCAGATCATTTCCTCGTCTGGATTCACAGAAGCGCTGGAGTCGACCTCTGATTCCCAGGCTATACTATGAGTAAACAGCTCTGCAGACTCAACCATCTGTTCTACCTCATACTCAGACGGGCAGCTGGAGATTTGGGAGCTGTGAGGAAGCAAGTGCGATTGGGGTGACACCTTTGAGGACTGGAGTATTTGTGATGTTGAAGTTGATGTGGAGGAGAGCCCACTTAAAGGAGCACTTGATATCCGTTGAAGCACCTGCTGTTTTTGTGCCTCATCTGGAATTTGTAGCGATTGGCGTGGCCGTAAGAAAGGGATCTTATCACATTGTCCGCTAAAAGAAGTAGACATTTTAGTTTGGCTGGAAGATGGTCTTTCTTCTGCAGATGTTACTTTTGATTTAACACCTACCCCACGGACACAACCTTTTTTCCCCTTCCCAACACACCTATTCCCCTTTCCACCAGCAGCAGGCCTTTTTCCACTCATTTTGGTGGTTAACTAATTCACAACTCTGGAGTTGTTTGCACAAAAAAACAATGGATGGGAACCGAGCAGAGCTGAGTGGCCAAACTGTGGTATTAGGCCAAAACTATTGGCTGGGTTAGATGCAGAAAAAAATTATATTCAATTTGCAACCTGATGGAGGTCAGTATAGATGGACTAATAGAACAAGTCCCACACACAGCTAGAAGCCCAAATATTTTTTCAGAGGTAGATGCAGAAAAAAAAATATTCAGTTTGCAACCTGATGGAGGTCAGTATAGATGGACTAATAGAGAAAGTCCCACACACTGCTAGAAGGCCAAATATTTTTTCAGAGCTTGATGCAGAAAAAAATTATGTTCAGTTTGCAACCTGATGGAGGTCTGTATAGATGGATTAATAGAACAAGTCCCACACACAGCTAGAAGCCCAATATTTTTTCAGAGGTAGATGTAGAAAAAAATATATTCAGTTTGCAACCTGATGGAGATCAGTATAGATGGACTAATACAACAAGTCCCACAAAGAGCTAGAGGCCCAATATTTTTTCAGAGCTAGATGCAGAAAAAAATTATATTCCATTTGCAACCTGATGGAGGTCAGTATAGATGGAGTAATAGAACAAGTCCCACACACAGCTAGAAGCCCAAATATTTTTTCAGAGGTAGATGCAGATAAAAATTATTTTTAATTTGCAACCTGATGGAGGTCAGTATAGATGGACTAATAGAGAAAGTCCCACACAATGCTAGAAGGCCAAATATTTTTTCAGAGCTAGATGCAGAAAAAAATTATATTCACTTTGCATCCTGATGGAGGTCTGTATAGATGGATTAATAGAACAAGTCTCACACACAGCTAGAAGCCCAATATTTTTTCAGAGGTAGATGCAGAAAAAAATATATTCAGTTTGCAACCTGATGGAGGTCAGTATAGATGGACTAATACAACAAGTCCCACACACAGCTAGAAGCCCAATATTTTTTCAGAGCTAGATGCAGAAAAAAATTTTATTCAATTTGCAACCTGATGGAGGTCAGTATAGATGGAGTAATAGAACAAGTCCCACACACAGCTAGAAGCCCAAATATTTTTTCAGAGCTAGATGCAGATAAAAATTATTTTTAATTTGCAACCTGTTGGAGGTCAGTATAGATGGACTAATAGAGAAAGTCCCACACACTGCTAGAAGGCCAAATATTTTTTCAGAGCTAGATGCAGAAAAAAATTATATTCAATTTGCAACTTGATGGAAGTCAGTATAGATGGACTAATAGAGAAAGTCCCACACACTGCTAGAAGGCCAAATATTTTTTCAGAGCTAGATGCAAAAAAAAATTATATTCACTTTGCAACCTGATGGAGGTCAGTATAGATGGACTAATAGAGAAAGTCCCACACACTGCTATAAGGCCAAATATTTTTTCAGAGCTAGATGCAGAAAAAAATTATATTCAGTTTGCAACCTGATGGAGGTCTGTATAGATGGATTAATAGAACAAGTCCCACACAGAGCTAGAAGCCCAATATTTTTTCAGAGGTAGATGCAGAAAAAAATATATTCAGTTTGCAACCTGATGGAGGTTAGTATAGATGGACTAATACAACAAGTCCCACACACAGCTAGAAGCCCAATATTTTTTCAGAGCTAGATGCAGAAAAAAATTATATTCAATTTGCAACCTGATGGAGGTCAGTATAGATGGAGTAATAGAACAAGTCCCACACACAGCTAGAAGCCCAAATATTTTTCAGAGGTAGATGCAGATAAAAATTATTTTTAATTTGCAACCTGATGGAGGTCAGTATAGGTGGACTAATAGAAAAAGTCCGACACACTGCTAGAAGGCCAAAGATTTTTTCAGAGCTAGATGCAGAAAAAATTATATTCAGTTTCCAACCTGATGGAGGTCAGTATAGATGGACTAATAGAGAAAGTCCCACACACTGCTAGAAGGCCAAATATTTTTTCAGAGCTAGATGCAGAAACAAATTATATTCAGTTTGCAACCTGATGGAGGTCAGTATAGATGGACTAATAGAGAAAGTCCCACACACTGCTAGAAGGCCAAATATTTTTTCAGAGCTAGATGCATAAAAAAATTATATTCAGTTTGCAACCTGATGGAGGTCTGTATAGATGAATTAATAGAACAAGTCCCACACACAGCTAGAAGCCCAATATTTTTTCAGAGGTAGATGCAGAAAAAAATATATTCAGTTTGCAACCTGATGAAGGTCAGTATAGATGGACTAATACAACAAGTCCCACACACAGCTAGAAGCCCAATATTTTTTCAGAGGTAGATGCAGAAAAAAATATATTCAGTTTGCAACCTGATGGAGGTCAGTATAGATGGACTAATACAAAAAGTCCCACACACAGCTAGAAGCCCAATATTTTTTCAGAGCTAGATGCAGAAAAAAATTATATTCAATTTGCAACATGATGGAGGTCAGTTTAGATGGAGTAATAGAACAAGTCCCACACACAGCTAGAAGCCCAAATATTTTTTCAGAGCTAGATGCAGATAAAAATTATTTTTAATTTGCAACCTGATTTAGGTCAGTATAGATGGACTAATAGAGAAAGTCCCACACACTGCTAGAAGGCCAAATATTTTTTCAGAGCTAGATGCAGAAAAAAATTATATTCAGTTTGCAACCTGATGGAGGTCAGTATAGATGGACTAATAGAGAAAGTCCCACACACTGCTAGAAGGCCAAATATTTTTTCAGAGCTAGATGCAGAAAAAAATTATATTCAGTTTGCAATCTGATGGAGGTCAGTATAGATGGACTAATAGAGAAAGTCCCACACACTGCTAGAAGGCCAAATATTTTTTCAGAGCTAGATGCAGAAAAAAATTATATTCAGTTTGCAACCTGATGGAGGTCTGTATAGATGGATTAATAGAACAAGTCCCACACACAGCTAGAAGCCTAATATTTTTTCAGTGGTAGATGCAGAAAAAAATATATTCAGTTTGCAACCTGATGGAGATCAGTATAGATGGACTAATACAACAAGTCCCACACACAGCTAGAAGCCCAATATTTTTTCAGAGCTAGATGCAGAAAAAAATTATTTTTAATTTGCAACCTGATGGAGGTCAGTATAGATGGACTAATAGAGAAAGTCCCACACACTGCTAGAAGGACAAATATTTTTTCAGAGCTAGATGCAGAAAAAAATTATATTCAGTTTGCAACCTGATGGAGGTCAGTATAGATGGACTAATAGAGAAAGTCCCACACACTGCTAGAAGGCCAAATATTTTTTCAGAGCTAGATGCAGAAAAAAATTATATTTAGTTTGCAACCTGATGGAGGTCAGTATAGATGGACTAATAGAGAAAGTCCCACACACTGCTAGAAGGCCAAATATTTTTTCAGAGCTAGATGCAGAAAAAAATTATATTCAGTTTGCAACCTGATGGAGGTCTGTATAGATGGATTAATAGAACAAGTCCCACACACAGCTAGAAGCCCAATATTTTTTCAGAGCTAGATGCAGAAATTTTTTTTATTCAATTTGCAACCTGATGGAGGTAAGTATAGATGGAGTAATAGAACAAGTCCCACACACAGCTAGAAGCCCAAATATTTTTTCAGAGCTAGATGCAGATAAAAATTATTTTTAATTTGCAACCTGTTGGAGGTCAGTATAGATGGACTAATAGAGAAAGTCCCACACACTGCTAGAAGGCCAAATATTTTTTCAGAGCTAGATGCAGAAAAAAATTATATTCAGTTTGCAACCTGATGGAAGTCAGTATAGATGGACTAATAGAGAAAGTCCCACACACTGCTAGAAGGCCAAATATTTTTTCAGAGCTAGATGCAGAAAAAAATTATATTCACTTTGCAACCTGATGGAGGTCAGTATAGATGGACTAATAGAGAAAGTCCCACACACTGCTAGAAGGCCAAATATTTTTTCAGAGCTAGATGCAGAAAAAAATTATATTCAGTTTGCAACCTGATGGAGGTCTGTATAGATGGATTAATAGAACAATTCCCACACACAGCTAGAAGCCCAATATTTTTTCAGAGGTAGATGCAGAAAAAAATATATTCAGTTTGCAACCTGATGGAGGTCAGTATAGATGGACTAATACAACAAGTCCCACACACAGCTAGAAGCCCAATATTTTTTCAGAGCTAGATGCAGAAAAATGTTTTATTCAATTTGAAACCTGATGGAGGTCAGTATAGATGGAGTAATAGAACAAGTCCCACACACAGCTAGAAGCCCAAATATTTTTTCAGAGCTAGATGCAGATAAAAATTATTTTTAATTTGCAACCTGTTGGAGGTCAGTATAGATGGACTAATAGAGAAAGTCCCACACACTGCTAGAAGGCCAAATATTTTTTCAGAGCTAGATGCAGAAAAAAATTATATTCAGTTTGCAACCTTATGGAAGTCAGTATAGATGGACTAATAGAGAAAGTCCCACACACTGCTAGAAGGCCAAATATTTTTTCAGAGCTAGATGCAGAAAAAAATTATATTCACTTTGCAACCTGATGGAGGTCAGTATAGATGGACTAATAGAGAAAGTCCCACACACTGCTAGAAGGCCAAATATTTTTTCAGAGCTAGATGCAGAAAAAAATTATATTCAGTTTGCAACCTGATGGAGGTCTGTATAGATGGATTAATAGAACCATACCCACACACAGCTAGAAGCCCAATATTTTTTCAGAGGTAGATGCAGAAAAAAATATTTTCAGTTTGCAACCTGATGGAGGTCAGTATAGATGGACTAATACAACAAGTCCCACACACAGCTAGAAGCCCAATATTTTTTCAGAGCTAGATGCAGAAAAAAATTATATTCAATTTGCAACCTGATGGAGGTCAGTTTAGATGGAGTAATAGAACAAGTCCCACACACAGCTAGAAGCCCAAATATTTTTTCAGAGCTAGATGCAGATAAAAATTATTTTTAATTTGCAACCTGATATAGGTCAGTATAGATGGACTAATAGAGAAAGTCCCACACACTGCTAGAAGGCCAAATATTTTTTCAGAGCTAGATGCAGAAAAAAATTATATTCAGTTTGCAACCTGATGGAGGTCAGTATAGATGGACTAATAGAGAAAGTCCCACACACTGCTAGAAGGCCAAATATTTTTTCAGAGCTAGATGCAGAAAAAAATTATATTCAGTTTGCAATCTGATGGAGGTCAGTATAGATGGACTAATAGAGAAAGTCCCACACACTGCTAGAAGGCCAAATATTTTTTCAGAGCTAGATGCAGAAAAAATTATATTCAGTTTGCAACCTGATGGAGGTCTGTATAGATGGATTAATAGAACAAGTCCCACACACAGCTAGAAGTCCAATATTTTTTCAGAGGTAGATGCAGAAAAAAATATATTCAGTTTGCAACCTGATGGAGGTCAGTATAGATGGACTAATACAACAAGTCCCACACACAGCTAGAAGCCCAATATTTTTTCAGAGCTAGATGCAGAAAAAAATTATATTCAATTTGCAACCTGAAGGAGGTCAGTATAGATGGAGTAATAGAACAAGTCCCACACACAGCTAGAAGCCCAAATATTTTTTCAGAGGTAGATGCAGATAAAAATTATTTTTAATTTGCAACCTGATGGAGGTCAGTATAGATGGACTAATAGACAAAGTCCCACACACTGCTAGAAGGACAAATATTTTTTCAGAGCTAGATGCAGAAAAAAATTATATTCAGTTTGCAACCTGATGGAGGTCAGTATAGATGGACTAATAGAGAAAGTCCCACACACTGCTAGAAGGCCAAATATTTTTTCAGAGCTAGATGCAGAAAAAAATTATATTCAGTTTGCAACCTGATGGAGGTCAGTATAGATGGACTAATAGAGAAAGTCCCACACACTGCTAGAAGGCCAAATATTTTTTCAGAGCTAGATGCAGAAAAAAATTATATTCACTTTGCAACCTGATGGAGGTCAGTATAGATGGACTAATAGAGAAAGTCCCACACACTGCTAGAAGGCCAAATATTTTTTCAGAGCTAGATGCAGAACAAAATTATATTCAGTTTGCAACCTGATGGAGGTCTGTATAGATGGATTAATAGAACAATTCCCACACACAGCTAGAAGCCCAATATTTTTTCAGAGGTAGATGCAGAAAAAAATATATTCAGTTTGCAACCTGATGGAGGTCAGTATAGATGGACTAATACAACAAGTCCCACACACAGCTAGAAGCCCAATATTTTTTCAGAGCTAGATGCAGAAAAAAATTATATTCAATTTGCAACCTGATGGAGGTCAGTTTAGATGGAGTAATAGAACAAGTCCCACACACAGCTAGAAGCCCAAATATTTTTTCAGAGCTAGATGCAGATAAAAATTATTTTTAATTTGCAACCTGATATAGGTCAGTATAGATGGACTAATAGAGAAAGTCCCACACACTGCTAGAAGGCCAAATATTTTTTCAGAGCTAGATGCAGAAAAAAATTATATTCAGTTTGAAACTTGATGGAGGTCAGTATAGATGGACTAATAGAGAAAGTCCCACACACTGCTAGAAGGCCAAATATTTTTTCAGAGCTAGATGCAGAAAAAAATTATATTCAGTTTGCAATCTGATGGAGGTCAGTATAGATGGACTAATAGAGAAAGTCCCACACACTGCTAGAAGGCCAAATATTTTTTCAGAGCTAGATGCAGAAAAAATTATATTGAGTTTGCAACCAGATGGAGGTCTGTATAGATGGATTAATAGAACAAGTCCCACACACAGCTAGAAGTCCAATATTTATTCAGAGGTAGATGCAGAAAAAAATATATTCAGTTTGCAACCTGATGGAGGTCAGTATAGATGGACTAATACAACAAGTCCCACACACAGCTAGAAGCCCAATATTTTTTCAGAGCTAGATGCAGAAAAAAATTATATTCAATTTGCAACCTGATGGAGGTCAGTATAGATGGAGTAATAGAACAAGTCCCACACACAGCTAGAAGCCCAAATATTTTTTCAGAGGTAGATGCAGATAAAAATTATTTTTAATTTGCAACCTGATGGAGGTCAGTATAGATGGACAAATAGAGAAAGTCCCACACACTGCTAGAAGGACAAATATTTTTTCAGAGCTAGATGCAGAAAAAAATTATATTCAGTTTGCAACCTGATGGAGGTCAGTATAGATGGACTAATAGAGAAAGTCCCACACACTGCTAGAAGGCCAAATATTTTTTCAGAACTAGATGCAGAAAAAATTATATTCAGTTTGCAACCTGATGGAGGTCAGTATAGATGGACTAATAGAGAAAGTCCCACACACTGCTAGAAGGCCAAATATTTTTTCACAGCTAGATGCAGAAAAAAATTATATTCAGTTTGCAACCTGATGGAGGTCTGTATAGATGGATTAATAGAACAAGTCCCACACACAGCTAGAAGCCCAATATTTTTTCAGAGCTAGATGCAGAAAAAATTTTTATTCAATTTGCAACCTGATGGAGGTCAGTATAGATGGAGTAATAGAACAAGTCCCACACACAGCTAGAAGCCCAAATATTTTTTCAGAGCTAGATGCAGATAAAAATTATTTTTAATTTGCAACCTGTTGGAGGTCAGTATAGATGGACTAATAGAGAAAGTCCCACACACTGCTAGAAGGCCAAATATTTTTTCAGAACTAGATGCAGAAAAAATTATATTCAGTTTGCAACCTGATGGAGGTCAGTATAGATGGACTAATAGAGAAAGTCCCACACACTGCTAGAAGGCCAAATATTTTTTCAGAGCTAGATGCAGAAAAAAATTATATTCAGTTTGCAACCTGATGGAAGTCAGTATAGATGGACTAATAGAGAAAGTCCCACACACTGCTAGAAGGCCAAATATTTTTTCAGAGCTAGATGCAGAAAAAAATTATATTCACTTTGCAACCTGATGGAGGTCAGTATAGATGGACTAATAGAGGTTGTCCCACACACTGCTAGAAGGCCAAATATTTTTTCAGAGCTAGATGCAGAAAAAAATTATATTCAGTTTGCAACCTGATGGAGGTCAGTATAGATGGACTAATAGAGAAAGTCCCACACACTGCTAGAAGGCCAAATATTTTTTCAGAGCTAGATGCAGAAAAAAATTATATTCAGTTTGCAATCTGATGGAGGTCAGTATAGATGGACTAATAGAGAAAGTCCCACACACTGCTAGAAGGTCAAATATTTTTTCAGAGCTAGATGCAGAAAAAAATTATATTCAGTTTGCAACCTGATGGAGGTCTGTATAGATGGATTAATAGAACAAGTCCCACACACAGCTAGAAGCCCAATATTTTTTCAGAGGTAGATGCAGAAAAAAATATATTCAGTTTGCAACCTGATGGAGGTCAGTATAGATGGACTAATACAACAAGTCCCACACACAGCTAGAAGCCCAATATTTTTTCAGAGCTAGATGCAGAAAAAAATTATATTCAATTTGCAACCTGATGGAGGTCAGTATAGATGGAGTAATAGAACAAGTCCCACACACAGCTAGAAGCCCAAATATTTTTTCAGAGGTAGATGCAGATAAAAATTATTTTTAATTTGCAACCTGATGGAGGTCAGTATAGATGGACTAATAGAGAAAGTCCCACACACTGCTAGAAGGACAAATATTTTTTCAGAGCTAGATGCAGAAAAAAATTATATTCAGTTTGCAACCTGATGGAGGTCAGTATAGATGGACTAATAGAGAAAGTCCCACACACTGCTAGAAGGCCAAATATTTTTTCAGAGCTAGATGCAGAAAAAAATTATATTCAGTTTGCAACCTGATGGAGGTCAGTATAGATGGACTAATAGAGAAAGTCCCACACACTGCTAGAAGGCCAAATATTTTTTCAGAGCTAGATGCAGAAAAAAATTATATTCAGTTTGCAACCTGATGGAGGTCTGTATAGATGGATTAATAGAACAAGTCCCACACACAGCTAGAAGCCCAATATTTTTTCAGAGCTAGATGCAGAAAAAAATTATATTCAATTTGCAACCTGAAGGAGGTCAGTATAGATGGAGTAATAGAACAAGTCCCACACACAGCTAGAAGCCCAAATATTTTTTCAGAGCTAGATGCAGATAAAAATTATTTTTAATTTGCAACCTGATGGAGGTCAGTATAGATGGACTAATAGAGAAAGTCCCACAGACTGCTAGAAGACCAAATATTTTTTCAGAGCTAGATGCAGAAAAAAATTATATTCAGTTTGCATCCTGATGGAGGTCTGTATAGATGGATTAATAGAACAAGTCCCACACACAGCTAGAAGCCCAATATTTTTTCAGAGGTAGATGCAGAAAAAAATATATTCAGTTTGCAACCTGATGGAGGTCAGTATAGAAGGACTAATACAACAAGTCCCACACACAGCTAGAAGCCCAATATTTTTTCAGAGCTAGATGCAGAAAAAAATTATATTCAATTTGCAACCTGATGGAGGTCAGTATAGATGGAGTAATAGAACAAGTCCCACACACAGCTAGAAGCCCAAATATTTTTTCAGAGCTAGATGCAGATAAAAATTATTTTTAATTTGCAACCTGATGGAGGTCAGTATAGATGGACTAATAGAGAAAGTCCCACACACTGCTAGAAGGCCAAATATTTTTTCAGAGCTAGATGCAGAAAAAAATTATATTCAGTTTGCAACCTGATGGAGGTCTGTATAGATGGATTAATAGAACAAGTCCCACACACAGCTAGAAGCCCAATATTTTTTCAGAGGTAGATGCAGAAAAAAATATATTCAGTTTGCAACCTGATGGAGGTCAGTATAGATGGACTAATACAACAAGTCCCACACACAGCTAGAAGCCCAATATTTTTTCAGAGCTAGATGCCGAAAAAAATTATATTCAATTTGCAACCTGATGGAGGTCAGTTTAGATGGAGTAATAGAACAAGTCCCACACACAGCTAGAAGCCCAAATATTTTTTCAGAGCTAGATGCAGATAAAAATTATTTTTAATTTGCAGCCTGATATAGGTCAGTATAGATGGACTAATAGAGAAAGTCCCACACACTGCTAGAAGGACAAATATTTTTTCAGAGCTAGATGCAGAAAAAAATTATATTCAGTTTGCAACCTGATGGAGGTCAGTATAGATGGACTAATAGAGAAAGTCCCACACACTGCTAGAAGGCTAAATATTTTTTCAGAGCTAGATGCAGAAAAAAATTATATTCAGTTTGCAACCTGATGGAGGTCAGTATAGATGGACTAATAGAGAAAGTCCCACACACTACTAGAAGGCCAAATATTTTTTCAGAGCTAGATCCAGAAAAAAATTATATTCAGTTTGCAACCTGATGAAGGTCTGTATAGATGGATTAATAGAACAAGTCCCACACACAGCTAGAAGCCCAATATTTTTTCAAAGGTAGATGCAGAAAAAAATATATTCAGTTTGCAACCTGATGGAGGTCAGTATAGATGGACTAATACAACAAGTCCCACACACAGCTAGAAGCCCAATATTTTTTCAGAGCTAGATGCAGAAAAAAATTATATTCAATTTGCAACCTGAAGGAGGTCAGTATAGATGGAGTAATAGAACAAGTCCCACACACAGCTAGAAGCCCAAATATTTTTTCAGAGCTAGATGCAGATAAAAATTATTTTTAATTTGCAACCTGATATAGGTCAGTATAGATGGACTAATAGAGAAAGTCCCACACACTGCTAGAAGGCCAAATATTTTTTCAGAGCTAGATGCAGAAAAAAATTATATTCAGTTTGCAACCTGATGGAGGTCAGTATAGATGGACTAATAGAGAAAGTCCCACACACTGCTAGAAGGCCAAATATTTTTTCAGAGCTAGATGCAGAAAAAAATTATATTCAGTTTGCAATCTGATGGAGGTCAGTATAGATGGACTAATAGAGAAAGTCCCACACACTGCTAGAAGGCCAAATATTTTTTCAGAGCTAGATGCAGAAAAAATTATATTCAGTTTGCAACCTGATGGAGGTCTGTATAGATGGATTAATAGAACAAGTCCCACACACAGCTAGAAGTCCAATATTTTTTCAGAGGTAGATGCAGAAAAAAATATATTCAGTTTGCAACCTGATGGAGGTCAGTATAGATGGACTAATACAACAAGTCCCACACACAGCTAGAAGCCCAATATTTTTTCAGAGCTAGATGCAGAAAAAAATTATATTCAATTTGCAACCTGAAGGAGGTCAGTATAGATGGAGTAATAGAACAAGTCCCACACACAGCTAGAAGCCCAAATATTTTTTCAGAGGTAGATGCAGATAAAAATTATTTTTAATTTGCAACCTGATGGAGGTCAGTATAGATGGACTAATAGACAAAGTCCCACACACTGCTAGAAGGACAAATATTTTTTCAGAGCTAGATGCAGAAAAAAATTATATTCAGTTTGCAACCTGATGGAGGTCAGTATAGATGGACTAATAGAGAAAGTCCCACACACTGCTAGAAGGCCAAATATTTTTTCAGAGCTAGATGCAGAAAAAAATTATATTCAGTTTGCAACCTGATGGAGGTCAGTATAGATGGACTAATAGAGAAAGTCCCACACACTGCTAGAAGGCCAAATATTTTTTCAGAGCTAGATGCAGAAAAAAATTATATTCACTTTGCAACCTGATGGAGGTCAGTATAGATGGACTAATAGAGAAAGTCCCACACACTGCTAGAAGGCCAAATATTTTTTCAGAGCTAGATGCAGAACAAAATTATATTCAGTTTGCAACCTGATGGAGGTCTGTATAGATGGATTAATAGAACAATTCCCACACACAGCTAGAAGCCCAATATTTTTTCAGAGGTAGATGCAGAAAAAAATATATTCAGTTTGCAACCTGATGGAGGTCAGTATAGATGGTCTAATACAACAAGTCCCACACACAGCTAGAAGCCCAATATTTTTTCAGAGCTAGATGCAGAAAAAAATTATATTCAATTTGCAACCTGATGGAGGTCAGTTTAGATGGAGTAATAGAACAAGTCCCACACACAGCTAGAAGCCCAAATATTTTTTCAGAGCTAGATGCAGATAAAAATTATTTTTAATTTGCAACCTGATATAGGTCAGTATAGATGGACTAATAGAGAAAGTCCCACACACTGCTAGAAGGCCAAATATTGTTTCAGAGCTAGATGCAGAAAAAAATTATATTCAGTTTGAAACTTGATGGAGGTCAGTATAGATGGACTAATAGAGAAAGTCCCACACACTGCTAGAAGGCCAAATATTTTTTCAGAGCTAGATGCAGAAAAAAATTATATTCAGTTTGCAATCTGATGGAGGTCAGTATAGATGGACTAATAGAGAAAGTCCCACACACTGCTAGAAGGCCAAATATTTTTTCAGAGCTAGATGCAGAAAAAATTATATTGAGTTTGCAACCTGATGGAGGTCTGTATAGATGGATTAATAGAACAAGTCCCACACACAGCTAGAAGTCCAATATTTATTCAGAGGTAGATGCAGAAAAAAATATATTCAGTTTGCAACCTGATGGAGGTCAGTATAGATGGACTAATACAACAAGTCCCACACACAGCTAGAAGCCCAATATTTTTTCAGAGCTAGATGCAGAAAAAAATTATATTCAATTTGCAACCTGATGGAGGTCAGTATAGATGGAGTAATAGAACAAGTCCCACACACAGCTAGAAGCCCAAATATTTTTTCAGAGGTAGATGCAGATAAAAATTATTTTTAATTTGCAACCTGATGGAGGTCAGTATAGATGGACAAATAGAGAAAGTCCCACACACTGCTAGAAGGACAAATATTTTTTCAGAGCTAGATGCAGAAAAAAATTATATTCAGTTTGCAACCTGATGGAGGTCAGTATAGATGGACTAATAGAGAAAGTCCCACACACTGCTAGAAGGCCAAATATTTTTTCAGAACTAGATGCAGAAAAAATTATATTCAGTTTGCAACCTGATGGAGGTCAGTATAGATGGACTAATAGAGAAAGTCCCACACACTGCTAGAAGGCCAAATATTTTTTCACAGCTAGATGCAGAAAAAAATTATATTCAGTTTGCAACCTGATGGAGGTCTGTATAGATGGATTAATAGAACAAGTCCCACACACAGCTAGAAGCCCAATATTTTTTCAGAGCTAGATGCAGAAAAATTTTTTATTCAATTTGCAACCTGATGGAGGTCAGTATAGATGGAGTAATAGAACAAGTCCCACACACAGCTAGAAGCCCAAATATTTTTTCAGAGCTAGATGCAGATAAAAATTATTTTTAATTTGCAACCTGTTGGAGGTCAGTATAGATGGACTAATAGAGAAAGTCCCACACACTGCTAGAAGGCCAAATATTTTTTCAGAGCTAGATGCAGAAAAAAATTATATTCAGTTTGCAACCTGATGGAAGTCAGTATAGATGGACTAATAGAGAAAGTCCCACACACTGCTAGAAGGCCAAATATTTTTTCAGAGCTAGATGCAGAAAAAAATTATATTCACTTTGCAACCTGATGGAGGTCAGTATAGATGGACTAATAGAGGTTGTCCCACACACTGCTAGAAGGCCAAATATTTTTTCAGAGCTAGATGCAGAAAAAAATTATATTCAGTTTGCAACCTGATGGAGGTCAGTATAGATGGACTAATAGAGAAAGTCCCACACACTGCTAGAAGGCCAAATATTTTTTCAGAGCTAGATGCAGAAAAAAATTATATTCAGTTTGCAATCTGATGGAGGTCAGTATAGATGGACTAATAGAGAAAGTCCCACACACTGCTAGAAGGTCAAATATTTTTTCAGAGCTAGATGCAGAAAAAAATTATATTCAGTTTGCAACCTGATGGAGGTCTGTATAGATGGATTAATAGAACAAGTCCCACACACAGCTAGAAGCCCAATATTTTTTCAGAGGTAGATGCAGAAAAAAATATATTCAGTTTGCAACCTGATGGAGGTCAGTATAGATGGACTAATACAACAAGTCCCACACACAGCTAGAAGCCCAATATTTTTTCAGAGCTAGATGCAGAAAAAAATTATATTCAATTTGCAACCTGATGGAGGTCAGTATAGATGGAGTAATAGAACAAGTCCCACACACAGCTAGAAGCCCAAATATTTTTTCAGAGGTAGATGCAGATAAAAATTATTTTTAATTTGCAACCTGATGGAGGTCAGTATAGATGGACTAATAGAGAAAGTCCCACACACTGCTAGAAGGACAAATATTTTTTCAGAGCTAGATGCAGAAAAAAATTATATTCAGTTTGCAACCTGATGGAGGTCAGTATAGATGGACTAATAGAGAAAGTCCCACACACTGCTAGAAGGCCAAATATTTTTTCAGAGCTAGATGCAGAAAAAAATTATATTCAGTTTGCAACCTGATGGAGGTCAGTATAGATGGACTAATAGAGAAAGTCCCACACACTGCTAGAAGGCCAAATATTTTTTCAGAGCTAGATGCAGAAAAAAATTATATTCAGTTTGCAACCTGATGGAGGTCTGTATAGATGGATTAATAGAACAAGTCCCACACACAGCTAGAAGCCCAATATTTTTTCAGAGCTAGATGCAGAAAAAAATTATATTCAATTTGCAACCTGAAGGAGGTCAGTATAGATGGAGTAATAGAACAAGTCCCACACACAGCTAGAAGCCCAAATATTTTTTCAGAGCTAGATGCAGATAAAAATTATTTTTAATTTGCAACCTGATGGAGGTCAGTATAGATGGACTAATAGAGAAAGTCCCACAGACTGCTAGAAGACCAAATATTTTTTCAGAGCTAGATGCAGAAAAAAATTATATTCAGTTTGCATCCTGATGGAGGTCTGTATAGATGGATTAATAGAACAAGTCCCACACACAGCTAGAAGCCCAATATTTTTTCAGAGGTAGATGCAGAAAAAAATATATTCAGTTTGCAACCTGATGGAGGTCAGTATAGAAGGACTAATACAACAAGTCCCACACACAGCTAGAAGCCCAATATTTTTTCAGAGCTAGATGCAGAAAAAAATTATATTCAATTTGCAACCTGATGGAGGTCAGTATAGATGGAGTAATAGAACAAGTCCCACACACAGCTAGAAGCCCAAATATTTTTTCAGAGCTAGATGCAGATAAAAATTATTTTTAATTTGCAACCTGATGGAGGTCAGTATAGATGGACTAATAGAGAAAGTCCCACACACTGCTAGAAGGCCAAATATTTTTTCAGAGCTAGATGCAGAAAAAAATTATATTCAGTTTGCAACCTGATGGAGGTCTGTATAGATGGATTAATAGAACAAGTCCCACACACAGCTAGAAGCCCAATATTTTTTCAGAGGTAGATGCAGAAAAAAATATATTCAGTTTGCAACCTGATGGAGGTCAGTATAGATGGACTAATACAACAAGTCCCACACACAGCTAGAAGCCCAATATTTTTTCAGAGCTAGATGCCGAAAAAAATTATATTCAATTTGCAACCTGATGGAGGTCAGTTTAGATGGAGTAATAGAACAAGTCCCACACACAGCTAGAAGCCCAAATATTTTTTCAGAGCTAGATGCAGATAAAAATTATTTTTAATTTGCAGCCTGATATAGGTCAGTATAGATGGACTAATAGAGAAAGTCCCACACACTGCTAGAAGGACAAATATTTTTTCAGAGCTAGATGCAGAAAAAAATTATATTCAGTTTGCAACCTGATGGAGGTCAGTATAGATGGACTAATAGAGAAAGTCCCACACACTGCTAGAAGGCTAAATATTTTTTCAGAGCTAGATGCAGAAAAAAATTATATTCAGTTTGCAACCTGATGGAGGTCAGTATAGATGGACTAATAGAGAAAGTCCCACACACTACTAGAAGGCCAAATATTTTTTCAGAGCTAGATCCAGAAAAAAATTATATTCAGTTTGCAACCTGATGAAGGTCTGTATAGATGGATTAATAGAACAAGTCCCACACACAGCTAGAAGCCCAATATTTTTTCAAAGGTAGATGCAGAAAAAAATATATTCAGTTTGCAACCTGATGGAGGTCAGTATAGATGGACTAATACAACAAGTCCCACACACAGCTAGAAGCCCAATATTTTTTCAGAGCTAGATGCAGAAAAAAATTATATTCAATTTGCAACCTGAAGGAGGTCAGTATAGATGGAGTAATAGAACAAGTCCCACACACAGCTAGAAGCCCAAATATTTTTTCAGAGCTAGATGCAGATAAAAATTATTTTTAATTTGCAACCTGATATAGGTCAGTATAGATGGACTAATAGAGAAAGTCCCACACACTGCTAGAAGGACAAATATTTTTTCAGAGCTAGATGCAGAAAAAAATTATATTCAGTTTGCAACCTGATGGAGGTCAGTATAGATGGACTAATAGAGAAAGTCCCACACACTGCTAGAAGGCGAAATATTTTTTCAGAGCTAGATGCAGAAAAAAATTATATTCAGTTTGCAACCTGATGGAGGTCTGTATAGATGGATTAATAGAACAAGTCCCACACACAGCTAGAAGCCCAATATTTTTTCAGAGGTAGATGCAGAAAAAAATATATTCAGTTTGCAACCTGATGGAGGTCAGTATAGATGGACTAATACAACAAGTCCCACACACAGCTAGAAGCCCAATATTTTTTCAGAGCTAGATGCAGAAAAAAATTATATTCAATTTGCAACCTGAAGGAGGTCAGTATAGATGGAGTAATAGAACAAGTCCCACACACAGCTAGAAGCCCAAATATTTTTTCAGAGCTAGATGCAGATAAAAATTATTTTTAATTTGCAACCTGATGGAGGTCAGTATAGATGGACTAATAGAGAAAGTCCCACACACTGCTAGAAGACCAAATATTTTTTCAGAGCTAGATGCAGAAAAAAATTATATTCAGTTTGCAACCTGATGGAGGTCTGTATAGATGGATTAATAGAACAAGTCCCACACACAGCTAGAAGCCCAATATTTTTTCAGAGGTAGATGCAGAAAAAAATATATTCAGTTTGCAACCTGATGGAGGTCAGTATAGAAGGACTAATACAACAAGTCCCACACACAGCTAGAAGCCCAATATTTTTTCAGAGCTAGATGCAGAAAAAAATTATATTCAATTTGCAACCTGATGGAGGTCAGTATAGATGGAGTAATAGAACAAGTCCCACACACAGCTAGAAGCCCAAATATTTTTTCAGAGCTAGATGCAGATAAAAATTATTTTTAATTTGCAACCTGATGGAGGTCAGTATAGATGGACTAATAGAGAAAGTCCCACACACTGCTAGAAGGCCAAATATTTTTTCAGAGCTAGATGCAGAAAAAAATTATATTCAGTTTGCAACCTGATGGAGGTCTGTATAGATGGATTAATAGAACAAGTCCCACACACAGCTAGAAGCCCAATATTTTTTCAGAGGTAGATGCAGAAAAAAATATATTCAGTTTGCAACCTGATGGAGGTCAGTATAGATGGACTAATACAACAAGTCCCACACACAGCTAGAAGCCCAATATTTTTTCAGAGCTAGATGCCGAAAAAAATTATATTCAATTTGCAACCTGATGGAGGTCAGTTTAGATGGAGTAATAGAACAAGTCCCACACACAGCTAGAAGCCCAAATATTTTTTCAGAGCTAGATGCAGATAAAAATTATTTTTAATTTGCAACCTGATATAGGTCAGTATAGATGGACTAATAGAGAAAGTCCCACACACTGCTAGAAGGACAAATATTTTTTCAGAGCTAGATGCAGAAAAAAATTATATTCAGTTTGCAACCTGATGGAGGTCAGTATAGATGGACTAATAGAGAAAGTCCCACACACTGCTAGAAGGCTAAATATTTTTTCAGAGCTAGATGCAGAAAAAAATTATATTCAGTTTGCAACCTGATGGAGGTCAGTATAGATGGACTAATAGAGAAAGTCCCACACACTACTAGAAGGCCAAATATTTTTTCAGAGCTAGATCCAGAAAAAAATTATATTCAGTTTGCAACCTGATGAAGGTCTGTATAGATGGATTAATAGAACAAGTCCCACACACAGCTAGAAGCCCAATATTTTTTCAAAGGTAGATGCAGAAAAAAATATATTCAGTTTGCAACCTGATGGAGGTCAGTATAGATGGACTAATACAACAAGTCCCACACACAGCTAGAAGCCCAATATTTTTTCAGAGCTAGATGCAGAAAAAAATTATATTCAATTTGCAACCTGAAGGAGGTCAGTATAGATGGAGTAATAGAACAAGTCCCACACACAGCTAGAAGCCCAAATATTTTTTCAGAGCTAGATGCAGATAAAAATTATTTTTAATTTGCAACCTGATGGAGGTCAGTATAGATGGACTAATAGAGAAAGTCCCACACACTGCTAGAAGGCCAAATATTTTTTCAGAGCTAGATGCAGAAAAAAATTATATTCACTTTGCAACCTGATGGAGGTCAGTATAGATGGACTAATAGAGAAAGTCCCACACACTGCTAGAAGGCCAAATATTTTTTCAGAGCTAGATGCAGAAAAAAATTATATTCACTTTGCAACCTGATGGAGGTCAGTATAGATGGACTAATAGAGAAAGTCCCACACACTGCTAGAAGGCCAAATATTTTTTTCAGAGCTAGATGCAGAAAAAAATTATATTCAGTTTGCAACCTGATGGAGGTCTGTATAGATGGATTAATAGAACAATTCCCACACACAGCTAGAAGCCCAATATTTTTTCAGAGGTAGATGCAGAAAAAAATATATTCAGTTTGCAACCTGATGGAGGTCAGTATAGATGGACTAATACAACAAGTCCCACACACAGCTAGAAGCCCAATATTTTTTCAGCGCTAGATGCCGAAAAAAATTATATTCAATTTGCAACCTGATGGAGGTCAGTTTAGATGGAGTAATAGAACAAGTCCCACACACAGCTAGAAGCCCAAATATTTTTTCAGAGCTAGATGCAGATAAAAATTATTTTTAATTTGCAACCTGATATAGGTCAGTATAGATGGACTAATAGAGAAAGTCCCACACACTGCTAGAAGGACAAATATTTTTTCAGAGCTAGATGCAGAAAAAAATTATATTCAGTTTGCAACCTGATGGAGGTCAGTATAGATGGACTAATAGAGAAAGTCCCACACACTGCTAGAAGGCGAAATATTTTTTCAGAGCTAGATGCAGAAAAAAATTATATTCAGTTTGCAACCTGATGGAGGTCTGTATAGATGGATTAATAGAACAAGTCCCACACACAGCTAGAAGCCCAATATTTTTTCAGAGGTAGATGCAGAAAAAAATATATTCAGTTTGCAACCTGATGGAGGTCAGTATAGATGGACTAATACAACAAGTCCCACACACAGCTAGAAGCCCAATATTTTTTCAGAGCTAGATGCAGAAAAAAATTATATTCAATTTGCAACCTGAAGGAGGTCAGTATAGATGGAGTAATAGAACAAGTCCCACACACAGCTAGAAGCCCAAATATTTTTTCAGAGCTAGATGCAGATAAAAATTATTTTTAATTTGCAACCTGATGGAGGTCAGTATAGATGGACTAATAGAGAAAGTCCCACACACTGCTAGAAGACCAAATATTTTTTCAGAGCTAGATGCAGAAAAAAATTATATTCAGTTTGCAACCTGATGGAGGTCTGTATAGATGGATTAATAGAACAAGTCCCACACACAGCTAGAAGCCCAATATTTTTTCAGAGGTAGATGCAGAAAAAAATATATTCAGTTTGCAACCTGATGGAGGTCAGTATAGAAGGACTAATACAACAAGTCCCACACACAGCTAGAAGCCCAATATTTTTTCAGAGCTAGATGCAGAAAAAAATTATATTCAATTTGCAACCTGATGGAGGTCAGTATAGATGGAGTAATAGAACAAGTCCCACACACAGCTAGAAGCCCAAATATTTTTTCAGAGCTAGATGCAGATAAAAATTATTTTTAATTTGCAACCTGATGGAGGTCAGTATAGATGGACTAATAGAGAAAGTCCCACACACTGCTAGAAGGCCAAATATTTTTTCAGAGCTAGATGCAGAAAAAAATTATATTCAGTTTGCAACCTGATGGAGGTCTGTATAGATGGATTAATAGAACAAGTCCCACACACAGCTAGAAGCCCAATATTTTTTCAGAGGTAGATGCGGAAAAAAATATATTCAGTTTGCAACCTGATGGAGGTCAGTATAGATGGACTAATACAACAAGTCCCACACACAGCTAGAAGCCCAATATTTTTTCAGAGCTAGATGCCGAAAAAAATTATATTCAATTTGCAACCTGATGGAGGTCAGTTTAGATGGAGTAATAGAACAAGTCCCACACACAGCTAGAAGCCCAAATATTTTTTCAGAGCTAGATGCAGATAAAAATTATTTTTAATTTGCAACCTGATATAGGTCAGTATAGATGGACTAATAGAGAAAGTCCCACACACTGCTAGAAGGACAAATATTTTTTCAGAGCTAGATGCAGAAAAAAATTATATTCAGTTTGCAAACTGATGGAGGTCAGTATAGATGGACTAATAGAGAAAGTCCCACACACTGCTAGAAGGCTAAATATTTTTTCAGAGCTAGATGCAGAAAAAAATTATATTCAGTTTGCAACCTGATGGAGGTCAGTATAGATGGACTAATAGAGAAAGTCCCACACACAGCTAGAAGCCCAAATATTTTTTCAGAGCTAGATGCAGATAAAAATTATTTTTAATTTGCAACCTGATATAGGTCAGTATAGATGGACTAATAGAGAAAGTCCCACACACTGCTAGAAGGACAAATATTTTTTCAGAGCTAGATGCAGAAAAAAAATTATATTCAGTTTGCAACCTGATGGAGGTCTGTATAGATGGATTAATAGAACAAGTCCCACACACAGCTAGAAGCCCAATATTTTTTCAAAGGTAGATGCAGAAAAAAATATATTCAGTTTGCAACCTGATGGAGGTCAGTATAGATGGACTAATACAACAAGTCCCACACACAGCTAGAAGCCCAATATTTTTTCAGAGCTAGATGCAGAAAAAAATTATATTCAATTTGCAACCTGAAGGAGGTCAGTATAGATGGAGTAATAGAACAAGTCCCACACACAGCTAGAAGCCCAAATATTTTTTCAGAGCTAGATGCAGATAAAAATTATTTTTAATTTGCAACCTGATGGAGGTCAGTATAGATGGACTAATAGAGAAAGTCCCACACACTGCTAGAAGACCAAATATTTTTTCAGAGCTAGATGCAGAAAAAAATTATATTCAGTTTGCAACCTGATGGAGGTCTGTATAGATGGATTAATAGAACAAGTACCACACACAGCTAGAAGCCCAATATTTTTTCAAAGGAAGATGCAGAAAAAAATATATTCAGTTTGCAACCTGATGGAGGTCAGTATAGATGGACTAATACAACAAGTCCCACACACAGCTAGAAGCCCAATATTTTTTCAGAGCTAGATGCAGAAAAAAATTATATTCAATTTGCAACCTGAAGGAGGTCAGTATAGATGGAGTAATAGAACAAGTCCCACACACAGCTAGAAGCCCAAATATTTTTTCAGAGATAGATGCAGATAAAAATTATTTTTAATTTGCAACCTGATGGAGGTCAGTATAGATGGACTAATAGAGAAAGTCCCACACACTGCTAGAAGGCCAAATATTTTTTCAGAGCTAGATGCAGAAAAAAATTATATTCACTTTGCAACCTGATGGAGGTCAGTATAGATGGACTAATAGAGAAAGTCCCACACACTGCTAGAAGGCCAAATATTTTTTCAGAGCTAGATGCAGAAAAAAATTATATTCACTTTGCAACCTGATGGAGGTCAGTATAGATGGACTAATAGAGAAAGTCCCACACACTGCTAGAAGGCCAAATATTTTTTCAGAGCTAGATGCAGAAAAAAATTATATTCAGTTTGCAACCTGATGGAGGTCTGTATAGATGGATTAATAGAACAATTCCCACACACAGCTAGAAGCCCAATATTTTTTCAGAGGTAGATGCAGAAAAAAATATATTCAGTTTGCAACCTGATGGAGGTCAGTATAGATGGACTAATACAACAAGTCCCACACACAGCTAGAAGCCCAATATTTTTTCAGAGCTAGATGCCGAAAAAAATTATATTCAATTTGCAACCTGATGGAGGTCAGTTTAGATGGAGTAATAGAACAAGTCCCACACACAGCTAGAAGCCCAAATATTTTTTCAGAGCTAGATGCAGATAAAAATTATTTTTAATTTGCAACCTGATGGAGGTCAGTATAGATGGACTAATAGAGAAAGTCCCACACACTGCTAGAAGACCAAATATTTTTTCAGAGCTAGATGCAGAAAAAAATTATATTCAGTTTGCAACCTGATGGAGGTCTGTATAGATGGATTAATAGAACAAGTCCCACACACAGCTAGAAGCCCAATATTTTTTCAGAGGTAGATGCAGAAAAAAATATATTCAGTTTGCAACCTGATGGAGGTCAGTATAGAAGGACTAATACAACAAGTCCCACACACAGCTAGAAGCCCAATATTTTTTCAGAGCTAGATGCAGAAAAAAATTATATTCAATTTGCAACCTGATGGAGGTCAGTATAGATGGAGTAATAGAACAAGTCCCACACACAGCTAGAAGCCCAAATATTTTTTCAGAGCTAGATGCAGATAAAAATTATTTTTAATTTGCAACCTGATGGAGGTCAGTATAGATGGACTAATAGAGAAAGTCCCACACACTGCTAGAAGGCCAAATATTTTTTCAGAGCTAGATGCAGAAAAAAATTATATTCAGTTTGCAACCTGATGGAGGTCTGTATAGATGGATTAATAGAACAAGTCCCACACACAGCTAGAAGCCCAATATTTTTTCAGAGGTAGATGCAGAAAAAAATATATTCAGTTTGCAACCTGATGGAGGTCAGTATAGATGGACTAATACAACAAGTCCCACACACAGCTAGAAGCCCAATATTTTTTCAGAGCTAGATGCCGAAAAAAATTATATTCAATTTGCAACCTGATGGAGGTCAGTTTAGATGGAGTAATAGAACAAGTCCCACACACAGCTAGAAGCCCAAATATTTTTTCAGAGCTAGATGCAGATAAAAATTATTTTTAATTTGCAACCTGATATAGGTCAGTATAGATGGACTAATAGAGAAAGTTCCACACACTGCTAGAAGGACAAATATTTTTTCAGAGCTAGATGCAGAAAAAAATTATATTCAGTTTGCAACCTGATGGAGGTCAGTATAGATGGACTAATAGAGAAAGTCCCACACACTGCTAGAAGGCTAAATATTTTTTCAGAGCTAGATGCAGAAAAAAATTATATTCAGTTTGCAACCTGATGGAGGTCAGTATAGATGGACTAATAGAGAAAGTCCCACACACTACTAGAAGGCCAAATATTTTTTCAGAGCTAGATCCAGAAAAAAATTATATTCAGTTTGCAACCTGATGAAGGTCTGTATAGATGGATTAATAGAACAAGTCCCACACACAGCTAGAAGCCCAATATTTTTTCAAAGGTAGATGCAGAAAAAAATATATTCAGTTTGCAACCTGATGGAGGTCAGTATAGATGGACTAATACAACAAGTCCCACACACAGCTAGAAGCCCAATATTTTTTCAGAGGTAGATGCAGAAAAAAATTATATTCAATTTGCAACCTGAAGGAGGTCAGTATAGATGGAGTAATAGAACAAGTCCCACACACAGCTAGAAGCCCAAATATTTTTTCAGAGCTAGATGCAGATAAAAATTATTTTTAATTTGCAACCTGATGGAGGTCAGTATAGATGGACTAATAGAGAAAGTCCCACACACTGCTAGAAGACCAAATATTTTTTCAGAGCTAGATGCAGAAAAAAATTATATTCAGTTTGCAACCTGATGGAGGTCTGTATAGATGGATTAATAGAACAAGTACCACACACAGCTAGAAGCCCAATATTTTTTCAGAGGTAGATGCAGAAAAAAATATATTCAGTTTGCAACCTGATGGAGGTCAGTATAGAAGGACTAATACAACAAGTCCCACACACAGCTAGAAGCCCAATATTTTTTCAGAGTTACATGCAGAAAAAAATTATATTCAATTTGCAACCTGATGGAGGTCAGTATAGATGGAGTAATAGAACAAGTCCCACACACAGCTAGAAGCCCAAATATTTTTTCAGAGCTAGATGCAGATAAAAATTATTTTTAATTTGCAACCTGATGGAGGTCAGTATAGATGGACTAATAGAGAAAGTCCCACACACTGCTAGAAGGCCAAATATTTTTTCAGAGCTAGATGCAGAAAAAAAGCAGCGAAGTAAAGAAAAACGAGTGGCCATCATTACTTTAAGAAATGAAGGTCAGTCAGTCTGAAAAATTGGGCACACTTTGAATGTGTCCCCAAGTGCAGTTGCAAAAACCATCAAGCGCTGCAAAGAAACTGGCTCACATGAGGACTGCCCCAGGAAAGGAAAACCAAGAGTCACCTCTGCTTCTGAGGATAAGTTTATCTAAGTCACCAGCCTCAGAAATCACAGGTTAACAGCAGCTCAGATTAGAGACCAGGTCAATGCCACACAGAGTTCTAGCAGCAGACACATCTCTACAACAACTGTTAAGAGGAGACTTTGTGCAGCAGGCCTTCACGGTAAAATAGCTGCTAGGAAACCACTGCTAAGGACAGGCAACAAGTAGAAGAGACTTGTTTGGGCTAAAGAACACAAGGAATGGATATTAGACCAGTGGAAATCTGTGCTTTGGTCTGATGAGTCCAAATTTGAAATCTTTGGTTCCAACCACCGTGTCTTTGTGCGACGCAGAAAAGGTGAACGGATGGACTCTACATGCCTGGTTCCCACCGTAAAGCATGGAGGAGGAGGTGTGATGGTGTGGGGTGCTTTGCTGGTGACACAGTTGGGGATTTATTAAAAATTGAAGGCATACTGAATCAGCATGGCTACCACAGCATCTTGCAGCTACATGCTATTCCATCCGGTTTGCGTTTAATTGGACCATCATTTATTTTTCAACAGTACAATGACCCCAAACACACCTCCAGGCTGTGTAAGGGCTATTTGACCAAGAAGGAGAGTGATGGGGTGCTACGCCAGATGACCTGGCCTCCACAGTCACCAGACCTGAACCCAATCGAGATGGTTTGGGGTGAGCTGGACCACAGAGTGAAGGCGAAAGGGCCAACAAGTGCTAAGCATCTCTGGGAACTCCTTCAAGATTGTTGAAAGACCATTTCCGGTGTCTACCTCTTAAAGGTCATGAAGAGAATGCCAAGAGTGTGCAAAGCAGTCATCAAAGCAAAAGGTGGCTACTTTGAAGAACCTAGAATATAAGACATATTTTCAGTTGTTTCACACTTTTTTGTTAAGTATATAATTCCACATGTGTTAATTCATAGTTTTGATGCCCTCAGTGTGAATGTACAATTTTCAAAGTCATGAAAATACAGAAAAATCTTTAAATGAGAAGGTGTGTCCAAACTTTTGGTCTGTACTGTATGTATATATATACTGTACACTAAAGTGCTGAATACATATAGATACAAGGGAAAGCTGTATTGAGAGAGAAATATGCAGGGAGATGGAGGAGCTGTGTCTGCAGCCTTATGCACAGAAGCAGTGAGTGAGCTCTGCTGAACTTCTCCCACTCTTGACACACTGATAGCAACACCGCAGAAGAAATGCTAGCACAGGCTCCCAGTATGCGTTGTTTCAGATGCTGCACATCTCGTTACTTCACATCATAGACAATTGCCTTCAGATGACCCCAAAGATAAAAGTCTAATGGGGTCAGATCGGGAGACCTTGGTGGCCATTCAACTGGCCCACGATGACCAATCCACTTTCCAGGAAACTATTCATGTAGGAATGCTCGGACCTGACACCCATATTGTAGTAGTGCACCATCTTGTTGGAAAAACTCAGGGAACGTGCCATCTTCAGTGCATAAAGAGGGCAACACATCATCATGTAGCAATTTCAGATATCCAGTGGCATTGAGGTTTCCATTGATGAAGAATGGCGCCGCTATCTTTGTACCCCATATACCACAACATACCATCAAGATACGAGATGTGCAGCATCTGAAACAACGGATACTGGAAGCCTGTGCTAGCATTTCTTCTGCGGTGTTGCTCTCAGTGTGTCAAGAGTGGAAGAAGAGTGTTGCATTGACAATCCAACACAATGGGCAGCACTTTGAACAAAATTTATAAGTGCTCATAAACTTGTAAAAAACTAATGAAAGAATAAAGTTACATTAAAACCAAGCACACTATTGTTTTTCTTCTGAAATTCTCAATAAGTTTGATGTGTCACATGACACTCTTCCCATTGAAAAAAATAAAGTTGGATCCTTAATGGCCAACTTCAAAATAGCCGCCATGGTCACCACCCATCTGGAAAAGTTTTCCCCCTCCCATATACTAATGTGCCACAAACAGGAAGTTGATATCACCAACCATTCCCGTTTAATTTAGGTGTATGCACATAAACGGCCCTCCCTGTATAAATCTGCAGTAGGGATGAATGCAAGTGCTCGAGTTTGCCTAAAATGCTCGGGTAAGCACCGAGTATCGCTGGTGCCCGAGTGACATGTTCGAGTCCCCACGGCCGCATGTTTCGTGGCTGTTAGACAGCCACAAAACTAGCGGGGATTGCCTGTGTTTGTCAGGCAATCCCACATGTTTTGTGTCTAACAGCCATAAAACAAGTGGCCGCGGGGACTAGGAACATATCACTCGAACATCAGCAATGCTCGGTGCATACCCGAGCACCCTAGGCAAATTCGAATAACGAGCACTTGCGCTCATCACTATTCTGCAGTTACAATGCTAATAAAAGCTAATGCATAATGTAATATATGATCCTGGGAAAAATGTGATCAACATGAAAGATAAAGCAAAGTTAAAATTTAATTTTGGAAAGAAATTAGGTTTATATTTGATCATTCATTTACAAATGTATTTCCAATAAGCTTAAAAATAATTGATGTAGCTGCTCTAACAGGAGTTCACTTTACAGCCACAGGCAAGGGTAGATTTTATATGTAGGTCATAACATTTATAAAAGTGATATAAATATGGTAACTGCCTCTAATGTTTAATAAAACGTTGTTTCATTCTTCAGTTTTTGTTTTGGTTAAATTAGTTCTACATTGTACACTATCACCGACTACCAGAAAATGTTTCTCACGGAATGGCCATTGACATATTTTTTATTGCCCCGACTGACAAAGATGTCCACCTGTGAAATATTTCTTTTCTTTCACTCTTCAAGGGGTTAATAGCATAGGCTGTGAGGTTATTGCACATTTCCGTTCCAGAGTCAAATATAAAAATTTCTATTATAGGGACAATTAATTACATCTTAAAATGGCAAATGTGCATCCTTGTCAGGTAGAGTGTACTCTGATGGCCTTTCCTCAAACAGTGAATGTGGAGATTTGATCTCTTCTAATGGTCCTGAGAAAAGGGTAATTACGCTATGGTCAAAGCTAATTTGCTTTCTGCCAGATGAACTGTTGTATTTTATTGTACGCTGACATTTTAAAGTAATTACAGCACTGTTGACCTTAGACAATTCTAGTTGTATCGCTGTCTACAGCTGCAGTGTTCTACCTTTGGCTGCCAGACAGAGCCTGTAACGAGGTAATGACACGGACAAAGAGCACCATATGGGTCTCCTTTGAGGTGTACAAAGCCCAGTGAAAGGAAACAAGAAAATTCATCTTAACATCATCATTACAGTCACACTTCTATACAGCAATAAAGAATGCCATTTTGAAAAAAAAAAAGCTCAGAATAGTTTGTGTGCTTATTTTTCTTTCTCTTTTAAATGGCAGTATGCATCAGGAAGCCACAGAGGTCAGGTACAGCAGAATATGATGGACGAGTCTTTTAGTCACCAGAGTTCAAAGGCTAAAGACTATTGATTGGGATAAAAGCCTCAGCTCTTATGTACTGTTAACAACAATTCATGTTGTTTGAAACCTGGGCAAATTATTATGATAACCGAAGACCAATCCAGTTTAAGTTGTGCATAAGAATTGAGATCAGCTAAATTAGATTTTCAGAAATTTAGATTAGGATATAATTAGCCAGACTGTTTGAATGCAGCACGCATGAAGGGTTTGCTTTTATGACCAAAAAATATTTTTTATCTCGGTATGTATTGACTGTAAAGTAGAAAAACACAAATGTGACATTTGTGCATGTGCTGCCACAGAGAGTGCACTGTAAGCAAATTAATTCAGTTGTCAAGTAATTATTTTCTTTTGCTGAGATATATGGGGGCTAGCAATTACTACAAAATTTCATACTTAAATACAAGCAAGGGCAGGCAGGTTGTAAAAAAAATACATTTAAAGGTGCATTCCTAAAATCACAAATGTAAACATATATTTATTTGTGCCAATATAATGCATTTTTAAATCTGCCATGTTTTGCAAATGTCACCCCACTAAAAATTACCTTCCAGGCTCTATTTACTAAATTGCCATTGGAACCGTCCTGTAGTTCCAGATGCCCTGGTAAATCCTGCACAGGATTAAGGTAGCATTCTGCTAGCATAGCTGTGCTGTGTCTAGAAAAGATCTACTGTGAGAGATGATGTCATGGAAAGGGTCAGAGCCTTTTTCCTTATAGTGCAGGGCTTATTCTAGGAAACAGTGGAGTCTGTGTGCTGGTAGCAAAGAGCAGCAATGAACTACAGAATGGACTGTATATAGGGAGCCGATTGCAGTGATATACTGCAAGAAGGGTCTATATGTACATGGGACAGAAAGGAGGCATATACTGCAACATATAGCTGTACACACGTGGTCAAAATTGTTGGTACCCCTCATTTAATAAAAGAAAAACGCACAATGGTCACAGAAATAACTTGAATTTGATAAAAGTAATAATAAATTAAAAATCTATGAAAATGAACAAATGAAAGTCAGTCATTGCTTTTCAACCCTGCTTCCACAGAATTAAAAAAAAAATTAAACTCATGAAATAGGCCTGGACAGAAATGATGGTACCCCTGAAAATAATGTGACAAAAGGGACATGTTAAATCAAGTTGTGTCCACTAATTAGCATCACAGGTGTCTACAATCTTGTAATGAGTCAGTGGGCCTGTATATAGGGCTACAGCTACTCACTGTGCTGTTTGGTGACATGGTGTGTACCACACTCAACATGGACCAGAGGAAGCAAAGGAATGAGTTGTCTCAGGAGATTAGAAAGAAAATTATAGATAAGCATGTTAAAGGTAAAGGTTATAAGACCATCTCCAAGCAGCTTGATGTTCCTACAGTTGCACATATTATTCATAAATTTAAGATCCATGGCACTGTAGCCAACCTCCCTGGATGTGGCCGCAGAAGGAAAATTGATGACAAATCAAAGAGGCGGATAATGCGAATGGTAACAAAGGAGTCCAAGATAACTTCTAAAGAGATTAATGGTGAACTTTAAGCTCAAGGAACATCAGTGTCAGATCGCACCATCCGTCGTTGTTTGATCCAAAGTGGACTTCATGGGAGATGACCAAGGAGAATGCCATTGCTGAAAAAAAATCATAAAAAAGCCAGACTGTAATTTGCCAAACTACATGCTGACAAACCACAAAGCTTCTGAGAGAATGTTCTATGGACAGATAAAACAAAAATGGAAGTTTTTGGCAAGACACATCAGCTCTATGTGCACAGACGGAAAAATGAAGCGTATCAAGAAAAGAACACTGTCCCTACTGTGAAACATGGAGGAGGCTCTGTTATGTTCTGGGGCTGCTTTGCTGCATCTGGTACATGGTGTCTTTTATCTGTGCAGGGTACAATGAAATGTCAAGACTATCAAGGGATTCTAGAGAGAAATGTGCTGCCCAGTGTCCAAAGGCTTGGTCTCAGTCGCAAGTCATGGGGCTTACAACAGGATAATGACCCAAAACACACATTTTACAACCTTATCTGGCCATGTGTGACACATCCTCAGACACATGCATACAGTGCTGAAAAGACATGGAAACAGCATGGGGAATACCCTGGAAGCATCTCTGACTCCCAGATCACTGCCTAAAAGTGTGCCCATCACAAGTGATCCTTGGTGCATGCGAAGATTCCTCGGTCATTGCAGACTTGCAGCAATCACTTTCCACGTCCTAGTCCCAGCGCAGCGTTTAGATGTCCTTACCCCATTCTTTGGAATGCTAGCGCAAGTATGCAGCCATCCAAACAGGCTGCAATACTATAATGCCAAAATTTTTGGCAGCTGCTTGCACTTAAAATGTGGCCTTTTAGGCTCGTGGAGGCGGAAGCTGTCCACAACCTTATGGCGGCGGCTCGGTCCCCAGCCACCCCTATTTGTCCCGGTATCCTCTCCGCCTTCCGCAAGCACGGGTCCAACAACATTACCCGTGCCCTCCCCAGTGCTCTTACTGGAAGGACTGCCTAACCACAAACACGTGGATAAGTGAATGTGGCCAGGGACGGTACGGAGAAAGTCCACAGCTTGTCGGTGAGTTGTATTTCACTACAGCCATATTTTTTAGCTTGGTGAAAGGACTGACTTTTGGGAAACTGTATCTACTCCAGCTGTCATTTCTCCCAGGAAGACCTCCATTGCAGCTTGGCGCAAAAGGAATGGCATCAGCCCATCTAACATCAGCTCGCACTTGTCGGTGGTGCTTCGACACACAAACATCTTTCTTTGCCCTTTAATTTCATGACTACAGAGTTGGGCAATGGCCTGATCTACAATGCGATTTCATAAATAACATGCAATTAAGCACATCCAATCCACATTAAAAAAAGCAGCCATAGAGTGTCAGGGAACCTTCCCCCACACTTTTCTTAGCCAGGGTTGCTTCTCGGCAGGGTTGGACGGGCCCACCAGAGAACCGGAGACTCCTCCGGTGAGCCCTGGCTTCTCCATCGGAAGAGGTCATAGTGGCGAGGTGAGGCCATGATAATGAAAGAGGCCACCATTTGCTTAGTTTTCTTTTACTTGGAATGCAAGCGCAAGTATGAAGCCAGTCACCCATCCACAGGTTGCAATACTATACTGCCAAATTTTTGACAGCTGCTTTCACTTGAAATGTGGCCTTTTAGGCTCGTGGAGGTGGAAGCTTTTCACAACCTCATGGCGATGGCAGCGGCCGGATGTCCATACTTGGTCCCCAGCCGCCACTATTTCTCCCAGTATCATCTACGCCTTCCACAAGCCATTTCCCTGAACATCACTGCTGGTACTTTTCTGTGGGAATCTACTTGCCTCCTACCAGCCTGTAATATTTCCAGTGAAATATGGTACGACGCCATGATACTAGCATTGCCCCCAATACCAGTAGCGAAGCCATCCCCAATTTCCTTCTCAGTAATTCAATTTGGTAGACTGAGTAGCTGCCCAAATACATTAGTTTCTCACAAAGGAGCTGAAGATAGAGTGGCAGTAGGTACAAGTTTCTCCAGCCTATTAGATATCAGAGGGTGAACGGCAGCACTGAAGCCTTGCAGCGCTGGGATCCTGGGTTCAAATCCCAGCAAGGACAACATCTGCAAGCATTTTGAATGTTCTCCCTGTGTTTACGTGTGTTTCAAACTCAGTAAAACAGGAGCCATAGAGTGTCCGGGAACCTTCCCACACACTTTTCTTAGCCAGGACTGCTTCTCAGCAGGGTTGGACAGTCCCACCAGAGAATTCTAGGGTGGGCCCTGGCTTCTCCATCAGGAGAGTTCATGATAGCGTAAACTTTGCAGCAGCTATGGGGCTCTTGAGCGGGGAGAAAGGTGAGTCCGCAAAATCTAATTCTCTGGTGGGCCCAATGCTTTTCAGTTGGAAACTGCTTCTCAGTGGGAGTTGTATTTCACCACAGACATAATCTTTAGCTCAGTGAAAGGACTGGCATAGAGGGAAACCGTATCTACTCTGGCTGTCATTTCTTCGTCACCAGGTTCTGCCCATTGTCACACACGACCATGTCTGGCTGTATGTTCAGCGGTGAGAGCCACAGATCAGGCTGCTGTGTTACAGCTTTCAACAACTCTGCAGCGGTGGGCGGTTTGTCACCTAAGCATTAAGCATGTTTTCTTCAGTGCAGCCTGTTGCCACTTGGCCAAGGCAGTGCTGCAGTGCTTTCAGCTTGTGACTGATGTGGTAATTTCGGAGATGGAGGTTGAACTGGAGGAGGAGATGCAGGAGCTGAACAATGTGATTACATTGAGGTTACATTGGCGATTGTTTTTTATACATAAGAAAGATCCTACTGTGATGGGTTTTTTTACATTATTTTTTAAGACAAATACCTTCACCAGGATATGTAATTTTAACATTTTACAACCTTATCTGGTCATGTGGTGTGTGACACATCATCAGACACATCCTGTTTCATTCATGTAGGAGGGACTCTGAAAGTCACAAAGCCTATTTTTATAGGGCCATGAGGCGTCCCTTACTATTCTTAAAGGGCCAGCAGTTGGCCCTCACTATTGTTAGAGAGCCATCAGACGGCTATGCTTTACTGTTCCCATTATAAACGAGTGGGTCTCCTATACTGCTATTGCGTATGCAGTGACTTTAAGGGCTGCCAAAAATTTGGATGCAACTCAATACCCCTTTGAAGAGACAAAAAGGAGGGTCTCAGTAAAAAAAAATGTTCCCATTATAAAGGAGAGGGTCTCCTATAGTGGTAATGCTCATGTTGTGACTGCAAGGGCTGACAAAATTTGGGAAAAATCCCATTAACAATTTAAAGACACATACAGCAGGGCCAAAGTAACGAGTACGACATGTTCCCATTAGAAAGGAGAGGGTCTGCTATTCAGTTATAGGGTATGCAGTGAGTCCAATGGCTGGCAAAATTTAGGAAAAACCCCACTAACAATTTAAAGACACATAGAGCAGGGCCACAGTAACAACATAATCCCATTAGAAAGGAGAGTGTCTCCCATACTGTTTGCCTATGCACTGAAGCAACAGCTACCAAAAATTTGGAGGAACTCCACTGCCCCTCGCAAGAGACGTGGATATGTTGATAAGGTACAAATGGTGGTGATATGGTGGTGGAGGATGAGGATGCAGAGAAGGAGGAGGACAAGAGCAAATAGACAAAATCAGGAAGCGTATACCCATGTCTGGGTGTGAAGACAGAGGTGCATGGGAATAAAGTTAGACCTCCCCAAAAAAAGACAGTGTATTTGAGTTTATGCTATGCTGCTATCATTCGGTGGTGTTGAGAAGTTGGGCCCAATCCAGCCCCTGTTAATTTTTATAAGAGTCAGCCTGTCAGCATTTTCAGTTGACAGATGGATGCGCCTATCGGTTATAATTCCACCAGTGGCACTAAAAACCCACTCTGACAAAACGCTAGCGGCATGGCATGGCAGAGCCAATTCATGCGACGTGTCCACATGGGGAAAGCCTTGTAACATAAACTCAGCCATGTGTGCCAGACTGCAAAGTGGCAAGACTTCCATGTCCTCACCAAGAGGACGACTGACCATGCTCTTCATCTCCTCCTCCTCCTCTTCCTCCTCCTCCCTGTCCTCAGGCCATCCTCGCTGAACAGACGCTATGACAGTTGTGCAGGTATTACCGTCTATAGCGCAGGAAACTAGCTCCTGAGGAAGAACAGAAGCTAGTTTCCTGCGCTATAGACGGTACTACCTGCACAACTGTCATACCGTCTGTTCAGCATGGATAGCCTGAGGATAGGGAGGAGGAGGAAGAGGAGGAGGATGAGGTGAGAGCATGGTCACTCGTCCTCTTGGTGAGGGCACGGAAGTCTTGCCTCTTTGCAGTCTGGCACACATGGCTGAGTTTATGTTACACTGCCATTCCTGCGACCCTCGCGTTGTCCAAATTTTGGGTGACAGACAGTCATTATTGGTTAATGAAACTTCTAGACCGATGCTAAAAGGAGAACTTTCTGTCCCTTATTCCTGCGCAGGACATGCCTAATAAAAGGGGGCAGTACGAGAAGGCCCTTGTTACTGAATTATTTAAAAAATTTCCATATGAAAACGCTGGTGGCAGAGGACACAGTTTGTTGGGAAATCAAGGAGTACAGGCGAGAGAGACACAAACGCAATCCACCAGAGGCAGAGGAACACTGTCAAAGTTCTGATGCGCTGGGTTCTCTCCCAAGGAGAGAAAAGTTTCGGAAGATGCTGCGGGAGTACCTTGCCGACCGTATGAACATCCTCCATGATTCCTCTGTGCCTTATAATTATTGGGTATCCAAGCTGGACTCGTGGCATAAACTGGCTTTTTACGCCTTGGAGGTCCTTGGCTTGCCCTGCCGCTAGCATTTTGTCAAAGCGGATTTTTAATGCCACTGGTGGAATTATAACCGATAGGCACATCCGCCTGCCAACTGAAGAAGCTTACAGGCTGACTCTTATAAAAATGAACAAGGGCTGGATTGGGCCAGACTTCTCAACACCACCGAATGATAGCAGCATAACATAAACTCAAATACAATGTCTTTTTTTTGAGAGGTCTAACTCTATTCCCATGCATCTCTGTCTGATTTTCATGGATGTGTGAATGGATCTATAAAACTGTATGAGTCCGTAGACCATCCGATAAAAAAAATCTGGCAGCACACAGGCATTTCACACATATGTGAGAATGCAGCCTAAGGGATTTTACAGATAACATTATCACTCCAAGTCACACAGTGCAGATACAGAATAATATTTACATCCAGGCACTTACCGCTGACGTGTCATATAATCAGAATCGGTTTCTGCTGCTTCTTCTCCATCTGGTCAGACCTTCATGTCGACATCTCCCAGCCATGACTCGTCTTGTCACGATGATCTCCAGCCTAGAAAATAACAAGGTCACATATTGTATGCATACAAGTGTCTCCCCCGCTCTGCGCCCCTGAATACATATATGTACCTCCCCCCCATTAATATATTATTAGCCACTTAGTAATCAAAATATAAAGTGATAAGCACTGTGCCCCCCATTAACTATAATCTCCACCAGCCAATAATATAAATTATTCAGTCTCTGTGACTCTCCCCAATTAACTGTAAGGCTATGTGCACACGGAAAACATACAAGGCTTCACAGTACAAACAAAGTGAACCCCCATAATTGCTCTCTCCCAGCACCCCCATGATTGCTCTCTCTCAGCACCCCCATAATTACTCTCTCCCAGCAACCCTGGCATTGCTCTGTCCCAGCACCCCGTCATTGCTCTCCACATCCCCACCATCCTCATCATTGCTCTGTCCCACCACCCCATCATTGCTCTCTCCCAGAACCTCCATCATTGCTCTTTCCCAGCCCCCCATCATTGCTCTGTCCCAGCACCCCCATCATTGCTCTCTCCCAGCACCCCCATCATTTCCTCTCAGCACCCCCATCATTACTCTGTCCCAGCACCTCCATCATTGCTCTCTCCCAGCCCCACATCATTGCTCTTTCCCTGCACCTCCATCATTGCTCTGTCCCAGCACCCTCATCATTGCTCTGTCCCACCACCTCCATCATTGCTCTCTCACAGCCTCCCATCATTGCTCTGTCCCAGGACCTCCATCATTGCTCTCTCCCAGCACCCCCATAATCGCTTTCTCCCTGCACCCCCATCATTGCTCTCTCCCAGCACCCCCATCATTGCTCTCTCCCACCACCTCCGTTATTGCTCCCTTCCAGCACCCCCGTCATTGCTCTCTCCCAGCACCCCCATCATTGCTCTCTCCCAGCACCCTCGTCATTGCTCTGTCCCAGCACCCCCGTCATTGCCTGTCCCAGCACCCCCGTCATTGCTCTGTCCCAGCACCCCCATCATTGCTCTGTCCAAGCACCCCCATCATTGCTCTCTGCCAGCGCCCCCATCATTGCTCTGTCCCAGCGCCCCTGTCATTGCTCTCTCCCAGCACCACCGTCATTGCTCTCTCCCAGCACCCCGGTCATTGCTCTGTCCCAGCACCCCCATCATTGCTCTCTCCCAGCGCCCCCATCATTGCTCTCTGCCAGCGCCCCCATCATTGCTCTGTCCCAGCGCCCCCGTCATTGCTCTCTCCCAGCACCCCCGTCATTGCTCTCTCCCAGCACCCACGTCATTGCTCTCTCCCAGCACCCCCGTCATTGCTCTGTCCCAGCACCCCCATCATTGCTCTCTCCCAGCACCCCCATCATTGCTCTCTCCCAGCACCCCATCATTGCTCTGTCCCAGCACCTCCATCATTGCTCTCTCCCAGCCCCCCATCATTGTTCTGTCCTAGCACCCCCATCATTGCTCTGTCCCAGCACCTCCATCATTGCTCTGTCCCAGAACCTCAATCATTGCTCTCTCCCAGCACCCCCATTATTGCTCTCCCAGCACCCCCATTATTGTTCTCTCCCAGCACCCCCATCATTGCTCTCTTCCAGCAACCCCATCATTGCTCTGTCCCAGCACCTCCGTCATTGCTCTCTCCCAGCACCGCCATCATTGCTCTCTCCCAGCAACCCCATCATTGCTCTCCCCTTCCCCACCAATCCCCATCATTGCTCTCCACAGCCCTATCAGCCCCATTATTGCTCTTCCCAGCCCCATTATTGCTATTCCCAGCCCCATCACTCCTCTCTCCAGCCCCATCAGCCCCATTATTGCTCTTCCCAGCCCCATCATTCCTCTCCCCAGCCCCATCAGCCCCATTATTGCTCTCCCCAGCCCCACCATCCCACCATTGCTCTCCCCCCACCTCCCCTCCCCAACGTTTCAGTAAAAAAACAAAAAAAAACAACAACTTACCTCAGCTCGCTCCCCTGCAGCATCCTACTGGTTGCTGGCAGCTTTCTTCCTGACCCAGGCGCGCTGCATGAAGACGTCATCAAGATTCGCATGCCTGGGTCAGGAGGAAGCAGAGGACGAACCCTCCAGCTCCGCTGCTATTCTCCTCCTGACAGCAGCGGAGCTGCAGGGACTGCTATGGGGCCCCCCAGGCTCACGGGCCCCATAGCAGTTGCGTTGTATGCCGCCATTGGCGGTACGCCACTGTTCACTGCATAGGAAAACAGTATGGGAGAAACACTTCCTAATAAAAGGAACATTGTTTTCAGGAGGCCCTCTGACCTCTGCACCTCTTGCAAGGGGCATAAGAATTCCCCCAAATTTTTGGCAGTCGTTGCTTCACTGCATAGGCAAAAATGTCCTCAGGCCATCTACGCTGAACAGACGGTATGACAGTTGTGCAGGTAGTACCGTCTATAGTGCAGGAAACTAGCTCCTGTTCTTAGTCCTCCTCCTCTTCCTCTTTGTCACCCAATCCACATTGGGATGAGATGAGGCTGGGCTGTGTGGAATCACCCTGTTTGGTTCCTTGCTCCATCTCATCGTGCTCTGCCTGCAATGCATCCTCTTTAATTGTGAGCAGAGGGCATTTCAGAAGACAGAAAAGCCAGATGGTGATGCTAAATATAGTGTCATCACTGCTCACCATCTTGGTGGAGTCCTCAAAGTTTTGGAGGATGGTACATATGTCTGACAAGCATGTCCACTCCTGGGGTTTTATGTGTGGAGTCTGACCTGAATACCGACGGCCTTGTTGATGCTGGTAGTAAACAACTGCCCTATTCTGCTCACAAATCCTTCCCAACATCTGCAATGTTAACTTCCAACACATGGGGACATCAAAGATCACTCGGTGAGCTAAAAGCTGCAAACGCTGCCGAAGCAAGGGCAGCGGAAGCTGTAGCTTACTTTCTAAAATGGGCACACAGGCAGCGGACTTTGACAAGCAGTTCTGACAGATCCGGGTAGGTTTTGAGAAACCGCTGAACCACGAAATTAAGCACATGGACCAGGAATGGCATGTGTGTGAGTTTGCCTCGCCTCAGAGCCGCAACCAGGTTCCAGCCATTGTCACACACGACCATGCCTGGCTGTAGGTTCAGTGGTGTGAGCCACAGCTCTGCCTGCTCTTTTAGAGCTGTCCACAACTCTTCAGCATTGTGCGGTTTGTCAAATAAGCATAATAGCTTCAGCGCAGCCTGTTGCCACTTGGCTTTAGCAGTGCTGCAGTGCTTTCCAGTTTGCAACTGATGTGGTCATTTAGGAGATGGAGGCTGAAGAGGAGGAGGAGGTGCAGGAGCTGTAGAATGTGGGGGCAACCCTGATTGACCCAGGGCCAACAATCCTCGGCGTCAGGAGGACGTGTTCCCTCCCAAGGTCTGACTGGGTCCCAGCTTCCACTATATTAACCCTGTGTGCCGTCAGCGAGATGTACCATCCCTGCCCACAAGCACTTGTCCGTGGTTAGGTGGACTTTCCCAGTAACTGCGTAGTTGAGGGCACGTTTAATGTTATGGGACATGTGCTTGTGTATTGTGGAGACGGAACAATGGGAGAAATAGTGGCAGATGGGGACCTAGTACATTCGCAAAATGTGTGAGTTTAGTAGTGTGGCATGTGGAGTGTTGGTTGCATATTTGCGTTCCAAGGACTGGGGTAGGCACAACTGAACGCTGCCCTGGGACAAGGATGTGGACGTGCTTGCTGATGGTGCTAGTTGAGAGTGTGCAATGACAAGTGCAAGGCGGGAGGCATCTTGGCATGTGCCATGGTCAAGGGATTGGCGTGCACGCACAACATCGGAACAAGCAGTAGTGTCACCCACAGACACTGTTGCAGGACCCTGGGGTTCGGCTCACTTAGTCGGGTGCTTTGCTGCCAAGTGCCTGATCATACTGGTAGTGGTCGGGCTGCTAGTTTTGCTAACGCTGATGATGCTGGCCTGGCAAGTGGTGCAAATGGCCTTTTTGGGATTATCTGCAGAGTCTTTAAAGAATTACCAGTCTCAGGAAGTCCTAACAGTTGTACTAACAACATCCATCATGTTGGCGTTACGAGGAACACTTTCCTGCCTTGTGTCTGCGACCACCGTGCTGCTTCTTCCTGCCTGTTGTGATGCTACTCCTCCCTTCCCCTGTGTTCTGCTGTCCTTGCTCTGTATGTCCCCCTGCCAGGTGGGGTCAGTTTCTATATCATTCAACACCTCGTCTTCCACTTCTGCACCCTGGTCCTCCTCCTGACTTTCTGGAAATCTGTCTCATCATCATCCTTCTCTTGCGACAGTAATTGCACTTTTCCACCGTCGCCTTCATGTGACCGTGGCTGCTCCAATATTTGAGCATCGCTGCACGCGTTCTCCTCTTGACTCGCTTGAAGCTGGCCGGCGACAGGCCCGAATCTACAAATGGAAAAGTGAACAGCTCTTCTGAGTGTACAAGTGTGGGATCAGTTTTCTCTGGGCAGTCGGCATGATGGGAGGAAGGAGGATCAGGGTGAGGAATATGCGGTCCATACTCATGGCTAATGACACTTGACCGTGTGGAAGACGGGGTGGTGGTGGTGTTGGCTAAGTGACTGGAAGCATTATCTGCTATCCAACCAATAACCTTTTGACCCTGCTCTGTGTTCAATAGTGGTGTTCTGCGGTCCCCTAGCAGTTTGGACAGGAAGGTCGAGCGACAAGATGTGTGTGTTTGTTGTGGCACAATTTCAGCTTGATCACGTCCACTTCCCCGTCCCTTGCCACGCACCTTGCCCATTTTTAATGGAGGACAATATTTTCCACGTTCATGAGAAATGGCTGATTTTGGAACGCAATTATATGTGATACGTCTGACAGAGAACCACAATTTTAAATAGCAGGCCTGTAATTTGCTAATACTATTCTTCACAGACACCTAGTGTGAATAGCTTGACCGACACACTGCAACGGAATGAAAATGGAAGAAATGTCTGATTTTGGAACACTCTTATAGGTGTTATGTCTGAGATAGAGCCACGTTTTTTAAATAGCAGGCCTGTAATTTGCTAATACTATCCTTCACAGACACCTAGTGTGAATAGCTTGACTGACACACTGCAACGGAATGAAAATGGAAGAAATGTCTGATTTTGGAACACTCTTATAGGTGTTATGTCTGCGATCGAGCCACGTTTTTTAAATAGCAGGCCTGTAATTTGCTAATACTATCCTTCACAGACACCTAGTGTGAATAGCTTGACTGACACACCGCAATGGAATGAAAATGGAAGAAATGTCTGATTTTGGAATACTCTTATAGGTGTTACATCTGACAGAGAACCACGGTTTCAAAAACAGGCCTTTAATTTGTTAATACTATCCTTCACATACATCTAGTGGGAATAGCTTGACCGACACACTGCAACAGAATGGAAAAGGAGGCCAATATTTTCCACGTTCAGTTTAAATTTCTGGATTTTTATTGCTACAATATGGAACAGATCTGGCTTTATTCTGCAGTGAGAACAAGCAAATGGAGTATAAAAATAGTGTACTCTGGATTGCTTTTTAATAACCAGGATTAAGATAAAAAAAATGTTCCCTGGCCCCTGATATCTGGGGCTACGTCTACAAATATCTGTAAGAACAGCAGCAGCAGGAACGTTCAATGGACCCTTTTGCACTGTATGCACTGCAGTCTGCCACTTACACTGCCTGCCTGTCTAATTCCTGCTATCATTACTGAATATATGCAGCTGGATTAGTCCTCAGAAGGACTGTTAGTTCAGGTGGATATATATATATATATATATATATGTTGTGGAATACCTATACTAACTATGAAGAAGCAAATCTCTCCCTGACGCAGCAGTATCTCACCCTACGCTGCCTGGTTCTGGAGTAGACTGTGATGAGCATGGCGGCGCCCGGTCTTATATACACCTGAAGATGCTGTGCGGCCAGCCAATCACTGTAATGCCCATAACCATCATGGCTACAGCATTACAGTGCATGGCAGGCATTATCTGCATGTTCATTGGCGCTCTAAAGAGCGCCAAACATGCAGGGAGGGGACCCGAGTTCCCGCCCAAGCAACCTGGAAATACTCACCAAGCGCTGAGCTTGTCGAGCACAGTGATGCTCAGGCGAGTACTGAGCAGTGGCGAGCACGTTCGCTCATCACTATCATCACTATATTCGTACATATCCAGTTTTTATTTTCGCTTATAAAAGAGATCATGTGCAATTTTCTTAACAACAACTTGTATGATATGTTTTTTTCCCAAATAAAATAAAATATGCTATCTATCAGTTCAGCCTGGCCAAAATTTATATACTGGTTTGTGTCTCCACTATTATAAACATGTTAGGTGTCTTTTATAAAGTTGCTCTTCTACTCTAGACTCTACCTTTGAACTGTCATGTACTATTTGAATTAATGAAGCATTTTAGGTCTAAGGTCCCTTGCAAGACCTATTCAGAATATGAACTATTAATCCCAGAGTGATCTGTGCAGCATTATAAAAATGACACTACTTGTTTCTGTATATTTTATTGTAGCTTGGTATTTTGTAGACATCATGAGTTTTTTCCTCTGGGAAATAAGCTATTGGAAAAGTATTTTACTGTGTGCTTCAGTAAAAAGCTCATATTTAAGAGAATGGAATTTGTAATATTTGACTTCTAGACAATACGATTCTGTGGTCATTTTTTTATTTATTTATTTTTATTACTAATACATTTCACATTTGGAAAATGATGCAGGCCTCTTAGATTGTCAATATAGCTATTGACCTTTCGTACATATTTATGCTATGGCTTTCAATTTGTGCAATAGCAAAGTAAAACCATCATACATCTGCTTCATATTAGCATTAAACATAATATGTATCTATTGTCTAGTATACAGTCTGTGCACTGCTGAATATTGAAAAGATAATAGCAATATTCTATACAGAAGGAAGATCAATGAAAGTCGAGGAAATGTTCTGAAACCTCGCTTCCTGTAGCATCATGTAATAAGCTGTGTCTTTGAATATTGGTTAATACCACAAAATGTACTTGGCTACTAGATCACTGGAGTACTGGGGCTATCCACATAAAATTGAAATGTGAAGAAACACGAAAATACAGTATATGTTAAGATTTGGATGTTTTGTATATTGTAATTTAACCTTATACTTTTAATGACACAATGCATATCTTGCCATTGAGAGAAAATTGTTAAATACAGGACATGGTTAGTTAGTACTACTTGTAAAGATCTGAGGTTGTGGGTTGTAAGTAATCACCTAGGCAGGTTAACGAAGCAACAATATTTTATTGATCACAGCCATGTTAATAAAGCAATTCCAGGTAAATGGCCAAAATACAGTTCTCTCAGTCCTCAAGCTTCCAATCTGGGTTCAGAAGTTCCACTGTGTCACGGGTGTGTCGCCACGAAGATCGTCACGATTACACAGCCTGACTTCTCGCAGCTGACTTTTTGGTGCTTTGTGTTTTCGGCAGTGAGGGAGTTAATTCTCTTTCTCTCTGTGCTAGACGAGGTCCAGCCTCGCCCAGCTGCAATCAATGCTGCTGTAGTGAGTCTCCTTCAAATGCCTGCTGGTCTGTTTGGGAAGTGTCGGTGAAAGCTTTTCATACAGACTTACAGAGCGGATCGTGGTATTTGGAGTTTCTGAGATAAGTGTATTTGGAGTGTATTTTCCCTTCCTCGCTTTATCATTTATCTCCTTTCCCGTTCGTGTTCCCTCTGTTGTAGTAGTGTAGTCTTTGTATGCAAGGTGGTTTTGGTTTTTCCCTTGTACTGTCTCGTTCGTCTAAGTACTGTGTGTGGGCATATTATTACTTGTCCTCTTTTGTTGTGATCGGGGTCCTTCTCAGGACTAGATTACTTAGGTGCAGGGATCCTCAGGAGGTAGGGGTTACGCTGGCGGCCTGGACCTCTGTACCTTTAACAGTACCTCCAGGTTGAGGGATTAGTCAGGGCCCCAGCTTAGGGTCAGCTTAGGCCCCTACCTCCAGTATACAGAGACAGTGTGACACACTGGCTTTATCTAAGGTCATACTCACTGTCTCCCAAATTTTGGTTGGCCAACAGATTTCGTATCTCCAGCCAGTATAGTCTGTAGCCACAGTCTATGATCCTCTAGATGGCAGATAAAACGATGAAAGAACATGTATCCAGTAGAAACAGTCCTTTTAAGAAAGTTTAAATCCAACCGACATAATCCATAATGATAACATGTTTATCCATCCATCCTTCCAAGACCACAGTCTCCATCCTCTTCCTTCAATCCTTCCACACAACTTTTACTAAAACATGTCTCTCCTTTCTTCCACTGGGATCAGTCCCCTCCCAGGTCAGTAGTCATCATGCCCTCCCCCTTAAACATTCACTGTTATCTAAAACAATGAAGAATATTCTAGAAGCCTTCATCTGAGACTACTTGTAAGACCCCCTGTGGTGACGGCTCCACTGTGTCTACAATCTACAACATATGTGTTTATTGATCAACGATTGGTTACCATTTGTTTTTATACCATGTATCATGAGTAGTGTTGAGCGATACCTTCTAATATCGGGAAATATCGGATCGGATTGGATCGGACCGATACCCAAAAATTATCGGATATCGCCGATTCCGATACCGGAAACCAATGCAAGTCAATGGGACAGAAATATCGGAATAAAAATAAACCCTTTCTTTCCTTGTAGGTTAATTCTACATGAAGGAAAACAACTAAGAATAATGTAGAATGTATTGGGGGAGGTGGGGGAGACAATAAAGGCATAGAGGTTTAGCCCAATCAAATGGAATAGCAGGAATTAATATTTTTTTTAAGACGTTCGGAGTTACGGAAATATTGACTATGTTAAGCTTTTTTATATTTTGTCAGATATTTATGTTGCACTACTTCCATGCTCTTCACCTTCTTTTTTACTTCTCCCACACTTTCTCCTTCATCATCCTCAGCATCAGCATCTTTTTCATCAACTTCTTCTTCACCTTCTACATCTTCTTCTTCTTCACCTTCTTCCTATTATTCTTTTTTTTTTACATTCTTCATATTCTTCTTATTCAACTATTATTCTTCTTCAAATTCTACTTCTTCATCTTCTTCATATTCTTCTTCTTCATCATATTCTTATTTGTGACAGGCATTCCTGTAGTTGTTATCTATAAAAGTTTGAACATTACACCTTTCATTCTGCCCCTCACAAAAGATTTACAACAGGATTTGTCTGCGTTCAGTTTGGCCTGCAGCAGCAGGTCTTTTCCAGGGGCACCACAAGGAGGAACGGACTCACCCCCATACACTGCTTAGTCATCTTCTGCTTATAATTTAGATTATATCTTTTGCTCTGATTTTTAGTCTTATGCTTAATGTTCTTCCGCTTTTTGTTCTGCAGCTTCTTGTACTTCTGCTTCTTGGTTTTCTGTCTCTTGTTCTTCTGTATCTTGGTGGTTGTCTTCTTGTTCTTTGTCCTCTTGGTCAACTTCTTCAGGGTCATCTTCTTGGTCTTCTTCGGGGTGGTCTTCAGGGTCGTCGTTTTCAGGGTCGTCGCCTTCGGGGTCCTCATCTTCTTCGGGGTGGTCTTCAGGGTCCTCGTCTTCAGGGTCGTCGTCTTCAGGGTCCTCGTCTTCTTCGGGGTGGCCTTCAGGGTCCTCGTATACAGGCTCGTCGTCTTCAGGGTCCTTGTCTTCTTCGGGGTGATCTTCAGGGTCCTCGTGTTCAGGGTCGTCGTCTTCAGGGTCCTCGTCTTCTTCGGGGTGGTCTTCAGGGTCCTCGTCTTCAGGGTCGTCGTCTTCGGGGTCCTCGTCTTCTTCAGGTTGGTCTTCAGGGTTCTCGTCTTCAGGGTCCTCGTCAGGGAGATCCAGAGAGATTACCAAGAACCATTTCTAAAAGCTTGAACTTGGAAATGTAGCAGAAGGTACAAGAAGGCTGAGGAACTGCCGAGAACCAAGGCCGCGAGCCGGCCGCAATTACCAAAACCCACAGTCCTACAGGTGGTGCTTGTCCTATTGGCACTATGGAACCAGCCTTCATTGCCAGATCCCGCAGCCCACATATGAGTCACCTAAACTGCAGGAACCATAGAGTCGGCTAACCCGGCCGCAACATGACAGGACAACGCATTGGAGGCAAAGTGACGTTGACACTACCCGGAAACAGGTGGCGTGCTGGAACCAGGCTGGGCAGGAGGGAGTACCCGTGCCAAAGACACTGCCGAGAACCAGCTGACGGTACTGGAACCCGGATGGGTAGCAGAAGGTACAAGAGCCAATGGAACTACCGAAGACCAGCTGAGGTACTGGAACTTGGTTACTAAGCAGGAGGTACCTGTGCCAGAACGCACTACCAAGGACCAGCAGACGTTGGTGGAACTTGGATACCGAGAAGGAGGCACCTAAGCCAAAGGCACTGCCGAGTACCAGCTGACGGTACTGGAACCCGGATGGGTAGCAGAAGGTACCCATGAAAAAAAAAGTTGCAAGGCCGCGAGCCGGCCGCAGTTCCCAAAACCCACAGTCCTACAGGGGGTGCTTGTCCTATTGGCACGATGGAACCAGCCTTCATTGCCAGATCTCGCAGCCCACATAGGAGTCACCTAAACTGCAGGCACCATAGAATCGGCTAACCCGACCGCAACACGACAGGACAACGCATTGGAGGCAAAGTGACGTTGACACTACCCGGAAACAGCTGGCGTGCTGGAACCAGGCTGGGCAGGAGGGAGTACCCGTGAGAACGACACTGCCGAGAACCAGCTGATGGTACTGGAACCTGGATGGGTAGTAGAAGGTACAAGAGCAAATGGAACTACCGAGGACCAGCTGACGGTACTGGAACCTGCATGGGTAGCAGAAGGTACAAGAGCCAATGGAACTACCGAGGACCAGCTGACGGTACTGGAACTCGATTACTAAGCAGGAGGTACCTGTGCCAGAAAGCACTACCAAGGACCAGCAGACGTTGGTGGAACTTGGATACCGAGAAGGAGGCACCTAAGCAAAAGGCACTGCCAAGAACCAGCTGACGGTACTGGAACCCGGATGGGTAGCAGAAGGTACCCATGTAAAAAAAAGTTGCAAGGCTGCGAGCAGGCCGCAGTTACCAAAACCCACAGTCCTACAGGGGGTGCTTGTCCTATTGGCACTATGGAACCAGCCTTCATTGCCAGATCCCGCAGCCCACATAGGAGTCACCTAAACTGCAGGCACCATAGAGTCGGCTAACCCGACCGCAACACGACAGGACAACGCATTGGAGGCAAAGTGACGTTGACACTACCCGGAAACAGCTGGCGTGCTGGAACCAGGCTTGGCAGGAGTGAGTAGCCATGCCAAAGACACTGCCGAGAACCAGCTGATGGTAATGTAACCCGGATGGGTAGTAGAAGGTACAAGAGCAAATGGAACTACTGAGGACCAGCTGACGGTACTGGAACTTGGTTACTAAGCAGGAGGTACCTGTGCCAGAAAGCACAACCAAGGACCAGCAGACGTTGGTGGAACTTGAATACCGAGAAGGAGGCACCTAAGCCAAAGGCACTGCCGAGAACCAGCTGACGGTACTGGAACCCGGATGGGTAGCAGAAGGTACCCATGGAAAAAAAAGTTGCAAGGCCTTGAGCCGGCCGCAGTTACCAAAACCCACAGTCCTACAGGGGGTGCTTGTCCTATTGGCACTATGGAACCAGCCTTCATTGCCAGATCCCGCAGCCCACATAGGAGTCACCTAAACTGCAGGCACCATAGAGTCGGCTAACCCGACCGCAACACGACAGGACAATGCATTGGAGGCAAAGTGACGTTGACACTACCCGGAAACAGCTGACGTGCTGGAACCAGGCTGGGCAGGAGGGAGTACCCGTGCCAAAGACACTGCTGGGAAACAGCTGGCGGTGCTGGAACCCAGGGTAAATACTAATAACAGAGTGGAGCCAGAGGTGTAATTGGAGCAACTTTAAAATCTGTAGTAGTGTGAATGTGGACAGAGCAGGAGAATTTGCCAGACACACAGCAGGGGAACAGCTGACGTTACTGAACCCCAATTACACTGGAGCAAGCGTTGACTGTGCAGACGGCACTTCTGAGCAGCAACTAGCGGTATTGGAGCCCAGGGTAAATACTAAAAACAGAGGAGCCAGAGGTGTAATTGGAGCAAGTTTTAAATCAGTAGTACAGTGGATGTGGACAAAGCAGGAGAATTTGCCGGACACACAGCTGGGGATCAGCTGACGTTGCTGAACCCCAACAACACTGGAGCAAGAGTTGTCTGAGCAGATGGCACTTCTGAGCGCCAACTGGCAGTGTTGGAGCTCAGGGATAATACTGAAAACAGAGGAGCCAGATGTGTAATTGGAGCAACTTTAAAATCTGTAGTAGTGTGAATGTGGACAGAGCAGGAGAATTTGCCGGACACACAGCAGGGGAACAGCGATGTTACTGAACCCCAATAACACGGCAGCCAGTGTTGACTGTGCAGACGGCACTTCTGAGCGCCAACTGGCGATGTTGGAGCCCAAGGTAAATACTAAAAACAGAGGAGCCAGAGGTGTAATTGGAGCAAGTTTTAAATTAGTAGTACAGTGGATGTGGACAGAGCAGGAGAATTTGCAGGACACACAGCAGGGGATCAGCTGACGTTACTGAACCCTAATAACACTGGAGCAAGCGTTGACTGTGCAGACGGCACTTCTGAGAAGCAACTAGCGGTATTGTAGCCCAGGGTAAATACTAAAAACAGAGAAGCCAGAGGTGTAATTGGAGCAAGTTTTAAATTAGTAGTACAGTGGATGTGGACAAAGCAGGAGAATTAGCTGGACACACAGCTGGGGATCAGCTGACGTTACTGAACCCCAATAGCACGGCAGCAAGCGTTGACTGTGCAGACGGCACTTCTGAGAAGCAACTAGCGGTATTGGAGCCCAGGGTAAATTCTAAAAACAGAGGAGCCAGAGGTGTAATTGGAGCAAGTTTTAAATCAATAGTACACTGGATGTGGACAAAGCAGGAGAATTTGCCAGACACATAGCTGGGGATCAGCTGACGTTACTGAACCCCAATAACATGGCAGCAAGCATTGACTGTGCAGACGGCACTTCTGAGCAGCAACTAGTGGTATTGGAGCCCAGAGTAAATACTAAAAAAAGAGGAGCCAGAGGTGTAATTGGAGCAACTTTAAAATCTGTAGTAGTGTGAATGTGGACAGAGCAGGAGAAATTGCCGGACACACAGCAGGGGAACAGCTGACATTACTGAACCTCAATAACACGGCAGCAAATGTTGACTGTGCAGACAGCACTTCTGAGCGCCAACTGGCGGTGTTGAAGCTCAGGGATAATACTGAAAACAGAGGAGCCAGAGGTGTAATTGGAGCAACTTTAAAATCTGTAGTAGTGAGAATGTGGACAGAGCAGGAGAATTTGCCGGACACACAGCAGGGGAACAGCTGACGTTACTGAACCCCAATGACATGGAAGCAAGTGCTGACTGTGCAGACAGCACTTCTGAGCACCAACTGGCGGTGTTGGAGCTCAGGGATAATACTGAAAACAGAGGAGCCAGAGGTGTAATTGGAGCAACTTTAAAATCTGTAGTAGTGTGAATGTGGACAGAGCAGGAGAAATTGCCGTCCGCACAGCAGGGGAACAGCTGACGTTACTGAACCCCAATAACACGGCAGCAAGTGTTGACTGTGCAGACAGCACTTCTGAGCGCCAACTGGCGGTGTTGGAGCTCAGGGATAATACTGAAAACAGAGGAGCCAGAGGCGTAATTGGAGCAACTTTAAAATCTGTAGTAGTGAGAATGTGGACAGAGCAGGAGAATTATTGATAGGATACCGAAGCTCATCAGTTCCAAGGATGTCCACCCATTTCTTCTGATACATGTTGGCACCAATGACACGGCAAAGAAGGACCTACCGACAATCTGCAATGACTTTGAAGCATTGGGGAAGAAAGTAAAAGAGCTGGATGCGCAGGTAGTTTTTTCTTCTATCCTTCCAGTAGACGGGCATGGCGTCAGGAGATGGAACAGGATCCTTGATGTGAGCAACTGGCTGAGACGATGGTGCAGACAACAAGGATTTGGATTCCTGGACCACGGTGTGAATTACCTCTATGACTGACTCCTTGCCAGAGATGGACTACACCTCAACAAACCCGGGAAACACACATTCGCCAGGAGACTCGCAACACTCATCAGGAGGGCGTTAAACTAGAAGAAGAGGGGATGGGAAGAAAAACGCCGGACACGAACATGCAACCAGAGAACATACTAATGAAAGATATGAAGTGCAACAAAGAAGGCCCAAGACAAGATACTTGGAAGGGAGGTAAGAAAATTTCCAATACAATCCACAGGGAGAAGATTGGAACAAAACAAAATCGTGTAAACTGCGTGCTAGCAAATGCCAGGAGCCTGACAAACAAGATGGATGAACTGGAAGCAGAAATATCTACAGGTAACTATGACATAGTGGGAATAACCGAGACATGGTTAGATGAAAGCTATGACTGGGCAGTTAACTTACAGGGTTACAGTCTGTTTAGAAGGGATCGAAGAAGTCGGAAAGGGGGTGGAGTCTGTCTATATGTAAAGACGTGTCTAAAGCCTACAATACTAAAGGATGTATGGGAGGGAAATGAGGAGGACGAGTCCTTATGGGTGGAGATACATGGGGCAAAAAACAATAATAAAATTATCATAGGAGTCTGTTATAAACCACCAAATATAGCAGAAGCCACGGAAAGTCTATTAATGAGACAAATAGACGAAGTAGCAAAAAATAACGAGGTGATTATTATGGGGGACTTCAACTACCCCGATATAGACTGGGAAACCGAAAGCTGTAGATCTCAGAAAGGAAACAGGTTTCTGTCAATTATCAAAGACAATTATTTGTCACAACTTGTGCAGGAACCAACTAGAGGGACGGCCCTTTTAGACTTAATATTAACTAACAGGCCAGACAGAATAACTGGGGTGCAGGTCGGGGGGCACCTGGGAAATAGTGACCACAACATTATACAATTCCACATGTGCTTCAGTAGGGTGCCCAGCAAGGGAGTCACAAAAACACTGAACTTCAGGATAGCAAAGTTTGATCAGCTAAGAGATGCCCTTCACCTTATAGACTGGGATAGTATCTTTAGTAATAGGAGCACGGATAGAAAATGGGAAATTTTCAAAACAGTCCTACATAGTCACTGAAGAAGGTACATACCTTATGGGAATAAAAGGGCTAGGAATAGGAGGAAGCCAATGTGGCTAAATAAGGAAGTCAAGAGGGCAATGAAAAACAAAAAAAGGGCTTTCGGTAAACTTAAACAAGAAGGCAGCGAGGAAGCGCTAATATCTTATAGGGAAAAAAACAAAATCTGTAAGAAACAAATAAGAATAGCAAAAGAGGAGACAGAGAGACTAATTGCCAAGGAAAGTAAAACGAATCCCAAACTATTCTTTAACTATATAAACAGTAAAAGGATTAAAACTGATGGAGTTGGCCCATTGAAAAATAACCTGGGTAAAATCATAGAGGGCGATGAGGGTAAAGCAAACCTACTCAATAGCTTCTTCTCCACTGTTTTCACAAAAGAAAACAATTTATAGGAGGAAATGCAGAGTGATAAAGTAAACCCTCCGCTAAATATCACCCACCTAACCCAGGAGGAAGTTCAGAAACGCCTAAATAATATCAAAATAGACAAGTCACCAGGCCCAGATGGCATACACCCCCGGGTACTAAAAGAATTAAGTAATGTGATAGACAGGCCGCTGTATCTTATATTCAAGCACTCTTTATGGACAGGGACTGTCCCACTAGACTGGCGCCAAGCAAATGTGGTACAAATATTCAAAAAGGGGTCTAAAAGTTACCCTGGGAACTATAGACCAGTCAGCTTAACGTCTGTTGTGGGTAAATTGTTTGAAGGATTTCTTAGAGATGCTATTGTAGAATATCTTAATGATAATAACTGTCTAACTCCATATCAACATGGATTCATGAGGGATCGCTCCTGCCAAACAAACCTGATCGCCTTCTACAAGGAGGTGAGCTCACAGCTGGACCGGGGAGAGTCAGTGGATGTATACCTTGACTTCTCCAAAGCGTTTGATACCGTGCCACACAAAAGGTTGGTATATAAAATGAGAATGCTTGGTCTGGGGGATAATGTGTGCAAGTTGGTAAATAGCTGGCTGAGTGATAGAAAGCAGAGGGTGGTTATCAATGGAGTAAGCTCAGGGTGTGTCAGGGTTACTAGCGGGGTGCCTCAAGGGTCTGTCTTGGGCCCTATATTATTTAATATATTTATTAATGATCTAGAGGAAGGGTTACATAGTAAAATAGCAATATTTGCAGATGATACTAAACTTTGTAAAGTAGTTAATACAGATGAGGATAGGGCACAGCTACAGGAGGATTTAGATAAATTGGGGAGTTGGGCCAAAGAATGGCAAATGGGGTTCAATGCCGATAAATGTAAGGTCATGCACATGGGAAAGAAAAACAGCAGTCACCCATACATATTAAATGGGAAACCGTTGGGGAAATCTGACATGGAGAAGGACCTGGGCGTTTTGGTTAACAGCAAATTAAATTGGAGTTCCCAGTGTCAGGTTGCAGCTGCGAAGGCAAATAGAGTCATGGCATGCATCAGAAGAGGAATTTGGGCATATGATGAGAACATTGTTCTTCCTCTGTATAAAGCGCTGGTAAGGCTGCACTTAGACTATTGTGCACAGTTCTGGGCTCCGGTGCTCAGGAAAGACATATTGAAGCTAGAGAGGGTACAAAGGACTGCGACTAAGGTAATAAAGGGAATGGAGGTACTAGAATACCCAGAGAGGTTGTCAAAATTACTCCTATTTACATTGGAAAAGAGAAGGCTTAGGGGAGACCTCATAAACATGTATAAATACATCAGGGGGCAGCACAGAGGTCTCTCCGAAGACCTGTTTATACCAAGGATGGTGACAAAGACGAGGTGGCACACTATGCGTCTAGAGGAAAGGAGGTTCCTGCACCAGCATAGAAGGGGATGCTTTACGGTCAGAGCCGTGAGACTCTGGAACTCTCTGGGAGAGGAAGTGGTGATGTCCAACTCACTTAAAGAGTTCAAGAGAGGCCTGGACGCCTTTCTTGAGAACAATAAAATTACATCTTATGTTTAGTTAGTTAATCCAGGGATTTAATCTGACTGCCAGATTGGTGTCGGGAAGTGAATTTTTCCTCAATGATGTAAATTGGCCTATACCGCATGGTTTTTTGTTGCCTTCCCCTGGATCAACGCTGCGGAATAGCTGCAGTGCACAAGAAATAGGCTGAACTGGATGGACGCTTGTCTTTTTTCGGCCTTATAAACTATGTAACTATGTAACTATGTATAATTTGCCGGACACACAGCAGGGGAACAGCTGACGTTACTGAACCCCAATAACACGGCAGCAAGTGTTGAATGTGAAGACGGCACTTCTGAGCGCCATCAGGCGGTGTTGGAGCTCAGGGATTACAGTTCAGGTGGTAGAAACATGAACACAACAGGAGACCTGGATACTGTTGCCATCAATTATTTATTCTGGAAGAGGACTGGCAAATTCATGAGAGATCCAGGCCTTGTTTATTTTGAGAAAAGTAAGCCGGTCAACGTTATCGGAGGATAGTCGCATGCGACGGGCTGTTAGTACACCACCTGCGGCACTAAAGACGCGTTCCGATAATACACTAGCAGCAGTGCAAGCTAGCACCTCCAATGCATACTGGCTAAGCTCTGGCCATGTATCCAGCTTACAGACCCAAAACTTGAAGGGAGAAGAGCTGTCTGGGAGTACACTGAGAGGGCAAGACATGTAGTCTGTCAAAATCTGACGGAAACGTTGCCTCCTGCTGACTGGAGCCGTCTGTAATGGTGTAGACATTTGTGGCGGTGGGGACACAAAACTTTGCCACATTTGGGCCATACTGGTCTTGCCTTGTGCTGAGGCACTGCTTCTGCTCCCTCTTTGTGCAGAGCTTCCTCCACTGCCTCAATGCACTGAGCTGCTTTGTAAAGCACTAGCAGCACTGCTCTCGGTTGGAATGGAGAACATGATGGAATGCACCAGTGCATCTTTGTACTCCCGCATTTTACGCTCCCGGTTCAACGGTGTTCTGAGGCTTTGTAATGTTTCCCGGTAGCGAGGATCTAGGAGGGTGGACACCCAATAATCAGCCGTGTTGAGAATGTGGGCAATGCGGCGGTCATTTCTCAGGCACTGCAGCATGAAATCAACCATGTGCTGCAGACTGCCAACTGGCCAAGAAACGCTGTCCCCTGCTTGAGGCATGGTCTCTGCCTGCTCTGCATCACCCCACCCTCGCTCTAGATACTGACTACTAGAGCATTGTGTACTTCCCTCCTCTGGACAGATGTCTTCCTCCTCCATTGACTCCTCCTCATCCTCCTCACAAAGTGTCCCCTGCCTAGGCCTTTGTGAGGAACCACGTTGCGCAGACTGTAGAGAAGCAGATGGCATTTGTGACACCTCATCCTCCACCTCTTCCAAAACCTCCTCCCTTAGTGCTTGCAGTGTTTTTTCAAGCAGGCAGATAAGGGGGATAGTCATGCTGACTAGTGCATCATCTGCACTCGCCATCCGCGTGGAATAATCGAAGGCACGCAAAACGTGGCAAATGTCCTTCATAGAGGCCCACTCAGTGGTGGTAAAGTGTGAACAGCACGCACTGCGACTTGTTTGCGCCTGCTGCAGCTGGTACTCCATTACTGCTTCCTGCTGCTCACACAACCTCTCCAACATATGCAACGTTGAATTCCACCTGGTGGGTAGGTCACATATGATGCGATGTTCCGGAAGACGTAATCGGCGCTGCAGAGCTGCAATGCGCGATCTTGCGTTGCTGGAACGCCACAAGTGAGTGCGCTCTATGCGGACCTTGTGAAGCAGTGCATCAAGATCCGGATAGTCCCTCAAAACACTCTGCATGACCAAGCTGAGCACATGTGCCAGACATGGGATGTGAGTGAGGTTGCCTAGGCCCAGAGCTGCCACCAGATTTCGGCCATTGTCACACACTACCATGCCTGGCTGGAGATTCGCTGGCACAAACCACACGTCGCTCTGCTGCTTGATGGCATTCCAGAGCTCCTGCGCTGTGTGGCTTCGATTCCCCAAAGAAATTAATTTTAATATGGCCTGTTGACGTTTGGCCACGGCTGTGCTCATATCGGTCATCATAACAGGTAACCGTTCACGGGTCGATGTGGAGGTAGACCGTGACGGCTCCTGCAGCACTGATTCACAGGAACTGGAGTATGAGGAGGAGTCAATGTGTACAGACTGGATTCCTGCAATCCTTGAAGTTGGCAGAACACGTACAGCGCCACTCTCAAGATCTGTACCCGGCTCCACAACATTTACCCAATGGGCAGTGAGGGAAAGGTATCGACCCTGTCCATGCTTACTGGTCCACGCATCGGTGGTCAGGTGGACCTTGCTACTGACGGCGTTTTGTAGTGCATGTTTAATTTTTCCCTCCACATGCTGTTGCAGGGCAGGGACGGCTTGCCTGCTGAAATAAAAGCGGCTGGGCACGTTGTATTGTGGGACTGCCAATGCCATAAAGTTACGGAAGGTGTCAGTCTCCACCAGCCTGAATGATAGCATTTCAAGGGCCAGCATTCAGAGCCTGTGCTCGGGGGTGGTTTGCTGAGTATGGGCACCTTTTCTCCCTTGCCTGTGCTAACGATGGCTGTAGACTGGCCTGTGAGTGTGAGGATGACAGGGAAAGTGGTGCTGTGGGTGGAATTACACTGTGTCTCTGTACAACAGTGACAGAGATTCTTCCATGGCGATCCTGTGAGGAAGCCGAACCAGCTGTGTGTGTGCTGGAGGAAGAGGCTACAACACGAGCTGAAGAGGTGGTAGGTGGCGCTGTAGGTTGGCCTAGGTCTTCAGTGTGTTTTTGTAACTCCACCACATGCTTGGTCCGCACATGTTTCCACATATTTGTGGTATTGAGTTTGCTGACACTTTTCCCTCTTTTCACCTTCTGATTACACAGCTTGCATTTGACAAAGCAAATGTCATCTGCAGCTGTGTCAAAAAAGGACCAGGCACTGCAAGTCTTGGGAGTGCCCGCTTTGGATTTTGGAAGAGCCATGCTTCTAATGGGTGCCGAAGTGGAGGCTACAGTCAACCTAGTCTGCCCCCTCCCTCTCCCTCCTTTTTGGGCCGTTCGGGGAATCTCTTCCTCAGAGCTGCTCCCACCATCTTCCTGTCCCTCACGCCATGATGGGTCAAGGACCTCATCATCTACACCACCCTCTTCAAACAACTGCTTCTCCTGGGTAGTCTCGACAGCACAGTACGCACCAGAAAGTGGCACCTGAGTCTCATCATCAGATGCGTACTGAGGTGTACTGCTGACCATAGGCACTGGCCCACCTGCCTCTTCAGATTCAGAGAAACAAAACGGTTGCGCATCAATGCATACTACCTCTTCTTCAAATTCTCGAATTCAGCTTGGCTGACCCCCTCTTTCCAAGCCAGGAGATTCAGAGAACAGAAGTAGAGATGGCTCCTGTCCAGGGCTCTCTGACTGCCTGGGCAATTTGGCAGGTGGTGAAGAGACAGATGGGTGCTCTTCAGTGCTCAGGACCTGAGAGGATCTGGAACTAATTGAAGTCGATGCGTTAGCTGCCATCCATCCGACAACGGCTTCAATTTTGTCCTCCCGCAGCAGTGGGGTACGGCTAGCTCCTACAAAGCTGCGCATAAAGGACTGTTCCCTGGTAAAACTGGGGGATGCTGAGTCACTGGTGCCCGCAGCAGACACAGAATCCCCAAGTCCTCTCCCTGCAGGCACAGAATCCTCACGTCCTCTCCCTGCAGAAACTCCACGCCCACGCCCACGACCATGACCACATGCCTTACTCCCTGCCTTCTTCATCTTGGTAGACTGATAAAGATAGGCAGAAAAGTACTAAGGGCTTAGTGTGCTTATTCCTGAACAGCTGCTAACAGGTATAAGAAACACTAATTTTATAAAGTGTGGACTAGACTTTAATATGAGCTAATGTGGCCTACACAACTGTAAAGTGGAGTGTTTGGTGAACTTTATTTAGGTTTTTTTTTGTCACAAAAAGACACTGGATGTGCCCAAAGATGTAATACCGATAGTATCACAAACTTTTTGTAGCTATTACAATGTAGGAAGGTAACCTACAATGCAATAGATGAGGCTACAAAAAATAGGCTAATACTAATCTGGCTGGGGCTTCAGGGCACAATGCTGCAGAAAGGCTCCTCTATCTACTCCTATATAGTGTGTTTGGAACCAATGTAGCTGAATACAGATGGAACCACCACACTAATAGGAGAAATCAGGAAAAATGTTCAATTAGCAAAAAAGGACAATGTATGAGGCAGTGACGCACGCTGAGCGCACTACAACCAGACGTGGCTGAAGCACACACTACAGCGTGAGCTGCACTCACACACACAGACCTTGCAGACAGCGGTGAACAGTGCAGATGCAGAGCACTGTGCACTAGCGCTGCAAGACAAAAAAAAATTCTCTATCTACTCCTATATAGTGTGTTTGGAACCAATTTAGCTGAATACGGATGGAACCACCACAATAATAGGAGATATCAGGAAAAATTATGAATTAGCAAAAAAGGACAATGTATGAGGCAGTGACACACACTGAGTGCACTACAACCAGACGTGGTTGAAGCACACAATACAGGGTGAGCTGCACTCACACACAGAGACCTTGCAGACAGCGGTGAACAGCACAGAGAACTGTGCACTAGCGCTGCAAGGCACAGCGATTTATAAAGTAGCTTGGGTAAAGCAGAATAGACCAAATAGGTAGCTAAAACTGTCCCTCAGAACAACAGCGTCGTATCCCTAACTGAATTCACAGCAGAGTGAGCTCAAAATGGTGGCGGCGGCTTTTATAGTGCATCATGACATCATTTCAGCAGCCAATCACAGCCATGCCATTAGTTAAGATGCCTGCATGCCTAACAGGATGTGCCCACACTTCTTAGGATCCTCATTGGCTGAATAAAATGAAACTGGCTCATTGCATTATGGGAACTTCCGATTCCAGTATACGATATTGTAAAAGTATCGGAATTAAGTATCGGAATTCCGGTACTGCGAATATCGGCCGATACCCGATATTTCAGTATCCGAATGCTCAACACTAATCATGAGGAATTAGACACACGGCGACTTAATCGACTCTGTGGTCTGAGGAGGGACGTGGGAGGTGGCCCAGGTGCTCCTACAGGTAAGACCCCTGTCACAGCTGTTGACCCACACCGGGGAATGCAGAAATGGGCAGGCACGGCTGGTATGCAGACAGGCGGGTACTGGCAGGCACTGGAGAACCGTAGGCGCAGAGGACAAGCGGAGCAGAGCAGAGCAAAACCGCAGGTGCGGAGGACAAGCACAGCAGAGCGAAAGCGCAGGTGAGGAGGACAAGCAGAGGAGAGCGAAACCGCAGGCGCAGTGGACAAGCAGAGCAGAGCGAAACCGCAGGTACGGAGGACAAGCAAAGCAGAGCGAAACCGCAGGTGCGGTAGACAAGCAGGGAAGAGCGAAACAGCAGGTGCGGAGTACAAGTAGAGCTGAGCGAAACCACAGGTGCGGTGGACAAGCAGAGCAGAGCGAAACCGCAGGTGCGGTGGACAAGCAGAGCAGAGCGAAACCGCAGATGCGGTAGACAAGCAGAGCAGAGCGAAACCGCAGGTGCGGGGGACAAGCAGAGCTGAGTGAAACCGCAGGTGCGGAGGACAAGCAGAGCAGAGCGAAACCGCATGTGCGGTGGACAAGCAGAGCAGAGCGAAACAGCAGGTGTGGTGGACAAGCAGAACAAAGCGAAACCGCAGGTGCAGTGGACAAGCAGAGCAGAGCAAAACTGCAGGTGCGGTGGACAAGCAGAGCAGAGCAAAACTGCAGGTGCAGTGGACAAGCAGAGCAGAGTGAAACCGCAGGTGCGGTGGACAAGCAGAGCAGAGCGAAACAGCAGGTGCGGTGGACAAGCAGTGAAAAGCGAAACCGCAGGTGTGGTGAACAAGCAGAGTAGAGCAAAACTGCAGGTGCGGTGGACAAGCAGAGCAGAGCGAAACCACAGGTGCGGTGGACAAGCAGAGCAGAGCGAAACCGCAGGTGCGGTGGACAAGCAGAGCAGAGCGAAACCGCAGCTGCGGTGGAAAAGCAGAGCAAAGCGAAGCCACAGGTGCGGTGGACAAGCAGAGCAAAGTGAAACTGTAGGTGCGGTGGACAATCAGAGCAGAGCAAAACCGCCGGTGCGGTGGACAAGCAGAGCAGAGAAAAACCGCAGGTGCGGTGGACAAGCGAGGCGGAACACAGCAGATCGAAACCGCAGAGCTGAAGGTGCAGGCAAACAGGACAGGGTTCTATTCACATGGAACAGTCTGGGAAACACAGGAAGATAGTTAGAACACAGGAGGTAGATACGGAAGCAGGGAGATGGGACAAGCAGAACCAGGTACACAAAAGGTTCTTACAATGAAGTAGTGAGTGGACACAAAACTCACAAACAGAAGTACAGAGACAACGAGTTGGAGTTAGGTGCAGGTTCAGACACTGCAGGAAAAGGGCAGGTACGGACATAGAGGTAACGGGCTAGGACACAGTTCAGACAGGCACTGAACCCGGAACAAGATACAGGAACGAGCCTGGGAACTCAGCCCCCAGGGTAGTGGAAACAGACTAGAAGTCACAGATACAGGTAATGGGCCTGGGTATACAGCCCCCAGGGTGGCGGAACAGACTTGAAGTCACAGATAAAGGTAACAGGCCTGGGTATACAGCCCCCAGGGTGGCGGAAACAGACAATATACAGGACAGGACCTGGCAACTCAGTTGCACAGAACACACTGAAAGAAAGTGTTGCTCAGGCACCTCCTACTGGGTGGAGGGGGTTTAAATATACAGTGACTCACAGCAATAGGCTGGGGACGCATTAGGAGTGCACACACTGTAACTTTAAGAATCAGGCAGTAACCGCACCGCCGCCATAAGCAATCAGACAAGAGTCATGCACACAGCAAGTACTGGAGCAAAGTGTGCAGCCTGGACTGATAGGTAAGATGGCGGTCTTGCATGGTGGGAGACAGTAAGCCATGCCAGCACGCCACCAGGGATGTTACAGCACCCCCCCTTTACGCCCCCTCTTCTTCAAGCCTTTCCATTTCTCCAGAGAATTTGGAGGCCGATCCTTCTCTTCAAGAAGATTACCTCTTCTGTCCACTAGCGGGAGCAAGACTGGTCTCACCACCTTGTTGACTAGGATGCTTCCTCCCATGGAGCCATCCTCAGCATCAGATGAAGTGGGCGAAGTACCAGGAACAGGACACTGGAAAGTCTCTCTCCCTTTGTTATTATCGGGTAGCACCCCAAAGAATTCACGGGAAAGCTGGAAATCCGCCACCGGGTTGGAGGGGTGCAGAGACTCAGGGGTAACCACCACCTTGACGTACACTTTGCAAAGCTTACTGGATGAAGTGGGTGAAGTACCAGGTACAGAGTGTAGGAAAGTCTTACTCCATTTGTTATCGGGTAGCACCCCGGAGGATTCAGGAGACAACTGGAGGTCCTCCGTCAGGTTGGAGGGGAGCAGAGACTTGGAGGTAGCCACTGCCTTGATGGACTTATTGCCAGATTTATTAGAGATGGAGGATCCTTGCTTTGGGACCATCTTCAGTCTGGTTTCTGAGATGAAACGTCTGTGAGGCCAGGCGGTACCTGAAGCCAGATCATTGCTACAATCATCGAGACTGTGTGGGGACATTGCCTCCGCTTCCCTTCCTTCAGAGACTTCAACGCACAGCGAGTCAGCGACTAGCAGATCTGGTGAAGAAGACTTTGCTTACTGTCCTGAAGATATGGGGACTGGACACCCCTTGTACCTCAGCAGTCCCCCAGGAAGCACCATGTAGGATCTCCAGACCAGGGAAGGCACTAGATCTCTCAGCTCTGGACGACCTGTGGGTAAACCAGACAGCACCTGCAATGTGAACTTCATGTGTGATGCTCCAATCTGGAGCTTAAATTGAACAGACCTATTTTGACTGTTTCTGAGTAGGACTCCTCCTTCCGCTGACAATGCCCAAACTGGATTCTGGAGTTGTCGGACAGATATCAGACACCGACTCTTCAAGGCTTTCAGCCCGAAAATTCCGGTTTATCCGAGGCCTTCACTTGCCACGGAGACAGTCATGGTCATCTGTGGAGAGGAAACACTAACGCCAAGGACAGCCTCTCCTACAGGCCTAATGTCTTGGGATTCTCCAACCTTCACTGGACAAAGACCGTTAGGGTGTCCCAAACAACCACAGTGGGACCGCAATCCGATTTTGTGACTGAGTTCCGGCCTCTGCTTCGCCTGACGAACATGGTCAACCTTCATTTATTCTGTGCAGATAGCTGCCTCTACAGGCTGGGGAACAGGAGGTCTTTGGGAGGAGAGAACCTGACATGAAAGTTTACCTCTACGCCTTGCCAATCTGGACTGCCTCTTGAGGTTGGGAAGAGAAGTATTCTGCGGAGCATTGTCATCCTGTTTGGATTCTGTGTGGGCAGCAGCCTCTTCAGGCTGGGGAACTGGTGGACTACCTACACGTATCACCCATCGGGACTGCTCCAAGATATTGGGAAGGGAAGCTTTAGCAGAAGCTTCAGGGTTAGGGTCATCGAAGACCATTAGAAAGGCGACCAGGAAGACCTGCAGGACAGAGACGATAGGATCCCATGCTTCCCATAGGGGGGTGATCCAATTCAAGGCATCACCCGCTAGGTAGGACATCAGAAATGCTACTTTAACCCAATCAGTGGGAAAATAGTGAGCATAGAATTTGAAATTCAGCATGCATTGCTCCACAAACGCATGGCTTTGTTTTGGATCCCCATAGTATCGTGGTGGATCCGCAGGAATGAGTGCTGATAGCTCCATTTAGGCTGGTGTGTAAATCGCCTGGACCTCAGCTTGAGAAAAATTTTTTCCTTGGTGCACGTATTCGCCAGACAAGGTTTCAAATGTCTCCAAGAGCGAAGGGCCGTGGGGCTCAATGGGGACCATGGCCTGAGCAAACTGTTACGCTTACGCCCGGACTGACTGGCATGAGAGTGGTTAGTGGTCCCACTGGGCCACGAACCGAGGAGTGCCTGGAGGGGCGTGACTAGGGGCCTCACTAGATCCGACCACAAACACACGGCGGCTTATTCGACTCTGTGGTCTGAGGAGTGACGTGGGAGGTGGCCCAGGTGCTACTCCAGGTCAGACCCCGGTCACAGCTGTTGACCCACACCTGGGAATGCTGGAATGGGCAGGCACGGCTGGTATGCAGACAGGCAGGTACTGGCAGGCACGACTGGTATGCAGACAGGCGGCTACTGGAAGGCACGGCTGCTATGCAGACAGGTGGGTACTTGCAGGTAGGAATGCAGGCTGGATAGGGACCAATACAGGTGTGGAGGACAAACAGAGCAGAGCGAAACCGCAGGTGCGGTGGACAAGCAGAGCAGAGCGAAACAGCAGGAGCGGTGGACAAGCAGAACAGAGCGAAACCGCAGGTGCGGTGGACAAGCAGAGCAGAGCGAAACCGCAGGTTCGGTGGACAAGCAGAGCAGAGCAAAAGGGCAGGTGCGGTGGACAAGCAGAGCAGAGCAAAACAGCAGGTGCGGTGGACAAGCAAGGCAGAACAGAGCAGAGTGAAACCGCAGAGCAGAAGGTGCAGGCAGACAGGACAGGGCTCTGTTCACATGGAACTGACTGGGAAACACAGGAAGATAGTTAGAACACAGGAGGTAGATTCGGAGGCAGGGAGACGGGACAAGCAGAACCAGATACACACAAGGTACTTACAATGAAGTAGCGAGTGGACACAATTCTCACTAACAGAAGTACAGAGACAACGAGTTGGAGTTAGGTGCAGGTTCAGACACTGCAGGAAAAGGGTAGGTACGAACATAGAGACAAACAGGTAATGGGCTAGGACACAGTTCAGACAGGAACTGAGCATGGAACAAGATACAGTAACAAGCCTGGGAACTCAGCCCCCAGGGTGGCGGAAACAGACTAGAAGTCACAGATACAGGTAACGGGCCTGGGTATACAGCCCCCAGGGTGTCAGAACAGACTAGAAGTCACAGATACAGGTAACAGGCCTGGGTATACAGCCCCCAGGGTGGTGGAAACAGACAAGATACAGGAGAGGACCTGGCAACTCAATTGCACAGAACACACTGAAAGATAGTGTTGCTCAGGCACCTCCTACTGGGTGGAGGGGGTTTAAGTATCCAGTAATCACACCAATAGCCAGGGGACGCATTAGGAGTGCGCACACTGTAACTTTAAGTATCAGGCAGTAACAGCGCCGCCGCCATAAGCAATCAGACAAGAGACACACACACAGCAAGTACTGGAGCAAAGTGTGCAGCCTGGACTGATAGGTAAGTTGGCGGTCTTGCATGGTGGGAGATGGTAAGCCATGCCAGCACGCCGACAGGGATGTTACACCAGTTATAGTTGGTGAGTTACAGCTGACATTTGCTGCGCTTTTGGGATAATTTTTGTCGGCCGGCCACTGTTGGGAAGGTTCACCATTGTGCCATGCTTTTGCCATTTGTGGATAATAGCTCTCACTGTGGTTTGCTGGCATCTCAAAGCTTTAGAAACGGCTTTATAACCTTTTCCAGTCTTATAGATCTCAATCGCTTTGTTTCTCATTTGTTCCTGAATTTCTTTGGATCACATCATGATGTCTAGCTTTTTAGGATCTTTTGGTCTACTTCACTTTGTCTGGCAGGTCCTATTTAAGTGATTTCTTGATTGAAAACAGGTGTGGCAGTAATCAGGCCTGTATGTGGCTGAGGAAATTCAACGCAGCTTCCCATAGAAGTGCTAACACAGTTAATTTATGTTTTCCGGCTGGGGGAATCACTTTTCTCACAGGGCCTTGTAGGTTTGGATTTCTTTTTCCTTTAATAACAAAGACCTTAATTTTAATTATATATATATATATATATATATATATATATATATATATATATATACATACAGTACAGACCAAAAGTTTAGACACACCTTCTTATTTAAAGATTTTTCTGTATTTTCATGACTTTGAAAATTGTACATTCACACTGAAGGCATCAAAACTATGAATTAACACATGTGGAATTATATACTTAACAAAAAAAATGTGAAACAACTGAAAATTTGTCTTCTATTCTAGGTTCTTCAAAGTAGCCACCTTTTGCTTTGATGACTGCTTTGCACACTCTTGGCATTCTCTTGATGATGTTCAAGTGATAGTCACCGGAAATGGTTTTCACTTCACAAGTGTGCCCTGTCAGGTTTAATAAGTTGGATTTCTTGCCTTATAAATGGGGTTGGGACCATCAGTTGTGTTGTGCAGAAGTCTGGTGGAGACACAGCTGATAGTCGTACTGAATAGACTGTTAGAATTTGTATTATGGCAAGAAAAAAGCAGCTAAGTAAAGAAAAACGAGTGGCCATCATTACTTTAAGAAATGAAGTTCAGTCAGTCCGAAAAATTGGGAAAACTTTGAAAGTGTCCCCAAGTGCAGATGCAAAAACCATCAAGTGCTACAAAGAAACTGGCTCACATGAGGACCGCCCCAGGAAAGGAAGATCAAGAGTCACCTCTGCTTCTGAGGATAAGTTTATCCGAGTCACCAGCCTCAGAAACTGCAGGTTAACAGCAGCTCAGATTAGAGACCAGGCCACACTGAGTTCTAGCAGAAGACACATCTCTTCAACAACTGTTAAGAGGAGACTTTGTGCAGCAGGCCTTCATGGTAAAATAGCTGCTAGGAAACCACTGCTAAGGACAGGCAACAAGCAGAAGAGACTTGTTTGGGCTAAAGAACATAAGGAATGGACATTAGACCAGTGGAAATCTGTGCTTTGGTCTGATGAGTCCAAATTTGAGAACTTTGGTTCCAACCACCGTGTCTTTGTGCGACGCAGAAAAGGTGAACGGATGGACTCTACATGCCTGGTTCCCACCGTGAAGCATGGAGGAGGAGGTGTGATGGTGTGGGGGTGCTTTGCTGGTGACACTGTTGGGGATTTAATCAAAATTGAAGGCATACTGAACCAGCATGGCTACCACAGCATCTTGCAGTGGCATGCTATTCCATCCAGTTTGCGTTTAGTTTGACCATCATTTATTTTTCAACAGGACAATGACCCCAAGCACACCTCCAGGCTGTGTAAGGGCTATTTGACCAAGAAGGAGAGTGATGGGGTGCTACGCCAGATGACCTGGCCTCCACAGTCACCAGACCTGAACCCAATCAAGATGGTTTGGGGTGAGCTGGACCGCAGAGTGAAGGCAAAAGGGCCAACAAGTGCTAAGCATCTCTGGGAACTCCTTCAAGATTGTTGGAAGACCATTTCCGGTGACTACCACTTGAAGCTCATCAAGAGAATGCCAAGAGTGTGCAAAGCAGTTATCAAAGCAAAAGGTGGCTACTTTGAAGAACCTAGAATATAAGACATATTTTCAGTTGTTTCACACTTTTTTGTTAAGTATATAATTCCACATGTGTTAATTCATAGTTTTGATGCCTTCAGTGTGAATGTACAATTTTCATAGTCATGAAAAATCTTTAAATGAGAAGGTGTGTCCAAACTTTTGGTCTGTACTGTATATATACACTGTATATACACCCCTTTTAAAATGCCAATTTTTTTCATGTATTAAAATAAAGAAGAATAATTTCAGAACATTACCACCTTGAATGTCACCCATAATCTGTAAAGATCCATTGAAAAACAAACTGAAATCTTTTTGAGTGTGGGAATTGAATTATCCAAATGAAAATGTGGTTGCATAAGTGTAAACAACCTTATATAATTGGAGATATACAGTTGAAACCAGAAGTTTACATACACTATATAAAAAGACACAAATGCATGTTTTTCTCAATATCTGACATGAAATCAGAATAAACCTTTCCCGTTTTTGGTCAATTAGGATTACCATAATTTTTTATAATTTCCAAATGCCAGAATGAGAGAGAGAGAATTTTTTAAGGCACTTTAATTACTTACTGCAAAGTCAAAAGTTTACATACATTTCATTAGTATTTGGTACCATTGCCCTTAAACTGAATGACTTGGGTCAAATGTTTGGGATATCCTTCCACAAGCTTCTCACAATAGTTTGTCTGAATTTGGGCCAATTCCTCCCGATAAAACTGGTGTAACTGATCCAGGTTTGTAGGTCGCCTTGCTTGCACCTGCCTTTTCAGCTTTGCCCATAAATTTTCAATAGGATTGAGATCAGGATGTGATGGCCACTCCAAAACATTGATTTTGTTATCCTTTAGCCACTTTGTTACCATTTTGGCAGTATGCTTCGGGTCATCGTAGACCCACTGCACCACTGGCCAGGCTTACCCTGGAGGGAAGTAACTAAGCAGCTACCTGGTTTTGACTGGAGCCTCTGATGGTGAGGTCAGGCTTGAGTGGCTGGTAGCTGCCAGGTACCACTCCAGGGCAGTGTCCGGAACAGTTGCAGCTGACCTCAAGGGTCAGAGATGCTGGCTCGGATAGAGTGTCAGAGACAGAACAGGATGGCCACTGGTATGGTTTCAGACTGTGTGGCTTCTGGATAGCAGACTGGATGGCCACAGGTACTGATGCAGACTGTGCAGCTTCTAGATAGAAGACAGGATGGCCACTGGTACTGGTACAGACTAAGCAGCTTCTAGATAGAGGACAGGACGGCCACTGGTACTGGTACAGACTGTACGGCTTCCAGATAGCAGACACGATGGTCACAGGTACTGGTACAGAATGTACGGGTTCTGGGTGGCAGACATGACATCCTTAGGTATGGAAGCAGGATACAAGTTAGTCACACAGGATCAGGATCAGAAAAAAAAAGCACTAACAGGCAAGCAGGTAACTAACTAGCACAAATGTTGCTCAGACACCTCCCAAAAGGTGGACGTGCCTTAAGTAGTAAGTGTCGCCCAGCTATTGGCTGGGGACACTTTAGGAGAGTGTGCGCTGTCTCTTTGAGAGACAAGGAGCGTGTGCTCATGACCTAAGCTCACTGCCAGGGAAACCTCCAGTCGTATGCAGACGCCGGGGTGCAGAAGCCGGAGCAGAAGATGTGGATGAGCAGTCTGGGAGGTGAGTAAGTCGACATCCTTGCCGGAGAGGAGGAGTGGAAGAATGCAAGGATGCAGGCACTACAAAATCTTACTGGCCACTGCCAGTTATAATTTGTCCTGTTTCTGCGTGACTTGGACCTTGCTCTTCTCCCAGTGGACAGTCTGTGGTAAAGCATCTTATGGTCTGATGATATCAAGGTTGAATTTTTTAGCCATAATTTCAAAAGTATGTTTGGCACAAAGCCTACATTACTCATCACCAAAAGTACATCCTTCCCCCAGTTAAACATGATGGAGGCATTATTATGCTTTTGGGATGTTTTTTTCAGCAGCTGGAACTGAAGCTTTAGTTAAGGTGGAGGGAATCATGAACAGTTCCAAATATCAGTTATTTTTGCAACAAAACCTTCAACCTGAAGATGAAGAGGAAATTCACCTTTCAACACTACAATGACCCTCCAAATCAAGAAAAGAATGGCTTCACCAAAAAAAGATCAAAGTTTTGTAATAGTCCGACCAGAGACCAGAATTGAATACAATTGAAAAGCTGTGGTTAACCTGAAGAGAGCTATACCAGGAGATGCCCTCACCATCTGAAAGATTTGGAGCGCCATTACAAGGAAGAGTGGGCAAAGATTTCCAATTCTAGAAGTGCTATGCTGATAGACTCCCACCCAAAATCTCTGATTGTTGTTATAAATTCAAAGGGTACTACAACAAAGTATTAGTTTAAGGGTGTGCATATTTATGTGACCATATTATTTTAGTTCTTTTTTTTTCATTTTTCCACCTGAAAAGTTTTCATTTATTTTTCAATTGAATTGTACAGACTATGGGTGAAATTAGAGGTGGAAAATGTCCTGAAATTATTCTTTTTTCCTTTCATTTATTATTTTATCAGTGGTCTCTAGACTTTATGTATCCTCTCTCTCTTTCTCTCTCTCTCAGGCTGGTTTCACACGTCCTGATTTTTCGGGTGCCGGAAAAACCCATACCGGAGATATCCGTTTCCGTGTGCCTGCGTGTGGCACACGTGTGGCAACCATGTGCTGCCTGTGTGCCACATCAGGAGCACATGTACCGGCACCTGGGAATCAGTGTACAGTTAGCGCTGTTCCAAAGTGCCGGGTGCTGAATGCTGCCCTCATCATTGTCTCTTACTCGCGCTGTGATCAGCATGAGCAAGAGGCAATGTTGGGAGTAGTAGTCTGCTCCCGCGGTGTCCATGTGTAAATATAAGAATAAAATAATAAAATCCTTATACTCACCTGTCTGTAAATGTCCCCCGCTGTAATCCTCTGACCGCTGACGCAGTGGAGCCGAGGAGAATGAGCCACTCCAGCGAGCGGGTCCCAGAGCTGAGCGGAGCTCACTGAGTGACAGGACACCGCTCCTGAGCTCAGCACAGAACAGGGGCTTGCCTCCTGGAGTGGCTCATTCTCCCAGGCTCCTCAGTGTCAGCGGTCAGATGATTGGAGCGGTTTTGGCTCCAACTCCAGAGAAAAAATACTGACCGAATACTGACCAAATACTGATAGTGGGGCCGTTGCCTTACTCTCACTCTTATTCTCTTTCTCTCTTGCTCTCTTTTCCCTCTATTTTATTTTACTTTGGTGTTGTGGGAGGAATTTTAAAGCATTCTGTTCGAGCACTAACTGGATGTGGTGAGCATTGCCCATGTTCATCTACTTTATTTAATTTCATATATTTGATATGAATCGGTGCTAGTAGATGCTGTTCTGTTCCATAAAGTAACATAAGATTTTCAAAATAGGAGGTTATTTTGGAGCAATTATTGTGATCTAATAACGGCGGACACTTCTGACACTTGAGGCATGCAATCACCGACAGTTCAATTACAACAAAAGAGCTCCCAGCACCACACTTTTAAATACTCTGAAGAGTTGTGAATTCACAGCTTTGCACAGCAGGTGTGGCAGCACATTTTTGCACCCCTAAATACACATGCTCATCTAATCTGACAGACTAGACAATGGCACAAAACACCATTGGTGATGTCTAAACAAAAGCTTCATCTCCAAAGAGACAAAGCATTGCAAAGAATGTGTTGTCACTAATAAGTTCCTAAGAAAGAAAACAATGCATATTTTATTAACGGGAAGCAAATTGAACTGGGACTAGCTTATTCTCATTCTCCACTCTTCATTTTACCTTTAAATACATCTTCATTATTTCTCTCCTTTTTTTTTTTTAATTAGCGATGCTTTATTCGCCAAGCCACCTTGTACTCAGGGAGATTAAAGGCAACATTGAAAATGAAGTGCATTTTGTTATTTTCAAGAAATGAGATAATGTTTCAAACATGATATTTTTAATTAGACACTGGAATATACAGTATATTCTGGATTAGCACAATTTTATAATCACCCATGCTGAAGTGACACAGTAATTGAATTTGTTTGTAGAAAATAAAGTGAAAATCTAATTTTCTCTTCAACACATAACAGCGGAGAATTACAAAGTACAGCTCGGGCTGTGCTTATTTACCACAAAGGGATGGATGGGCATTAATGAGCTCGGGAGGTTTATTTGAAGACAGCTGCACTTATGATGAATAAGAAAGAGGATATATCAGTCCTGGTGTGCTGTAGGTCACTCACAGACTTTGACATCAAAAGCTTTAAATCTCTAATGTCTCTTAAGCTTCCGAAATCTTAAAACCCACTCCTAGTGTTTGCTTATAATTTAAAGATTAGGTAAGGTGTGTAGCATAGGTGCTTGGCAAAAATAATAATTTGTAGATAAATGCAGTAAATGTTCTCCTGCCATTGGCTTTGTCTAGAATGATCATCTTCTGATACACTCCAAACAAGAAATAGTAGTTTTGTTAGCAGCAGGGTGTAGTGGAAAACTGTCAAGTAGAGCACAGTTTTATTCAATAAAATTCTCCCTGCTGTAAAAACCTGTGGAATATATACAAACAATTTATTACAGAAATTTTAGACTGGTTGATGTATGTCTTTTACTGAACTACTATGCATTAGGAATTGAATTGTTATTTATGTTGATTCTGTGAAAGAAAGTAACACAAATGTTCATTACATTGTACCACAGCGTATAAATTTTTGTTACAATGATTGTCTGCATTCAGATTGTGAATTCAATGTAATACAGCTGACTAGTGATGGTCGAACCTTTTGAAATTCAAATTCACGAGATATTTTTTCAAATTTTGATTTCACCGTCAATTACAGATATTTTAATCGCCCTGAAAAGATGTGTATAACACTCTGAGGTCTCCTAGGACTGTATCCAATCTATTTCAAGCTCTTTAACGCAAACACAGCTTTAGTAATGAGAATGTGACATTACCATAGAAACAGATGGTTATTCTGTAGTAACATTCAGCCCATTAAATAGCACAGTGCACTGTCAGACTTTTTAAGTTATTCTAAAGTAAAACACAATCCAAAAATTATCCGTTTTAATAATTTGTGATCAGGCTGACCATTTTCTGCAGAACATTGACTCAAACTGACTGTTAAAGGTAATATCATCTGGCTGTGATGACTGCTGTGCTATGTATTCTATAATGCCTTACAGCCCAGATGTCTGGTGTGGGTGCTTCTGATGCTGCTAAGCGTTCTGACATTTTTAGCCATGTTGTGTTTTTTTATGCTACATTACCCTGTCCATTGCCATTGACACTTTTTCTTTTATCATACATTTTCTACAACACTGTAATAAACTTTTGCCAATTTTGTAAACCCCAATTATTCAATGTAACAAGAAATGCAAGTTAGGTAGGTAAGAAATAGACATTCCTCCCATGTAATACAGCTGTGAAACAGTTGCAAATCATGCACACGGGAGCGATTTAACCTTATCACCGAGCAGCTGTAAATACTCGGAACTCGGCCCAAGCATACTCGGCGAAAGGGTTAATAGAACATACTCGCTCAACACTAGTAGGTACACAACTACAAAGCCATCACCTGCAACAGGACATTGTATTGGTGTGGCATGAACAGATGTAAAGTTTGATTAGTGGAGCAGATCTGAAAAAAAAGTTTGAGACACACACTGTTTGAGGAAGTAGTAATTAAATGTCTGGATTTTAGGTAATTTTCTTTTGTACTTTTAAAAATCAATTAACCCCCAGTACAGTCGCTTGTAACAAGTAAGAACACCATCTGACACAAATTTTAGATTTTTTACTATAAAAAATATTGTACAGTCTTGCTGCTGCTTTCTAATGCATTAAAATGGAGAAAAAATGTAATTGTAATTCAAATGCATCAGGGCGGATGCTAGTTACACTATATCACTGATCAATTATTTAGAGTCGGCTAATACTGCTTCCTGCGCCTCTGATATCTCTCCCCATATCAATTACATTTCTACATAATTTCAGACTACTGCACTCATCTTCATCAGTGCTGCAGTTATACACACTATTGTCTGGAGTATTTATTTTAGCTCATTATTTTACTCTCTTGTATAGCATTATTAATGTCTACAGCACTTTACAGACATTATCATCACTGTCCTTATTGGGGCTCATATTCTAAATTTGTACAATGTTTTAGGACTTCCTCTTCCTAACTTTATTCTCCTCAGATGCGATCTCTGACACCCTCTCATTATCCTAAATCATCTTAACATGGTTGTAGCATCCCTCTGCATAGGCTTATACAGGCTTGGTTCCTTTGATAGGCTGTAATATATCATGTGATGTGATAGCTGCAAGGCAGGGGCTAACACTGACAACTTGGGACTCCTGTGCAAACAACTGTGTCTGGGAACCTATGGCAGTAAAGCTTCAGATTATGTATAGTGTATGTACTTATAAATACAGTATATGTATATACTATATGGGTTCATTCTCTCTGGCAGCAGTTCAGATAGGCACAGGCATGAAGTTTCTTGGTGCACAACAGGTAGATTTATTACTGTCCATAAATCTCCAACACAACAAGAAAGCAAGTAGCCTTTCTCCTGCAAACAGATCAGGATAAGTAAAAAAACAAAACTGTTTAAATTTCCAGCTCTATATCAACTCTTGTCAAAGAGATCAGCACCAAGGGGTCTTTCACCTCTCACTCAAAGACACTACTGAGGCAGCTCAGCTGCCTTAAATAAGTTATTCAAGCCTTGGCAGTGGAGAATGGATATGGCCAGTTCCACCCAGTTCTTCTGGCTGTTCCTAAAACCCAGACCCAAAATCTTGGTGCATTAAAAAAACCCTTTCAGTATTAACGATGCTGGGGCCTGCTGTTCTAGGCTTTAGATCATTGAGGCTAACCATTTCAGTGACACATATCTTACATCCTGGACCTATTCAGCTGCCATCTCACAATATATATAAATATATACTGTGTATATATATTACACAGTTTCCTCTGTTATGTATAGCACAATCTCTTATTACGTAGTGCCCTCTCTTGGCATGTATAGCACCATCCCTTACATTTTGGATTCTCATTATTTTTGTTATTTGTAGTGCCCTGACTTTATCACAGCATCCTCTCTTGTTAGATATAAAATAAAACAACTGCTGATAGAATATGGTAAAGCTTCTTTTCTAATGGAGAATGCTGATGGACTCTTCTTCTGGTCAGATGCTGCTCCATTAGCAGTCATTTTATTTTATATATAACAAGATAGGACTCTGTAATAAAGAGAGAGCTGTGAATACCAAAAATAATGAGAATACGCTATGTAAGGGATAATGCTATACATAACAAGAGCTGATATGTATTATGTATAAGACAGCGCTCTACATAACAACAGAGGACACTATATAATGCATAACTGGAGTGGATACTACGTAATAAGGGACTGTGTTATATATGCACTTTATATAGATAGTGTATGGCACTATAGATGTATAGATGGCACTATACATAATAAGAAAGTACACTATATACTAATGGACAGCGCCTTACATAATAAGGTTACATTCCTGTATCCATGTGAAGTGTTGGTGTGCTTCCTGATTTTTTTCTTGGACAGCACACAGATCGGATCAGAATATGACATGATCTGAGTCTCATGGATCTCATTCTGAGATCTGTGATTTCCACAGGTGAGTGAATAGATCTATGAAACTCTATGAGTCTGTGTCCCATCCGAGAAAAAAAAAATAGGATAGCACATGGACATTTCAGATGACTGTATAAAAGTAGCCTAAGAAAGGTTGTTTTACAAATAACAGTATTACTGAAAGTCACACAGGTGAAATACAAAATTATATTTACATAAAGCGACATATCACTGATGTCTCATCTGATTAGAGTCATTTTCTGTTGTTTCTTCTCCATCTGGTCAGACCCTCAGGTGGACCTCCTCCAGCCACAACCCGTCTTGCCACACAGATCACCACAGCCCTGAAAATAATAAGGTAACACTTATTGTATACATACATTTGTCTCCTGAATAAAAAGTCCCCCACACTGCGCTCCTGAATACAATTATGTACCACACCATTACTATACAATTAGTCACGCACCATTCAAAATATAAATTGATAAGCCAGCACTGTGCTTCCCATTAACTATAATTTCCGCCAACCAATTTGTCAGTCATTGAGCATTCCCCCAATTCATTTTACGGCTATATGCAAACATTGCGATTTTTTTCTGCACATTGTTGTGGAAAATATGCAGCATTTTACAGTACTAACAAAGTGAATGAGATTTCTGAAATCTCATGCACATGTCCCTTATTTTTTTCTTGCAAACTTGCAGAAGATTATAATCTGCAGCATGTAAATTCTTAGAGCATTTTCACAGTGTATTTATACCATACTAAATAGTGGGGAATCATATGAAACAAAAACTCATGCCAAACACGCATATTTTACAAAGCTCTTTTCCTGCTAACACATCAAGATTTAAAGGAGAAAATTCTGCTGCAAATCTTGAATGTGTACATATAGCTTTAGTCCAGGTCCTGTGTCCTCCCCTCACCATTCATTTTAAGTTCCTGTATACTATCCCAGTCCAATCATTATAAGTGTCTGATAGCGTCATAATGAATTGGAAGGTGGGAGAAGACCTTATCAAGGTCCTATAATTAATTGGGTGGTTTGGGAGGATGCTACCAGGTACTTAGCATCTTCCCCCACCTCCGAATTCATTATAGGTCCTGATAGATTTTTTTCCCACTTTTCAAATCATTATAAATCCCTGTATTACATCCTCCACCTCCCTCCTATTCATTATAAGACCCTGACAGCATCCTTTCCCATCCCCAATGCATTACAAAGTGTTCTATCCCCCTTACCCTCTCCTATACCACCCCCCAATTTATTATATTTCCCTGATAGTGTCTTCTCCCACCCTCCAATTCATTATGATGCTATCAGGGCCATATAATAAATTGGGGGGTAGGAGAGGACTCTATCTGGGACTTAGCATCCTCTCCCACCCCAAATTCATTATATATCCATATGGTCATTCGCAAATTGTTTGAAGTCGCCAGAACCTGCAAATGTCATAAAATTCAATTTTCTCTACAACTGACGTCTAAGAGTCTGAAATTTAGTTTTGTTCAAGGAAAGCATGCTGTGAAGTTATACATTGATTAAGTAAACCATTTATGAGCCTTGCTACATAATTAGAGATATTAGCTAAAATTAAAATTAGAGATATTAGCTATGCCATTCTTCAATACAGAAGAAGGTATAGCTATCTGAATGAGTGAGCCTTAATTCAGCATTGACAGGAGAGAATTGTGTCTCCTTTAGAAGACCAGCTATGTATTGAGTCCTTTTAACATTGACTGGCTGAATGAGATGCCATTGATGCAAGTTATATAGGGATATAGGTACAAGGGATATAGGTGCCTGTTCTAAGGAAGACCATTTCTGTAATGGTGCATTGAGAAAAGGTATATAAATAAGGTGTGTATTCTGTGATAGCCTGTTCTTGGGTTTTTCTTTTTACAACATTCATTGTACAGTACATGTATAAATGATGGCAGGGGAGAACGAGAGGTAAGGGGGCCCATTTCCAGCTCCAAAACATGTGGCATTGTTGATTATGATGAACTGCAAATGGTCTATATATAATGTTCTTGCATACGGGCCCTTTTCTGTCTGTGTCCACCAGTGAATGATAGTTATTAGTGATGAGCGAGCACTAAAATGCTTGGGTAGTATTTGTTCGGGTTGAGCAAATTAGAATGCTTGAGTGCATAAGCCTATGGGTGTCACGGGTGTGTCGCCACGAAGATCGTCACGATTACACAGCCTGACTTCTCGCAGCTGACTTTTTGGTGCTTTGTGTTTTTCGGCAGTGAGGGAGTTAATTCTCTCTCTCTCTGTGCTAGACGAGGTCCAGCCTCGCCCAGCTGCAATCAATGCTGCTGTAGTGAGACTCCTTCAAATGCCTGCTGGTCTGTTAGGGAAGTGTCGGTGAAAGCATTTCATGCAGACTAATAGAGCGAATCGTGGTATTTGGAGTTTCAGAGATAAGTGTATTTGGAGTGTTTTTTCCCTTCCTCGCTTTATCATTTATCTCCTTTCCCGTTGGTGTTCCCTCTGTTGTAGTTGTGTAGTTTTTGTATGCAAGGTGGTTTTGGTTTTTCCCTTGTACTGTCTCGTTCGTCTAAGTACTGTGTGTGGCATATTATTACTTGTCCCCTTTTGTTGTGATCGGGGTCCTTCTCAGGACTAGATTACTTAGGTGCAGGGATCCTCAGGAGGTAGGGGTTACGCTGGCGGCCTGGACCTCTGTACCTTTAACAGTACCTCCAGGTTGAGGGATTAGTCAGGGCCCCAGCTTAGGGTCAGCTTAGGCCCCCTACCTCCAGTATACAGAGACAGCGTGACATTTTCACCGACCACTTAGTTTTTCTCCAGCTACCATCGATCCAGTAGCCGGTCTAGCTCGGCAGTTGCAGAGTTTGTCCATGGAGCTGGCGGACGTTAGGTCCAAGGTTTTGTATCCTCAGGAGCAAGCCGGACCAGAACCTAAAGTAGCTCTCCCTGACAGGTTCACAGGGGGGCAGGACAAGTTTTTTGTTTTCCGGGAGGCATGCAAGTTGTACTTTCGGCTGCGGCCTCGGTCATCGGGGAGTGAAGAACAAAGGGTGGGAATTGTCATCTTGCTCCTGCAAGGGGACCCACAATCTTGGGCGTTCTCTCTTCCCCCGGGCTCCCCAGTCAGTGGATAGGTTTTTCGCTGCTCTGGGACTCGTATATGATGACCCAGATCGGATCTCCCTTGCTGAGTCTAAGTTACGTAGGATCCAGCAGGGAGATCGTCCGGCGGAGGAATTCTGTTCGGAGTTTCGTAGGTGGGCCACGGACACCCAGTGGAATGACCCGGCTCTTAGGAGCCAGTTTTGTCAAGGTTTATCCGACAAATTACAGGATGTGTTGGCACAGTATGACTCTCCCGCGTCACTGGAAGCCGCTATGGCCCTTGCTATTCGCGTTGACAGACGGCTTCGGGAGAGGTGCGGGATAACTCTACCCCCTGTGATGACTCCACCTCCTACAAGGTCCCCTCATATGGTGGTTCCCCTGGTCAGTCCAGAGGAGCCTATGCAATTAGGAGGGACATCATTTCGGGGGAGGGGACCGGTGGTGCGCCATAAGACAGGAAGGTGTTTCTTCTGCGGGAGAAAGGGACATTTTATTGGGGGGTGTCCATCCCGTCCCTTGCAGAGTGAAGAGTCGTCGGAAAACTGTTGATCCCAGGTTGTGTGGTGGACGGCAATCTGGGAGTAGGTATTTCGTCCCTAGGTTCGTCTCAGTTTCTCGTACCGGCGGAGGTGGTGGTGGGTACGAGAACTGAGAGGATATCTGTTCTTCTGGATAGTGGGGCCGGGGCTAATCTGGTTGATGCTCGGTTTGCCCGGGTTCAAGGTATGCGATTGAGTGAGTTGGCTAAACCCATCCCCATATTCTCGATCGATGCCAGGCCTCTCGGTCAGGGAAGTTTTTTGCAAGCTGTGCATGACGTAAAACTTCAAGTGGGGGCGATACATAAAGAACTGTTGTCTTGCTACGTGTTGGAGGGTCTTCCCACTCCTATAGTGTTGGGCCTTCCTTGGTTAACTAAGCATAACCCGGTTATTAATTGGCAAACCAGAGAGATAAGCCAATGGAGTAAATTCTGTAATAAAAACTGCATGAACACGGTCATCGGTGCGGTTACTCCTTGGGTCTTACCTCCATTTCTGGCGGACTTTGAGGATGTATTCTCGGAGAAAGGGTGTCAGGAACTACCTCCTCATCGCGAGTATGACTGTTCTGTAAAACTGCTCCCTGAGGCCAAGTTACCTAAAGCTAGGTTGTATAACCTTTCTGGTCCTGAGAGGCAGGCCATGAAGGATTATATTTCAGAAAGTCTGGCTAAGGGGCATATTAGACCTTCATCTTCACCGGTGGCTGCGGGGTTCTTCTTTGTTAAGAAGAAAAATGGAGGCCTACGCCCTTGCCTGGATTTCCGTGAACTTAATCGGATTACGGTCCGAGATCCGTATCCGCTCCCACTTATTCCCGATCTCTTTAATCAGATCGTGGGCGCCAAATGGTTCTCTAAGTTGGATCTCAGGGGGGCGTACAATCTGATTAGGATGAAGGAGGGGGATGAGTGGAAGACGGCGTTTAACACTCCGGAGGGGCATTATGAGAACCTTGTCATGCCATTCGGTCTGACTAATGCCCCGGCGGTGTTCCAACACTTTGTTAATGACATTTTTCGCCGCCTGGTGGGACAGTTTGTTGTCATATATCTGGATGATATCTTAATTTACTCGCCGGATCTGGTGTCTCATCAGGAGCACGTTAGGCAGGTGTTACAGATCTTGCGGGATAATAAACTGTATGCCAAATGGGAAAAGTGTGTGTTCGCCGTACAGGAACTCCAGTTTTTAGGCTTCCTGGTTTCAGCGTCCGGTTTTCGTATGGACCCTGGGAAAGTGCGGGCAGTTCTTGAGTGGGATCGGCCAGAGAATCTTAAGGCACTACAACGTTTCCTGGGGTTTGCTAATTATTACCGGAAGTTCATTCGTAATTTCTCGTCCATGGTTAAGCCTCTCACAGACATGACTAAAAAGGGGACGGATTTTTCTAGGTGGTCTGACAAGGCTTGTCAAGCATTCTCCTCCTTGAAAAAATGTTTTGCCTCGGCACCCATACTCATTCAACCTGATGCGTCACAGCCATTCATTGTAGAGGTAGACGCTTCCGAGGTAGGGGTGGGAGCAGTATTGTCACAAGGTTCGTCCCCTGGTAAGTGGCATCCGTGCGCCTTTTTCTCTATAAAATTGTCGTCCGCTGAGAGGAATTACGATGTCGGCAATAGGGAACTCTTGGCCATTAAGTTAGCTTTTGAGGAGTGGCGCCATTTTTTGGAGGGGGCAGTCCATCCGGTCACCGTCATCACCGATCACAAGAACCTGCTATATCTGGAGTCCGCGAAACGTCTGAATCCCAGACAAGCTAGGTGGTCATTGTTTTTTACCAGGTTTAATTTTGTCGTTACATATCGTCCTGGGTCAATAAATGTAAAGGCGGATGCCTTATCTCGTAGTTTCCCTGGGGCCGGGAATACGGACGACCCGATTCCTATCCTTCAGGAGGAGGTGGTGGTTTCGGCAGTATGCTCTGAGCTGGAGGAGGAGGTATTGGAGGCTCAGGGGGACGCCCCTGTTGGACCTCCGGGGAGACTGTTTGTTCCAGATCAGTTGCGACAAAAGGTGATCGAGGCACACCATAACTCAGTTTTTGCAGGACACCCAGGGAGTAGAGCAACTGTGGATCTCCTCTCGCGTCGGTTTTGGTGGCCTAACTTACATAAGGAGGTGGTAACTTTTGTCGCGTCCTGTGGGGTTTGTGCGCGCTCTAAGACCTCACATACCCGTCCGTCTGGGGCCCTCTTACCTTTGAAGATCCCGGACCGTCCTTGGACTCATCTGTCTATGGACTTTATTACGGACCTCCCTCCGTCTTCGGGTAAAACGGTCATACTCGTTGTAGTGGACAGGTTCAGCAAGATGGCACATTTTATCACTCTTCCGGCTCTCCCTAATGCTAAAACTCTTGCGCAGGTGTTCATTGGGGAGATTGTGAGGCTTCACGGGGTACCCTCCGAGGTGGTGTCTGATCGGGGGTCTCAGTTTGTGTCCAAGTTCTGGAAGGCATTTTGTGCACGGCGGGGGATGCATTTGTCGTTCTCATCGGCTTTTCATCCTCAGACCAATGGTCAGATGGAACGTATGAACCAGAGCTTGGAGACATATCTCCGGTGTTTTGTGTCAGAGAACCAGGAGGACTGGGCTTCTTTCTTACCTCTGGCAGAGTTTGCTCTTAATAATAGGCGGAGCGAGTCCACTGGTAAGTCCCCGTTTTTTGGGGCATATGGTTTTCACCCCCAGTTTTGTACTTTCAGTAGGGGGGGCTCTTCGGGGGTTCCTGAGGAGGAACGATTTTCCTCATCACTCGCTTCAGTATGGAGAGGGGTGCTGAAGAATCTGAATACTATGGGGAACCGATACAAACATATGGCTGATAGGAGGAGAGTGTCTGGTCCGGACCTTAGTGTGAACGATCGGGTATGGTTGTCTACCAGGAATATAAAACTTAAGGTTCCCTCCTGGAAACTGGGTCCCAGGTTCATCGGGCCGTACAGAATCAGTTCTATTATTAATCCGGTGGCATTCCGTCTTGACCTCCCCCCTACGTTTAAAATTCACAACGTGTTCCACAGATCGTTGCTTAAGAGGTATGTGGCGCCGGTGGTACCGTCACCTTTACCTCCCCCTCCAGTGGTGGTCAAGGGTAACTTGGAGTTCCAGGTATCGAGGGTCATCGATTCACGCTTTAATCGCCGGTCCCTTCAGTACCTGGTTCATTGGAAAGGGTATGGTCCTGAGGAGAGGATGTGGGTTCCTGCGTCGGATATTAACGCAGACCGATTAGTTCGGGCCTTCCACACGACTCACCCGGATAAACCTGGCCCTGAGGGTCCGGAGGCCCCTCGTAGAAGGGGGGGTACTGTCACGGGTGTGTCGCCACGAAGATCGTCACGATTACACAGCCTGACTTCTCGCAGCTGACTTTTTGGTGCTTTGTGTTTTTCGGCAGTGAGGGAGTTAATTCTCTCTCTCTCTGTGCTAGACGAGGTCCAGCCTCGCCCAGCTGCAATCAATGCTGCTGTAGTGAGACTCCTTCAAATGCCTGCTGGTCTGTTAGGGAAGTGTCGGTGAAAGCATTTCATGCAGACTAACAGAGCGGATCGTGGTATTTGGAGTTTCAGAGATAAGTGTATTTGGAGTGTTTTTTCCCTTCCTCGCTTTATCATTTATCTCCTTTCCCGTTGGTGTTCCCTCTGTTGTAGTTGTGTAGTTTTTGTATGCAAGGTGGTTTTGGTTTTTCCCTTGTACTGTCTCGTTCGTTTAAGTACTGTGTGTGGGCATATTATTACTTGTCCCCTTTTGTTGTGATCGGGGTCCTTCTCAGGACTAGATTACTTAGGTGCAGGGATCCTCAGGAGGTAGGGGTTACGCTGGCGGCCTGGACCTCTGTACCTTTAACAGTACCTCCAGGTTGAGGGATTAGTCAGGGCCCCAGCTTAGGGTCAGCTTAGGCCCCCTACCTCCAGTATACAGAGACAGCGTGACAATGGGAAACTCGAGCATTTTTTCAGGCGGCTTCAAATGGCGGTTTGCAGAGGGCCTAAAAATTGCCCAAATCGATGGGAAAAGTACTCAAATGACATGAGATCAGCATAAGGAAGACCCTTGGAAGCATTTCAGACTCCCAGATCACTGCTGTCAACAATGTTATTATGCCACTTTTATGGACTCACAATAAAACATGCAAAAACGAAACCAAAATGCATTTTCTGGGAAAACTGTTAAGGAACATCCTTTCCAGGGTAATGACTTGTATATAAGGCAAAATAAATAACCAAAAACAAAAATGCTACTCCACACCTTGGGCTATGTTCACACGTAGCGTTTTTGATGCATTTTTGCACGTTTTCATTGCTTTCAACCAAGACAAATGCATTCACTGGGAAATGTAATTTTAACATTTTACAACCTTATCTGGCCATGTGGTGTGTGACACATCATCAGACACATGCATACACTGCTGAAAAGACATGGGAACATAGTAACTAGTGTTGGGCCACCCCCGTAGTGTTCGAGTTCGGTTCGGTTCGTCGAACACCCTTGTGTTCGCCGAACTGTTCATCGAACACCTTCGAACACCGTTAAAACCAATGGCAGGCAAACAAAAACACATAGAAACACATAGAAAACACCTTCAAAGGTGTTCAAAAGCTGACAAACTGCTCAGAAGACATAACTAACACATGGAAAAGTGACAAGTACACATAGTCATGTGAAAAGAAAAGAGGTGGAGGAGTAAAAGGAGGGGGAGACACAGATATAGGCATGTCATGCCCTTCTAAAATCCAAAAAGTGAGAAGCCGACACGGCCATTCCGTTCCTGCCCGTGCCACCTCCGTGTCGCCGGGTTTGTGCCAGAGCTGCGGTGGACCCTGACGGCCGGCCCCCCTCTCCCAATACTGGTGCCTGTCCGCTGGTGAGTCGAGCCCCCCCGCGGTGGGGGGGGAGTAACATCTGCAGAAGAAATACCATCTTCCAGCCAAACTAACATGTCGACTTCTTTTGGTGGACAATGTAATACGATCCCTTTGTTACGGACACGCCCATCGCTACAAATTCCAGATGAGGCACAAAAACAGCAGGTGCTTCAGCGGATATCAAGTGCTCCTTAAAGTGGGCTCTCCTCCACCTCAATTTCAACATCACAAATACTCCAGTCCTCAGGTGTCACCCCAATCGCACTTGCTTCCTCACAGCTCCCAAGTCTCCAGCTGCCTGTCTGAGTATGGGGTAACACAGATGGTTGAGTCTGCAGAGCTGTTTACTCATACTATAGCCTGGGAAACGGAGGTCTGCTCCAGAGCTTCTGTTAATCCAGATGAGGAAATGATCTACACTGATGCCCAGAATCTTTATAAGTCGGATCCAGGACCAGATGAAGAAGGTTCTGAGCATAATGTAGACCCTCGTTCCCAAACTGTAACTCCTGTTGGTGGAGACAATGATGATGACAATGATGAGACTCAAATACCTGATTGGAGCGACAACTTGACTTTTCGGTCATGGCAGGAAGAGGTTGGCTTTGAGGACGACGGGTGTGATAACAGACAGGGTGATGATGACAAGGTTGGAGATCCCACTTACTGTCAACCCACAGTCAGCCAGTCGATGAGGTCACCCGGGCCTTTGCCTGGCCTTGGGGATGTCGCGGTGGTCAGCTCCCTGGCCCATACCCTGGGGTCACTCTTTAAAAGGGGGGGATAATTGTTAATTTTATAAGAGTTCGTGACGCCACCTGTGGTATCTGGTGAGAAGCACCAGCGCTGCAGCAGTCCACTGATGCCCGTGATATGGCAGCTCGATGGTATAGCTCCCCACAGGTGGAGCTAGGTCTCAGGGCAGCGTATGCAGGACAGACGAGACCCAGCTGGGTCAGAGGAAGAACGGGAACGGACACGGTAGTCACTTCAGTACCTTTTACTGGAGGAAATTCAGGCACATCCCGGAGCACTGTAGGGTGAAGGGTGCATATCAGGATCCTCCCCAATGAGCGGGTGTAGGGCCTCCTGTTTCTTGCCT